>NC_046335.1:55123822-55723822 GCF_000738735.6 Corvus cornix cornix
TGGGCACCGGGCTCACGTACTAAGTGGAGCGAATTTCAAATGTCCAGCCAAGAGCTGCTTCACAAGCAGATTCAGCTGAGAATGCTCTGGCAGCTTCAGAAAGTAAGGCGCAAAAATGTCAGTCATGTCAACCTCAGGACTCCCAAGAAAGCCTCTTCTGCGATCTCCATGCTTTGGATTGCATCCATACTTTTTGAAGCATTTTGTTATTCAGAGAAATCCTGCACCAGTTTTGCTCCGACACATCATTATGCATAGGGTACACTGTGAAGAAAGAAAGAGTCACATGATTGTCAGTGATACTGGCACAGGTTGCCCAGAGAAGTTTTCGATGCCCTTTCCCTATAAGTGTTCAAGGCCAAGTTGGATAAGCATTGAGCAACCTGTTCTGGTGGAAGGTGTCCCTGTCTGTGGCTAGGGGGTTAGAACTACATGGTTTTTAAGCCAAACCATTCTTGGATTGTATAGAAGAGGATAAACATAGTTGTGGTTTCCATAGAGTTGCCCTGCAGGCCAGCAATAAAGACAGGAAGAAAATCCTCCACGTACATCTGTTTCACATATTTGGAAACAGGAGAGGAATTCAGAGTCTTAGGACAACTGTAAACTATGTACCTGTGAATGTATGCAGACATACTTATCTGCAGCCAAGAATCTGTCAGAGGAATTTTTCTTTGATTTTGCTATTAGCTTCTTCTCTGGTGGATTTCCCCAAAGACCAAAACAGGGGAGAAAATGGTATAGATCCAGTCATAGTTTCTTCATTTCACAGGAATTTCGATTTTGAAGATCCCTAACATCTCTCCTTTAAGGAACCTCCTGGTGGTTCTATGCCATCCTACAAATAACAACTAAAAATAACAACTACTCAAGTCTCCTGTATATCAGTATGACACAGGAATATAGGTACTAAACATATAATAGTACATGTCTAATTCACAGGCATGTTTACCAAAACAGGTAAGCAATACTTGTATTAGTAAAACTTATCTTTAAGTAGTGTAGTTAATGCCTTCTTTGGATTATCCCAGATGTCTTTACTACTCCAGTTCCCTGAATATAAATCAATCTTCTTACCACAGGAACTATGTCTGCCAGTGGTGACAAGAACAAATATTTTTTCCAGGACTGTGTGAGATTTTGAAACTCAAAGGAATTTTAATAAGCAAGAGGAAAATTTCTCTAATGAGAAAAGAAGAAAGTCTTTCTGATCAGGAGTACATTCTTCAATTTATTACGAAATACTTCACAGATATGTCAGCTCTCACTGTTCTCTTGATCCTTATGAAATGATTGAAAATGTCTAAAATGTATGCAAAGGCCACTAGTTCTATGCCGCATATTTAGAGTAAGTCTTTTTTTTGGTCATCTTTTCTCTTATGCCAATTATTTAGTACATTTTTAATTCCTTAAAATTAATTGAAATTAATTGAAATTAATTTAATTTATAATTTAATTAAAAATGTTACAATTTTAAAAAGTAGTTTTGCGTTGTAGAGGCTTTCCCCCCACAGCTGTTTCTACCATTTTGATGAAAAATAAGATACTTTAGAAGCAGAACTTCAGAGCTGGTAGCACGAAAGAAAAAGCAGCTTACATGCTTTGAAGTTAGTAATGATAGAAAAATTTTGAGACATGCTACCCATAAATAAGAAGCATAATCCAGATTTAGTTGCTTAAATGAAAAGGATTTTGACTGTCAGAGGTGCTATGCAGGACAGCATCTCTGTTCTGAAGTCACTCATAACTTTCTATATATGCTAATCTGATTTTCTCCACTGCTTGAATCCCATCTGATCTGCTCCTCCTGGCAAAGTCACATTACATCTTCTCTGAAAATAAGAGAAGCCCTTTGATGAGCTACCCTCACCATTTCCTAAGCTTGGTATTTCCATTAACTGATGGACTTTATTTCAGCCAGAGAGATTTTTTCAAATGTTTTACATTTTGCATTTTGTCATCTTGATTGGTAAAACAAATAACTGGTTGTCTGAGATGCCTCTTTGGAAAGAGATGCCAGGTGTGTTACTGTAACATCTTCTGTAGTAGTAGTTCCTACACTCTGAGGGTAATTGCTGTTTGGGCACAAAACATAGGAAGCCTGGACTCACCAGGAAAGCATGAGATGTGGCAAGAATTGCAGACAATCTACAAAAGCAAATTAGACCTTTAAAAATAACTTGAAAATGTAAGATCTGTAAATAAATCTGCTTGTCCAAATACAAGAAGGCAAGAATAGGGATTGTTATTTCAACTAAGTGAAACTAATGAAAGGAATACACACAGCACTATGGTAAATACAATAAACTCCCTTTCTAAACATGATAGGATCATACAATCATTAAAGTTGGAAAAGACCACTAAGACCATCAAGTCCAACCATTAACCCAACACTGCCAGACCCACAACTAAACCATGTCTATAAGCAGCACATCTACAGGTTTTTTGAATGGTTCAAGAGGTGATGATTCCACCATGTCCCTGGGCAGCCTGTTCCAATGCCTGACCACCCTTTCCATGAAGAAATTTTTAATAACATCTAGACCTCACTTGGAGCAACTTGTAGTCATTTCCTCTTGCCTTATCACTTTGTTAGCTGGTAGAAAAGACCCCTACCTGTCCACAACCTTCTTTCAGGGAGTTGTATAGAACAGTAAGATTCTCCCTGAGCTTCTTTTTCTACAGGCTAAACAACCCCAGCTCCCTGGGTCACTCCTTATTTGACAAAACCTTTCAAGTTATCTTAGGAATCCCAGTCCCACTAGTAAGGTCATTTCTGTTATGGGGTGTTCAGAGATGATATGAAGGAGAAAAGGGGTCTCTTATGGAGGGTATCACTTTGATTTTTTATTCCTTAAATTCAACACCTGTTTAAAGCCATTTGCTCACAGGCAACTCAGCAGTATTCCAAGTTTGCTATTATACAATGAGCTACTTAATATTTTTCTCAGGATTGGACAAGGAGTATCTACATTAACATTTACTGTGGATCAAAGCATCATCAAGTAGGGATTTAGCGCCTAAAGTAGTTGCCTTATGATTAATATAGACTCCTTGCATTGGTGATGTCTTGGTTTTGAAAGACAGGTGTCTGCTAAGGAAGGCAGAAGCCTCCCTTGAAGTGGCAGATGTAACCCCTTTCCCTCTGAGTTATTATAATTTTGAAATCAAGGGCCTTTAGGCAAAGATGTGGGAAATAGGAATAACAGTTCTTTACTGTATATATATATATATATATATACATATATATATATATATATATATATATAACCAGTCAAACAAAACAACAACAACTATGGCAGTAACAGCAATCACAGACCCAGTCCCAGCCTTCTCGGCTGTCGGGCCCATTCCCCTTGGGTGCAGTTCTGCTCGCAGCCGGCAGGGGCGCTGGCGGCTCCCGGTGAGCAGGGCAGGTGCGATGGTTCCCCCGCGGCTGCAGGGGGCGCTCCAGAGCGAGCTCGGGAAGCACGCGGCACTGGTGCCCCGGGGATATCAGGGAAGGATGGAACAAAGGCTTCACAAACCCCTGGGCAGCTGATCCCGGGCTCTCGGGAACAGCAGGCTGGAATGGCAGGCTGGAGCGGCAGGCACAAGCACAAATCCCGGGTGGCAGATGAGATGTATCCAAAAGGGGAACCCCCTGGAGGTCCAGGCAGGCAGGACGAGCACGGCTACAACGCAGTGAAGGCTTGAAGCAGCAGCGGGGCAGGGCGGCCACAGCCTGGCCTCCAGCAGGGCAGGGAAAAGCGGCTTTGGGATCCTGGATCTGTTTCCAGCAGAAAGAAAAACGGCTGAAAAAAGGAACCAGCAGCTCCTTTCTCTGCAGCTTCTCTCTCTGGAGGCTGAGAGCGAACTGAACCCACACCCAGGTGAAACAAAAGAGTAGCCAGGCCCTTTTGTCTTCTCTTAAGCACCCAGCGATTTATCGTCTTAGTAACAGAATGGGGGGAAATTCCTTTAACAGAAAAAAACCACTAGATCTCTTAAAACCCCAACAGGTGATTAAGGACTCATTTAATTAAGTCAATTCCCTTAATTCTTTTAAGTTAAGCAGATACAGAACTCCTAGAGACTTTACTACACACTTTAACTATTTAATCTGTCTTAAAATAAGGAATTGGTTTCATTTACTGTTTAAAGTGTATATCCACTCCTTATTTTTAGTTAGAGTAATTAAAGCAGTCATTATTTTTTTGCATTAAGCACATTAATGTTTAAAAAGGCCACTAAACTCCTCCACCCAAAGAAAAAAAAATCCAAACAAAACCCTCCAAAAATCCCAAAAAGCCCTCCAGCATACCCCCTCCCATAAATCAAAGCTTCCCTCCTGTGGTAAATTCTTACTCTTTGGGGGTTTTGTTTGGGGTTTTTTTTTGTTTGTTTTAAATATGCAATATTCATATTTTATCAGGATCTCTAACTCAAAACAATTTTGCTTTTAAAAAGAAGTTATTTTTTATTTTCCACTGGTATAGGATGTTGATACTTGTGCTCCATTTCAGTGAAAGCAGAAACATCACATTTTGTGTCAGACAAGTATAGACAACACTGTTTTTTTCTTATAAAAGGCATACTCTACAGAAGTAATCTGGCATGGATTTCTTTCCTATGTATCACAATATCTTGTGGAACCATGTCACTCCCCTTGGCCAGTCAAGTCTATAACTGCATACTAAGAGATGCCAGGCTGATGAGAGGACTGCCATCCACTATGTTTTTGTTTTAGGGAATTAACTCAGCTGAGCTACAGCCTGGTACAGATGGCCCATTTGTTGCAGGGGCATACAAGGGGTGCTCTGAGATACAGAGCACAGCACAGCAGTAAGGACAAATATGACATTCCCTTCAAAAGCACTTACCTGGTCCAACCTTAACCATACTTAGTAGTTTCCAGTGTTTTCCATTGGATCTGATTAGACATCCTCCTACAGACCAGTTGCTTCCAGTAAACTCACTGAACTATACCCGTGTCAGCCACAGGATCATGACAGCACAACTGTTTTGCATTTCAATGTCACAACTGACACTATATTAAAATTCTGCAATAAGTTTCAGATATAGGGACTGTCAAAACATTGCAGACTTTTTCTGATTAAGGGGAAAATTCTGTTATATGCTTTTCAGAACTACTGTAATTCTAAAACCTTTTCATTTGTTCAATACACAAAACAGTTGAAAGAAAGACCTTAGTGTGTAGAGAAATGGCTGAGTGAACAGGGACATGTATACGTGCACAATCCAAGCTATATTAGTGAACTCTCCCTGACTAGGGAAAAAAGAGAGGAGCAATGCTGATGTGGCAAGCAACAGGATGTTGCGGAGGGGGATGCTGACCATAGAAAGAGAAAGACTTACGTTAGTTAGTCACGTGCATATTAATCTGTAACCAATTGCTTGCTATTAAAGGCCGCGTGAACAGTAGCTGTAACCCAATAGTATGGAGCTTGCTTACGCGTGCTTGAGGAATTAGAGTATAACTATGGGTCTGACAATAGAATAAATGGAGTTCCATCATATCTCTATGAGAAGCGTGGTTCATCCCAGCAGGTCTCTGGCAATTTCTGGCGCCCAACCAGGGACCGTTCCTTCGAGGAAGATACGCTCGCTGATCACCAAAAGGAGGGTGACGACGACGAGCGACAGAGATACTGCGGGCAGAGAGTGTCGACTGTGAGTCAAAGGATGTCAGTCAGGCCAGTAGGAAGGGTCGCTACCTTCCCTCCGTGATACCCTGCTACCATGGTTTTAGAGATTGCGGCAGGACAGAAATTACTCCTCAGTATCCTCGCTAAGCGAGGGGAGGAGGTCAAGGAAAAGGATATAAATAAGCTTGTTTTATGGGTGCCGGAGCATGGACATTTGAGAGTCCCCCCCCTCCTCTTTGATGCAGCCGAGTGGAGGGAAGTAGGGGATCACCTCTGGGACTGTACTATCCAGGGAAAAGGGAAAGAAATGACAAACTTAGGGCCCACCTGGAGAACTGTTATAAATGCCTTGAAAAATAGCAAGCTGAGTCAAAAGTAGCTGTGGCTGCGGTGGAGGCAATTGCAACACCGGCTGGGGTTGTCGCTCCTGCCCGAACTACGCAGTGTGGGGGGCTGAGTGGACTGTTTAAAAGCCCGAGCGCGATAAAAGGGCAGAAAGCAGAAAAGCACTTTGAGACTGTCAGTGAGCTCCTGTGGGAGCAGGAGAAAGAGCTCTTGCAATCAGAGCCAAAAGAGGAAGGTACCACCACCGTGCCTCAAAGCAAACTGAAGGCAAACGCGGAAGTTACAGTGGACCAGTCAATGGGTGCAGCAACGGGTGGTCCTTCTTGTCAGCAGCGCCTCTACCCTGCTTGCCCACCCCCTCCACCTCCGCTGCCAGCAGAGATCCATCCCGGACCACAGACTGTTTCTCTGCCACAGACTGTTTCTCTGCCACAAACTGTTTCTCTGCCACAAACTGTTTCTCTGCCACAAACTGTTTCCCTGCCGGAGCCACAGACTGCTTTTCGGCCGGAGCCACAGACTGTTCCTCTGCCAGATGATGACACACCAACGACAGAGGTGACAAATGAGCTACGTGCTCATCCCCCAGGATCTTGTGTGAACCCACAAGCATTGGAAAGATGGGCTCATCAAGTAGTAGAGGCAGTGCATCAAATGAAACAACACTTTGATTGTGCTCTGTCTTCTATGGAAGAAAAGCTCAATCGAAAGCACGAGCCACAACAGGGTCCCACTGAGTCCCGAAAAGGTGTGGCCCAGACGGCCCTGCAACTACAGGAATGGGCTCGAGTCGAGCCTTCCACTCCACCTCCCAACTTTGAGCCAGGACGTGGCACGTACAGCAGATGTTCCCAACCTTTGGGAAGTGAACCTTTGCTTGGTGGCTGAGAACCTCACATTTGGACGACCACTTGGAGTCTGGGAACAGTCACCGAGTGTGCATGCTAATTGCCTTAGAAATTGTTTACGCTGTTGTAATAGCTTGTGCTTGCGCTTGTGCTGTGGGGGCTGTGGGGAAGAGCTTACTAGGGGAACTTGGAATGTAGATGGGCGAGGTAGTTTATGCCGAGAATGTTATCAAGTGCCTGAGACAAGAAGTTTTAGGCAGTGTGCGTCTATCGTGCTTGGAATTCCACTACAACAGATAAGAGTTAGCTCATTTAGGGATCCACATGAGTTTTTACTAAGCTTGGAAGTGTGGGCAGGGAATGAAGCCATCAGACATCTGCAAGTGAGTAAAAAGACCACTGTAACCCAGGCATGGTGCCCTACACATGGCTCCTCCTCGCAGGTACTTTCACCCTGAGTAAAGCTGTGATAACTTCAGCGTCAGAAAGAGAAAACATGTGTGTAGCATGGGATCACAAGACGAAACAGACAGACTTCTGTCTGGCCATGGGGTTGGCAGCAGATCCATTTTGCACATGTCTAATTGGCATGCCATGGATCTCACTCGAAGACACGTTTCAAAAATGGGTGACAGATACAGGGAAAATCAATGAGGAAGTGGAGCAACAAATGCAAAGCAAAAGAAACCGGGGCGAGTGCTTAGGTTGTTGGTCTAGCTATCGGCACTCTTTGCAGCAAACCCGTATTGTTGCCAATTTAACAAAAAATGCAACCTTGCCTCTTTCAAGAGCTACAGCTTTATGGGTCCCTCTTTCCCAGCATGCTTGTTAACGTAATGCCATGGACCAACTGTTCCAATGTGGTGCCTCCAATGCAATATGCCAATGGGTCTGGGGTTTTCTTCTTTGGAGATCCTTGGGAGGACTACCAGGCACGACAGGGCATGACCTCCTTTCCATGGAAAGAGAACGTATTAGGACACTCCATTGGAGGCTGGAACGGGCCGGCCACGTTGGGAGGAGCTGAGTCTATTGACACAACCGGAGGAAAGGTTTTACGTCCTGAAGTGTTTTTGATATGCGGAGATAGAGCATGGAATGGGATTCCACATAGTCCAGTTGGGGGTCCCTGCTACCTGGGAAAGCTAACCATGTTTGCCCCTTCTATACGAGCATGGAAAAACATTACGGCATCAGAAAGTTGGAAAAATAGGATGCGAAATAGATACCAGCGTAGTGTTTCCACGTTTGATGAAGATTGTAATGATAAGGTAAACATTATGAGTTTGAGTGCATTTATACCATTGGCTATTTTTAACCCAGGGGGTGCTGCAGCTCATGGCTACAACTGCGGTTCTGGGTGTGGGTTCCGTCGGTCGGGACGGACGGGGACGAGAGATCTCTGAAGGCAGATCTTGGAACATGCGGTTTATTGCAAAGGGCGTGGGTATAGGGGCACTGCTTAGAGCTGCAGCTGGCAGCTCTGAGCAGGCCCAAGAGAGCAAGAGAGTAAGTGGGTAAGAGAGAGAGAGAGCGAGAGGAATGAGAGTGAAGAAGAAGTAGTAAGAGTGTGTAAGAGTGGAATGGTGAAGTCTTGGTTACAATACAATAAATCATCTTCTGTACTGAATATTCTAATTGTCACTAACCAATCTAATACAAGATACAAATCCTATAGCATTTACATACAGCCTATAAGAGTTCTTATATTACCATAGAGTGTTACATCTTAACTTCTAAAAACTACTCTTTGGACCCCTTCTGCTGAGCTAGTAGGGTCTGGTCTGACCCTTGGACCTGCCTGCAAGCAGAGGGTATTGTTCAATCAAGAGGGGATTACCTTCAGTTGGCCATACCATTGTTTTCCAGTTGTTCAGTAACTAAGATTTGGTATTTCAAAAGTGGCTTTCATTTCGATGTTGCCTGTAGTTTTCATATTCCCAAAATCTTTTGTCAGGCAATCATATTTATAGGGCTTTCCTGTTTCATCTTCCCCAACATCTCCCCCTTTCTGATGAACAATTAAGATATTAGACATAGTCCTACTCGTCATTTTTTGCACACACTGAAGTATACAAGGTACTGGTACTAAAACTATAATTATTACTACTAGAATAATCAAGCCTATTTTACAGAGTTCCCTTAGCCAAGGTGCAAAGCTCCAACCATCAAACAAACTGTCTAGCCAAGACGGGTCATCTGTTGTAATTTGGTTAGCTAGGTCCCTTAGGTTTTGTAACTGCTTGTGAATGGAAACAGAATGATCGGATAAGTTCATACAGCATAATCTTTCAAAATCTTCACAGCCATGCCCATGTGCTAATAAAAGATAATCAATGTAAGTTTGGTGTCTATGGCTGGGAGTTGGAGAAATGTGATGATTATCATATGGCTAATATTTATCAAAAGTAACATTACCAAAACCTTCTGGAAAGGCACTCAGTAAGTTGAGAAAGGTTTGTCAGGGCTTGTGTCAGATAGACAGATGGTATCGGAGCCTGCAGATTTGGCTAAAGCAACCCAAACATTTGTCTTTGGTTGATTTACAGGTAAAGCTTCACTGCAAAAACAAAAACAAAAGGTTAAAAGCAACATGCATCTACACAAATAATACTAAAACTCCATTCTTTTCTTGAGCTGTTTTTGGCAGATCGCTTTCTTCTGGTGATTCTGCGCACTTCAGGTCTGGGTGCTTGCTTCCTGGCTTCCACTTGCAGGGTCACTGGCTGAAGTGAAACCGACAATGGGCTTTGATGTGTGGTACAGCTTCACGTTCTTTGCTGGAATCCACTTGGTTCCTTCACCTGTGGAGAGACATGCAAATCCCTTTCCCCACATTATAAGACCATATGGTCTTTCTATTTTTCTTGATGCTAAATTCTTAATTAAAACTGGGGGGTGCTCTTTCAGTTTTGCTTTTTTGTTGTTTAAGAAATGTCTGAAAATGAGGGGGTCAGGCTCTTCTGCAGAGCTGTTCAAGAAATTAAAAACATACAAGGCTTTATTTAACCTTCTTTGAGGTGTAGCCTGGGCTTTTCCCCCTTTCTGTTGATTTAAAATGCGTTTTAAAGTTTGATGTGTTCCTTTTAGGGTACTTTTTAGCAGTTGTTTAAGATACGGTGAGCAAACGCCACTGTATCTTACAGCACTTTTTAGTTCTTTAATTTCGAGAGTGGCGATGGGAGCCCATGTTTTAGGACTGTCAGGCTGTTGGCTAGCTATCACAGGCTTAGTTAATAGACTAAGACTTTCATCTTTATAGATTTGGGGTCTTATTTCATGGCAATCTGTTAATTGAGAATAATCTGAGCACTTTGGAGGATTTTTTGATTCAGAAGGTAGCGCTGACAAACTCTCAGAACTCGTTTTCTCTTTCTGGGTTGCAAGATCCCCGTTGCTCTCTGGCGGGACTCTGGGGCTCATTGCAAACAAATCTGGCTGCTTTTCAGAGTTTACTTGTGTTAGATTTAAAGCATCAGCTCCAGCAGAGGGGCTCTCCGTCTCCCCTGCCACTGGAGCTGCATCATTCCCATCCGTTCCCCCCCCTGCTTGCGGCTTCTGAGGCGAGGCTGCGCTGCACGGAGGGATATGGCTGGGCGGCGGAGGGATACGGTTGCGCGGTGTCGGGGGACCCCAGGAGGGGCGGCTGCGGCGCGGGGATGGGGGCCGGTGGGGGCGGTGATGGCACGGCAGAGCTCAGGAGTGGCGCAGCCGATCTCGGTGGCGGCGGGCGAGGAGGCGGCGGGGCCGCGGGGGACTCGCTCCGTGACTCCAGCACGGCCAATTGAGGCGGCGGCGGGCGAGGAGGCGGGGCGGAGCTGCGCGGCGGTGGGGGGGGCACGGCGAATAGTTCCATTAACGCTGCACAAGCCAGGATGAGTTCTGCGGTACTCTTGTCCCAGCGTGATATGGCATTAAATAATTTGATTCCCACTGAGTCCCAAAAGTCTCTGGTGTAGACTGCTGAACGGTCAGCATTTGGGAAATTAATCAGAGTCCATTCTAAGAGGTTTTTTAGCTCCTGTTTAGGTAATTGTCTTGAACCAGAGCTTATAAGTAAATGCTTAAGTTGCTTATAGAGATCTCTGTCGTGGGCAGAATGAATTTGTCCCATTTTTAGACCAGTATGATACTCACTTAGATGATGTCACAGGAGCAGTGTCCTTAGTCAGAGGTCCGTCGTGGGGGGCTGGCCAGGCACTCCACTCAGCACTCAGGACGCTGCTTTTGGGTCCTTTCTCAGAGCTCCGGTTTTAGGTGTCGCTTGGCAACGGCTTTCCGTGCTCAGGACCTCACAGGTGGGTCCACACTGAGAGCTCCAGTGCGGGCGGTGCTGAGCACTACTCGCCTGTGCTCGGGGCGTGCGGCAGGGTCCCTCCTTAGAGCTCCGGTCGGCACTGCTTAGCAGTGTGTCCGTGCTCGAGGGGTGCCACGGCAAACTTCCTCAAAGAGCTCCAGGTAGCCGCTGCACAGCAGTGGCCGGCTGTGCTCGAGGACTGCCAGGCAATTCCCTCCAAGAGCTCCAGGTAATCCCCGTGCTTGAGGGCTGCCTCAGCAGAATTATAGAGCTCCGGCTTTTACGATGCGCAGCAACGGTATGCCATGCTCACGACACGTTCTAGGTGGCTATAACTGGTCTTTTAGTTACCGTGCATGGAGAAGTCTCCCACAGATGGAGAAAGCTGAACCGGGCGTTCAATCACGTTGTGCGCCAGACTGCAGGTGCTGGGTGTGGGTTCGGACGGTCGGGATGGACGGTGACGAGAGATCTCTATAGTCAGATCTTGGAACATGCGGTTTATTGCAAAGGGCGTGGGTACAGGGGCACTGCTTAGAGCTGCAGCTGGCAGCTCTGAGCAGGCCCAACAGAGCAAGAGAGTAAGCGGGTAAGAGAGAGAGAGAGAGCGAGAGGAATGAGAGTGAAGAAGTGTGTGTGAAGAGAGAGTAAGAGTGTGTAAGAGTAAGAGAGAGACTGAGAGTGACTGAAGTTCTGGTTACAATACAATAAATCATCTTCTGTACTGAATATTCTAATTGTCACTAACCAATCTAATACAAGATACAAATCCTATAGCATTTACATACAGCCTATAAGAGTTCTTATATTACCATAGAGTGTTACATCTTAACTTCTAAAAACTACTCTTTGGACCCCTTCTGCTGAGCTAGTAGGGTCTGGTCTGACCCTTGGACCTGCCTGCAAGCAGAGGGTATTGTTCAATCAAGAGGGGATTACCTTCAGTTGGCCATACCATTGTTTTCCAGTTGTTCAGTAACTAAGATTTGGTATTTCAAAAGTGGCTTTCATTTCGATGTTGCCTGTAGTTTTCATATTCCCAAAATCTTTTGTCAGGCAATCATATTTATAAGGCTTTCCTGTTTCATCTTCCCCAACAATAACAATCTGAAAAAGTTGGCCTGTTGGTCAGAAAAGGAATTTAATAGGACTTCCCTTATATTAGATGAGCTTTTAACTGATGTAGATAGCATTAGGCATGCTGTACTACAAAATCGAGCTGCAATTGATTTTTTATTGCTAGCTCATGGCCATGGTTGCAAAGAGTTTGAAGGTATGTGTTGTATGAACCTGTCAGACCATTCCCAAAGTATCCATTGACAGCTCTTAGAACTGCAAGATGCTTTTCAAAAGATACAGATCCACACAGACAACTTCTCTGAGTGGCTGTCCTCGCTTGGTCTGACAGGGTGGTTGGGAAACCTGGTTCAAGAAGGATTACGTCTGCTAGCTACACTATTAATTGTGGCAATAATAATTTGTTGTGTATTTGGGTGCATACGGAAAGCTTTAGAGAAAGTTATTCATCGGGCTTGGCTTGTGCAAGAAGAAAAAGGGGCAATTGTAGAGAAATGGCTGAGTGAACAGGGACATGTATACGTGCACAATCCAAGCTATATTAGTGAACTGTCCTTGACCAGGGAAAAAAGAGAAGAGCAATGCTGATGTGGCAAGCCGACAGGATGTTGCGGAGGGGGATGCTGACCATAGAAAGAGAAAGACTTACGTTAGTTAGTCACGTGCATATTAATCTGTAACCAATTGCTTGCTATTAAAGGCCGCGTGAACAGTAGCTGTAACCCAATAGTATGGAGCTTGCTTACGCGTGCTTGAGGAATTAGAGTATAACTATGGGTCTGACAATAGAATAAATGGAGTTCCATCATATCTCTATGAGAAGCGTGGTTCATCCCGGCAGGTCTCTGGCAATTTTATTGACATCTTCCATTGATTTGACAACTGGAAAGAAATATACCTAGTCATTTTCACACCTGTGACTAATAGTCTTGTGCAAGCTAATGCTTCCTTATTTACCTATATCAATGATTAATATGTACTAGTAGGTGTCTTAATTTTGAGAACAAAGATATAGTGCTGGAGCAAAGAATGGTAAGAGAAGTGCATCATGACCTGATCACATATTTGAGATACTCTCCAGGAGAGAAGGTTTGTTAGAAGATGTGGAACCATAAAAGGGAAATTTGGGAAATTAGATGTCCCCAAATGACCACCAAAGTACCTCAAAAGACCCCTACTCATATTCAGATAAGTCCATGGAAGTAATTAGAATGCATGCATATATTCAGGAAATGAAATAGAAATGTAGTGAATATGTATTAGTTTGATGAATATAACCTGGTCTATTAGGCTGCCAGGTGTGGATTTTTGTGCAGCCATTCCCCATGTACTCAGTGCACTGAATAAAGTAATGTTGGCCTTCTAACGTAACAAATTGGTCAGAGACTTTATTTCCTGTTTTTTGGTGACACCTCTAGTCACTGGTTTTTGAAACAAGTTAATGCTTCAAAAGCGTAGCAAGGTATGGTCATCTGTTGAAAAGTAGCTGCAAATTATTATCCAGTACATTACACAGTGTTGACAAGACTCCAACCTAAGTGTCTGATACCCACTTATCTGTTTTCCATACAATGTGATAACATTCCCTCAGCTGCAAATAGCATTATAAAATTTTCTCATAGACTTTTGGTCAACAGAATTAATCATTTCAGCTCCAGGTCAAGTCAGTGTATTAACTACCAGCACCAGCTCTGTCAGACACATACTCCTCTGCTTTTCTGGATCAAGATCACCTCAGCTCCTGCTCTGAAGGATTTTTTATCAAATTGTACATATGCTTACAAAAAGGACATCTTAACTAGTGCAAAGGAATTTTCTCTGCAAAAAACTCACTCTAATATTATGTCAAGACACCAAGAATTAGTCAAATTATTTCACAAATTACTTCACAGTGATTTTTTTCTGAAAAGCAAACAAAACAAAACAAAACAAACAAACAAAAAATCTCACAAAAATATAAACTGCAAACAATTTGTAAACAGATAGAAGACTACATATAATATACTCACTCCTGCTATAATTGCTTTATTTATAAAAAATAGCAAATGAGCTCTTCCTGCTATCTTCTCTGCCAAGCCAGGCTGGCTGAAGAAGACTAACCTGGGCTCTTTTCTTTTTAGCATGATGTCCTGGTTCCAGCCAAGATGGGGTTCATTTTTGCAGTAGCTGGGAGGGACCACGGCTAGGACACAGAAGTTACTTTATACTACCTCATGGCATTTCAGAAGGTGAGGGGAAGGAACTCCCTTCCGTGGAGAAAGGGTTCCTTGTGGTCACGAAAACATCGTGGAAGGAGCTGTCTGGTATTGTCTATTATTGGGAATGTTTGTCTGTGGATACAAATATGCAGCTAGCAAGAATTTCTCTTGCTTCTTTCCAATCCCGTGAGATAGTCTTCTCTCTCATGGAAGATATTAGTAGAGTTCTATAAACTATGAACACCTGCAACCTTGCTAAGCTTTGTTTATAGTACAGTAGGAAAATATTTTGACAATGGATGTTTTAGGATTTTAGCCAATCGCCCCAAGGGGTGGCTGATCCTTTGACCAATTAGACTATGGAGAAAAAAGTCTATAAAAGAGTTGTAAAATAATTAAATAAAGGAATGTTGCTGCACAATTCCTGCCTGCTGGATCTCTCTTCTCCTCCCTACCACTGAGGGATACTGTGATATTTGATGACCCCGACATGTCCTGCATGCTGTGAGCCAAGCCGCATTTCTCTAGAGGTATGCTGTTGTTCCCCCCCTGGAACGGGATGTCCAACGGGACTGAAAGAATGGCGAACAGCAGCTTAAAAACCGATGCTGTGTTATCGGCCTGGAGGGGTGTTTTCAGTTCAATGGACACCTCCATTTCGGAGAACTCACTCTGTGAATTATTAGATTGGGTTGCCCTGCATGGCATCTCCCCGAACGCAGGCACCACCCTTTATTTCAGGCTGTGGCAAGAACTTGGCTCTGCACTCTGGTGCGAGTTCCCGTCTGGGGATCCACCAGTGCTGGAATTACTACGCGCGTGGCGGGGTTTGTTTAATCTGCTGATACAGTTCAAATGTGGCAGCAGAGATGGCTTGCCCGTTTCGGTGGCAAGTGACGGAGAGATACCCAAAGGAGACCCCACTGACCTGGCTCTAGGGGCATGTGGTGGCTGGTCAGAAAACGCCCCCCGGCTCCAAGGGCGGTGAATGCTCCAGAGCCTGTACCAGGTCGTCATGTGCTGCCGCAGGACCCCATGCCCCCCTAGGACCCCACACCAGCAGAGCAACTGGCAGGGGTGTGTGGGCAGTGAGATGGCGTGCAGCCCACCCTACCTTGTGGCTCAGTGGCGGTCACTGCTTTTTCGGCACCACATTTCAGTGGACTTGCGTTCTGGACCCCCATGGCGGCTCCTAACCCATCTGCACAGGCATCTGCTGCGCCGAGAATGCCCAGATGGACACCTTTGGCTGGTGTAGCGCTGGACAGTGCTGCGCATGCACCTGCTATGCCGAGAATGCCCAGATGCAGCCCCTCACCCTCCATAGAGACAGACTGCTCTGCACAAGCGCAGCGCCAGTCGACCTTTTAATACGTCATCTGCCTTTGTTGACAGAGCTGCCAAACATATCACAGCAGCTGGCGGAGCTGCTCAGCTTGCAAAAGCAGCTGTTGCAGCTCACCGGGCCTGCGCCACCCACAAGAGACGCTCCAAACCCGGAACCAGTGGCAGCAGTCATGGTGTCAGCGACTGGCACTGCACCAGCATGCCAGCTGCCTGTGGAGCCGAGACCGGCGAAAGAAGCGGCGGTCACGGCGGCTGTGCCCTGGCCGGCAGCAGCTCCAGGCGTGTCCACAGCACCGGAGACGGCTGCAGCAGCCCCAGCACTGGATCAGTCGAAACCGCCCGCGATTGCATCCCCGAAAGAGGCTGCGGTGCAACCCTCTGCACAGCTGACTGCAGCCTCTGCTGTCGGTTCTTCTTCTGGTCAGGCGATTTCTCCCCACCTGCCTCTGTTTGTTCATGGCTCCTCAAAGCTGCTCATACCCAACGATTCATCGTCAGGCAGTGAGGCAGAGGAGGCTTTGGGCCCGGGCTGTAAAGCCGCTGTAGCTGGGTGGCAAAAGAAAAGGCTACTCCCGTCTCGCCCCTGGACCTTCCCAGACTGCACTGTGACAGTGCGTCTGACTCACTATAACTGTTTCTGGGAGTCGCTTAAGATGTTGGCTCTGGAGGAGGGCAATTGGGATTTACTGGAAACACTGGGGATGCCAAGCAGATTTGAGGATCCTGAGAGACTGAATTTTAATAGAGACTGAATTTTAAGTTTCTTGTGTTATGGAGTCAGAATGTTATGCAGAATATTGGAGTCCTTAAGGCTATCCAGAAGTAGTAATTGATGCAGAGCCCTTAAGTCTATTCAGAATTAATGACTGGACGTATAGATGGGTTCGCTAGATGTATTTCTCATGGCATTGCTGGAGAATCCCTCTGCCTGCTTTAAAGTGGTATCTGGTTTGGATTCTGTTTGGTAACTGGCCATTACTAAACAGACCCCTTATGCTGTGTTTGTTCTCCTTGCTGCACGGGATCCCACAGAGGATTACAAACGCAACCTTTTGGTCCTTTTAGAACAAAAAAGGTGAATTGTGGATACTAAAAAGCTAGTAGAGAGCTTCTCGCAGCTTCTCACAAGCTTCTCACCTGTGAGAAGCTTTCGTTCTCACACAGTCTCTCATGAGAAAGCAGTTAGAGAAAAGTAAACTCTTGGCAGCTACATAATTGTTTTGAGAACTGCATATTGTTTTGGGTACATGGAAAAATAATATTTATGGATGGGTGTTATACTGCTCAACCTATCACCTTGAGAGGTGGTGGGTGAATAGGCCAATCATGTAATTTCTTTATTGTGAACCACACTATAAAAGATGAGCTTTCCATTAAATGTGGTCTTAGCTCTGCTTCGGCCATATCATCTGACCTGGACTTACGTCATGATTTTTGCTGTCTCTCTGGGGATAACAGTGACACTCAGCCACCCTAGAGACAGCGCCCAGGGATAAAATGGTTTTGATGTCCACACCGCAGCCGCAGTCATATTAGACTCTAGCAGTATTTATAAGGTTCCCTTGGATGCATATGGACCCCTAGCCCAGGGATCCAATGTGATGCTGATGTGAAAACCTGATATTACCCATCAAGGAATCATAGTGAACTCAGGAGTTATTGACGCTGACTTTACAGGTCAGATTCATGCTATGGTCTTGTCTTGGGGTGACTTTGTGATCTGTATCCCCTATCGTTCCCCCATGCCCAGAAATTTATTTTGTGCCTTTCTCTGCCTTTAAACTGAGCCTGAGAGGGGGGAGAAAAACCTGAGCAAAACTTCTTCAAAGCAGTTTGCAGCTTGTTCAAGGACACACAGAGATAGAGACTTTTTTTTCAGCTGCGGCAGAAGGGCGAGAATGGGGAAAGCACCCTGCTAGCTTTCGGCCAGTTTTTCAGCTCGTTTTTCTTTCTCCGGAGAGATAGAGAGTTGAACTTTTGTTTTCCTGGGACTTTGGGTTTTTTTTCCTTTTTGTCTCTGCTGGACTGTTTCAACATCAGAATACATTGGGAAGAATTTCCACCCAGGCCTTGGCCCTGGAGGTGGGCCCACCACCCCGTCCCAGCTCCAAGGAAGGGGAGAGAGAGATCTATGGAAGGACTCTGAAATTTTCCTGGGTTTCTCTCAGCAGAGTGAGAGGTTTTTTTGTTTGGCATTATTATTCTTTTCTGGTGTGCTTGTTAAATAAATGGTTTTTGTCTCTTTCACTTTCCTTTGAAGAAAAAGTGGGTGTTTTTTTCCTGAACATGGTGGGGGAGGGGTGGTTGTGGCCTGCCTTCTCTCAGAGGGTATGTTTCTGGATTTGGCCAAACTGGCACAGGACTCCATGCAAAAACCCCCTGTCACTGTTCCTGAAAAGACCTGACTTGCTAAATTAGTGCCTTTTAAGTCTTGTGTCTCCAGGATAGAACAATTCACAGACATAGCGGCAGTGGATCTATGGGACTTCCGCAGGCCTTCTGGACTGCAGACATCTCTGACCAAAGGCCACAGATGACATGTACCCTGATCCTGCTGAACGCCCGTCCGCCCCGGATTCAGCTTCGATGTTTGATTGATATGGGTGCTGATGTAACTATCATCTCCTTCTTTGCATGGCCTCCCTCATGGCCTTTAGCCCCTGTGGGATCGGCCATCGCAGGAGTAAGAGGAACCACACAGAGCTGTTAAAGTGAACAGCCTGTGATGGTGAGGGACCCAGAGGGACGCACAGCTACAGTTAGGCCTTAACCAACTTCCCTTAACCTTTGGGGGTGGGACATGTTGGCAGCTTGGGGGATACGGATTGGGACAAATTTTTGATAGGGGTCACTGTGTGTAAGGGCGCACAGTATCCTACACTGCCTTTGCAGTGGCTGACTAACACACCAATCTTTGAACCGCAGTGGCCCCCACCAAAGGAGAAGTTAGACGCCCTTCATCAGCTGGTTCAGGAACAGTTACAACAGGGGCACACTGAGCCTTCTACTAGTCCCCGGAATACTCCTGTTTTCGTAATTAAGAAGAAATCAGAGAAATGGAGACTGTTGCATGATCTCCAAAAAGTTAATGCAGTAATGGAAGGTATGGGGACATTGCAGCCTGGCATGTCCTCTCCCCCCATGATTCCTATGGGGTGGGACATCCTGATCATTGATTTGAAGGATTGCTTTTTCACAATTCCTTTGCAGCCTAATGACAAACCAAAATTTGCCTTTACTGTGCCTGCCATTAACAATGCTGAACCTGCTAAGAGATACCAATGGAAGGTCCTCCCTCAAGGGATGAGGAACAGCCCAATTATCTGTCAGTGGTATGTTGCTCAAGCTTTACCCGGAGTCCGCAAGCAGTTTCCTGATGAATGCTGCTACCATTCCATGGATGATATCCTGGTGGCAGCATCCACCTGGGACGAGCTGCTGAGAATACAGCCTCAGCTGCTCGCTGCTCTGCATGCCTATGGATTAGAGGTAGCTCCGGAGAAAGTTCAACAGCATCCTCCTTGGAAATATTTAGGAGTAAAAATTTTGGACTAAACTATCCAACGCGAAGAGGTACAATTCCCGGATTCAATTAAAACCTTGAATGATGCTCAGAAACTGCTGGGTATCGTCAAATGGTTATGATCTTATTTAGGTCTAACTGCAAAGCAACTTTCTTTGCTTTTTAATATATTAAAGGGGGACCCTGATCTGAATTCACCTCAGGAGCTGACTCCGGAAGCACGACGAGCGCTGCAGGAAGTCCAATGGGCTGTTTCCGCTCGTCAGGTTTATGGAGTGGATCCCTCCATTGCTATCACTGTTTTCATTACTATTCCAGACCTCCATCCTACAGGTATCATTGGCCAGTGGAATGCACAATGGCCTGATCCTTTGCATTTCCTAGAATGGGTCTTTTTGCCTCATCAGCCGAAAAGGACCTCAACCACGGTGTTTGAATTGGTCGCTTCTCTGATAATCAAATGCCGCCAACAGTGTTTGCAACTGATGGCTGTGGATCCTGCAGTAATTATCATTCTGATCTCGAAGGAACACTTTGAGTGGAGTCTTATCCATAGTGCTCCTTTGCAAAGTGCGCTGCAAAACTTTTCAGGGCAGATCACTTACCATCTGCCCAGCCATAAATTACTGCAGCTGGCAAAATCGACCATACTTTCCTTGCGGCTGAGAAATAGTCGAGTGCTGGTGCAAGGACCCACCATCTTTACAGATGGTTCTGGGAAAACTGGGAAAGCCATTGTTACCTGGAAGGAGGGATTGGAATGGCAGGTGCTGAAGGAACACGAGTCAGGCTCTGCTCAGTTAGTTGAATTAAGGGCTTTTACCATGGCTTTTCAGCAATTCTCACAGGTACTTTTGAATTTGGTTACTGACTCCGCTTATATAGCAGATATAACCCAACACTTAGATTGTTCATTTCTGAAGGAGGTGAACAATGAGGCTCTGTTTTCACTGTTGCAAACCTTGTGGTCTGTAATTCACTCTTGAGTTCACCCGCATTACATTCTGCACATTTGAAGCCACACCGATTTACCAGGTTTTCTAACAGAAGGCAATGCCAGGGCTGACATGCTGGCCAACCCTGCGTGGGTAGGGCCTCAGCCTGACAAAATTGCACAAGCCAAGGCATCGCACAGTTTCTTCCATCAAAGTGCACATACCCTGCAGAAGCAGTTTCATTTAACTCCAACCAAAGTGTGCGACATTGTCAGCGCTTGTGCTGACTGTCACGGACTCGCTGCGCCTTTGCCACTGGGGATAAACCCCAGAGGGTTAAAAGCCTTGCAGATTAGGCAAACGGATGTAACTCACATCTCTGAATTTGGCTGGCTTAAATATGTGCACGTGTGTATTGACACTTTCTCCTCGGCTATGTGGGCTACTGCTCACACTGGAGAGAAGGGCCGTGATGTCATTGCCCATTTTAAATTGTCTTTCTTGGTCCTGGGTGTGCCGGCTATTGTGAAGACCAATAATGGTCCTGCCTACGCCTTGGAGAAGACGCGGCAGTTGTTGCACCTATGGGGTGCAGACCATACCTTTGGTATCCCACGTTCTCCTACTGGCCAAGCCATTGTCGAACGCACTCATGGTACTTTGAAGCGTGTTTTGGAAAACCAAAAAGGGGGAATGCATGGAGAAACCTCACAGAGCCAACTAGAAAAAGCTTTGTAGACAATTAATCATCATAGAGTACCACAAAATTCAAATAATCCTGTTCTGAATCATTTTCTCTCATTGCAGTCTTCAGGCAAGATACAACTGCCTAGGGCAAAAGTCTGGGTATGGAATTTACTCACTAACCAGTGGGAAGGTCTGCATGAGCTTATCGTTTGGGGTTGTGGGTATGCTTGCGTTTCCACAGATACTGGGGTGCGATGGCTACCTTCAAAATGTGTTCGCAAGCAGACACTGGGATGGTCCTTCCTTCCACAAGCAGAGACTGGGATGGTCCTTCCTCAAGCAGAGACTGAACTTTAAATTTCTTGTTATGGATTCAGATAGTTAAAGAGCTTAAGGTTATATTTAGAATTAATAACTGATGTAAATTTCTATTTAGGATTAATACCTAGTAGAATTGTTGTCTTATAAAATAAAAAGGGGGAATTGTGGACATAAATATGCAGCTAGCAAGAATTTCTCTTGCTTCTTTCCAATCCCGTGAGATAGTCTTCTCTCTCATGGAAGATATTAGTAGAGTTCTATAAACTATGAACACCTGCAACCTTGCTAAGCTTTGTTTATAGTACAGTAGGAAAATATTTTGACAATGGATGTTTTAGGATTCTTTGACCAATTAGATTATGAAGAAAAAGTCTATAAAAGAGTTGTAAAATAATTAAATAAAGGAATGTTGCTGCATAATTCCTGCCTGCTGGATCTCTCTTCTCTTCCCTACCACTGCGGGATACTGTGATATTTGTCCATGTGAATAATTTATTATCTTATACCCTTTGTTATTAATGTTGTTGCTTTTACTGTTAATTTTCTTATCTCATTGCTGTTTAAAGTAAATTGTTCTTACCTCAGCCCACGATCTTTGCCTTTTGTGCCTCCACTTGGAGGGGGTAGGGGAAGTGCCACATGCTTTGGAGAGACTTGGTAAGGGCACTGAATTGTGGAGTTCTCTTCATAAACCATAAGATATGATTATCAGAATTACCAATGCTTCTTCCACAGTTCTTGTCATCTTGATTAATCCATAATGCCTAAAGTCTGGGGACTGATTCCTAGGGTCAGGTGAAGCTCACAGTTAAAACACAATGTCATTTTTTTGTAATTCAATAGGTTTTTGTCTGGGAACCAGTGAAAGAGAATAAATATGAAACACTGACATGATGCTCTCCTTCAGAAACTCACTCTTCAGATAAGCTCTACATGCAGAAGGTTTTCATTTATCATCATAAAAAATGGCAGATGATTAACATCTCGCAAAACTCAATATATACACTTCAGTGATGCTGTGATTAACAGGCCAGCTACTCATCTTGTGATGGCTTCTTTGCTGTTCAGCCAGCAAACTTAAAGAAAAGTCTATTTAACAGGGAACTGTGTGTTGATCCTGCTCTGTGTTGTCTGAAGGGCACTTCAGTGGTACCAAAACTTGAACAGATAGGAACAAAAGTACCTTCAACCAGAAACTGCTCTCCTGTACAGCATCCATCCCCTAAGTTTTATTCTCAGTCCCTTTCAGACAGAGTCAAGAATTCATTCCACTCAGTCCACTTAATTCTGATTTGCTTTTTGGTTTTTTTTTTTGGAAGTGATATATCACTGCAGATATTTTGCAATTCCTTCATAAACTTTAATCAAACAAGCTGTATCTTTTTTCAGGAAGTATAGTCAGAAATATTGTCCATGAAATTCATATAGGAGGAAACATTTTAAAGGCTGTTCTCAATACCCAGAATTGTGCATTCATAATAAAAATCTAGGCTGCTTTCAATAGAAATTTAAAGTAGTAAATTTGAAATAGAAGAGTGAGTCTGGAAGTCTTGAAGAGGTCAGGGGCTGCTCAGAAATATAACAGAAATTTGTTAAATTTCAAACCAATCAGACTGATGCAGTGCTTGAGAATGCTCGCCTGCAAATGAGCAGATTATTTTAACTGTCAGTCACATTAGTCTGTCATGTTTCAAATGCCACAGAGATCTTTTGTGAAGGCAGATACATTTTATTTCAAGTTCTTCCAGAGACCTCCTATGCATTACTCTATGCAGGACGCTTCACCCGACCCTGCCTTGCTCTTCCCACCAGTTAAACATTGCTCCTAATCATCCTCCAGCTCCCAGAGAATACAAACTATTTCCAGTATTGTCAGAGAAGCATAAATACAGGTCTGTGGTGCACAACTGAGCCTTTTACAATTCAGAGCAGACACTGGAGGTGAGTGGGAGGCTGTTTTCTTCTGATGGATGAATGTCAGAGATACTGAGAAAATTTAAGTATATATTGAGTCTTCCATGTCTGAGAGTGATTACTGAAGTATGAATGCTTTCCTGAGGATGCCAAACCATTTAGATACATTTTTCAGACCCTGGCTATTTATAAACAGTAGTCCCAAATACTTGTTGCCAAGATACTAATGCCGAATTTGAGAAAACTGTTACAAATATTCTGATACATCTTGCTTGTCCCATTATTTCCAATTTATAGAACACTTTCATTTCAAAATCTGCAAGGCTGAATTATTCTCTATAAAGCATCCAATATTTATTTAAGTTTGAAAAGCTCACTGTCTGGCTCAAGTCAGACAGTTTCCTATTTACTCGAACTACGTCAAGTATTGGATTGTACCAGCTCACAAACACACATTTGTACCAAGGCTGGCACATGGCTCACTGTAATAGTTGGAAAATCTTGGTCTTTGACTTCATAGACCTTGCTCCAGAACCAGCGCAGAACAGCATGGGTGCACCTCTGCCTCCCGTGCCACCCATGGCTCTCTTTCAACTTCACTGCTGCAGGCTTGTGGGGCTATGAGTTTTGGGTTCTCTGATCATGGGGCAACTTTCACAGCACCTGGCCTGCTGGAGCCAGATGGGCTCCGTCTATCTGTTAAGGGCAAAACAATTCTAGCCCATGAATTGGTGGAACTCATTGAGAGGGCTTTAAACTATGTTCGAAGGGGGAAAGGGATACAACTGGGCTCTTCAGAAGCAAGCGCAAGGGTGATAAGCCAGAGTCAGGGGTGAAATCAGCAGCCCAGCTGAAGTGCATGTACACTAATGCACGCAGCATGGGTAACAAACGAGGAGCTGGAAGCCATGGTATAGCGGGAAAGCTATGGTGTAGTCGCCATCACGGAGACGTGGTGTGACTACTCGCATGACTGGAGCACTGCAACGGATGGCTACAAGCTCTTCACAAGAGACAGGAGAGGAAGAAGAGGTGGAGGGGTAGCTCTTTATATTAGAGAGGCTCTTGATGCCATGGAAATTGAAACTAATGACAAGAAAGTTGAGTGCCTACGGGTAAGAACCAGGGGGAAGGCCAATAAGGCTGACATCCTGGTGGGAGTCTGTTATAGACCACCCATCCAGGAAGAAGAGGTGGATAACTTATTCTACAAGCAGCTGGAGGGTGTTTCAAGATCACCAGCCCTTGTTCTTGTAGGCGACTTTAACCTACCAGATATCTGCTGGGAATGCAGCACAGTAGAGAAGAGGCATTCCAGGAGGTTCTTAGAGTGTGTGGAGCACAACTTCTTGTCCTGCACACACTTTCAGCTGGTGAGCCAGCCTACCAGGGGACAGACTACACTAGACCTGCTGTTTGCAAACAGAGATGGGCTGGTGGGAGATGTGGTGGTTGGAGGCCGTCTGGGGCACAGTGATCATGAAATTATAGAATTTTCAATATTTGGTGAAACAAGGAGGGCATCAATAAAACTTACACACTGGACTCCTGAAGGGCAGACTTTGGCCCACTCAAGAGACTCATTTTGAGAGTTCCTTGGGAAGCAGCCCTTAAAAGGAGACAAAGGAGTCCAAGAAGAATGGGCTTGCTTCAAAACAGAAATCTTGAAGACACAGGAACAGACTGTTCCTATGTGCTGAAATATGAGCTGACAAGGAAAACGACCAGCCTGGATGGGCAAGGAGCTTTTGAAGCAACTAAGGAAAAAAAGAGGGTGTATCACCTTTGGAAGGAGGGTCAGGTATCTCAGGAAATGTTTAAGGGGGTTGCTAGGGCATGAAGAAAAAAAATTAAAGAGGCAAAAGCCCACATAGAACTCAAATTGGCAACTTCTGTGAAGGATAATAAAAAATATTTTTATAAATACATTAATGGCAAAAGGAAGGGTAAGGAAAACTTCCATTCTCTATTAGATGTGGGAGGGATTTAGTAATTAAAGATGAGGAAAAGGCAGACGTACTTAACACATTCTTTGCCTCAGTTTTCAACAGAACTACAGGTTGTCCTCAGGACAACTGTTCTCGTGGGCTGGTAGATGGTGTCAGGGAGCTGGATGGTCCCCCTGTTATCCAGGAGGAAGCAGTCAGAGCAGTCAGACCTGCTGAGCCACTTAGATGCTCATAAATCTATGGGACCAGATGGGACCCATCCCAGGGTGATGAGGGAGCTGGCAGATGAGCTTGCAAAGACACTCTCCATCATTTACCAACAGTCCTGGCTCACTGGGGAGGTCCCAGATGACTGGAAGCTGGCCAGTGGGACGCCCATCCACAAGAAGGGCTGGAAGGAGGATCTGGGAAACTACAGGCCAGTCAGCCTGACCTTGGTGCCTAACAAGATAATGGAACAGATCATCTTGAGTGCCATCACATGGCACCTACAAGATGGACAGGGTATCAGACCCAGCCAGCATAGGTTTAGGAGGGGTAGGTCATGCTTGACTGACCTGATCTCCTGTTACGACCAGGTGACCTGCCTGGTGGAGGCAGGAAAGGCTGTGGATGTTGTCTATCTGGACTTCAGCAAGGCCTTTGACACTGTTTCCCACAGTAAACTCCTGGAAAAGCTGGCAGCCCACGGCTTGGACAGGTGCACTCTTTGGTGGGTTAAGAACTGGCTGGATGGCCAGGCCCAGAGAGTGGTGGTGAACGGTGCTGCATCCAGTTGATGGCCAGTCACTAGTGGGGTCCCCCAGGGATCTGTGCTGGAGCCAGTCCTCTTTAACATCTTTACTGATGACCTGGATGAGGGGATTGAGTCCACCATCACCAAATTTGCAGATGAGACCAAGCTGGGAGCATGTGTCAATCTGTTGGAGGGTAGGAGGGCTCTGCAAAGGGCCCTAGACAGGCTGGATAGATGGACCAAGTCCAACAACATGAACAACAACTGAAAGCCTGCACCCGTTTTATCCCGAAAACTCCCAAAGGTGGGCAGAGCATCCAAAACCAATAGTCTGAGGGCTAGGGGGCAGAGGCAAGGTTGAATGGAGTAACAGGGGCTAATGGGAAAGGGGATGGGAGGGGGAGAGGGCCAGTGACCAGCAGAATCTAGACAAAGGGAGAACTTTCTAGCACAGTGTTGTAAGGAGAGAGCACTTTTAAGGGAACTTGAGGGGTGTAAAGTGGACTTAGCCACCGCAACAGTTGTAGCCAGGTGGGGGTTGGTATCTTCTCCCAGAGAACAACTGACAGAATGAGAGGACACAGTCTTAAGCTGCACCAAGGGAAGTTTAGGTTAGACATAAGAAAAAAAATTCTTTATAGAACAAGTGTTTGGGCACTGGAATCATCTGCCCAGTGAGGTGGAGGAGTCACCGTCCCTGAAGGTGTTGAAGAAAAGACTGGACGTGGCACTCAGTGCCATGGTTTAGTTAATGAGGAGGTGTTAGGTCATAGGTTGGACTAGATTATCTTAAAGATCTTTTCCAACCTAGCTGATTCTGTGATTCTGTATTTCCTTTCTCCTTCAGATTCCGCACTTCATCTTGCTGCTGCAACAGCCACCTCTTTTCCTGAATCCAGATAGAGGACTGAAAAATTTTACTTCTGCTTGGGAATCTAGATGGTGTTCTTTACTGCACAGTAATTTCAAAGCTATTGTACTACAGGGAGAGAATTATCTGGAAATACAACAAGGACTCTTTCTCCACAAGCTTGTAGCTTTCCAATATTAACAACTCTAGCACCTTTTTCTGTTGGGTTCTCCTCCCCCTGCCATGTAGCCCTGGGAGAGGGGCCCTGAGGGGAGGCACGGGGTTTCCCTAGCCCCTGGTCAGCCTTGTTCCCCATTGGTTGGTGTTTCCCTGCGTGGGCAAGGACCCTTGGGTCCCGTGACTGTAACAGTTCCTCGGCAGATCCCGGCCATGCGGCTGGAGAAATAAACATCTCTGAAACATCTATCAAGAACCCGTCCATATATATTTCCTTTCCACGGGACTCCTGGTTTGGTGCATTGTGTTACAGAATTCCCGCTGTAACATTTTTCTATAACTAGTTTTACCTCATCATTGTAAGTTAAACTTGAAATAAGAATATTGAGTGATGAAATAAAGGAACATGTGAGATGGAACATGGAAAAGTCACCAGCATTAGTAAAGTTATGTAATTTTTGAATATTCATAAATACTTTTGTAACATTTTGCCAGAAGCAGACCTTGACTTGTCTCTATTGACTGCTTCAATTCATAAAATGTTTGTAATTTCTGTAATTCAGTGTACCAAGAATGTCTAAACAGAATCATATGTGCCTGATTAATATTTAAAATATCAGCAAAATTTCAAAAATATTACTTCATGATAGTACTGAGACAGAAAACTAATCTTGAAAATACTATTTGGTTCTTTAAAATGCCAGATGCTCACAATTTCTCACAGAAAAGCATCTCTTTTATTCCTAAAATACTCCTTTGAGACAGAACAAATTATAAACCTGTTCTGAACTATTTCTTTCATGAGGTTTCATCATCATGACACTTTCTTTGGTGATCTGCTTCAGTTTGCTTACAACTAATTTCTCTCACAGTAATAATAGAAAAAACGTGGGATGGCAAAGTTTGGTTAAAAGCCTAGACAGCTCATCCCAGCTGTACCGTACAAGGAGACTAGTCCAGCTACCTCCATTTGCTGTGGTCCCACTAATTTTATATTTTTTGTGCAAGAAGTTAATCACTGTGTTAAGAATTTTATTTTAAAAAGATAGGAGACAGTAGTATTCAGTTATTTCTGCTACCAACAATGCTCTTTTATGAAAAGAGGTGTAGTGGGTTGGGTTTGTAACCGGGCAGAAACACCAATTTAGTGTAGTGGTTTGGTCCAAAATACTCATTACTGTTTCTCTTCTGTGAGATAAGAATTAGGAAAAATGCAAAGCAGGCACCAAACTTGAAAGAATATAAAGAAGTTTATTAACAGACCTAAAAGAAGGAAAAAAAAATTATACCACACCTTCAGAACTCTCCTCCTCCCCCCACCTTCCTCCCTTCTCCCACTGACAATGTAAAAAGACAACCCTTAAGATGTTCAGTCTGTTTACCACTTCCATAATAACCTTGTTCAGGCCATTTAGAAAGAGAAGTCTCTTCTTGCTTGTGCTATGAAAACAGTATCACAACGAGACAGCCGCCCACCTCCAAATATTGTTCAATCCATTTAGGAAGAGGAGTCTCTCTGCTCGCATGTGAGTCCCTTCCCCCGACTTGCAGCTTTTCCCGCAACTGCTTTCGAGGGTCCACTCTTGAAGTTTTTTGGGGTACAATTTTACGGTTGAGCCGTTCAGAAACAAAAAACCAGAGGCCCTTCTCCTTCCCTGGGAGCGAAGCGTCTTCCTCATCTTCATTGTTAGGACTATCTCTGGGAGCATCTCTAGGAACTGAGGTTTTCTCCTTTCCCATTTGGAGCAAAAGTCCTCATCTGGTCCATCTCTCCCTGTCCAAACTTCTCATTAAATTACAGCTGCTTCAGCATCTGCCTATCTCAGCGCAGGTGCTTTTGCTTATGAGCTGAACACTCCACCCCCCATATCTTCATGAAATTACAACGGGATACTCTGATATATCATAGCTTCACAACAGAATTTCAGCTTTAAGCATCTCCTCTCTCTCTTCCCTCAGGTTTTCAGCTCTTCACAGCAATAAAAGGGTTAATCTCACTTTGGCCTTGCAGCTGTGTGGCTTATTGCTGTTGGTCACCTGACCTCTGCTGGACAGAGGTTGCCGCTTTGGCTGAAATCTTGGCCGCAGTGGAGGGGGGAGGGGGGTTCCGAGCCACTCTGGCTGCCCACAGCCCCGCTGGGGAGAGTCATCCTGGAGCTGTGGCCTGGCCCGGCCTGGCCCGAGCAGGGCCCACTGGGCACTGCATGGGCCCCGCAACCACCTGTCCCAGCACCAGAAACGAGAGAGAGAGAGAGCTGTGGGGGGTTTGTCTATTCTTAAGTGTGTATCACAGAGGCGGCTACAACTTTAAGTGGCTTAAAGAATTGTCCATATTCAAACTGGCCAGCTGATAGGTTCTATCAGTTCCCAGAGGAAGCTGTAAGCACCCCTTAGCAAGGACATCCCTTCCGGGACTATGCTTGCTAACCTATGACAAGAGGATAGGATTCCAGAAAGAGGAAAGTACATCTTGTTCTTCTTATGATTGTAACAGCATATTTAACTGAATTTCAGTAATTTCCAATTAGAGAAGCCTGACATTTATGCTCAGCACAGTGTGTTTCAAAAGAAACACAAATAAAGATTAGGTGACTATGAAGATCTCTCCATTAGCTGCTCTTCAGTAATAAGAAGTTCAAGAGAACAGAAACTAATGCCAGTTTATCATAAACATTATTATAATCCAATATGGCTCACCTAAGTTGTCTGTTTACTGAAACATCTCCAGAATTCTGAATTCACCTATTTGCAATGCAGATTTTTCCAAACATGCAAGGTGCAGTAATGCATTGTATCTTAAAATCCCAAAGTAATTTTATTAAGAGTTTTCAGCTTGAAATATAGTTACTAATACACCCACTCTCACTCTGTAGTTTTGTATTTTTTTAAATCTAGAGTTTAATGACAGTTCATATATTGTAATTTATTACATAGGTGAAGGGGTTTGTATTGGTCTTTCTTATCATGAGTGGTCTAGTAACATATTTGAAATAGTGCCCATGACTGTGCATAGGGAGAAAGCACATAAGACAAGTTCTTTTTTTGATCTAAACCCCAATATTTTAAAAAACCCCATGCCATGTAGGACATCCTTATTTTTACTTGTCTTGCAATGATGATACAGTAAAGTTGTTATACTCTTCATTAGAAACAAAAGACAGAAAATTTGAAGCCTACACAGTATGACAGGACAATCATCAGCTTCCTTATTTTTAAAGAAAATGTAACAGTTCAGTTATATTGTTAGTAATGTTTAATGAAATCAATCACTGATTGATGCACTGAACAAGCTTCTTGAGCTCCAAAGAGCTTAGAATGGAGCCCAACATCTATGCTGCCAGATCAATTCAACAGCAGTCAGCAGTCAACCTTTGAATCCAGACACCTAAGTAGCATACACTTTCACAAAAAAACCACCGAACAAAGCAAAAAAAAGCAAAAAAGCCCCAAACAGACACTTTAAAAAGAAAAAAAAAAATAGGGGGGGGAGGGAGACAAAAAAGAAAATCTCCATAATACGTGCAAACTACAGAGGAGGGTGTGCTTTTTGTAAACTGAATTTGCGAATTTTCAGTTTCTACAGGCTCTTAGACATCTATGTCAGAAGAAACAGTTTCACTGAAATCTTAAAAGGCACAACAAAAATTTGCCTGCATGTTTTTTGATTCATTCAGCTACAATTCTCACCTGGAGCAGATGAAAACATGAAAAAGTCAAGTGGAAGGCCAGTTTTAATGAGTATTTCATTGTTTGTCTTCAAACTTAGAATTTATTTAGTAAAATTTTAAAAGGAACAAATCATATTATCAGATCTCAAAATGATGCACTTAAATAATTGCAAAAAGTCTCATAAACAACTTTCTACAACTTAATATCCTTCCTTCTCTTTTTTAAAATAAATCATAGAATGAATAATGTTGGAAGGGACCAAGGAACACTAGGTCACCTGGTCCAACCTCCCTGCTCAAGCAGGGTCATCTCAGAGCACACGGAAAAGGATTTTGTCCAGATTATTCCCGAATATCTCCAGTGAGGGAGACTCCACAGCCTCTTTGGGCAACCTGTTCCAGTGCTAAGGCACCCACGCAGTAAAGAAGTTATTCCACATGTTCAGGTAGAACTTCCTGTGCAACAGCTTCTGCCTGTTGCTTCTTGTCCTATTGCTTGGTACCACTGAGCAGAGCTACTTTTGGAAAAAAGCCTTTTTGTCCTTTATGAAATAGTTTCAGAGGCAGGTGCAGAAATTCTGGGCCAAGGCACCTAAATGATTTGTAAGCATCACCATTATCAAGCACACACAGGCCAACCCAAACATTATCATGCATACACATGAAATAAACTAAAGGTGTCCAACCTTTGAATGAAATTATTTTTTTGAGTTAATAATGTAAACGGGAGAATTTTAGAGAAGAGTATTATTTCAGCTAATTAATAGTAATGTAATAAAGTAATAAATGAAGTTTGATTCTGAGAGAAGCTAATTCAGAACAGGGCATTTTAATTTACTTTTGCCTCTAATCAGTGGAAAATTTTACTGTTCTAACCCTTGAAGAAATAAGCTTTGAAGGAAATCACTTAGTTTTCAAGGACTGATCTAATCAGTAAAGAATACCCATTCAGCTTTAATTTCAGTATTCCTTCCATTCAGAATTAGTATTTATTATGGAGATAAGTGTCTTAATGTATTCATAAATCTGGTCTTGTACAAAACCAATTTTTGCACTGTAATAAATTCTGCTGAAATTGTTATTATTACTGTCATTACTAAACACTTATTTGATAGATTAACAAAAAACAGAAATGGAAAATATCAAACTATAATTGAATCAAGGCTATTTGAAAGAAGGTCCCTTGGCAATCAATTCTTGAAACAGTACTTTTGTTCTTTTTATGAATCCTACAGAATAACATAGAAATGTTGTGAGCCTTGTAAGTAATGTAGTACAATGCAAATGAGAGCAAATGCAATCCTTCAGTGACTTCAGAGCAGAATGTCAAACAGAGAACTGTTAATCCCATGACATTTGATTACTGAGACATACCCAAAACATGCTAATAATGGTTCCCAGATTTCTAAAAATTATTGAGTATAAAGGAATTGGGAGTATCTTTTTAGTGCTCAACAGATATAGCAAAATGAGGTTTCTTTTTTAAAAGCATGTGGCAAATCAAGTAAAATAATATGCCTGACAGGGCAACCAAATTAGATCTTGTAGTGCTCAATGCAGCCCTTCTCAGCTATTTTTCTCCACAGGGAATATTCCACTTTGATGTCTCTAAAAATTCACTACGTTTATTAGAGATTATGGGCTATTAAGGGCTTGATTGTGTCACATGAGCTTCATGGTTGAAGCTTCATGATATTTATTTATCTTTAGGAATACTGATTTCCCAGAAGTTATTTTGTTGGATATCATTAAAAAAAAATTAAAAAGAAAGCCAAAACCAAGACTGATTTCATAGAATCATAGAGTGCTAAGGATTTGAAGGGACCTTGAAGACCATCTAGTCTCACCCTCCCCTGCCATAAGCAGGGACATCTCCCACTAGACCAGGTTGCTCAAGGCCTTATCCAATCTGGCCTTGAATGCTTCTGGGGATGGGGCATCCACAACATCACTGGGTAATCTGTTCCAGTATCTCACCACTCTGTCAGTAAAAAACTTCTTCCTCATATCTAGCCCAAATTTTCCTTCTTTCAGTTTTTGCCCATTGCATTTACCACTACATTTCCTGACAGAGTCCCTCTCTGGCTTCCCTGGAGGCCCCCTTCTCCACCCAACCTTCTCTTCTCCAGGCTGAACAGCCCCAACATTCTCAGCCTGTCTTTGTAGGGCAGGTGCTCCAGTCCTCTTATCAGCTTCATGGCCTTCACTGGACTTGCTCCAGTAGTTTCATGTTTTGGTGCAGGTGACTCCAGCCACTCTGTCTCCTGAGGAGAACTCAGACAACCAGCTGTGGCGGTCAGCAACCCAAGTTTAGTATATAACTTCGCAGTCATAGTGAGAACCCATGATTCCTTTGTTCTGCTGTTTGCATGTTTTCCCCTGATTGGTTAGTGTTTTTCTCTCCATGCTTTATGTATGAGGTTGTGTATATTCATTTCCCAAGTTTAATATGTATCAGTTCTAGAAAGTTCTTTGTTCCTTGATGCCCCATTGGTTCCTTCCCTAAATCCCTCCTTTGTGTTATTTCCTTTGGTTCCCTTGCCCTCAACACTTGTCTCCTGTCAAGTACCCATTTGCTGTATCCGTTATCCCCGCCTTTCCTATCCCCAGTATAAAATCCCTGGACCCTGTCAGATATTTGGCTCTCCATCTCCTCCCCCCATTGTCTCACCTCAATAAACCTTCTGTGTAGAAATTACATGGAGAGTCCACTCTCTCCTTCTTTGCCTCTGCCTGCGTGCCTTCATACCCTGTCCTTGGGTGAGGAGCGCACCCTCTTCTGCCTGTGCTTTCATGTGTGTCTGTGCCTGCCGTAGTGCAGTCAGGTTGAGGCTAGACCTCTGGGTTCTCTTTGAGCTAGCACGCAAAAACCTGACAGTTTCATGTCCTTCTTATGTTGGGGAGACCAGAGCTGGATGCAGCGCTCCAGATGAGGTCTGACAAGAGCAAAGTAGAGGGAGAGGATCACCTCCTTCAACCTGCTTTTCATGCAGCCCAGGATTCAGTTGGCTTTATGGACTGTGAGTGCACATTGCCAGGTCATGTTGAGTTTTTCATCAACCCATCACCCCCAAGTCTCTCCACACAGCTGCTCTCAGTCAATTCTCCATTCAACCTGTTGTTGTGTCTGTGATTGCCACAACCCAGGTATTGGACCTTGCACTTCGCTTTGTTGAACTTCATGAGGTTTTCACAGTCCCACCTCTCTAACCTGTCCAGGTCCCTCTGGATGGCATTCCTTCCCTTCAGAGAGTTGACTGCACCACAAAGCTTGATGTTGTCAGTGAACTTGTGTTCAATGCCACTGTCCACGTGTACCAGTTTGAAAACAAACCAGTGGGAGATCGCAAGTCAGAATTATGATTTAATAGGAAAACTAAAATAGATGCAATAGTACAAGAACACTGACAGAATCAGGATACAACCTGACATCCTGTTAGTCAGGGTGGTGGTAGCAGTCCTCTTTGAAGTGGTCCTGTTGAAGTGGTGATCCTGTAGAAGGGTCTGGTCTTCACCTGAAGGTCCTCTGGGAATCCAATAGGTAGCGCTGACTGTGGTGTTCCAAACCTCAGATTATATCCAGGTAGGAATGCTTGGTTCCTCCCCTGGGCAGAGCATCTCACAATGGGATGATGTAATTTTGAGTCATGCAGTGAGGCTAGATGGCTCATTAACAGAAGATATTGCCTGGAGGGAGTTATCAGGGATGTGTCATGGAAGAGATAAAGAACATTGCCCAACCTAGTTTTAACAGATGGTGATAGAATATATACTTTTGGTTACATCTTATATTGTAACCTAAGACACCATGCTGCTGACAAAGATGTTGAACAGTATCAGTCCCAGTACCAACCCCTGAGAGGAGACACTGGTCTCCACATGAACAATAAGCTCTTGACCAAAACTTTTCACGTGCAGCCATCCAGCCAGTTCTTTATCCACTGAGCAGTCAATCCATCAACCATCAACTCCATGTCTCTCCAAGTTAGATTATTTGTGCTTGACTAGGCATTCAATCTTGCTAGAATTCCCTTTTTTGTAAGCTACTAGTGAATTTTAGCTCTTGGCTGTTAACCACACAATAGCACACAGTCAATGCTTGATTTAAAGAGACAACTGCAACAGTGTCTATTAGTTTCCAAAGAGCAAGCAACAACAGAGCCATGGGATGTCCTGGTAACACTTAACCAAGCAAGCATACCTGCAGGAACTGTAGTGTGAGGATGGAAAGCAAACAGTTGAGCTGCTTGACTTAATTTCTTCTATATTCTATATATAGATACAGAAAAAAGATGCAGACACAAATGCACACTGCCTTTACATGAATCTTTAAAAATAATTAATAATGTAAAAGAAATAATAATTGCAGAATAATTTGATCTTTTTAAGGCTACAGACAGCAGGAGGAAAAAACTCACCACACCACATAGACCAGCTGAAGCACAGAGTAAAAGGCTGAACTTAAAGAGCATCTCATGCAGACAAGGGAAATGCACTACCTATAATGCAGGAGGAATATTAAGAGCTCCAGTTTAAAGAATCCAGAGTAGGAGGGTTCAAGTTATTTGGAAAAAAGGGGTAGAAGATCAGTTACAGTCAGTCTGGGGCTCCATGGATACTGTTTCAAAGAAGAGAGGAATATTTTTAAAATTTCCTCCACACACTTCATGTTGTTAGCTTCAGCCTGAGTTATAGCACATCTCTTCTCACCACTGCATTGAGAAAAAAATGAAGCTGCAGTGGTACTTATGGTATATACATTCACTCTTGAACTATACATTAAGATTGTCAATTGCCAAATCTTCATCTTATCAAAAAGTCTCAGAGGCTGGTTTTATTCTCAGTGTAATTTGACTGGAAGGAGTTGCTGCTTCCAGGAGGATTGGAAAGACCACCATGGGCAGGAGCTAAAAAATAGGGAGCTTAGAAGTCACAAAGACAGAGAGAGATAAAGTGGAAGAACAGGGTAGAGAAAAAAAGTGGACCTTATAAGATAAATTTTAGACACACAAAAGAACCAAACCAAAAATCATCTGTCTAGATACTTTCTGAATTTTTTTATCCTCATAAGTATTTAGCAGAGTAGCTGATCAGGAGGGACTTGAATTTTTACGTGATCAGAGATATGACATATTGTGGGAGTGTGTTTCTGTTTGGTTCAGTCTGGATCTCCCCTTAGATTTGTATTTGTTGCAATAACCCAGTTTGTACCCTCCCTGTTTCATGTTAATTGCTTTACTTTCCTTCTCTGCCTCCGCCCAGGCCCCTGCCAATCGCGCTGGCACTCCTCCCAGTCTTCTAGAAAGCTCTGGCTGGAGCGTCAAGTGATTGGCCATGGGGAAAGGGTCCATCCCTTCTTCTCCTATGACTGGTTCCTTTGTACGCCCTTTACCCTGTTTACCACACCCTCCCCTCTACTGTTTGGTTATTCTTGTGATCCCTCCCTTGTCACCGCCCCCCCATAAAAGCTTCAGCACAGGCTCACCTCGGGGCTCTGAGCTGGGGTCCCCTGGGAGGTGAGACCTTGTGCTTGAGGGCAAAATAAACTTCCCGGATTTTACCCAGATTTGAGCCTGCCTCCTTCCTCTGCCACCTGCCTATATCGGCGCGGTCCTGTGGGAGGATCCACGAGCCAGACCTCCAGTCTCCTGGATTCCGGAGGCTGGCCCCCGCAGCCTGCTGCGTCCAGAGCTGACCGGGTTAAGTGGGAACTGCTCCAGAGGGACGCAGGGGCAACATATGTGTGAGAATTCAAGATGAGTCTTGCATCACTACAGGAGAGAGAATACAAGGGTTGTGAAGACCTACAGTGGACAGAAAAGAAACATCTCTCTGACCATGGAGCCAGCATAGAGGTTCAAAGAAAGGCCAAGCATCCCCTTGCATCACTACAGGCCGAGAGTACTGAGCGGTACTGGATATTGCAAAGGAAAAGACCCCAGTTAAGACATGGAAGAAGAACAGGATAAAAGTGGCAGGAGTATGGAGGAGTATGAATGCTGAAGGTATGACCCATAAATCTATACAGAAGTAGGGATGCCAGGGAGAATACAGATTCAGTACCAAATGGAAAGACCACACCTTCCTTGGCTTCCTGTAGGAGAAGTGATTTAGTAGTTAAAACACATGCCCGAAAGTCTGGAGGTCTTTATTCTGCTCTCATCTCTGCTTATTATTTGCTGCATGATCCCAGGCATAGACTGTCTCAGGATTTCACCTCAAAGATCTGAACAATTCTGTTGTGAACAAGTGACCCTTCAGGCTGCCCAGAGGCACCCACTCCCAGGGCACCAACCCCTGGAAGGACTCTAAGAATGACTACTGCTGCTGAGGCAGAGCCATTTTCAAAATAAAAACATAAATCATACCAAATTTACCTTGTACAACCAATGAGATAGTCTCGTTGGTTTTCAATTCAAAGAGAAAATGAATTTAAAAATTCTGATATAGGACTCAACCATGTCCCGGTCTGCATCCAAAGCAGTGTGGGCAGCAGGTCGAGGGAGGGGATTCTGCCCCTCTTCTCTGGTGAGAGCCCACCTGCAGTGCTGCATCCAGCTGTGTGGTCCCAGCACAGGAAGGACATGGACCTGTTGGAGCAAGTGTAGAGGAGGGACACCACGTTCATCAAAGGGATGGAGAACCTCTCCTATGAGGAAAGGCTGAGAGAATTGGGAGTGTTCAGCCTGGAAAAGAGAAGGCTTTAGCATGACCTAATTGTGGCCTTCCAGCACCTGAAAGGGAGCCCTTCAAGGAAGATGGAGAGAGACTTTTTATAAGAGCATGCAGTGACAGGAAAAGGAGGAATGAAATCAAACGAAAGATGGTAGGCTTTGATTAGATACCAGGAGGAAGATCTTTGCTGTAGGGTGGTGAGCCACTAGAACAGGTTGCCCAGAAAAATTATGGATGCCTCATCCCTGGAAGTGTTGAAGGCCAGGCTGGATGGAGCTCTGAGCAACCTGGTCTAGTGAAAGGTGTTCCTGCCAATGTCTGGGGCATTAGAACTAAACAATCTTTGAGATCCTTTCCTACCCAAACCATTCTATGATTCTGATTCTGAGACTGAAATCCAGGTACCCAGGACAAAACTGCAAGGAAAAGAAATCTCTAACAGCACTAATGGCTAAATTACTTGAATGATTAATGTATTTCTGTTCTCTTTAAAAATGTGCTATTTGGAATTCTGTTTAATTTTGCAGTAAAGTTGTGGTTATTTTTCATTCAAAGCCCAATGGGGGGGGGGGGGGGTGGGGAACACGGTAACCTCACCAGCCAAGGCTGCCTGGAGGGCAGTTCCTCAGGGCAGATCAAGGGGAGATCTGGCACCCGGGGAACTAGGACCCTCCTAGCTCCAACTTGAGGTTGGAGGTTGATAACTTCTGCCCGGAGACCATCAGGTCCGTGTGGCCGCCTGACAGGGGATTGCCCCTTCTCTGGCAGGGGAAGGGGAAGGTACCCAACCCAAGGGGGATTAGGACCCCGAGTGAGGGATCCCGAGTGTGGACTCGCAAGGGGGGGAAGTTTCTCACGGCGCCTCAAACTGGGAATCCTGTGTGCTGGGGATTCTTTGAGGGAGTGAGAAAAATTCCTGGCAACACGGTGACAAGGAGAGGCCACCGGTTGTGAGAAGCTCCCTCACTCAATAGGAGTGAGAGGGGGTGTTAGAACCTGCCAAGATACAGGTAAGTTCTATTTTTGTTTTATATATGTCTAAGTGATTTTATCTTTTAATTTGGAGTCCAAGACTACTTGAGTGTATTCTGTTAGTATTTGTTACATCTAAATACTTTTTTTTATAACTTCTTATCAGTGATATAGATATCATTTTTTTGGGGGGATGGGGGGAGATTGATTTGGTTGCGTGATTGCGGGGACCTGATAGGCGAGGTCCTGAGGTGAGGTTCATCCAATAGTCCTCAGGCCATCTATTAAGGAGAGAGTATATGAATGTAGAATATTTAGTTTGTGTAGGTGCTTTTATTTGTTTTGGAGTGTTGGTAACTTCACTGGAGCGGTCAGGGCTTGGTTAAAGGCTGTGAAAGGTGTCTCAATTCTAGAGAAAGTTCTCACAACAGCTAACGAGGGCCATCTTAAAATTTGTGGAACGCCCCCAGCTCCAGGAAAGGGGTGGTGTTGGAAGTTACGGAAGGAGAGGGGCTGGAAAACTTTAGGGTCCACCCAGTTTCTAGTAACCTATGAGGCTTGTTTATATTCTCACGGTATTTTCCCACGGACCGCCATTTTTTTTAGTTCCCATGATCTCTTTGAGGTTCCCACACATAGTTTTTATTCTTTTTCTCTCCCGCATTATTGAGATACCTTGGGTTATCATTCTAGACCAGCAGTCTTATTAGGTTTTCATATTAAGGAGTTAATTTAAATATAAGACTTGAATTATTTTGGTAATTCATTAAATATTTAAATTATAATCCAATTATTATTGAATCATGGGTCAGTGTGCAGGGAAGAATTCCCGGAAGTTAAAGAAGGAAAAGAACAAGATAAAAGGCATTCCTCCCAATAGTCCCTTGGGGGAAATGCTCGAAAACTGGGACACTGATGACAATTATAAAAAATTGGATAAAATTAAAATGATAAAGTATAGTGTTGAGATTTGGTCAAAGGAGAGGATTCAAGAAGGACCCGTTTATTGGCCCTGGTATGTATCTAAAGAAAAATGCTTATGTGTAGCTTTAAATAAATATATTAATCTAAAGGAGTCCCAAAATGAGGAGGTTCAATATGCAGCTTGCTGGTTAGAAAATGAGATTTGGGACAAAAAGATAGGAGTGTACAAAATGGAAAAAGAGGGAAAGAGAAGAAAAGGAGGAAAGCCGTAAGAGGGAATGGGATCCTTTAGTTCACCTCCCACCTCCCTCTCCACCAACACCACCTATAGTTCACCCTCCTACCCCTCCAGTACCCCCTTCTAGTCAACCAATACCACTGCCTGCACCTCCACCTCCACCTCAGCCTCCTCCTGTATATACTAATCCAGAACCCAAAACCCCAGTTGTCCGCCCGACACCGTTCCCTGCTCCTTTTGTAGTCCAGCCTTATTCTCCATATCCCTCCTTAATATCTCAGAGTCTCCCTATGTCCCTTATTACGCCTCCTACATTTCAGTCTGTTCCCTTTAGTTTCTCTTTGATGTCTCAGTCACCTGCTGAGGAACCGGTTCCTAGTAAAGGAACTGAACAGGGAGGGGATGGACTCCAAGGTTCTCAGGAAGTTGATGGACATTGTTGTTGTAGGAATGCAGAAATAGAGAAACAGAAAAAATCAGAAGGGAGCTCAAGTCAGCACAATTATAACACTTGGTCTCAAGGAAAAAGGTGTCAGTCCAAGGAAGAAGTAGTGGAGAAGTTGTTGCCACTGAGAGAGGTACCCATGGGGGGTGCTAGGGGAGGAACAGGGTTTGTAAATGCACCATTAACAGCTTCTGAGGTCAGGAACTTTAAAAAAGAAACAAAGAGTTTATTAGAAGACCCTATAGGGATATCAAATCAGTTAGACCAATTTCTAGGACCTAGTATGTATACATGGGAGGAATTGAACTCTATTTTTGGTATCCTTTTCTCCCCGGAAGAGATCCAATTAATACCTGCAGCAGGGATGAGAATCTGGGAAAGGGAAAACAGGATTGGTCCCCAAGGGGGGGAAAAGATGCCAAATAATCAACCAGATTGGGATCCTAATGAGGAGCTGGGCAGAAGAAATATGAGAGACTATAGATCTTTGATAGTAAGGGGAATATGAGAAGCAGTTCCTAGGACAAGTAATGCAAGGCTAGCTTTTGATAGCCAACAGGAGAAGGATGAGACACCTAGTGCATGGTTGGAAAGGTTAAAAAGAAACTTTCAGTTGTATTCGAGTGTTGATCCAGAAAGTCCAGAGGGACAAATATTGGTAAAGATACAGCTTGTAACCAGGGCGTGGACTGATATTTGGAGGAAATTAGAGAAGGCGGATGATTGGCAGGAAAGAGGCCTTAATGAACTGTTGAGGGAGGTGCAAAAGGTGTATTTAAGGAGAGAAGAAGAAAAGACTAAGACGAAGGCAAAGATTATGGTGGCCATAGCAAAAGAGAGTGTAGGAGCTGGGAGGGAAGAGTCAAAAGGAGAAGCAGAGGAATAATGTTGGGGTTTTAGTTTAGTTTTAGTTGTTTCCTGTTAAAGGAATTTTCTCCCATACACATGTTGCTAGGGGACAAATAGCTGTACTTAAGAAAGACAAAAAGGGGAGTGGGGCGGGCCTGGCTACTCCTTTGTCTACACCTGGGTGTGGGGTCAGTTCGCTCTCAGCGTCGGGAGAGAGAAGCTGCAAAGAAAGGAGCTGCTGCTTCTTTTTTTCGGCCGTTCTTTCTTTCTGCTGGAAACAATGCCGGGACCCCCAAAAGCCGCTTTCCCTGCCCTGCTGGAGGCCAGGCTGTGGCCGCCCTGCCCCGCTGCTGCTTCGAGCTTTCGCTGCGTTGTAGCCGTGCTCTCCCTGCCTGCGTGGACCTCCGGGGGGTTCCCCTTTTGGATACATCTCGTCTGCCACCCGGGATTGGTGCTTGTGCCTGCCGCTCTAGCCTGCTGCTCGTGCCTGCCGTTCCAGCCTGCCATTCCAGCCTGCTGTTCCTGAGAGCCCGGGATCAGCTGCCCAGGGGTTTGTGAAGCCTTTGTTCCATCCTTCCCTGATATCCCCGGGGCACCAGTGCCGCGTGCTCCCCGAGCTCGCTCTGGAGCGCCCCCTGCAGCCGCGGGGGAACCATTGCACCTGCCCTGCTCACCGGGAGCCGCCAGCGCCCCTGCCGGCTGCGAGCGGAACTGCACCCGAGGGGAAATAGCCTGACAGCCAAGAAGGCTGGCACTGGGTTTGTGTTTGCTGTTACTGCCATAGTTATTGCTGTTTTGTTTGACTGGTTATATATATAATAGTAAAGAACTGTTATTCTCATTTCCCACATCTTTGCCTAAAGGCCCTTGATTTTTTTCAAAATCATAATAACTCAGAGGGAAAGGGGTTATATCTGCCACTTCAAGGGAGGCTTCTGCCTTCCTTAGCAGACACCTGTCTTTCGAAACCAAGACAGATCTTGGCGCCCAATGTGGGTCCTGAGGGCATTAAGAGAGAGAGGTGAAAAAGGAATAACAGTTCCTGGATAACTTAATTTTGTGTGCTGGATATTGGAACCTTGTTAGGCAGCACTATGTGGTCTAGTTTACCCTGGTTCTGGTGGCATGTGGCCGTGGCTATATTCTTCCCCTTTGCAGCTCCTTACTTGAATATGGGTCCTCTGACCAAGGCTACCATTGCTGTTATCCAGCTTGCGTTATGGGTCGAGAAGGTGAGGAATTCATGGGTTTTTAACTTCCTCCGGAATGTGGGCACATGGATAAACGGCTATCACACACTGAGCACATGTTTTTGGGGTTATGTTAACAATGGTACCTTCTGTGAGGAAATGACACCAGGGGAAGTTTTCCCCCAACCCCTCGACCAGTTCTTTGGGCCCACCCCATCAATTTTCGAAGGGTTTAAATTCCCTCTGAATACTAACCATCTGCTGTTGGTAGGCCTACTCTATTTAGCACTCAAAGATAAGTTGAGATCGGCTTGGATAACTACCCAGACACCAGCCCCAGAGACTAGAGATCCTACTCCAGAGCCTGATCCTGCCCCAGAACTTGACATGGCCCCAGAGAGTAGAGTTCCTACCCCAGAGCCTGATCCTGCCCCAGAACCTGACACGGCCCCAGACACTAGAGATCCTACCCCAGAGCCCGATCCTGCCCCAGAGCCTGACGCAGCCCCAGACACTAGAGACCCTGCCCCACAGACTGATACCGCCCAACAGTCCACCTCAGAAATGGACTACCCAAACTGGGTGGGAGTACTGGCAAAAGGGATGCAGGAGATATGCCAGGAGATGGGCCAGGTGCGCAAGGAGATGTGTCAGGAGATGGGCCAGGTGCGCAAGGAGATGTGCCAGGAGATGGGCCAGGTGCGCCAGGGGATATGCCAATTGCTAAGGGAATACACCTCCTCAGCCAGTGAAAAACCCTCTCCCTGCCCCAAAGAGGGTGAGTCCGATGGTGCAGCAGTGGAACCCACGGATGTTACAACCGTCCAGGTTTCAGCTGAACCACAAGGACAACCACCGCCAGCAGCAGTCGCCCCTGTGCAAAGGAGGAAGTGTAAGACCAAATCAGTACGACCACTTAATGATGATGGGCAACCAGGGCCCTCACAACCAGCAGGAGAGCCAGAGCCAGAAATCATCACTGAGTCCCTGTCGTACGACAGTCTCCGTGCTATGCGAAACGACATTGTGCGAAGGGGGCATGAGCCTTATACCACCTGGCTGCTTTGGGTTTGGGACCTTATGGGCACAAGTGTGCAACTGGATAGTGGTGAGGCAAGGTATCTGGGTTCGTTGACCCAGGACCCAGGTGTGGACCAGATATTTTTGAGGGAGCCAGGGCCCCTTTCTCTCTGGGAGCGGCTCTTAAGGAGTGTGAGAGAAAGGTTCATTCACAAAGAAAGAATGCAGGAGTATCATCATAGAATGCAGTGGAAGACACTCGAGCAACGGATCCAACAGCTAAGAGAGGTGGTGGCAGTATTAGAGGTACTCTTTGGGAAGGATGGACAGCATGATAATGACCCAGATGAGGTCAGGTGCACAGGACAGATGATGTGGAACCTGGCAAAGCTAGGGCCACCACAATACACCACCTTCATTGCAACGATTGATGCTGACAATACCCAAGAAACAGTGGGCTCTGTTGCCAACAAGCTCAGGAATTATGACAGTATGGTCAATGGCCCACTGAAAGCTCATGTCTCTGCTGTGGTCCAGGACCTCAAAGAGGAGATGAAGGAGATGAGGGAGGAGATGAGGGAGGTCAGTGTGGCACCAGTGCAAGTCATAGGCCCCCAAGTCAGAGCCCGTCGTCCCCCTGCCAGAGAGAGAGGGTACACCCCATGAGCTGAGCTGTGGTTTTTCCTGTGTGAGCATGGGGAAGACATGAGAAGGTGGGATGGGAAACCCACCTCTGTCCTGGCAGCGCGGGTGCGTGAACTCAAGGAGGGAGGCACTAACCGAGGGGGTTCCGCTAAGGTGAAAGTAGCCTCAGCCTCCCGTGACCGAGCTGCCAGGTATTACAGAAGGGAGGATGATATGTCAGATCCCCTTGAAGGTACCTCGAGCATGTACGCCCAGGGAAAGAATGATAACCAGGGCTAGAGGGGCCCTGCCTCTAGCCAGGAAGAGGCATGGGAGAACCGGGTTTTCTGGACGGTGTGGATCCGATGGCCTGGCACATCAGAGCCACAAAAATATGATGCATTGGTTGATACTGGGGCACAGTGTACTTTAATGCCATCGGGACATGTGGGGGCAGAACCTGTATCCATCGCTGGGGTGACCGGGGGATCACAGCAGTTGACCCTTTTGGAAGCTGAGGTGAGCCTGACTGGGAAGGAGTGGCAAAAGCATCTGATTGTGACCGGCCCAGAGGCCCCGTGTATTCTGGGCATAGACTTCCTCCGGAATGGCTATTACAAAGACCCAAAAGGACTCAGGTGGGCATTTGGGATTGCTGCTGTGGAGGCAGAGGGCATTAGGCAATTGAACACCCTGCCTGGACTATCAGAGAATCCTTCTGCAGTTGGGCTCCTGAAAGTGGAAGAGCAACGAGTGCCAATTGCCACCTCGACAGTGCACCGCCGGCAGTATCGGACAAATCGAGATGCTGTGATCCCCATCCACAAGATGATCCGCGAGCTGGAGAGTCAAGGGGTGGTCAGCAAGACCCACTCACCCTTCAACAGCCCCATCTGGCCTGTGCGCAAGTCTGACGGGGAATGGAGATTGACTGTGGACTATCGTGCCCTGAATGAAGTGACTCCACCGTTGAGCGCTGCCGTGCCAGACATGTTGGAGCTCCAGTACGAGCTGGAGTCCAAAGCAGCGAAGTGGTACGCCACTATTGACATTGCCAATGCATTTTTCTCCATTCCTCTGGCAGCAGAGTGCAGGCCTCAGTTTGCCTTCACCTGGAGGGGCGTGCAGTACACCTGGAACCGACTGCCCCAGGGGTGGAAGCACAGTCCCACCATCTGTCATGGACTGATCCAGACTGCACTAGAAAAGGGTGAGGCTCCAGAACATCTGCAGTACATTGATGACATCATTGTGTGGGGGAACACCGCAACCGAAGTGTTTGAGAAAGGAGAGAGAATAATTCAAATTCTCCTGCAAGCTGGTTTTGCCATCAAGAAGAGCAAGGTCAAGGGACCTGCCCGAGAGATCCAGTTCCTGGGAGTAAAGTGGCAAGATGGACGACGTCAGATTCCCACTGAGGTCATCAATAAGATCACAGCAATGTCTCCACCGACCAACAAGAAGGAAACACAAGCTTTCCTAGGCGCTATAGGTTTCTGGAGGATGCACATTCCCGAGTACAGCCAGATTGTGAGTCCTCTCTACCTGGTTACCCGCAAGAGGAATGATTTCCACTGGGGCCCTGAACAGCAGCAAGCCTTCGCCCAGATCAAGCAGGAAATCGCTCACGCCGTAGCCCTTGGCCCAGTCAGGACAGGACCAGAGGTGAAGAACGTGCTCTACTCTGCAGCCGGGAACAATGGTCTGTCCTGGAGCCTCTGGCAGAAGGTGCCTGGTGAGACTCGGGGCCGACCACTGGGATTCTGGAGCCGAAGCTATAGAGGATCTGAAGCCAACTACACTCCCACAGAGAAAGAAATCTTGGCAGCTTATGAAGGAGTCCAAGCTGCCTCAGAAGTAATTGGCACAGAGGCACAACTCCTCCTGGCACCCCGACTACCGGTGCTGGGGTGGATGTTCAAAGGAAAGGTTCCCTCCACGCATCACGCCACCGACGCTACTTGGAGCAAATGGATCACCCTCATCACGCAGCGTGCCTGAATTGGAAACCCAAGTCGCCCTGGGATCTTGGAAATAATTACGAACTGGCCGGAAGGTGAGACTTTTGGGTTATCTTCTGAAGAAGAAGAGGAGCAAGGTGACACATGCCGAAGAAGCCCCACCATATAACGAGCTACCAGAGAGTGAAAGACAATATGCCCTCTTCACTGATGGTTCCTGCCGAATTGTAGGTGCTAGCCGGAAATGGAAAGCCGCTGTATGGAGCCCCACACGACAAGTTGCACAGGCTACTGAAGGAGAAGGTGAATCGAGCCAATTTGCTGAGCTCAAAGCTGTCCAGTTAGCTCTGGACATAGCTGAAAGAGAGAAGTGGCCAAAGCTCTACCTCTACACTGATTCATGGATGGTAGCCAATGCTCTGTGGGGTTGGCTGGAAAGGTGGAATAAGGCAAACTGGCAGAGCAGAGGAAAACCAATCTGGGCTGCTGAGGAGTGGAAAGACATTGCCACTCGGGTAGAGACGCTACCTGTGAAGGTCCGTCATGTAGATGCTCACATCCCCAAGAGCCGGGCTAATGAAGAACATCGTAACAACAAACAGGTAGATCAGGCTGCGAAAATAGAGGTGTCCCAGATAGACTTGGATTGGCAACATAAAGGAGAGCTGTTACTAGCTCAATGGGCCCATGATGCCTCAGGCCATCAGGGCAGAGATGCCACCTATAAGTGGGCACGAGACCGAGGGGTGGATCTGACCATGGACAGTATCTCCCAGGTTATCCATGATTGTGAGACATGTGCTGCGATCAAGCAGGCCAAGCGGGTGAAGCCTCTGTGGTATGGTGGGCGATGGTCCAAATACAAGTATGGGGAGGTCTGGCAGATTGATTACATCACACTGCCTCAAACCTGCCAAGGCAAGCGCTATGTGCTCACAATGGTAGAAGCCACCACTGGATGGCTGGAGACCTACCCTGTGCCTCACGCTACTGCCCGGAACACCATCCTGGGCCTGGAAAAGCAAGTCCTTTGGAGGCATGGCACCCCTGAGAGAATCTAGTCTGACAATGGGACTCATTTCAAGAACAGCCTTATAAACACCTGGGCTAGAGAACATGGCATTGAGTGGGTATACCACATCCCTTACCATGCACCAGCAGCTGGGAAGGTTGAGTGATGTAATGGACTGCTTAAAACCACCTTGAAGGCACTGGGTGGGGGGACTTTCAAAAACTGGGAGGTGCATTTAGCAAGAGCCACCTGGTTAGTTAACACTCGAGGCTCCACTAGCCGAGCAGGCCCTGCCCAATCTGAACCCCTACAAACAACAGACGGGGATAAGGTTCCAGTGGTGCACATGAGAGGTATGCTTGGAAAAACTGTTTGGGCAAAGTCTGCCTTGAGCAAAGAAAAACCCATCTGTGGGGTTGTTTTTGCTCAGGGACCAGGTTGCACCTGGTGGGTGATGCAAAAGGATGGAGAGACCCGATGCTTACCTCAAGGGGACCTTGTTTTAGGGTGAACTACCCATGGCTCTGTACTTGTATCAGTATCAGCATGTATATTTGCATATAATTTGGATGATGCATGGATTTATATGGTTAAAAAAGTTAAGTTTCATGTAACATGTTAGTATGGGAAAAAATTCGGGGTGGATAATGTTGGGGTTTTAGTTTAGTTTTAGTTGTTTCCTGTTAAAGGAATTTTCTCCCATATACATGTTGCTAGGGGACAAATAGCTGTACTTAAGAAAGACAAAAAGGGGAGTGGGGCGGGCCTGGCTACTCCTTTGTCTACACCTGGGTGTGGGGTCAGTTCGCTCTCAGCGTCGGGAGAGAGAAGCTGCAAAGAAAGGAGCTGCTGCTTCTTTTTTTCGGCCGTTCTTTCTTTCTGCTGGAAACAATGCCGGGACCCCCAAAAGCCGCTTTCCCTGCCCTGCTGGAGGCCAGGGAAAGCGGCTTTTGGGGTCCCGGCGTTGTTTCCAGCAGGAAGAAAGAACGGCCAAAAAGAAAGAAGCAGCAGCTCCTTTCTCTGCAGCTTCTCTCTCCGGACGCTCAGAGCGAACTGACCCCACACCCAGGTGTAGACAAAGGAGTAGCCAGGCCTGCCCCACCCCCCTTTTTGTCTTTCTTAAGTACAGCTATTTGTCCCCTAGCAACATGCATATGGGAGAAAATTCCTTTAACAGAAAAAAAACTAAGACTAAACTGAAACCCCAACAACAAATTCCTTAAATACAGCAATAAGTAACACCTCTCACATTGGCAATCCAGTTGCAATTATTCTGCTAACACAGTTATAAAATATCAGGTGAAATGAGTCATTGACAAGTCAGTAGCAAAAAATGGATATAAATAGGAAGCATAACAGCAGTAATGAAAACATACCTCAGTAAGCCAGTAGTACAAATGTTTTGCAACAGGCAGTTAAAAAGCCATATAGAATTAATCCCCAACAGCATGCTTATTGTTGTCCTTTCTTTGCTATTTTGTCTGTTTTCAGCCAGTCACTGCAGTATCAGAAATACCTATACCATTAACAGTTCCCACACTACCACATTAGTGCTTGAGTGTTCTGGTAATGCTCATTTGTATCCAACACTGCTGCAGTTCATTGGCTCCTCTAATACGACATGACACTTGGATAATGCAGACTATTCCACTTGTCCCTCAGTTTCACATTTGGTATAACTTAATTTTATAGATGGTTTGAAAATTTATCTTGTCTTGGGGTGACTTTATGATGTGTATCCCATATCGCTGCCCTATGCCCAGAAATTAATTTTGTGCCTTTCTATGCCTTTAAACTGAGCCTGAGAGGGGGGTGAGAAAAAAACCCAGCAAACCTTTAAAAGCAGCTTACAGTTTTTGTTTCAAGGACACACAGATATACACACAGACTCCTCTCTGCGTTCAGCAGCAGCAGGAGCGGGAGGAAGCACCCTGCTTGCTTTTATTTTTCCAGCCAGCTTTTGGCCAGTTTTTCAGCTCCTTTTCCTCCAGAGAGTTGACCTTTGTTTTCCTGGGACTCTGATTTTTCCCTTCTTCTCCGCTGGACAGTTTCAACATCAGAATACATTGGGAGAACTTTCCACCAAGGCCTTGGCCCTGGAGGTGGGCCCACCACCACGACCCAACTCCAAGGAGGGGGACAGAGATCTACGGAAGGACTCTGAAATTTTCCCAGGTTTTCTCTCAGCAGAGCGAGAGGTTTTATTATTTAGCATTATTGTCCTTTTCCTGTGTGTTTCTTAAATAAATAGTTTTTATCTCTTTCACTTTCCTTTGAAGAAAATTTATTTTTTCCCGAACCTGGTTGGGGAGGGCTGGTTGTAACCTGCCTTCTATCAGAGGCTGTTTTCCTCCAAATTTTCCCAAACCGGCACATTGGGATAAACTCCAAATTTGCAATCATGCAAAACATACAGTCACAATTAATTTGCAGCCTGAATTTTACTGAGATTCCTAGAGGCCTTAAGGATGAGAAGGAGAAGCCAGACAGATCTACAAAGCATGTTTTTCTACAGATGCTATTACCATAACTTGTGGCTGAGTACATATAATCTATAGTGCTTGAAGAAAGTTTCCTTTTGTAGTCTGAAGGGTTGCTCATAAAAAAAAGTCTGACTGATAAATGGGCAGGCTTCAAGACACATTTGTAGTTTATTTCTAGTCAACTATCAATTGGAAGTGACTCAGTGTTTAGACTGATATACCACAAAAAAGCACATACAGTACAGTAGCTCTGCATACTCATTGTTTTAACTCATTGTTTTAAATGATAACTTGTTTCTAGGATGAAATGTAACTTTGTCTGAATCCAGAGTCTGCGTTCAACTATATAGAATAAATATGCACAATGTTCCCATGGAAACATTAAACTAACAAGACTGAGACTTGATCTACAGTTCACAGAAAAGACAGCTTTTCTTTCTAAACGCTCCAGTCAGTTAGTGAGCGCTGCTTCTGAAGATGCAGTCAAGAATATTCAAGTCAGAGCCAGCATGAGGCAGTTATACTTCCCACTCTTTCCACTCTTCCACTTTTTCCACCTGCACAGCTTTTTCTCCACAACCAATCATAAAACCTCCCATGTGCTCCCAATGCTGGCCAGGAGCTGCCAAGGGCTGGATGGCATCTTAATCACTGTACAAGTCCAGTGTTTCCCTGGAAAGGCTCATTGTCTGCTGATTTGTTTTAAAGCAGGTCATGAACAAGAATCATTTGATTCACTGTGAATGGATATCAGAGGGCAATAAAAGCCTGGGAACATGAAATCCTCTTCTCATTGCCGTTCTCTTCTAGTATGGATTAAAACACTAACGTTCTCAGACACTGATGTGTCCTGAAGAATATGGTAACCATTTTTGGAAACATCAGTGAATAAAGATAATTTATTGCAACAAGATTGGTTGGCAACACAATACATCAGCAAAATTCTGGAAGTTTACCACATCTGCATTTATTTCCTGACTTTCGCTATGATTAGTGGGAGGAAACCTATACAACCTGTGTGATGATTTCTGTTCAATTATTCCTAGAGCCTTCACTAAATATAGTCAGTCACAAGGAAAGCAGAAGTTTTATATAATTTTATGAAGTTTTTCTTAAAATCACACTATTTTAAATGGAAAAATAAAGATATTACATAGTTTACTTACTCTTAACTGACATACCAGAATTATATTTGTTCTAACAGTGTGTCAAATGTTCTTGTTTTTCCATATAACTCTGACAATTTGTTAGAATTTCCTAGAACTTCATTATCATGTTACAGAATTGATTTTTACCTTCAGTTTTCCAATTTCTATTCTCTATTTATTTGACTATGATGTGAAATTTCACTGTAAATGAAATCCTAAAATCATTACTCATGTATTTATCACTAGATATAGTCCATGTGTCTATGTAAAGTTTAGGTATGTTCTTTTCTTGTTTCAAGGACACAATTAAGGGAAAGAAGTATTGGTACATTCACGGAATCACATACAGGTTCCCATACGTTTCTCATACATATCATAACATGCACCCATGGTGGCAGAATAATTTATATATCTCTAAAAGTTTTATCCTTAAGATCTAGTCTGATACTCTGCACAAAAATTGGAAAGAGAAAAATGGTAGATTTTAGTCAAGTATGTTGTCAGACACTCCAGCATGTGTTGGCTGCAAACATCAATTTGTGATGCTTTGTTTTGGTAGAGAAAGTGTGTATTACTTCTGTTTTAAGGTAAAGGTTTAACTTTTAAGTCACATTTCTAGGATGAAAGAAAAAGAAATACATGTCTGTGTCCTTCACTTTTTGGGCTTCCTCCCATCCCTGCAACACTGATTTAAAACATGTGAGTGAATCCAAGTGCTCCCCAGTAAGCAAAGAAACGAGTTTTTTTAAAAAACCCCAATGCAAATACACACAAACAGTACACTTACGTATGAAAATGCAAGAGCCTTGTAGAAGACTCTGTAAGATGTCCCTGCTCTCACAGCCCACTTTTCCTATGCCATTTTTTTTGGCAAGGGCCAAAGCATTTCTCAAGTCTAAAGATGCAACTCTACAGAATGACCCATATTAGTGAGTGGTCAACTAGCAGAAAAAGAACCAAAGAGGAAAGCGTTAGAGCAGCGGTATCAAGCCTATTTTGAGCAGGACAAAATTTCAGCCAGAATATATATATTTTAACAGGGTGCTTTATAGCTGTACCAGTCTCTTTGAATCCAGACTTCATAGCAGGGAACAGACTGCAAACCCCTGTGTCAAACCGGTGAGGGTTATTTGACATGCAGAAGCAAGATGTGCAAGAGCTTCATTCCCTTCCATATTCAAGATATGAAAGTGGTGCCCCAAGAAGGGCTAGAGAATATCAGGTGCCTGCAAAATCAAGCAGAATCTACAAAGGCCAATAATCATCTGCTCCCATTCTCATCCAGTTGTGGGAAAAATTTTACTTGTCTAGAAGTCATTTTAGATAAGTAACTCCAAATCTACCTCTGCTAATATGCTTGAGGGAGGAAGCAGTATGGCTTGGAAAGGAGTGTAGTGCATGGTGATTTTTCAGACTGTGTAGCAATGATGCCATGATGATTTTTTGCCTTTTCTCTTATACTCCTTTTATATACCTTTTAATAGCTTTTGTATTCTTAGTGGGTTTTTAGCCTATATTCTTGGACTTATTTGTCAAGCTAGGAGACTAAACATCTTAGAAGCCTTGTAGTTAGGGATCAGAAGGCCCCAGACACCAAGGTCCTCTCCACAACACATTTTGTAAACTAAGATAGAAACATCAAGGGGAAGGTCCCTCGGGGAGGGGGGCTCACTTTAGCCTCCCATTGGGGAATCTTTGATAGGTATGCTAATTAGTAAGACCTATAATGTTATACTCGATCGATTGTGGGTGTGCATTGTGGTGTGCATTTCGGCGCATTCCACCCAGGCGTGGTGCACCTAAGGATCCTTAAAATAAAAAATAAACCCCTTTATCCCTTCTAACCATGTTTGAGTCTTGATTTTAAGACCAGGAAAAGGCATCACAGCACAAAGGCAAGCAGAGTGCAAACTGACCTTAAAAAGCAGTGAAATCTTCCTCTTGGTTTTAACTGCCCTTGTACTCAAACAGAAGCTATGTCATTAAGCAAAATTATGCTTAGATATGGTGACTGTAAACAGATGTTCTTTTCGCAGTCCTAATTACTGTCTGAGGTATTCTGGACTGACAAAAGCATCATAAGGACATGCTCAGCACAGTACCTATAAGCATTATTTGGTTTAGTTAGAAATTGGAAGGAGCTTCACTGGGATTCAGAGTTTATCATTATACGCTTTTACAGATTTTATTCAAGGATATGATGTACTGAGTTTTACACTGAATTTTTCCAGAAATTCCAGCACTTCATATGTATAGTTTTTTGCACATAAGGAAAATGTATGGACAAAGGGCTTGTATTTAGTGTGCATATTTTTAGTCACCAACTAGCAACATCCTTAAACCTGTCTTGTTTCTGTGGAGCAGATGTGACAATCTATGGAGAAATACGTGAAACTAATAAAAAGGGATTAATTGCTGATGAAGGAAAACTTCAAAGGTTAGCTGAAAACTTATGAAGCAAGCTAAGGTATAGTTTAAAAAAAAGCTCAGTTCTCATGGATCTCAACAAAAACTGTACTCTCAGAGACCTTATAGAGCTTGGATTACAGTCTGATGTTCACAGTAACTTCTACGCTAAAACATAAAAAGAAATTCAAGGAAACTCACGAAGTGAAAAATGAATATCTGCACCTGTGATCTAGAATTAAACACTATATTGTATTTGCTCACCTCTGGTTAGAAAGTTTGAATAATAACAAATTTAAAATAAACAAGCCTTGCTACCGTCTTTTAAAAAAATCTCAAAAACTTTCAATGATGTTGAGAATTAGTACATTTAATCTGCCACGAAGTATTAATTGTATATATTCATCTAACTGTTCCTTACAGATCCCATGTCCTTCCCCACATTTTGGGTTGAATCCCATCCAAGTAGAGGGAAAAAATAAAGTTCATTATTATTTCACTGCTAATATTCTACTATGGACATATACAGTATCTTCTGTCTAAAGTTAGGGATTTAAGAGCTAGTTTTCCAAATTGTCCAAAACCAGCTACTGCCTGGAAATCTTTGTCAAATGTTTCCAGATAGGTACAAATCTAAGGTTCTTGTCAGAAAGAGCTCTTGAGAGCTCCTCTAGGACAACTCAAAATACTGTCACTAAATCGTGCTAATCCTATGCAACCATCTCTTTTCTTTTGGCCTACAACCCATTATTATAACAATAAGGACCCTAATGTAGAAGAAGTAAGAAGAGATCCTTATCTTTTTTCCATCATGAATGCCAGTGGAAGTACTATAAAGGTACTGAGGTGACATAGAACTTACCTTTTAAGATTCCATGATCTTTGTGGTGGGAATCAACCTCCTCATATATAAATAAAATATTATGAATAAAAATCATCAGTCACATTGTTGATTCCTTACAGTCACACTCAGAGCCTGAGACGCTACTAATTGTGCTTTGGATGGAAGACTTTATACAAATGGATGCTCTTGATCCCCTCAAGAACGAAGGGGCCAGAAGAAGGTAGCTGAGGCTCTAAAATGAGCACCATTGCCAACTTCAATCTATTTAGCATGCCTGAAGTGCAGCAGAATTTCTTGCAGCTAGCCACTTATTGGCTCAATTATACATATTTTATAGAGTACCTAAATGGTCCTGAAGAGGCCAGGATAGAGATGGAAACGCTCCCTTCCAGCTTGACCTGCTGGTCTGTAAACAACAGGACTCCACTGTTGAGATTGGATGGGTTACCCTTCCTTCTCGGACCAGGGTAAGAGAGCAGAGGAGACTGCTGTTCTGCTAAGTTCTTTATTTCATACTCTCATATCTTTCTTGAAGGCAGAGTTCGAAGGGGGTTACATGATAAAGGCAAGCAGCAACAGCAAACAGCAGGCAGAAAACAATTTCTTCTTCTAATTCTAGTTTCTTCTATATGCTCTATATTTTTTCTCACAGAAGTGTGGATTATATTTGTTAATTGACCAATAAGATTAACACACGGTTCTAATTTTCCTTTTCTTAACCTATCCTGGTCTAAGTCCAACAGTCGTAAGTCATACACAAGTGTTACATAGGTATTACACAGATTTGCTTATACAGTTTCTATCAACTCTTTATGTGAACACTCTATCTAAAAAATGTGAACAGTATAATTCTATCTATATTTTGTCTAAAGTAAAGAATTCTGTGAAAAGGTAACACTGCTGCAGTAAGAACTGTGTTTAAGGTCTCTGTTGCAGCTTTTTAATGTTTAAGGCACTTAGCATATATTCCTACTAAAAGTTAAAAATCTCTATTTCTATTTCACTTTGGTGTGACTTCATGTATGTCAGCTTATCCAAAGGTTTTAATTCAACCCCTGTGCTTTGGCTTCCCTCTGTGGCTGAGTCCAGAGGAGCTTTCACTTCAACACCCCACAAGTATACTCACCTGTATTGCAGGTGGCATTTACACAGATACAAGAACTCTTTCACAGACAGAAATTGATTGTCCCCTTTAATTTACCACTCTGCAAGGAAGGTTGTTGCTGTTGTACTGGGGACGGTGAGAAAAACGACACAGACTTCAGTCCAGGAAGGAAATGGAATTATTTATTAATTTCCAAACTCGTTTATATAACCTGGTTCGCTTGAATGGCATAAGGTTATTGGTCCTTTGACCATCCACCTCTTAGAATGATTGGTTAAACCCTACAACACCCATTTCAAAATATTTCTCCAGTCAGTAACATAACAAGCTGCATAACAATCTTGCACCTGCAAGATAAAGGATTGGTTTACAAAAACCTCTCACTGTTTACAGCTAGAACACGTGTGAAAGCAAGCTTTCACATGGATGCTGGCAGAAAGCTGGAAAATTTCTCTGCATCAAGCTTTCAGCATCCACAGAAGGTGGCATGTAACCATACAGCCAGAGAAGGAACAGCTAAGTAGGACTGACTGAGTGGAACTGCTGTGGAGAGTGTCAGCCCTGGAGCCTTGCTAACCCAAGCGGACAGACACCAGCCACACATCGGGGCTGCGTCTGCTCCCATGAAACCAGTGACAGCATTGATTAGCTTCAGTTGTTTCCTATTGATATTTAAACAGGTGGCTAATGACTATGAGTAACATCAGGGCCCTAAAGATGTATATAAGCATCTACAGATGCTGCAATTACTTTTCCAGCAGAAGGCCTGGCACTAAGCTGTTCCTTTGCTTTTCCTGCAAAGTGGTCTATGTCTCCATTGCTTTAAGAACCGCCTATAGCAAAAGCAAGAACTTCTAATTCCCAAATCACAGTTATGATTGAGTCATGGCCACTCTTACAGACACTTGTCTTCTCTTGAATAAAGATCCCTAAATTTTAAAATTCAAATAACTACAAGGTATGATAAGTAACTGAGCAGTCCCAAGTTAAAATCCGACTATAATTTAATCATGTAAGAGTTTTACCTTTTAAATAGTTAAATAAGCATGATAACTTTATAAACAAACAGCCAGAAATGGTTTCTCTCTCCAGGTTTACATGCAATAGAAATAATACAACTGCCTCTAATATCGAACCAAACAGTAAATTGAAGGTGTGGTTATGGATTTAGGAGATACAGGATATTTTTGTGTCAATAGTACCATCTGCTGGATATCAAGAAGGTAAGAGGTAGAGACTAATCAATATTTACAAAAGTCAGATTATGGCATAATTTGATACTAGTCTTGGACAAATGTCAGCATAACTAGACTGCTACAAATGAATCGATAACAAATTGTCAGATCTTCTAATGCACTCCCAAAATCCTGCAGAAAGGTCACTGACATTTTGAATATGTATTTTTTGTTAAATCAGATATTCAAAACTCACTACACATAATTCATCAGATGAATAAAAAAAAATTCAAACTGATCAGCTGTCCCAGTTTCAGACAAATTCGGAGGAATGTCCAAAATGAACATCCTCTGATAGAAGGCAGGTTTCAGCCAGCCCTCCCCTACCAGGTTTGGGAAAAAATTCCTCGGAGGAAAGTGAAAGAAGAAAAACTATTTATTTGACACAATGCACAATGGGAAAAGAATAATGCTAAATAATAAAACCTCTCGCTGTGGAGAGAACCTGGTAAACTTCCGGAGTCCTTTGTGGGTGTGGCTTTCTCCTCTTTGGAGCTGGGTTGGCTTGGGCCCCTCCAGGCCAAGGCGTAAGGTCTCCTGGTGTGTTCTGGTATTGTTGAACAGTCCAGAAGACAAGAAGAAGAAACTGAAGTCCCAGGAAAATAAAGGAGTTTAATTCTCTGTCTCTCTTTTCTGAGAAAAGGAGCCAAGAGCCCAGGAAAAGCAGGAAGGTGCTTGCCTCCGCTCTTGCCACTGCAGAAGCACACAGAGGAGATAGAGTGACCTTGAAGCACAAACTGCTTTGAAAAGTTCATCTGGCCTTTTTTTTCCTTCTCTCACACCCAGTTTTAAAGACACAGAAAGGCACAGGAATCATGCCTGGGCATAGAGCGGCGATAGGGGATACATACACATCATGAAGTCACCCCAAGACATCAGCCTAGCAGCCCCACTTAAAAGCAATGTGCTACTACTATTAATGCCAGTGTTCAGTATGGGTTTTGGTGGGGTTCTTTAAGTTATTTACACATCTAATGTGTTATATCACTACAAAGTTATTTGGCAGGGTGGGAGGAGTGGACAAAAATGCCCTCAAAGCACTAAAACAAGCACGACCCCCACCTCCCCCATCTGTTACTATGAGCTAGGCATTAACATTCTGTGAAATCCCAAAAATAAGCAGCTATTAAAGGACGTCAAAACCAAGTGACTTCACTGAAAGGTTAAAGCTTCAGCAAGAAAATCATCAGCCTTGAAACCCGCTGGTGATGACATATAGGTCCTCTGACACAGAAAATTTTTACCATATTTTTGCTACTTCTCAATAGACAACTTTCTGACTATGTTATATAAGCACATTAAAAGAACCACTCACCTTTTCTGTTATGTATCTTACCCCAGGTCACACTTTCTTCAGAAAGCTGTGATCTCTTTCTCCATGAAGAGTTCTGTCCAAGCGCACTTCAATCTTTCTCTACATCTTAACAGATTTGCAGCAAAATCTCTTTTAGTTACCTTCGGGGATCTGATGGATTCAATGGGGGACTGCAAGCAACAGAGAACTCAGTTGTAATCTAAAGCTTGACAAATACTGAACACTTAATCCACAAAACAGTAGCACCTTGATACTCTAAAAATAAATAAAATTTATAAATGCTTTCATTACAAAGCAGAATATTAATTTGTAACACACTACACCATGCAGCAGGAAAGTCACAGTACCTCCACTGCAGCTTCCAGGAACACTGGTGCCTTTTCCTGGTCTTAAAATCAAGACTCAAACATGGTTAGAAGGGAAAAAGAGATTTTACCTCTATATTTATTTTAAGGATCCTTAGGTGCACCACGTCTGGGGGGAATGCGCCGAAATGCACGCCACAATGCACACCCACAATCGATTGAGTATAACATTATAGGTCTTACTAATTAGCATACCTATCAAAGATTCCCCAATGGAGGAACCGTCCCCTGGATGTTTCTATCTTAGTTTACAAAATGTGTTGTGGAGAGGACCTTGGTGTCTGGGGCCTTCTGATCCCTAACTACAAGGCTTCTAAGATGTTTAGTCTCCTAGCTTGACAAATAAGTCTAAGAATGTAGGCTAAAACCCACTAAGAATATAAAAGCTATTAAAAGGTATATAAAAGGAGTATAAGAGAAAAGGCAAAAAATCATCATGGCATCAACACAACACAGCCCAACTGCTCTGCTGAGCTCTTCTGCTCTCCTGCATATAAGCTCAGCCTCTCCAGTAAGGGCAGCAGGTAAGCCTCCTTCTCTCCACCTTCCAATGCACCTCACCAGTCTCTCATTATGACAGTAAGACTTTTGATGGCCAGTTCAGAAAGATCTGTGTGTTTTGTGACTTGTGTCAAGTACTTAGTTCAGCAACCCAGTTACCCACTCTGATGACCTAACAGGCTTGAGAAGTGGGTCTGTATGAACCCTGTGAAGTCCAATGCCAGGTGCAAGGTGCTGCACATGAGTCAGGGCAATCCCAAGCACAAATACAAGCTGAGCAAAGAATGGATTGAGAGGGGTCCTCAGGAGAAGGCCATGGCTGTGAGAAGCTCAACATGACCTAGCAATGTGCACTTGCAGCCTAGAAAGCCAACCACATCTTGGGCTGCATGAAAAGCAGTGTGACCAGCAGGTCAAGGGAGGTGACTGTCTCTTTACTCTGCTGTTGTGAGACCCCACCAGGAGCACTGTGTACAGCTCTGGGGCCCCCAACATAAGAACAACATGTTGGAGAGTCCAGAGAGGACCATGAAGACCCTCAGAGGGCTGGAGCACCTCTACTATGGAGACAGGTTGAGAGTTGGGGTTCTTCAACCTAGAGAAGAGAAGGCCCCAGAGAGGCCTTAAAGCCCTTTCCAGTACATACATGCATACAAGAGAGCTGGAAAGATTTACAAGAACGTGCAATTGTAAGATTGGCTTCAAAGCGGGAATGTCTTTAAACTGAAAGAGGGTAGATTTAGATGAGGTAATAAGAGGAATTTCTTCACTGTGACAGTAGTGAGGCAGTGGCAGAGGTTGCCCAGAGAAGCTGTGGGTGCCCCACTCCTGAAAATGTCTAAGCCCAGGCTGGATGGTGAATCACGCCACAACCGGGCCAGGAGACACTTCAGAGACAGAGTCAGAGAAGTGGGTGTTGGGGAAGATGAAACAGGAAAGCCTTATAAATATGATTGCCTGACAAAAGATTTTGGGAATATGAAAACTACAGGCAACATCGAAATGAAAGCCACTTTTGAAATACCAAGTCTTAGTTACTGAACAACTGGAAAACAATGGTATGGCCGACTGAAGGTAATCCCCTCTTGATTGAACAATACCCTCTGCTTGCAGGCAGGTCCAAGGGTCAGCAGACCCTACTAGCTCAGCAGAAGGGGTCCAAAGAGTAGTTTTTAGAAGTTAAGATGTAACACTCTATGGTAATATAAGAACTCTTATAGGCTGTATGTAAATGCTATAGGATTTGTATCTTGTATTAGATTGGTTAGTGACAATTAGAATATTCAGTACAGAAGATGATTTATTGTATTGTAACCAAGATTCCATTCCATTCCATTCTATTCTCATCACTTCTTCTTCACTCTCTTTGCTCTCGCTCTCTCCTTCTCTTACCTGCTTACTCTCTTGCTCTCTTGGGCCTGCTCCGAGCTGAGTCTGGCAGCTCTGAGCAGTGCCCCTATACCCACGCCCTTTGCAATAAACCGCATGTCCCAAGATCAGACTCTAGAGATCTCCGTCCGAACCCGCCCGTAACCTACAAGTTGGTATAAAGGTTTCACAATGAGTCCATAGTTGTAGATCCATAATCGACACCATCCTGTCATTCCCAGAAAAGTTCTCAGTTCTTTGGCTGTTGTTGGCTGGGGCATTTGACAAATTGCCTCTTTCCTGTTGTCTCCCAAGGCTCTCTCCCCTCCTGCCAGTTCATACCCTAGATATGTAACTTTCTGGAGGACTAGCTGAGCCTTTTCAGGGGAGATTCTACATCCACTTAGTCCCAGAAAATTTAAAAGACTTACAGTCCAGTTTTTGCAGTCTTCACAGGTCCTTGTTGCTATCAGTAGGTCATTAACGTACTGAGGAGTGTACCTTCTCCAAGTGGCGGTGTCCAGGCTTCCAGTTCTTGGGATAATTGACCTCCAAATATCATGGGGCTATTTTTGAATCCTTGTGGCAATACAGTCCATGTGAGCTGTCTCTTTCTCCCTGTTTTGGGGTTTTCCCATTCAAAGGCAAAAAATTTCCTGACTCCTTTTAGCTAATGGCAGACAAAAGAAAGCATCTTTTAAATCTAAAACTGAAAACTACACCCAATCACTTTGTAATTTTGTAAGTAAGGTGTAAGGATTGGCTACTATGGGATGCAGTGTTTTTGTTATTGCATTTATTGCCCTCAGGTCCTGGACTAACCGATAACTTCTGTTTGGCTTTTGTACTGGTAGAATTGGGGTGTTGTAGGGGGACCTACACTCTCTCAGCAGCCCTTGATCGATAAATTTGGCAATTATTGGTTCTATACCCACCCGTGCTTCATGCCTTAGTGGATATTGTTTGACTGACACCAGCTGTGCCCCTTCTAATAATTCAATAACCACTGGGGAAGCTCGTTTTGATCTTCCCAGGATTTTGACATCCCATACTAGTGGGATTACTTGATCTCTTATCTCATCATCTATGGGTATTCCTTCTTTTTCAGGGATATTTGCTAAACTTAAGGCCAAAATTAATTTTTCTTCAGGAACCTGTAGTCTCATTTCTTGTTCTGTGAATTCTATTTTGGCTTGTAACCAGGTTAATAGATCTCTGCCTAGCAGGGGTTTAGGTGAGTTTGGAAGATATAGAAATTGGTGTATTCCCATCCTTTTGCCTAATGTAAATTTTAAGGGTCTCAAAAAATAGGCTTTCTCAGTTTTCCCTGTAGCCCCAACAACTTGGACATAATCATTACTGACAGGACTCAAAGTCTGATTCAGGACTGAGAATGTGGCTCCAGTATCTACCAAAAACTCCACCTCCCATTCCCCTAGCTTAACTTTGACCAGCAGGTCAGCTAGGGAGGGACCCGCCGGTCCCCGGCACTCCTGGTACAGCTGGTCCCGGCGGCGCTGATGATTGTGGCACTGGGGTCACGGCACAGTTCATAGGACAGTCTCGTTTCCGGTGCCCAGACCACATAACAGACATTGGTCTGAGCCTGGGCGTTGCTACCTTTGTCCTCTGGGTGGGGGCCTTCTCCTGCCCCTGGGGAATCCCGATCCCCTGACCTGGGCCACTGCGACTGTGTGGGGCTGTGCCCTGTTTTTATAAACTTCCCATGCCATTGCCAGAAGTTTCTCTAAGTTTCTGTTATCTAGTTCCTTAATCTTTTGCAGTTTTTTACGTATATCTGGTGCTGATTGCCCCATCAATAAGGATATTAACTGTTGCTGCCCAATTTCAGAAGCTGGGTCTAGTGTAGTGTGTCTTCTCATATTATCCCTTAATTTTTCTATAAATGCACCTGGGGATTCAGTGGTTTCTTGGTGAATACTAATAGCAATGACCAGTTAACTGTTTTAGGTATAGCATTTAGAAGCCCCCAGTGTACTAATTTCCTGTATCTAACGAAGAACGGGTATGTTTGTGGATCATTGGGGTTCCAGTGTGGATTTCCTGTAGGAAAAATGTTATCTACATTTCCATGCAATGTCCCAGCAGCTATCTGTCCCTGCACGTGTGTTCTTGCTGTGGATATTACAGCAGCTTTTTCTGTCTCAGTTAATTCTGACAGCATGAGGTCTCTATCTTCCCAATCAATCTCTTGATTTCTAACAACCAATTCAAACCTCTTTGCTACCTTTTCAGGGTCTTCTCTATACATTCTGGCTGCCTCCCTCCAGGTATCTAAATCCAAAGCTGTAAATGGTGTTTTAACTTTTGTTATTCCCCCATCTGGCCCCACCACTTGTCTAAGTGGTGCTATGAGCTTCTTCTCTACAGGGGTCTTGCTCCTAGTTCTGGATGATATTCCTGAGCCAGCCTCACTTGTTCCTTCATCCCCACTATCCTCTGAGGATGTTTGGGGTGCTGGGGACATTGTTCCCGATGTTAGGGTGCCACCACTGTGCCCCATTAGCTCCTGGGTTTCCAAGGGATCCTGGTCTCTCTCAGCTTTGAGCTTTAAACATCTTTGCCCAATACTGCATGATGAGCAACACCTCTTCATGAGGTTTTTTCCTTTTGCCTCCTTTTCTAGGAGGAGGATCATAGAGTCCTGTGGTGCCAGATTGATGCCACATTGTTTCTGCCACTCTGGTTTGCGTCTTAAGGTAAAAAAACAATCTGCATAGGAGGTCTCATCCCATTTATTTTCCCTCCTTAAAAATAACATTAATTGCAATAGAGTGTTATATCTTAAAGAGCCATTCTCTGGCCATTTTTCACCATCATCCAATCTCTAGAGTGGCCACCACTGATTACAATATTTAATTAGGGTGCTCTTTTTTATATTCCCTCCAGGGACTCCCCTCAGCTCTTTCCAATGTGCCAGCACGCATCCTAGTGGACTTTTCTGGGTTATTACTTTCTGGGTTATTACTATTACTTTTTGATGATCCCATTGCCTCTTTCGTCCTTTCTCCCCCTCTTCTCTCTCTCCACAGCCAAAAACCCCCACAACCAGAGAACCAACTCCTTCCTTCCACAAAGCCACGCTCTGCCACTCTTGTCTAATACCAAGCTCTCTCCTCCAGCAACATAGACACTGTTCACTCTTTCTAATAGGAAATACCACTTTCTAATACATGTACAAAAAAACCCAAAACAAACCCAAGCTTCACAACTGTTTCCACACGGCACGGGATTTTAAAAGGGAAATTAGCTGGGGTTATATTAGAAAAGCGTTGGGGCCTGGGTGTTCTCAATTCAGTAACTAAAATCTTTCTCCTCTAAACTCCGCCCCCCTTCGGACAGTAAGGTTGAATTCCAAACCAACGGTTTATGTGATTTATCCTCATTCACTCTTTGCCAAACGCTTCGCTCCTCACTCGTTTCACACTTAGACAGCACGTCTCATCCACTCTCACTCACACAGCAGAGGAATAGCAAAAGACAAAACAAAAATAGCAGTACAATAGCACACGACAGTGGGGTCCAACCCCTTAAAGGTACCTTTCACAGTGGGGTCCAACCCCTTTAAAAGTCGGGGTCCAACCCCTTAAAAGTACTTTTTTTCTTGCCCAGGACTAATTTTGGGAGGCCCAGTCTTCCTCGGGACTTTCAACCCACCCTCAGGGACTCAAACCCTGGACCTGCAGGTATTTCTGTGTTTGAAAGGAATAACAAATACCTTAACGTGGTGCAGATCATCCTTGTCTGCCCCCGCCGTGAACTAAAGGACAGCTGAGCTCCCCCTGAAAATTCAGGGTGGCTACTGGGAGCTCTGCTTACCCCTGGATCCGGCAGCCGGGCAGAGAGGGTCCCATCTCGGGGTGCCAGATGAATCGTGCCGCAACCGGGCCAGGAGACACTTCAGAGACAGAGTCAGAGAAGTGGGTATTTGCTTTATTCGGCACACCGGGTGTGTGGGGATCGCTCCTCCAAACACACACACACCGGTGCTCCCTACAACACAGTATTAAGGGTTAAATTATGAATATTCATCACATTCCTTGGGACAGGTGTGGTTACACAGATTATTTCTCGGAAGTCATTAATATCATTAGCATACGGGTCACGCATGCGCTGTGTGTCCTGGTGGTCGCGCTGAGGAAGGCCTCTCCTCTTCCTCGGGGGTCTTTCTGATGAAGACCAGTAGTCTTCCTCACAGTGCACTTTTCACCTGGGCATGCATAGTCCTTCGAGGAATGATTCAGCAGTCTCTGAGATGATCCTTGTCCCCTCTATCTTGACAAGATTAGGGTGAATTCGGCTTCTTAGGTTGTGTCCTTAACATCTGCTGTCTGAACTAACATTTGCTGTCTTCCAATAGTTAACTTGTGCTTACATGAGTTAGCTATTGACTGCCCCTTCTTCAATGGGGCTTGGAGCAACCTGGTCTAGTGGAAGGTGCTCCTGCCCATGGCAGAGGGTTTGGAACTAGGTGGTCATTAAGACCCCTTCCAACCCAACCCACTCTATGATTCTACCCAAGCCACATGATTCTATGCCTAATTAAGTATGGAGTTAACAAACAAAAAAACTTAAAATTTGTGGTTTACAATAATGTATGATCTCTCAAGCTCATGAAATAAATGCTGGGACAAGAACACGGGTGCAAAAAGGATATACCTTGTTCAAAATTACCAAGGAAGACAAGAAGCTGAGTTGCATGATCGTTTGTGAAGAATACATTTTATACTCCTCACATAATCCTTGGGGATTGATGTATGCACCAACACTCAAATTCAGGAACTGTTGTTGAATAGGGTAATGCTGAAATCTACTATAAATAACTGGAAGATTTCTTTCTTTTAAGAAAAAAATTGAATAAATAGCAAAAGAGCCAGAAAGAGACACCTTCAACCACCTGAGCCGAGCTAGATGTGCGCCGGCCTCACCGGCCGCGCTCCGGCACCGCCGGGCGGGGCACGGGATCAGAAATGTTGGCCGCCGGCGGAGCACGCCGCCAGCGGGCCCTGAACCCGGCATCGGCTGGGAAACCAATCACACTGTTCTCCCTTTGCCGTCACAGAACGCCTTCCACTTAATTCACTACCGGCGGCGATCGCGCGACCCCGTTCCGGCCTCCGCCCCGGCCCCGCCCGCCCTCGACGGCCCCAGGCCGGGGCGGGCATTGCTGGCGCGGCGCCCCGCCGGGGCCGTGGGCGGGGTCGCTGCCGCTTCCTCCACGGGGCTTGCAGGCGGTCGGGCCCGCCATGGGGCAGTGCTTGCCCTGCATGGGGGGCGCCGTCAAGGACGTGGTGGAGACGCCCGACCCGGTAAGTGTGGGACCGTGGCGGTGGCGGCGGCTCCCGGCCCAGGGGCGGTCCCACTTCCGTCCCACTTCCTTCCCTCCGCCTTCCCCCCTCCTTCTCCCCGTTGTTTATCAGTGACGCCCAGCGTCGCGGGGATGAGGGTGTGGGGAGGGGGGTGGTGACTTTCCCTCTTTAACATGGAGGCCCGACCGCGGGGTTGTTCCAGTGCCTCAGGAGACAGTGGCTGTGCTGGGAAAAGGAAGCCCCGGCCCGGGGTGCGGTGGAACTGTTGGGCCGAGGCTACCCAGGGCACCCCGCAGCTTGGGGCCTGGCGCTCCAGAACCTCCTGCTGCTCTGCCGCACGGATCACGCGTGGGCACTTATGTGGTTGTATGGAGAGGGAGGGTTTCGCGAGAGACATGTTAGTGCGTATTTGTAGTCAATATGACCCCCATTTTTACAAGAAATAGGAAAAGCTGGCCTTTTTTCTCCAGTGCATAGAGATGCTTGCTTCTAACTACCCTCCACTGGATGACATTTTTCCTAGGTAAGAGCCCATCTCTGTGCTTTGTATGCCTCATCTGTGGATTTCATGGGGGAGAAGGAAAGGAGCCTGCTTCACCTGGGAGAGCAAGCATTCCCCTTTCCAAACTCCAAAGGGATGTTTCATGCACTGTGTGCCATTTCACCCCAGTCTGGATTGAGTGAAGGCATGGAACAGCTAAATAGCACTTTTTCGGTGGGGTTTAACTGTATATATGTCAGCAGCTGCTCTTCTGGCACATTAGTCACTAAAAACACTTCGTTCTCACAGGCTGCCAATGCAGGGGAAGATGATGCTAATTGACCTGAAGTTGACATTTTGTGGGAGTTCACATTACAGATTTGAGTTGTACTTCAAAATTAAGAGTTTAAAAAGAATGCAAAGACTATATTGAAATAGAATTTCACTGTCTTTAACATTATATCTAGGAAATAAAAAGAAGACAACTAGCAGAAGCTGCTGAAAAGAGGCAGATGGAGGTAATGTCTGATAAAATGCCATTTACTGAAATTATTTTTAGACAACTGGTTTATGGGGAGAATGGCTGTGGCTTCTCTGGTAACACTGGGTGTCATGTTTGGATTGTGGGAATTGTCATTAAGTACTTTCCTAGTATTACTAACGTCTTACATTTATACCTTTTTTATGTATATTAAGAATTTCACAGCTAGGTAGGTGCTCTAAGACCATTGCAAGGTAACTGAGCTTGTTTGGATGGGAGATACTTTACAGTAGTTTATAAAAAACCTAAGAACTGGAAGAGCAAGTTCAACATGATCTTTTCCTTGTTCTAAGACTTGAAAACAAGAGACTGAGTAGTATTCAAACCAAAGTGGTCAAACAATTGTTGCAGTGGCAATTTCAAGTGGTACTGCACTTGTACTTTTCTTAAAAATGCAGGTTGTATGCACTTGCAACTTCTGTTTATCAACAAGGCAACAGTTTGAGCATGTTTATCAGCTCAGATTCCAGCAAAGATGTAGTATTAACTTAGTCTTCTGTCTTTTTAATGTTGTCAAGCTTTAACTGCTTTGATATCTAAAGTTAGAAGAGGTAGGATACAAATGTTCTAGCAGAATAGCCAGCCTGTTTTTTTTCCTTACATACCTCTAAAAAGACTTATAGCATATACTCTTTACTTATTGTAGATTTTGAATGGTATGTCTTAAAGATCACAGCTGAACTGTGCAGAGAAGGGATTGTTATTTGTGTGAATGTTAGTGACATTACATACTGAATTAGGAATTGACCATTATGCGTGGGGACCATGTTGACCCAGTTTGAAGGAAGTTTGGTAAATAACTGGAGCAGCAGCTGAGTGCTGAGTGATGCTTTAGACTCCTTAAAACTCTTGATTTTGTATCATTCTATGTACTAAAAGCAATCCATGTTATTTTCAATCACAAATGGGTTTCAGTCACAAAGGGGTTTTTAAGCATAACTGTAGGAAATACCTAGCTAAAAAGCTTTCCTGAGAGGAAGGAGAAATGAAGCAACTAGGGTTGTGGATGTCCTTGAAGTTTTGTGGGATCCATTATGCTGCCAAAGAAAAATGGAAGTATCACGCTCTGTTACTTTTCTTTTTCATGGAAGACAAAGGGCTAAAACATCTACCAGAATTTTTCAGGACTATCTTAGAGGTCATTTTAGCCTCTGAATGTTGGGTAATGGACATGTCTTGCAAGCAGCCATTTTTAGTTTTGCACATGTGAGGGGACGACAGAGTAGATCAGATGTCCTTCCTTCTCTGCTTAGTGTTTTCCTGCACATGCTTCTTAGCTGCTCATTATCCATCCTGACGTCGTGTGAGCTGTTCTTCCTTTTGGGGTGCTACAGACAGTTTGGGTACCTGACTCACTTGGAAGGCCAGTTTCCTAAAAGGCAGAGATCGTATGGTCTAAGTAGGTTGGTATTTGGTGATAAGATTTGTCTTAGTACCCCACTGAGAACTGAGCTTATTGTCAGGACCTTAAAATTCAGGTGAGAACATTGCTGTTTTGCCTTGGTAGATTTTAGCATCTTTTGTATAACTTCTGCTATGGTATTGTAATCCTAAACTTAGCTAAGAATCACTTTTTAAAAAGTTTTTTTTTTTTCTATTTCTTTTTCATGGTGTTAATTGTATATAATTCTGATACTCCTGCCATCTAGTCTAGATTGTCATTAAACAGTTCCCACAAGGATGTGAAGCAGGCAGTTCACAACAGGTTTTTCATTTGGTACTCCTGCTACCCACACATCCTGTGACATTTTGAAAGGTAGACTATCATGCAGGTTATTTCTCACAGGTCACAGTTTAAAAGTTGAATTTCTTCACAGCCTGGGCTACCACTACTAACACAACCCTTCTCCTCCCCTGTTTGTGAGGGTTAAGAGTAGGCCCTGACACTGAAAAAACCACAGACTAAAAATTTGTGGACTTTTGGGAAGGGAGGTTCTGATTCTGCCTCTGAGGATTAAATATCTTCACCTGGACGTAATAACAAAAAAAAACCAAAAAGTGAAACAAAAACACCCTCACTTATCTGTGGGACCAAGAGCTCACAGAATGAGGAAATATCCTGAAAGGGCTATCTTGATATAATAGTAGCATTACTAAGTGCTTCAGTCTTTTCATGCAAACCACAGTTCACAAAATGGTGTTGCCAAGACATGCAGTTTGGTTTCTCTACAGCAAAATAACTAACTTGGTCTTACCCAAATGTGTTTTCTCTCAGGCTTCCTCTCGAGGTATTAAGAATGCTTATGCTGTGGAGCAAAAGAAAAAGAAACAGGAAGAAATAGAAAAGAGAATTGCAGCTTCACGTCCTGGTGGAGAAGGAGGACTGAGAGTAAGTTTAAAAAGAAACAACATGATTAAACTGTCCGTATATTCACTGTGAAAATCCTGTTTTGTCATGTAGAAGATTAAGTAACTTGAGGAAAATCCAGGAGGAAGGGAAATGGAATAGAAATGGAAGCATGTGTCATTATCTAATGCAGTGTTCTTAATGAGACTTCATCACTAGGACAGAAAGACAGCAGGGATGGCAGAGAGCTTCCCCCCCCCCACCCCCTTCTTCCCAGTTTCTGCATCTATGATGCATCAGTTTTACAGGTCTCTCAGCACTGGGGACCTCATCACTGTGTTATCCTGTACTCAGTGTCCCTTTTCAGTGCAGTTGAGATTGTCTCCCTTCCTTCAGAGCTTACAGAAAACATTTGAACTTAGTAGGGTGATGGTTTTGGGTTTATGTATGTGTCTCTCATTACAAAAGAAACATATGGTGTTGGCATAAATACGGATCAAGTTTACTACTACTGCTATTCTAATGTAAACTTTACCTCAGAAGGCCAGGCAGAGATTTAATGAAGAATTACAATCTCTCCAAAACAATAGATGTATCTGATCATTGAAACTCAAGCTTCATAAGCCGTTATCTTTTGCCCTCATTGCCATGTATGACTCAGGCGGCAGGAGTTTGTTAAGTTGCCACTGGTACACTGCATGTCCATCACTTGCTGGGATAAAAGGTGAATTGAGAATTGAAAGGTGAATGGAGAATTTATTGTAGTTAGACAGCCTAATGGTGTTCGTTTAGTTGAGAATTTTTCCTTTCTTTTCCTTATCTTCATACAAACCTGTGGTGTGTTTTGTTGTTTGTTTCTTTAGTGGCAGGTTGGGTAACACATGACTTCTGAAGAGAAGATGATTGATGTTTACTGCCAATAACTTGCCAGTTTCTGCAGCCAAGTGGCGCTTACTCATCATGTGGCTTTTGCTGTTTATATCTGAAGACTCAGCAGTACTTTGCCATTGTGGGACAACAGATGTGGAAATACTGACTAAGAAACTATAGAACTAATTCTGAACACTATGGTTTTGCCAATTTTGTTTATTTTCCATGCATGTTTTATTGCTTCCCTGTCAAGAGTTCCTGTCAGCTGGAAGTGGCCTCCTTACATGTAGTCAAGTCAGTATGTGCATACTGTTTGGTCAGTTGATGTCTGTCTATCTGTGTATGATGACTGGCCTGAGCAAGCTCAGGTGCCCACATGTTGATTTTGATGCTTATTTCAAGCTCTACAATTAAACTTTTCTCTAAGTCCTAAGTTCTCTAAGAAAGTTGTGTGTATGTGTGTATATATATATGTTTTAATATGTGGATGACAGCATTTCTTTTCTGTTTCCTAATGACTCTTGAACTGCTTAGGAATTTAGTGCCTTTTTCAAAAAAAGAAAAGTAGATTCATGGTGGGTCCTTACAAACGAAATAATTTTGTGAATAGTTAAAAAAAAATAGAGACCTTTTAAAATCCTGTATACTTAGATCAAGAATGCTGTTTTAGTATGTGTGTAGTAATTGTTCTCATTTTCTCATGTGGATTTCTTTTGAGTCTGTACGTATTTATAATGAATACTGAAAGTTAAACATGAAATTTAAAATCCTGTTATTAGTTGTTCTCATTTATTACCACAAGAGGGCAATGCTGCCCTTCTCAGGATTTTGAAAAACAAACAGGAGAATAGTTACCATGCCATCTCTTTGACAGGTTATTTCCAGAAATTTCTGTGTTATCTATTTAGGTGGACTACTTACAGTGCAGAAACATCTTCTTTTTCCCAGAGAGCATTCTGCATGCGTTCAGTACTGCACTTGCCCCATTTCTGACCTATAGACTATAGACCTGGCCTCAAGACTATAGAGGCTTTTTCCCCCCCTTGAACTATGTATTTTGTCTTTCACCTCTCAGTACTGCCTAATGTTGTCCTGGGAGCGCAGTCCTGACACAGTTTCCTGGCTTAGCCTTCAGAATTGAGTTGAGGAGAAATTTTGATATTAACATAATGGTGTTTGGGCTGAAAACAGCTCTGTCCTTGGCTGAAGAATGCCTTCAGTTTCATTTGATTGCTGGTAATGGCTCTCTTCAGTGTATTAACTGGCCATAAAAATTTTTTTTTAAGTCTAGTGAAAAGGCATTGAGTTATAAAAAAGTATCTCAAACATTAATTTGAAATGAGAATTTCAATCTAACCTCACAGTAGGTGTCCTACAAAGACACTTAAGCAGCACTTACACTTAGTTGGTCACTTGTGATATTTCAAACTTAAAACTTTTTTTTTTTCATTCTGTTTCATACTGTTCCCCCAAAACTGCAAGGGGAACAAATAACCATGTCTCTTGTCATCCAAGCCCCTGCTTGCATTAGTGCCATGGACACTTTCATTTAAAGCCATTGAAAGAACCTAGCGAAACCAATCACAGTTCCTGCTCATCTTTCTCTCCATCCTTTGTGTAAAAGCCAGAGCTGTCTGTGCTTCTTAAGAGACCTTGTTTTGAATGTTGGATTTATTCCTACAGCTAAGAAGCCACATCAGAGGATGTGGGAGCATGTTGTTCTAGATTGCGAATCACCTACAAAGCTGTTTTAAAAGAAGTTCCTATCCCATACACATCCAGTTGTCCAAACAGCCAGGCTCAACAGACTGGGAATTATTTGGGTAAATAAAAACACTTCTTGTTGCTTTAAGCTGCGTTTCAGTTGAGAGTGAAAGCAGGAACTACTGCAGATTAGTAGTGTACAACTGATAGCTACCTGACATGTACCATTAAACAGTAAGGCTGACAGCCATGTAGAGTTGCTCTCTTCTTAGAGATGTCTTCCCTGTCTGTCTTACTGCTTAGTGCATCACTAAGTTAATGTAAGACACAACAGTTTTGTCCTTATTTCCCCCAATCATAGACGTTTACTTCACCTCAGAGGCTGTTAAAATAAACCTGTTCATGTAGATTATGTAGACAGTTGATACTTTGTTTACAACTCTGTCTTTTTTCTTCATCTTGTATAGTCTTGCAGATCACCTCAAAAACTGGCAGACTGAAGCCCAGTGCTGGTAAACTGGACTGAAAAGCTGACTTTCCATGAGTGTGATAGCATCATCTTTGTTGCAGTAACCAAGTGAATCCATTTGCCACTGCATATGGTTAAAATACACAGATTATGCTAGAGAGAGTGTGTTTGTAGCAAATGTCATGAAATTTGGGAAGACACAGAAGCTGTGTCTCCACAAGGATGGACAGCATCACAGTGGGCCGTGTGATGAGGAACACAGATGACTTCAGCATGTGGATTTGGCACAGTGACAACACTAAATTCTTGAGACAGAGCTCATCAGGCACAAGCAGTGCCAGCAGTTTTTCCAGTCTGGGAAAGCCTGTCCAGCCCCATAAACATTTGTGTGATCCCACCTGTCTGTTCCACCTTTACACAACATGCCACAGGCTAAGAAAGTGGGAGACATAGCAAAGAAGCATCACTGTACCTCCATCCCTGTCGGGTACTGCAGGGCAGCAGCCAATGAGGCAGTGAAAAGCGTAAACCCAAAAAGAACCAAACCCTTGTCAGCCTCTCTAGGAGGTGCTTCCATAACACTGTGATGTGGCTAATAGCTCCTCTTCCAGATCAAAAGTGAACATGTGTAATGAATTCAGGGTTGAGTCTTCAGTTACAAGGAACTTGCTGTACCTTCCCACACATATATTGCCTTCTCATTTCACTCATGCCCACCAACAATCCTTGAACTAGCTGCCATAGATTTTCCTTCTCTAAATTCCTGTTGGAAAAAAAGGTGGTACTGCAAAGGAAGGAGCAATTATCCCTATAACAGCGATATGAACAAACCCTATCCTCAATCAGTGATGTAAATAATCCTGCTTGGAAAAAGATCTCCAGGTAATGTATTAATAGCAAGGTGACAGAATGCACTTCCTATAATGAGCAATAACAGATGTTACAGTTACATTTCCAAACTAATTCTGAATGGCTTCCAGTGTGGTGAGTCACATTTGATGTTATACAATAATAATGGTTTTTATAAATAATTTTACATAATTTATCCATTTTGAGATTAAGCACAGTTTATTCAGACAGCTCCCATGGGGTTTGGTCTACGAGGACTGAGAAAAGGCTTTGTTGCAGCTCCTATCACTTAAACTTTTTAGGACTTCAGCCTCCTCAACATTCACATTCAGCCAACTTACACAGCAAAATAGTTAAAATCACTATGTCACGGAAAATGACCTAAGTCTGTTGTGCCCCCATCACTGCCACAAGGGCTGTATGCCTTTGAGCAAGATTCTGCTGCTCAACTTTAGCTTTATAAATTGAGCCATAGGTTCCTAACAAATTTTCCAACTCCTATATTGCTACAGGACCTAATACACTACTATGAAGATACTATTTATCAGATCAGCAACACTTACCTCCAACCCCTTCTTCCAGGCTAATCAGCTTACTGCATTTTTTTGTTTGCTTTCATTTCTTCCTCTTTTATTCACACCCACACCAATGCAGTCAAAAGCAGTAAGTCCCACCTGCATGTTTTTTACATCAGGTGGTACTGGCAGTACTTTAAAATAAAATCCTTTCTAGGCCTCCCATTCTGGAACTGGCAAAGTTGAAGTTTTAAGTCAGGAAGTGTTCTAATGTGATTTTTTTAAAGACATTTGAGTACCCTGAATCAAAAAAAGATTATTTTGATAGGTATAGTCCAAGCACATAAAAGGGTCCAAGTTTAATTTAGAATTTTGATTTGGATTTACTAGGACTGTTAAAGTTTAATATTAAAATAAAATGAAGAATACCTCTTCTATAATTATCTGCTCTGATTTATTAATATGTAAACACCGTCAAATATTTAAAAAAGCAACATAAACACAAACTTAAGTCTTGGATGATGGAGATAAAGGTTGAAAATGAAGATCTTGGAAGTCTTTTCAACCTCAGTGATGTTATGAAATCCAAGTAATTATGTTTAAAAAACTAGCCCTTATTTCTAAATAAACATCTCACATTTTCATGAGTGATTTTTTTCCTTTCTCTTTTCATTTGAAAACAGATCTCTCAGTGCTTATATTAAGATAATGATTATTTTTCAGCTATGCTACATTTTCAATAAAATGTTGCTTGTGGTCTGTTTTCTGCTTCCTTATGGAGGACATATATTGCTTCTATGACAACTGAGTCTTCCTATGGCTTTTCAAAGGATTTATTGCTTGAATATGTGTTTAATCCTCCTAGCAAGTGTTTCAAAATAAGAATAAAAGGCTGCAACTTTGGAATTATGCCCTGCTACTTTGTCTTCTGCACCAAGCAATTGTGAACTGTTTGTATTTAGCAGGTATTTTTAGATGAGGTAGGCTTTGTCCACAGAAGTGAGATACAAGGTGCTGATTTTAATAAGGCATGGAACATGAAAGATGGTCTTGATCCTTTCTAGCCCATAGACATTTTGCTGTTAAAGACCACAGGAGCAGATCATAAGACCATTTTCAAAAATTAAACATCAGAAAATAGAGAAAAGTATTAGTCAGTACTGAAAAAAACTATTCCAAGGATGCTTTTTATTTTTTTTTTCCCTGCAAAGAAAAAGTAATTTTCAATAAAATTTGGGTATTTCTGTGTTATGTTTGCCCTTACTTTGTGCGGCTCATTATTAGGACAGCAAGCAGTATTGTGTATTGTAGGCATCCAGTTGGTAGCAGCAAAGTGGAGATGAGAGATTACAAATAATACGAGTTTCAAAATGTGTATTTTTTAAAAAATTATTTCATTTGTAAATTTATACAGTCAGTGAAACAATCCTATAAAATGATTTTTCTAGGATCTTACAAGGCACATAAATTACCAAATATAAACATAGAGAAGTAGCCAAAATCATGAACTAAGCCCACATACGCCTTTAGCTATATTAGAGGTGTGTGAATGATTTATGAGAATATGAGTCACTCTGCTTACAGGGTAATGAATATTTCACATGTAGCATGAGCAACAGAATTAAAAAGAAGGGGAAGGAAAAGCTCATATCCAAGAACAGTGCGGTGTTTTGTGACTCCAGAGGGACTTGCATCTTCTGAAGCTCCTCCTTGGGTCTGAGGGCTGTACGCCTGTTACTGCTTCCCTAATGGGCTGCAGAACATCACCTCACTGGTACAACCAACCAACTCTACTGTCTGACAGAGGAAGGGGCAATCTGTCCACTTCCCCATGCTTCTATATTGGGCAACTTCATGAAAAACACAAAGGATCTACACATAGATCGAACACTCAGCATTGTCTTCAGCTTTAAATAGTAAAATGGTGTGAAGGGGGTTCTTGGGCTTTTTTTCTTTTAAGTAATGGCTTTGAGAAGTTGTTTGGCATGCAATAAGCCATTATATTCTACTAATTAAGAAAAGATTGCAAAACATAGAAACAGTCAATTTTTATTTAATTTCAAGACACATTACCAAATAATCTCCCCAAATACCCATTTTCCACCTGCATATATATATTTCAACTAGCCTAACAGTCAGGGATTCGAAGTAATAAGGTTTTCATACAAATATATTTTATTGTGTATTTTCTTCCATTAACAGGATCTGCTCCTTTATGTAGCTCTAAGTATACATTCACATATTAAAGAGTAATAATTTGGCTAAAAATATATGTCTATTTATTATCTGATTGTAGTAATCAGCCTATCAAGGGTAATTTGCTATAAAAGATACAGTACTAGAAATAAATAGTTCTACAATTCAAAGATCTTCAAAATGGGGTGTCATTTCCAGTCTGTGTTAATTTTTCCAAAGTCCTTTTAAAGCATTAACTAAATTCACTACACTTGGGAAAATAATTTGGACCTACATACATAAAGTCCCACTCACATGAGAGGCTTATTTCACTTAATCTCCTTCTTGGTTTTGTAATGGGCAGAAACAACCAGGTAATTGTCTGGATTCATGTCCCTGAGGTTTGGAGACTTGCTCTGGATTGGAGAAGTTTTCCCATCTACTCGGGACATCTGCAGCATTCGGCATGGGTCATGCTTAAGTAAGTAACCTGCAAAAGTCTCCCAGCCTCCTCCAACACGAACCATCACATGTTTGTTGTGCAGCATCTGAAATTATATAGGCAGGAAAAAACACAGACACTCTTGAGAGGCAACCATTCACAAAGAAATCACACTTTTTCTGCTGTAAAAAACTGCTTACTTTAATTGAAAGTCAAAACCACATGATGGTAGTTTACTTTACAAAAAAAGGAAAGGAAAAGAAATAGTAGAGTGGTTTTTATTTGCAATTTAAAAGTAAATTTTAAAAAAACCTGTAAGAAAATGAGCTGGTATTTTAAACGATTTTCATATTTTATGTAAATAAATGCTACATGTTTTCCTAGTCCTATAGCATGGAGTCATTCTGTTCTTCATGTGTTTAGTAGAAATATGTCAGGGAACATGAATACTTTTAGATTATTTTTTTGAAAGTATTGTAGTAAAGTCACCATTTTATATGTCTCAAAACTGGCTTTTCTTTATGGGATAGGGGTCTATACAAAAGGAATAGTGAAGAGCAAACCACCAAAACAATTTCCTCTATCTCTGGAAAATTATAAAAAAAAATTTAAAAAAATGAAGTTCCATTTATTTTAACAATTAAGTCTTGCTCATACTACATTCTAATAAAATAGTTTAATATTGTAATTAAAACAATCCAGTGAGGTATAACAGAAGTAATTTATTTGGAGATACCAGAATTTTCTGCCTAAATTCAAATAAAATTTTTCTCCAAGTGCCAGTGTAACTTCTCCCTCGTCTGCTCTTGAGTTCAGCTGGTGATTTTACTCATTTCTCTCTTTTGTTTCTCCATACAGAACAGTCAAATAAATACCAGTGAGGTATCATAAAGCAGCACATTCATATATTTTATTGGTTTACTTTATAACCAACATTGTACCTACCACATTGTCATTGAATTTGTGCCTTCTTAGAGAAATGTTTTAGTCTAATAAAACAATAAAGCTTATTTTAGACTTTTAAGAACTCACTTATGTGCCTGAGTGCACATCCAAGGGATTCAAATTAAACCTCACCTCTACAAATCTGAAAAAGTGCAAATTATGTAGCCAATTCCAGGTATTTTATTCATCCACACTGAAATAAGCTATTTGCAGTCTAATTATGTATATTTTGGCAGATAAAAATTTATTTGTCCCTTCCAACCTAAATTATCCTAAAAACAAATAAGTAAAAATAAGTCTTTCTCCACCTGAAAACCAGGAAATATGCACTCCTCTTTTTCCCTTGTCATCCCTCATTAAGTCACATTTTGCCTAGCTCCCCTCTTATATAAAGGATTATACAAAAATGTTTTGGATTATGTCTACTAGTTTTACAAGTTCCAGATGATGCAACTTCAGCCATTACATATGGATTTGTTTAGGGACCAGCTCCGACTTTCTGTGTTGTCATTCTAAAACCCCAATAAAGTATCCTGCACTTCCTCTCTCTTCAGACATCATGATAATGATACAGAAAATAGACTGCTCTCTGGATTAACATCTTCCTCTCATTTTTAGGGAATTATATGTAGTAAATCACAGTAAATGAATCTCAGTTGGAAAAAACATCATAAAAAAGCTCAGCCTGAAAAAAAAGATGTCAAGAGCGTATGTTAATTGCTTGTCACAATATTTCTAGCTATGCTGCAGTTTGGTTTTAGAATTAACATACTTTCTGAATTATAAAGAATTTTATTTTAATGTTACATCTTGGGCTGTATTAAACACATCAACAGGTATCCACTTGATTTATTGAAACAACCTCTGTTTCAGATCAAAGGCACAAGCAGACTTTGTGTATACAAATACAAAAGGCATCTAAATAATCATTCAGATATGTAAATACCCAAAGGGCTATTTAAACATTAAAAATATGAAACAGAAAATGGCAGGTGTAATTATTCACTTTTCTTATTTTCAAAATTTGGCTGTCACTTCACAAACAAAACTCATCAGAGAAGACTATAGACAGCTCTCTGCAGGCAGAACATTGAGGAGGTCAGCCACGGTAAAGCTGGTGGTTTTAAGCATACACCCTTATCCTTTGGAAGTTAAAAGTAAGTGAGGTTTTCTGCAAAACTGTACTGAGTACTAAATGTCATGTACTCCTCCTAGGCAAAAACTATTATGATAATTAGAATACTGATATTTTGGGTCATGTTTTTCAGAAATCTGAACCAGATCCTTTTGCTAAAATAAGTAATTTTTTTTTCTTTTATGAAAAGGCCCCTAGAATGAAGGATTTAAAACTCTAACCACTATATCCTTTGTTAATTAAATACACTCCTTTCAAAGCAGCCTTCTTGTTCTCCTTTTCATCTCACAGATATTTCTGTAAAAAGATGCATAACGACATCAGCTGTTCTACTTCACTAAAACACATAGCTCTTGTCATTTAGAATACGAAGTGAATTTCTTCCACCCAACTCATCTTTACTTAATTGATTGTCATTTTGCTTGTGTGTTGATTTCTCCTTTGTCTAAACTGATACAACTGTCCATTTGGCAACTGCTTCCATTTTCAAAAGCACTCCTTTCTGTGAAAAATGTAGGCAAACAAGGGTAAGTAAAGCTGAGTTAAAATGAGACTGCCTATGTCTCTTGGGATTCACTTTCTTTTCAAGCCTTTTATATTCCATTTTTAAGTGCCTTTGGACGTCCTTTGAGATTTCTACCTCATGACTTTCCAATTTATTTCTGTAATAACTACCCAAGTTGTTAAACTACGTTACCTATCAAAAATCTTTTTTTTACAGTGCTTATGGAATGCTACTATAAGATGTCATGTTTTCGGTGCAGCGCTGGTAATGCAACTGGGAATAGAAAACATCTGTGATGAAGACAGACACAAAAGTAAGTGATTAGTGATTCCACTGAAATCAAGACTGCTGTAGCTCAAAACCAAATACTTCAGGTATTAACATACCTTGTTGGTATGACATATATTACATTAAAACACTGCTTAAGTAACATATAATTAATACATGATTGAAATTACTTGTAGCAGGAAGGCAAGTGTATCTTGTAAAACCCTTAAAAAATCTGGGAACAGTGCTTGCAGTTAATCTCAACCCTGAGCCTTTCCTTTACACAGAGCAAAATCCTGCTCCACTCTTACAGTTTGTGCACAAAGCAAATATCCATCAAGCCTCACAGCAATATGAAATGAAAACAAAAATTGACTTAGATTTAGTCACAGCTCAGGAAACTAGCATGTAATCAGGTTAGAAACACAATACCAAGGGCAAAATGTTTGTAAATTGTTCCTAGTGAGCTCCCCTAGAAGAGGTACAGATGTGGAAAAGCTGAGATGGCTTTTTACTTATATCTTGGTTTATAAAGGTCTGGAAGAAGCTAGGAAACACACATTTGATCATGAAGACACAGGGTGTCTAAAAATGAATAGGATGCTAAATGATTAAAGTCCTATATGATCAAAGACAAATAAGAGTATCATGAGCCTCCATTTACAGCAGAGAGCAGGCAAATGGCATGTTTGCAGTGGTATCAGGAATGATGTACCAGAAAAATCTTCCATTTGATATATCAGCAGAATATCATACTAGGACAGCACCACAGACTCCCAAAAGGGGCAACAGCAATTGCTGAAAACAGTACTCTGATAAATCTAATCTAACAACATACAGGGGTATCACTGAAGCTCAGTCAGTTGTGGGTTGTGAGAAGTACAGCAACAGCAGGGTGGTGACAGAATAAGCAAGTAGAAAATAGGATGTGGGGATGAGTAAAACGATAATAAACAGGCAGCCTAGAAGTACCCAGTGGAATGTTAGAAACAACAGTACTTGAGAGCCAAGGTGTCCTGGGGTGATTCATAGCGTTATTGTATTCCATATCTATCTCTGCCAAAAAATTGTTACCATCTCTTTCAGACCCTGCATCCAGAACCCTTGTGTATGGGGGTTGCTATCGCGGGTGTTTTTAAAATCTCCCTGCTGGGGTGGTTTGCTGCTTTTCGCCACGTGGTGTTAGCTCACGGGCTGTTTGGTCTTTGCTCAGGCAAGGGTTCTTTTTTCCTTCCCTTTTTGGGCCCTTTTTGTTTTCCCCTTTGGCTCGGAGTGACTGCAGTTAGTGGGTTTGAACTGCCTTGGGTGGAGCTCCACAGGCGCCTGCAGGTCCCTGCAGGCCACCCCGCACCAGGAGAGAAGATGGGAGCAGAGCTCTCTCTCTTTTGTGGCAGCTTTGGGTTTGCAACTGTAGCCAATCGCAGAAAGTGCATTTCACAATTACAAACTGTTTCGAAGTGAACTTTGCAAACTCTGGCAGCAGAAAAAAAAGCAAGGGAGGTGCTGGGGTCGGGACACCCCGCGTCCCCCGATGGATGGGTCCTCCCGCCGCCACCCCACCACCACGGTGCAGAGCAGGGCACAAGCAGCGCCAGAACCCGCGAGCGGCACGAGGTAGCGGTGGTAGCGGCACGAGGTAGCGGTGGTAGCGGCGCGGACCCCACACGAACCGGCAAGTTTTCATCTGCCTCTAGAACTGCTCTATAGCTCCTGCCTTCCCAGTAGGGGCTGTCGCCATCCCGTCTCTGTTCCTGGGGCCATGCGGTCGCCTGGAGAGCGCCATTTTAGAAGGGAACGGTGTGACGTCATATCTCCTGTGTCCTTCAGCCACACGGCCGCCTCTGGCGGGTGCCATTTTGGGAGTGGCGTTTCGGGCCGCTCTTAGTTTCTGTGGGGTTGTGAGGTCTAGCAGTTTGGTATCTAGCAGTTGTTTACTTTTTTTTCTCCTGCCTGTTGGCATTCTGTTGTTAATAAATTTTTGTGGGTTTTTTTCACTTTCATCTACTTGTATTCATTCCTTATTAGTGGAAAGGGATTGTTTGAACCCTTTAAAGGAAGACAACTTGGTTCCAGAATGTTCTCCTTTAAATTGTCTCAAACCAAGACACAGGGAAAGAAAATTTATTTTCAGCAGGCATCTAAGAGTAAGCAAGAATCTAGCAGCCCACTGAAATCCTGAACTGATGCAGCCCATGGAATAATGAAGGATGGAGAGGGGAATCTCAGGGCAACTCACAGTAGTTAACTTGAAAGCCTGAAAGGACAAACTGGAAGTGGGACTGTTAACAATGTCCCATAAATTATGGCATCCAGCACAGCAGTGGTTTTTCTTTGATACACAGTCTGCTGAAGAGGTAGTAGAGATTGTTCCATAGTTTCAATGATAAAGAAAATTGCACATAATACCTGACCTCAGGACCTGAGATATGTACAAAGACACATATGGAAAGCAGTGTCAGGGAAACCGAGAATTTTATAGGAATGGGATAGCAACAAAGAAAGATCCGCTTGCAAGTGAAGTGAATGGAAAGATCTCATTAAGGCTGAGACATTGAAGAACAAGTACTTGTTTAGTGTAAAAGTCCCAGTTTGAGGGTGAGCATTTCCACAGTCATTCTACATATCACTAAAGATACTTAGAAGCCATGAAGTAACATCTTGCCTTCTGCAAAAGAAATAATCAAGTGAGGAAATGGAATTTTTTCCCTTTTCACATTCAAAAATGCAACATCCTCTGTCTATTTGTGCATGGCAAGAGATGAAGTCAATATGCTTGGTATAATGGCATAAACCACTACATGCACAGGAGTTCAGCCATTTATATACCTGAAGCAGCCAGGAATTGGTTTTAGGGGATGAAACCACAGCCAGGTAAATCCTGTATGGCACAGATAGCTGTTGACCTCTGGAGTTAAGGCAAAACCAGTTGTGTTAAACATTTCTACAGAGGGAAGGCATTGGGATTGACTATAGCAGAAATATTGCACTTAATGAAACTGCTTATTTCTGTTTTCAGACAATAGCAGACTCACTGAAATAATTATTCCAAGTATTCCTGCCTAACTAACTGAAATCAAGATTGAAAGATGAAATCATTTTTGTACTGATAAAAATAACACGATGGTTTGGACATTTGAAATTCTTATTCTTGATTAAATTTTTCCTCAAACCTTAAATTTAGTTTCTGATACAATTTTATAGAATTTGGAAATAGCACATGTTTCATGTCTAATTAACACTAGGTTAATCTTGGTTACTGTTTGAAAACAGCATCCTGCATAGGGAAGCACTTAGTGTGCAAGAAATAACACGGATGCAGAAGTAAACACAATTCCTGTTCATAAGAACACAATTCCTGTTCATAAGAACACAATTCCTGTTCATAAGAACAAGTGAATTTCTGACAAGTGAAGGTGTTTGTGTCTTGGGCAAAGATTAATAATGGCAAGGAAAATTAATTAGACATGGGATTCATGTTCAGAATGGTATTTGTAGGTAAAGGGACTGTGCATTTCCAAGTACTTTGGGTGACATCTGGTGCACCTGATTGATGTCTGACGGCAATTAAGGTGACGCTTGTTTCTTCCCCTCCAGACACAGTCTGGGCCAGCCACAAGGAAGACCTAGTCCTTATCAACTGAAATGTGAGATATTGAGCAGAAATCTAGTTGCTCTTAGCTGCAACACTGACTCATAAGAAATATTTTATGCAACACTCACCAGAAGAGATGATATGGCAAACAGATTAAATACATAAAAAGAAATCAGACAGAGTTTATGAGAGTAAGTGAAAGAGAAAGCATCAACTAGCAAATGGTATCTCTGGATGGAGTTATGGAAAATCATATATACTAAACAAATAATGGGGGTAGGGGGAGACTGTCTTTAAGAAAAAAAGTTCAAAAACATTAGCATGAGGCTGCTAAAATAAATTTATGAGAGATTTCTTAAAAAGAAGAAAAAGACTTTATTCTTACCTTTGAATAAAACGCCAAACAAACAGCTAATTTTCTTAATTGTAATGATTAATCTTTCTATTAGCATTTGAGGCCCTGAAAAGTTTATTTAAAAAAAATCCAAATAGCTAAAGAGACAATTCTCTCTCACTTTCTAATGTCAACTAAGTTTTTACCCCTCAAGAAATACCTCTAAAATCATGTATTAGAGCACTGAGGTACTATTCTGAATAAGTTAGAAGCAGAATTTAATAAAAAATAAAAATAGGACTTCTGTATATAAACTGTGAACAAATTTAAAACAGAAACCCCGCTAAATACAAATAGGAATTAATTTTACGCAAACTATCAAGATTCTCCTAAGTTACATTCCTTTAAGGATATTGAGTCACTTACAGAGTGTATTTATGCGCAGAGTGATCATCTGTTTGGATTTTGCCACTGAATGCAGCGAATCTACGGTTTCCTCATGCAAATGTGCGTGGGTTGCACGTGAACATGCTCATGTTATAGGATTGCAGAAGTACATGAAAATGTTCTTATGAATCCTGAACTGCCATCTGTTTTCTAGCTATTTTATCAAGACTCATTCTGTCTCTTCTAATTTCCTACCTCAAAACAGCCAAAAAAAAGAAAGTACCTCCTGCAACTAAATAAAAAACTGCACATCTTCATCTACAGCATTCTGCTCACTGCCTGCCTCTGGAAGTGATGTGCATGTGGTAAGTGACAGATGTTTTAAGTCCAGCACAGAGTGATTTCGGTTACCACATACATCCAACTGCAGCAATCTATGTGTTTCCCTGTCTGGACTTTTTTTTTTTTTAAACCTTCCAAATTGCTACAAACAGCTGCTTTCAAGTGTATGCAAGATTAATGCAGAAGCTGGAGCTAAAATGCTTAATTGTTTCTTTTGTTGTGTGTCCCCATTCTCTGGGATACCAGTACAGCAAACCCAACAATAACTTCCCTGTCGTTGTGATCTTTGTAATATTTGTCACAAAAGTGACTGTTGCCCATTTTCCCCAAATCACCATCTTTTGCCTCTTGTTGAAATAAGGATGCTGCCAGTCCCTTAGTGGTAAAAATCATGACCCATAAATTTTAAAATGATGTATAAGGTATTTTGATTAATCCAACATTCAAAATTAAGTTTAGTTGAGATACGTATGGTAACATGCTCAAGTTGACCATTAGCATTTCAATTTAACATGTGAAATCCTAAATAAATAAATAAATGGCATGTCTAGAGTCATCACAATTCAATTCAATAACTTAGTATGACCTCTTAAAAAACCTAACCAAACAACAATAAAAAAACCCAATCCCAAACTAAATCAATCAACCAACAAAAAAGTCAAAAAACCCCCACAAGGCCAAAGCTATGAAATACATCAGGATTGCAGTTATAAGGAAAATCACAAGGAGGCAGGCAAACACTACAATCAATTAAAGGCATGAGAAACAGGAATAAAAAAGTATATTCTAGACAAGTGAAGATCTCAGAAATGATAGGTAGGATTTTTTCATTTCCTTGTGCAATGAAAACTAATAAAAATTAAAAATTTCCAGATACTTTAACAAGGAACTGAATGCCTTGCATTTTATGTTTGCAGATATATCTTTAGGAAGAACTAAAAAATATATGACACTGTAGAGGTCTTCAGCACTGGTCAGTGTAACCAATACCTTGACTTTAATGGTTTTCTGCCTTCTATTAATTTATTCAAGATTAGCAGCTGCCTCATTTGGTTTTACGCTTTCAAGTAAGCAAAAGAAAATTCAATAGTTTTAAAGTGAGGGTCCCAACAAAAGAATACCAGAAAGATTTGCATTTTTCTGGACATGCTCAGAATTGTCTTCACACTTTCAGATGCAGATGCAGAAACTGCTTACATATATTTTTGGATGAAAAATTCAGTAATGCCTTTATTACTCAGGCTTTTTACTTCTTCATGGCATTACTTTGAGGAGTGGCAAGTGCTGAGGCATCAGATCCAACCCATAAGAGAAAATAATATGTAATGACTATAATACTATTTCACTTCCCAAATTTATGAGAGATGTAGGTTTAATTATAAACTCTAAAGACATATTTTTCACATCCTTCAGCAAGTAAATATACTGTAATTCTATATTTCAAGTCTCTAGGCTTGGCATAACAAGACTTATTTCTTCCATTTCATCCGTGTACACACTTGATGGCTATTGAGTATATGTGGATAAAACATCAACATTAAAAAGGACAGTTCCCAATAACTGAGCTAAAACCAGTCAGAGGGTGGGTATGGTTGAAATTAAGAGCAGTTTTTAAGATTAACACATACATAACATAACTCCTCACTGAATGCTTGCAGATGAAATTGGTCTGTGCTCATAATTATTGAGCTGTCTACACGTACCTGAAGATGAATAACCTGTAGTGCACAATTTCAATGTGCACTAGCCCCTACCTTACCGTGACTGCAGCTTATTAAAAGAAACATATAAAAATAAAGAAACAAACACAAAAGAACACCACCAACAAAGCAAACGAACAAATTTAATTAAAGTGAGACATGTAAAACTGGGGAAGTTTCAGCCATAGGACTACACTGGCCTGGGAGATCATGTACTAAAATCCAGAAATTACCCAAGAGAAGCTATAATATGCTTACAATCTGTTTATCCCTGTGCCAAAGAACAAATGTTCATTTAAAAAGCTTTTTAAAGCAATACAATATACTAGCCAGATATAAAGCCATTTGTCCTTGGTTGCTTAGTGATCCTAGAATAGAGATGTAAATAAATTAATCCAGCCTTTATTCTGACTAATTCAAAATTATGTGCTATTGTCCAGTCATCGCAAATATATTTAACAATATGGTCCTTTAGAAGGAAACTACATTTTATACTATCCTCTACAAAAAGGCTCATTAAAATGTGGCTATATTGAGGATACTGCTTCCAAGAATCTCTTCTAATAGCATCAGCAATTAATAGATAAAATTCAGATACATTTATTGTTTTTAAGGATGGTTTATACTTCAGTAATTTAATCCACCTACTTTTCCTCCATCTTTCCTCTACAGGATGTTTATTTCCTGTACTTTCCACAACCCACAAGCTTCATGGAAGTCTGCTCCTTGCATTACAGGTGAGAGAAAATTAAAACCTGCTAAAGAAAAGAAGCACAAAGGAATAAGCGGTGAAACAGAGCGGACCGCAAACCTTTTTTCAAGTGCCCCATGGCAATCCGGTACCCCAAAATGGCAAGGAGAAAACAGGGAACTGTTCTTGTTCAAATCTCCTAGCTGTCTGGTATTCTAAGGCCAGAATATTCCTCAAAGAGATGCAGTATGATTTTAGTGTTGTCCATTAGGAACTATTGCTTAACATTTACATTAAAGTGAAAGACTGCATGTGAACATTTGTTGTGGAGCAGTAGTAGCTGTTAACTCACATCCTGAAAGTAATTTGGTTGATTTGCCCAAATACCTAAGTTGCACAAGTCTAGTTCTACAGAAATGTAAATTAATTCCCAATATACTCAAAGAGATTTTCTAGTCTGACTCTCTTCCAAAAAGTTTTGGACCATGGTGTGAAGGCTTGGCCTTCAATTGCTTCTCCTCATGGTGTAGTGCAGCAGTAGGTGTAATCCCATCTCCTCCCATTAAGGCTCTGTTCTGAGTTCCTAGGTTTCCACTACTCCAGACTCCACCTCCTTCCCTTGATAAGTTGCACCTACACCCTCACTAATTATCACAGGCAGTAAGGAACTCTGGACTCCAGACCAATGCTGCTCCTGCATTATCCTGGGCTATAGAATGTATATAAAGAAGGAAAGGTACATGGACAGAAGAACAAATCATGGGCAGAAGAGTTAAGAAAAGAAAAAGACTTTTTTTCCCCCACTCATATTTATGCAATTCCACTTCTACAGCTTCATTCAACTAGATGCCCTTTTCTTCTTTTGAAAAATGCCCTCCTGGATTCATAACTGTGTATGTTCATAAGCCTGCAGGTGGAGCATGGTGAGGTAAAAAACATGAGCTGACCAACATTTAAGATTAAAGGTAATAATGTGCATACATCTGTATCTGCTCTTTGTTGTGTATCTGGTGAACAGACCCTAACAGTTGATACTTAACATTACAGTAATTATACTGAATATTAGTACATTATACACTCATTCTAACAGCTATTTTTTTATTAATTCCAGGTTTTCCTTGCCCATGGTGGGGGAGTTGGAACTAGATTATCTTTAAGGTCCCTTCCAACCAAAGCCAATATATGATACTATATGGCTTTTTTTACTTGTACAGCAGTAATTTGAAAAATGCATCACTTGTCTACTTTATTTCACTCTTTTTCACATTATCTCCTCATCATAGTCCTGAGTGCTAGCAAGTCTCTGCTATCGTTGTCCTTTGGCCTCACTCTAATGTCAATTCACAAGAAAAAATTTCACCCTTACATCTTTTAACAACACAGTGTTCTCCCTGTTGCCAAATTCCAGCTAGATTTGCCTTTACATATAGGGTACATTAAAAATGCAAGCAGTCTTTAGTTTCATGTAAATTGACGTTAAAGAACACAATAAGGAAATAAACATTTTCCAAAAAACCCAAGGTCCCAAGAAGTGAATACACTGCCAGTTCTACCCTGCAGTATCACTGCTTCCATTGACCTATTACTGGGAGAGGAGCAGCTATACCCTTCATGGGGGAATTATTTCGGAGAAGAATATTTTGGTTACTAGCATCTCTAACAGAGATAAAGGGCTTTTAATAAAAATATTAGTGAGCTGGCAATATTCAGATAATATTCCTTCAACCAATACCGATTATATTCACAAGGACTGTCAGGACTCTGTAAGGTACTTCAGAAAACCTATGCAAAGCACAGATAATCCACGATTCTGGTTGGCTGCCTACAAAGTGCTTCGGATTCCTTCTGTTTTATGATTCTTAGTTATGCTGGAAACCTTAGTCCCTGCACTTTTTAGATAAAATCTAGTAGACAAAGAACAAAAAAGTCTCAAGATGTTTTCCAGGCTTATATATGAACAGTTAAGGGCAACACCAAAATGATGAAAACAGTCACACAGTACGAGACAGAAATCTGGAAACTGTCTCCTACCTCCATCCCCTGGTTTTTAAATCAACAAAGCTACATGCATAACCAAGAAAATTACATTTAGAAAGTATCTGGAGACAGATTGTTTTATTAGATCTTGCTTGAATTAAGACTGGAGGTTATTCTTTTAAATGTACAGGCCTGAAATAAATTTATTTAACTCCATGGGTTTCATTAAAATGCCTTCTAATTTACACTGGGGTAATGAGAGGAGAACAAGGATGGCATAATTTCAATAATGTTTACACTTAGGCTTAATTTCCTTTAAATACTACAAAGCATTCTCTCAAAGTTTTCAAAATGATGTCAGTGTGAGTCTATGGGGCATGATGTTACTAAATTGGAATGAAATTATGTCACTGCAAATATATGAAACCAGCATTGTCAGTAATGAACCAAAGCTATACTAATGTGTTAAAAATTGTGAAAATCATCTGAATGGAATGAAAAACTTTAAATAAAATTAAGATATTACAGATCACAAACTATTTATCCAAGACCGCAGTCATCAGTTTTGATTATAGATCCAAATACACATATATATTTGGCTAGAGAGTCAAATCTAGTCAAGTGCCATCTGTAGTATTTTACATATTTCAAATCCACCATATCTCAAATGACTTGACTTGCATGGAAGTCTTTGGGCCAAATTTGACCAGAGTATAAATAATACTGGGAATTACATACCAAGTACATCAACTGGAGAAGAGTGCAAATGGCTGGAAATTTAAACTAGCTTGTTAAGTGGACAAAATTTACTCTTGATGCAATGTGAAAGCAGTTAATCCACAACTGGTCATGCTCCCAGCTTCAAAAAATAGCCATCCAAATGCAAGTCCAAGGTGAATTAGTTGCATTGATGAGGACAGCATGAGCAGAAGTTAACATATGACAACATGGCTGCATGATATTTCACTGATACCAGCTTTTCTTGCTACTACTTTTTTCTTTCTTTCTTAGATCAGATTAGCACTTGCCATCATCTTGAAGCAAATTTCTAATATATTTGAACTTAAAATGGGTTTTCTCTGTAATTATACTGCCATAGAGAAATTAAGGATCTGCATTTCAGCTTAGAAAATGTATGAGTTTTATGTATTGAAGTTAACTATTTCATTTCACACACATCACTATTTTGCCACAGTCATTACAAGCATTTTTTGAATCTCCTTACCAGCACTATATATATATCCTTACCCTACTACTCCATTAATACTGAACATAACTAAACATACAAATTAGGAGTATTTAATTTCTCAGCCACATTAATAAATCTTTCTAATGTCCTAAACTGTACATATCACTTCAGAACTTTTTTTATTCAGGCTTTTCTTCTAAACAGTTTAGCACAAAATAAATTTCAGCTAAAACCAGTCTCATCTAGTTTGATATGTTAATGTTGAATTTTTATCTGCTTTAACCCAAGACAATATATTTTACATGGACACGAAACTGCCAGAATTTACGTTTGGTAAATTTGGGCAATAAAAGACAAAATACTGATGTTCTTGTTCTCCACAGCCCTACTTTGACAGCACATCTGATACTAACTTTGTTCGTAATCGTCACTTTTTCATGAGACAGATCCAGGAAAAATCATGGTAATACTATCACTTTTGTTCTACAGAATTCCAAGTTTATCTTTGGAATGCTTTCCAGGAGTTTCCTGTACTTTCATGACACTTGTGAGTGGCTGACCAGCTGCCAAACCCCAAAATCCATTTAAAGTGCAGTGAATGCTACCAAAAAAACCCCCACTTCTTTGGCGTGAAATTTTAAAGATAAAAAATGTATGGGGTTAAATGGAGAAGCAATCAAACTTAGAGTACACAGATTTTTCATATTGTGCTATTTTTATGTAATATAATAATATAATAATTTCAGGACTCTGGTAACTCTCTTGACACAGGAATGAATTATTTAAAGTTAATATTAGTAATTCAGTTTAGTTTTGATAGCTGCTAGCTGTAACCTGACAGCACTTCAGTTCAATCACATGGAAATTCCCTGTTGTATATATTCTAGTATGCTGGATCTCTTTGCACTCATCAGTTTTATATCTTTCTGCAAATACCAGAAGAAAGATCTTTCTAGGTTCTGGCAAAGGTCTTGGAAAGGGAAAACGTGCTAGTTGCCAAAAAGACACTGATGACTCTAACAGAGTAGCCCAGAGTTTCTATCCTTTCCCTTTTAATATGTAAACTTGTTTTTGATTTAGAACTGACTCCTGGCAAAGGTGTTTTCCTCAGTGCTTATTTGTGTATAGCTAGCCTCGATGTTGACTCTCTTGTCTTAGAGAACACAAACCACTTTTCACTTACTCAGAAGCATGAATAAACTTTATAACATTCAGTCCTGTATTTCAGGACAGGAAGGCAGAGCGAACACAGCTAAGAGAACAGAAGCAGTACTTCTATTGCATGTATGCTTTTAAATAATGATTACAATAGCAAGAACTATGTAAAACTCATTAAAAAAAATTGTAGCAAAAGGAAGAGCTATGTTTAGATAAATCCAGTATGTAAGCACCAAGTATGCAAGTATCCTTGCATACTTCAATACTTCATCCTTAGATTTCACTTCCTTCAGAGAAATACTTTTTACTTATTGTCAGAATCATAGATTTTCCTTTGATAATGTTCCAATAGAGTGATAGAGAATTTAATGAATAGTTACAAGATGACTTCACACTACGATGACATTGTTTTGAGGTGGTTTGGGGGCTTTAGGGTTTGGAGGTTTTTTTGGGTTTGTGTTTGTTGGACTTGGGTTTTTGTTTGTTTGTTTTGTTGGGTTTGGTTTTGAGGGGGTTTTGGGGTTTCTTTTTCTGTTAAGGTGATTAGGTGATGCTTCAGTAAAGCCTGAAAAAGCAATGGAAACATTCTTGACTGAAATGCCTTCTCAAATATTGTCTCTCATTCATTGCTGCTACATCTGAACTGTGGGGTAGACAGTATTTCCTATGTTCCACATCTGTATGGTGTGCCCTGGCCATATCTTAATCCATGAGAAGGTAAGATGTTTTTTTTAACCTTACCTCTCCTCCTGTTTTCAGGTTATCACAGAAGAGGCACCACAACAACTCTAGCTGTATATTCCATCTGAACATTCAAGAAACCCTGTGTGTCCAAACTTATATCTATTTCATATTCTAAACACAGACCTGACTAGGAACCACTGTTGCAGTTTCTAAAATTTTCAGTTGATTTAACAGATCTGTTAAATCTTTAAAGCTTTATCCAATTTTTAATGAGGAATCAGTTTCCCAACTGGCACTGAGGAAAGTAATTTCTACAGAATCTCTGTGCGCTGATCTCTGTGTCTCTCTCTATGTGCAGTTTCTATTAAATATATGCAGCATTTATTAAAGTTACTTTTCATTATAGTGCATATGTTCTGCAAAACAGTTCTTGATTAAAAATTAGCATACAGACATAAATATTTCAAACTCATGGCCAAAACAGAGAAGGTTAAATCAACATTTCCTTCTTGCATTTGCCATACTTAAAGTTCTCTCTTTTAATTCACCTGGACATCTAAAAATTACCAAGGTAACATATTAACCCTCCTTGATGTATTTTGAGTTGACATCACCAAAATTTTTAGTCAGAGGACTATGGTTTCACAGATAGTAGTGTGGCACATGTGCATTTGTACACACCCATGTATAGCTGTGTACACACACACACTCTCACATAAAATACATGAAGTACACTGCCCAGGTAAGATGGGGTATAGAGCAGACCAGAGTTCCTAAATGCAAGCATATGTGTTAAGTTGGTAGATTATAACACATCTTCATAACGTTTATTCCACTTCTGTATTATGAATAAAGCCAAATGAATGTGTGTTGTAAAACAAAGCTTCTTCAGATTGGAGAATCCATTAAATTAGTCTTAGCTTTTGTTCTAAAAAGACTTTGCGTTTTAAACAGTTTTTGTTATTATGTTAATCTTGAAAGTGAAAACTAATTGTTAGGACAAGACTATTAGTTTTAATTGCATAATGGATAGCCCCAAGCAGTACCTCTAGACAGAGACAAAGTTACAGAGATCTTTCCCTTAGACAAGCCTTGCTAATGCTAAGCACCAGTGCTGAGAAATTCTTTCCATGTAACTTTCTTCTCAAAGTATCTCCTAAGTAGTTATTATGAATTTTGAACAGTTAAGAAACACGAATGTGAAGATCATAGTGTAAAATGTAATTATATCTATTTTCACATCAACATAATCTTTCATCATCATGATGCTCTTATTTTTGAATTGGACTCTTTATTATTAGCAAAAAGGGGATATTACATAACAATTCCTGAAGTATTAAATGTCAATACATTCATATTCACTAGCATCTGCAAAAAATTGCTTGATGGCTTGAAGCCAAACACAGCCAGAGTCTTGGCTTCACCAAATACTCATTCACCAACCTTTTAGATACACATATATGCACATTGCCAGCCGTGAATCAAACACTTGATCTCCATATTTCCTACAACAAAGATTTCATGCTACAAACACCATGATATATTGCATAAAGCTTTGAGCTTTAAGACATCTCCTCTGGCTCAAACCTCAGGCCAGTTTTTGAACTAAATGGAAACAGTAGAGAACAGAGTTAGAGAAGCACCATTGTAAGCCTAATCAGTATGTCACGTTTTGCTTTTCGCCAGTCTGAAAGAAAGGATGTGGATGCTTTGCACATTTAACAAAAAGCCTTTCCCCTACTATTCCATATATACTTAGATACTCCAAAAGCACTGGTTGCTTACTTGTCCTCAACAGCTTTTTTGTATTGATGGGATTTCCTGAAGCACTGAGAACCAGCTTTACTTCTCAGAGATTTAATTTTTTTGGAGCTATTTGCAAGGGACTCAGGGTTAGGTCTGAATACTAAAATGATAATAGTGAATTTAAAAAAAATCCTAAACAAAACCACATCCCCTTTGCTATTACTTTTCCTCAGTTGGAAATGTGTTCTAAAATTAGGCCAGTAAGACTGTAACCCTGAGTAAATCAGCTACGTTACAGCTGAATCTGTAACAAAATTATACACAATTATCAGTACATGCAGACCAGGTTTTCATGGGCTCCTTGAAAATCTAGATTTATGTCCAGAGTTGTCTTAATGCAGGACTTTCTATAGCATCTTTTGCAAGCACTGTATTAAATTTAAACAAAAACAAAACAGGACAAAAAAATTCCACCACTCTAGCAAAGACTAAAGAGAAGGAGGGAGACTTGAGAACAAAATACACTTTCAGCATTAAATTGCCATGATATCATTCTTTGGCTTGCCAATACTTTGAGAAACTGGGGTGGGGAGGAGAAAAGGAAACAGAAACAGGGTTCTTTGTACCCTTATGAAATGTTAAATTTTCCTTCTCCCTCTTGCCTCTCAGTAAATCATGAGGAAGTTGTTAAGTAAAATGAACCAAGAAATTTGCATGAGCACCACTGAGATTTCTGAAAACCTGAGTTTTTTGCAGCCTACCATTTTACTTGATTTATGTGAGTCGGGTTTGAAGGTTCTTCACAGAATTCTGAATACTACTACGGTTCTACACCTTAGACACAACAGAAATACCTTTAAAAGAAAATTTAAAATAAAAATAAAAATTATTTAAAATACATTTAAAATGCATACATTTTGACTGGGAAACTTTTTAGGTTAGGAATTTTTAAACCCTATCATGTAGTTTAAAGAATTCAATTTATTGTCCAAAAACATATTCAAGTATTATCTTCAACTACAGTGTCTGAAACTAAGTGAGCTATATTAGTTTAACTGTGTGTATAATAGGCTAGCTAATGGCAACATGTTTCTCAGGTCTGATATGGAGAATGAAACCTGAGTAAAAAGAATAACTACTTCAAAAAATTTCTATATGTTCCCTTGATGGAAACCAGGAGGTATTTTGGAACCTGGAGCAAAACCAGTTTAAGTGAGCTCAAATATTTTCTAGGGAAAGCAACATGCTAGAGCAAAATGGTATTGAAATGTTAAATATCTGTGTCAGTTAAAAAAAAAAAAAAATTATTCTCATAGAAACTCATTTTGTGACTTAGCTGGGTCATCTTTAAGTGATCTATTGATATGCTCCATATAAAACCACACTAGTAGAACAGGACCAGGAAGCCATCAGTTGGTTGCCAAGCCAAAAGCTCTGGGTGCACCTGTCTTTGAATCTCCCTGCCACACCAGAACCACTTGCACCAGCATATATCCATTGTTATTCTAGTGGAAAGAGTCAAAATTGTGTCTGGGTTCTAGATTGAAATTCAGAGTGTAAAGATCAAGTATTCGTTGAGATCTTCATTCATAAGGAAAAATAATAATTCAGGAAAAGGAAGGGTTTCAGATGAGGGGTTGCTGGGGCAAAACATAGATGAGGTAGAAACCAGTTTGTTTACAGGTAGTCTAACACATGAAAAACTTTGACAGAGACACAAACCCATTTCCTTCATATTTACAAAATCTTTGGGATTATTAAATCTTCCTTCAAATGAGACAGGAAATTTTCATGGCTATGCATCTGCCAAATTGTTATAAACATGTCTCCTTATGAATAAATAATTACTCTTAAATACAATAAAGTTCATGTTAAGTTAACATGGTAATATGTTAAAGATGAGAAAAGCAAGACTGTCAAAGGCAGTAAACACAGCAGAGGAAGCAGCAATTTTCCTTATGCTATGACGAGACAGGTCAAGAGGCTTTAAACTGAGGGAGAGTTGATTTAGATTAGATATAAGGAAGAAGTGTTTTACAATGAGGGTGGTGAGGCCATGGCACAGGTTTCCCAGAGAAGCTGTGGATGCCCCATCCCTGGAAACATTCAAGGCTAGGTTGGATGGGTGAGCAACCTGGTCTAGTTGAAGATAACCCTGCTTAAAGGAGGGGATTGGACTTGATGACCTCTGAGGGTCCCTTCCAAACCAAACTATTCTATGATTCTATGTATGATAAGACCTTAATGCAAATTTTAAAATTACTTAATGTCATTTCAGTATTATTTACAAAAGCAATCACAACTTAATAAGTAACGTAAATGGCATGTTTTGAGCAAAGTTCTGTCTCCCTTCTGAATTTTAAAAGCTTCAGACAGAGTTGCATCTACTTGGTTAGACAAGAGGTGTATTCTTAGGACTGAAAAACCTAAAATACCTAGTAAAATATCTAATAAATTCCATAGTATATATTTATCTAAATAGAGTGTTTGTAACAACTAAAGCACTTCAGCATCTGTTGTCATGATTGAAATATTATCTTGATAAAGTAAGACAATTTTAGTGTCCTGGTATGTGGAATTTGGTGGGAGAGGCTTGAGCTGTTTTTCAAACCTTAAGGTAAATCCATTTCTGATGAGTTGAAAGAAAGGCATGACAGTACACCACAAAGCAATCTGAATCAAGTGATGCTGATTTATGACTTGACAGTCTATAGCTGGTCTTCAGTTTAGTAGTTGCTGGTTTTTGGAAAATACACTTAAGGTAACCGTTGACTCTGGGATCTCCAGAGTTTATTAATCTTTGGCAAAGAAAATGTTTCCTGTATTTAAAACTTCCTTAGAGCAACATATTCTTCTTGTTATGTTCTGAAGTTTCAAAAATCAGTGACAACAAAAAGAGTAAAAAGGGATGCTCCTAAACTTCCATTAAAACATGCAAAACAATGTTTAAAAGTCAGATCAGTTTTACATCTGTTAGATCTCAATGAGATTTGTAAAACAAACTGTTAAAAAAAAAGATGTATTAACTAAGTTTTAGAAATTTGTGCATTCACAATTTTAAAAATCAAAATATATGGGAAAGTTTGTTTTTGTGTACAGCTAACCCTCAATGAAATAGTTCATTACCAGAAAACAATCACAAGAAAAACATTTTTGGAAGTATGTTGAACTATATTGTTTTCAGAAGAGGATAAATGATGGCGACTGCATATTCAGTTTTAACTCCAGATTCCACATTAGGATAAGAGAGAAGTTTTATCCCTTGGCTTGTGTAGGCTACCACTAACTTCAGGGTTTTTCTAACAACTTGAACCCATCTCTAAGTTGGTACTTACTCTGTAGCATTCATGTGATAAGTAATAAACTTTTCATCAAGGCAAAAATGCAGTAATTACAGTTTTCCTAATGTCCTGTTGCTAAAGGAGCTACACAGCAAACTTCAGTGAAAATTCGTTATTTGATGCACAAAACTTAATGTCCTAATGTCAAGAAAAAAAATAAAAAACCCCAAAGGAAATAAAGTCAGGATCAAATGTTGACCTTTGTTGGGCATTCGTGATTTCTGCTGATGGAGGTGCCATGGAAGCATAATTCTGGTCCCATGTGAACTGGCATAGTCACATGATACAACTATTCCTATTTTTGATATACAAGGAGGTGACCAGTTCAAGAAGCAGAAACAGTAACTAACACATGCTAGTCTAGGATCTTACAAGTACCTGTGCAGAACTACTAAAACCTGTATTTTAACCTGTTCATGTGTTTTGATCATGAACTAAATTTTATACATGTTCAGCACAAATAGCTTGAAGGGCAAGTTATCATTATATTAGAATAACAATTAGAATAATCAAATTTCAGTGCACTTAACCTTAAAACCTCTCTCCTTAATTCTACCTTACTGTAGGCAAGAATATTTGCCAGTCATTTTTCTTTAATTATTTACATTAACAAATGTAATTTAAAATATGAAGTAAAAATAGCTATTGATACTATCCTAAATTATTAAAAGCAAATTATATTTAAAAGGAAATTTTTAAATGTTATAATTACATAAAAATCTAAAATCTGCACTGAAAAAGCATTGTTCAATATATCCTAGGAGTATTATTTCTATGTTATTGCAATATAAGAGAGATACACTGCATTTATCATGACTCTCTCATAGTCTTTGGCTCCTAGAGTAAAAAAAATTAAAAGGACATAACTGTTACAGATAAAGGTTTCATTGTTTTATTCCTTTGCTACCATGAGAGTTTCCTGTTAAATAGTTCTTTTTACTTTTTGAAAGATGGTCAATTCCTACTGACTGATGTAGATGCAGCTAAAGTTTATTTGGGGGTTCTTTTCTTTTAAAGTTGGAACATAGTATCTCAAAATAGAATCTTAATAAATCAATGTAAAAAATCCCCACAATTTATAACAAAGAATATATCAAATTGACAGTTTAATTTTTACATTTTTAATCTGAAAGATAAATATTATAAAATGCCATGTAACTCTGTAGTTTGATTATCAATCCTATTAATCATCATAGAAAATAGAGGGGAATTTCTTGTTCCTCCCCACTGAAAGAACCCTGTAGGTGAGATGAAGGAATCCCTCGGATTCTAAAACAAACAAATGAAACTGTTTAAGAGAATAAAAACCAAAAATAAAAATTCTACTTTCCCCATCTCTCTAGAAAGAGTGGGCATCTGACAACATCTGCTTGGAAAGACAAAATCCTAGTGGAACAGACTGGTTGATAAATTCTCTACCATACAAATCATTATTATTCTCATTAAAATACAATGTTCTGTATTTCAACGCGAGAAAGAATTTGGAAATATAGCCTTTATACTTTTCCTCTGGTCAGGACTAGAAGGCATCACAGAGGACAAAGTCATCAATAAAGACATGGGATAAAATCCTGCTGTGTTGATTTATTGCAAAAAGTACTTTATACCTTTACACACATCTTGCATGTTGTCAGAGGTGCAGCGGAATTTGAAAACAAACTATACTAGATATAGTTTTTGGTGAAGAATGTGAATGCTTACAAAGTATAACTGGATATTACAAGAGGAAAAAACTTGCTTTCACACTGACAAGAGAACAACAAAGAAATAAAAATACTTTTTAAAATGAACTTTAACTTCTTCCTGTTATTTTAGGAATAGAAAGGTCAAACCACATTGTGTTAAATATTTTTAAAGCCTACATACCATTTTTGTTAAATCGTGGCCAGCCCAGTTCTATGCAGAACCATCACTCCCGAGTCAAGATATTAAGCCCAATTGGAAATTCCCATGAAGGCTAAGATTTCTTTGAGAGTATTACACTAAAGCTAAGAAATATAGCAATAGATAATCAATTCACTTTTATGCCTGAATCCTAAATGTCCAAGGACAATCCCTTATGAACAGTGCAGACGCTGTGTTTAACTGATGCCACCACTTAAGCCACATTTATTGTTTTTTCTCCAGATGGCAGCATGACTTATGTTTACAGTATAAAAGTATACTCTACAGTGTATATCAAAAAGAATCAGGTGGGTTTTTTCCTTTTTAATTAGCATCTTATAGTAATTATCTAAACCTACATTGAAGAATATTAACTTAAATTCACCCTAAAAAATATTTTAGCATTCTTCTATAAAAGACAGGCATACTTACCTTGACTCTGTTAAATATTATTCCCATTAGTGTCATACTTTGTCAACTCACCAAAGGAGAAGTTTAAAGAAGAAATGTAAAGCTCAGTGCTATCCTTTAAGAGCAACACTATGAATAGCAGCATCTCTATTTCTAAAGGATCAGGTTTACTAAACTGTTTTCTAAACTGTGAGCACATGCTGCTGTCTCATCATTAATGTAGAATGTATTATTGTCTAGTAAATGTAAAACGGATTCTTACAAACCTATTCATCTATTTAACAGAAACTCAAGAAAATAACTGAGAGAAAGGAAATACTTTCCCCCACTAACATTTTCAGCATAAACTTATGGGACCCAATCCTTAGTTCTCAACAATACCTATAAATAAAGGCCTTTTTGTTTTGAAAATTCTTGCCTGTAGATTAATGGTGGAGTGGATTAGCACTCTATATGTGCTCTTAGCTGTGGAGATGCTGGTCCAGTACTTTTCATATAAAAGGAGTAAGAGAACCAAAAAAAGGAGAGGAGGGGAGCCATATAATTTGGTCTATTTTTGTATTCTCAGTATAGAGGGAAAAAAAAAGTCTGAAATAATGAGATTTATAATACATATTTTTCTAGCTTTCTTACTCATCTTTAAAGTATTGACAATTTTCTGTATAATTAATTACCACACAGAAAATATTTCCAACGCTGATGTGCAGGGTAATTTTACCCTAGCTTATTCCTGCCAGAGAGGAAACTCAGGCACCTGGGGAATGTCTTGCTTTGCCATCTTCAGCTCTTGCTAAGGAAGTCAGCTGAAATTTAGGGTGATGCTTTTAGGGATAAAGATTCAGAATGCTCTACCCTAGCCTCCTCCTAAGGGAGAGTTCTCTTTCTACTAATTTCAGGGAATGTAATATTGTTAAAACTTCAGTTCTGGAAGCCAAAATTATAAATACCATGGCAGAAAATGACCACAGATGTATTAGTCATTTAAAGAACTAGAATGTTACATTTCTTGAAGATGCTTTACACCCTAAAAAAGCACTGTATGATTTGCTAAAAATTTTTCTTATCTCCAAGTGGGGTTCTCGTACAATAATGCATAGAGGGAGGCACTGGGAATTAAAGAAGACACGATACTTGATTGTCCACAGAAGGAGGTCACTGAGGCAAACAAGTCTAAGCTAGTGAGAAAAACTGCAGAGCTATTGCACAGCCTGTCAGTTCCACTGAATCTGACTTGCATCAAAGATATATTCTGTAAAAAAATTTCAACGAAGTCTAACAAGAACTTCATTGGGGTGAAAATAAAAAGGAGTAACTTCAACAGTTTTCCATTAAATTAGGAGCTAATAATTTGACTTACAAAGGGGTTTTTTTGTAAAGAAGTTTCCAATTAATCCTTTCAAAGTTCTAGACACTAAATGAACATGAATGGCTGCACAAATGCAGTGAAAAAATGTAGAAAATCAAATCAAGAGGGGCAAAAAATTATTTATTTAATTTCTAGTACTTTACTTTACTTTCATAACCCCCAGTGAAAGTCAGTCAACAATTTAATTAGAAATGTCTAGTTTTCACAGGACCAGACAGTCTAGCTGTAGCTGTTTTTTTATTGAGTGCAAAAAACAGCTTCATCAGGTACAAAGTGAAGAGAGAGATGTCCATGGGCTTCTGCCTCCATGGAGGCATCTAGGCCTAAATCAGAAAAGCTGAAGGCAGGAAGGGGGAAAAAATAAAGAAAAAAGGGAGAGGCAGGAGAGAAAGGGTAACTAAAAGAACAAGCAAGCTGCAGCTTAAGATGGGGCAGGGCAGGGTTCTGCCTAATGTCAACAGATTAATGATGGAGTATAGAACAAAACAGATTTCCTGACAGTTCTATAGGCAGCACTCAACTCCAGTCACCCCAATGATATGTTCAGTATCACTGTCCAAGAGTTTCTGAGTCTTGTGGAGTGAATTTTACTGGCCCTTTAAGGACTTGTTTTTTTAAACAATGACTGAAACCTGAGAAGGTTGAGAATAATTCCACTTTCAGTAGCACAAGTAAGACTAAAATGTCATCTATTTTGTGATTGTAAAGCTGTTGGAGAGGAATTGGCACAGAGTAAAGAAGTGTCTGGCTGAAAGGTCTCTAAAACCACCTTACATCTGGGCACAAACTAGAGCTGGACTTCAGACATGCCTTTCCCCAGGTCTTTTGCAGTCCCAAGCTGAGAATTACTGTAGTTGTCTACAAACACAAGAAGACTGAGATTAGAAGCCCAAAGAGGCCAGTGACTGTTGCTACTCTGAGGCCCAAGACGTGTTTTCAGAATTCACTCACAAGATCCCAGGCATCCCACTACATCTTCTTTGGAGTTAGGTTAATGAAAACTCCTGATCTGCCCAAGATTTTGACATTTTAAACACCCTGGAAAGTTATTTGTTATGGATAAAGCTTAGGGAAGGATTTTCACTACTAAAACCATAAACTCTTTTGCAGATTGGAAGTGAATAGGGAAAAGCAGAATAACTGTGAAAATCTTTGGAGTAAGGAAGACAAAAAAAGCTAGGAAAATGATGCTGAAGGAAAAACAAAAGACAGAAACACACCATGAAAACGCTATGAATATACATATGCATTTGAATTGGAAAGGCAGAACAAAACATTTGAGTCTTGAGATCCGTATAATCAATCTGCCTTCTATTTCTCCTTATTTCCAGTTCCAGTATGGTATATGGTACATCATCCCTACCGGGATCGTTTGGACTAAAATGTACTTTTGTATTTATACACAAGTACATTTTCTTCACCAGGAAAAGGCAATAGTGCACACTAGACAGTCTGCAGAGTGATTCTTATATAAACATACATATTATACATCTATTGTGTTAGTGAATCTGAAAATAAAGTTTCTACACAGGTTCTGTAGCAGGTAAATAACACCTTTCCTTTCCTGGGATTTAGATGAAGAAAGTATTAAATAAACATTTTATTATTACTATAGTAAAATAATGTTACATTATATTAAGAATACAAGGTCAATCATTTAAGAGCAATCACATACTTATCAACTGGTCTGCAAGATAGAGAACATCTATATGTCACAAGAAAAATCAGACTCTTTAAAAACAGGACCCATTGTATTATCTAATGTGACTCCTAGTTGCACTAGGAGATAATCTCCCAACAGTTTGAATGTTGTCATGGGTATGGACAAAAACGACAGATCTTTCTGACAGAAGCTGGTTAGTTTGTGGGAAATGTTCATACTAATGCATATACAATGCAACATGAGGTAACTTGAAAATAGAATTCTTGTCACTGAAACTGTTAAAAAAGTACTTTTTTTAAAGGTGTGACTGACATTTCTTACTATAAAAATTTCTCTTTGCTGCCTTCTGCAAGAAGCAAGCACTTCAAACTCTGTGACTCTCCCAATTTATAAAACAAACATTTGTGCAAGTTTTCATGACTTGTTATTCTTTATTTTTAAAAACAGGCTTATTCATTCTCTTCCATTCTGAAAGATTAAGGCATAATGGTAGGATGGTAGGAGAGTGAAAAGGCAAATGATTAATTGTATATTGCACACATACAGAGATCCCACTAGTTGTAAACCAATGTTTCAGTTTTAAATAAGGTGGTCATTTATTTCAATTAATATAATCCATTACTGTAAAACATGTCTTCCATCTTTTCTGTGTAAGTGGAATTTAGAATCGTTCCTATTTGGAAGAAAGGAAGAAGAATCTACAAGCAGATACATTTTTATTGAAAATAAATTTTTAGCATCTAAGCCACCACAGCATTATGTTAATTGCATTCAGTTTATGCATTACAGAACCACTTCATGTGTAAAAAACTGCTTTTGGGGCATGCAATTTTATCAGGAGATTTAAGTATCTTAATGTTCTCATGAACTTTCATAATTTCCCTTAATTCATGATTTAAAAATTCTATTAGGAATTTAAATATTTTCCCATGTTAAAAAAAAATTAATTTTAATGAGACTGTTACTCATGTGCTTTTTACTACATATTCCACAGTGTTTTCTTTCCTTAGAATTAATTTATGCTGACACATGTAACTTGTTTCTGTGATTTTCTGCATGAAATCCATGCTCTGCCATGTTTTATTTTGCTTTGCTGTTCCTTGCTCACTTGTTTCATATATAGAAATAAATTAATAAAAAGAGGAACTTGGGACACTTTCTCTTCTGGTTTGTTTGTTGGTTTTGGGTTTTCTTCCTAACAGAACTTGCAGAATTAGAAAAAAAACCATTTACAGATATGATATTATTAAATAATTTCTGAAAAAAAACCCGTAACCATCAATTAATAGGTATTAACTCCTACTAGAATGATACTTGTAGCATCACTGAAATTACAGATGTTTTAAGTTCTATAGAGGTTACTGGAAAAATTTAATGGACTAATACAGTAGTGGGTATACTAAGCCATCTTAAAGCAATGAAAAAACTGTTGGTCTCAATTCAACTGGAACACATTGGGTTGTAAATAAATGGTATGTATTTGGCTGTGTCATGCTGTGTGAAGAACATAGAGTGTAGGAGGAACTACCTCAGTGGCATCAAATAGGGTGCCAAATACCAACAAAATTAAAAATCAGCTACACATCTCAAATGTGCTTCTTCACAAGTGTGAAGGATAGGATTCCAAAGAAAGGCTTATAAATCTACTTATGTACACAACAAGAACATGTAGAGTGAAGAGTAAAAACTTACTGTGATCCAGTGAAGTGTTCCAAAATGAGGTTCAAACCAACCAAAACCAAAAAACAACTGACTTCTAAAACCTTCTAAAACATGAACTTGTTCCCACTGAAATGCATGGCAAGTTTCCATTGATATAAGTTTTCTAGGAATGATCTTTAATACTGCTGTTTAATATCTAATCTATATTACCGTTATTTTTTTGCACAATTCAACTTGGAATGCAGTAGTGTGATATGAAAAGCGTGTTTTGTTTGCAAACTTGGAATGAAATCTGGCTTGGACTAGATTGCACAGTAAAGAAGCCAGCAAAAGGGAATTTGACACTCACCATTCTGGCAGAACTCAAGTTTCTCAAAAAAAAGTCTTACTGGCTACACACCAGAAAAGCTATTGATCCTTTCTACTAGCATGTTAAATCTCAAACTATCTGTGAGATTTAAAAAATCTCTTATTTCTTCTTCTTTATGACCTATTACTGAGTTAATTAGGAGTTCTCAATCCTTATTCAGCACAGTACTTACACATGTTTCCAACTTTACACTCCTGACAAAACCCAAATCCTTATCTGGCTTCATTGACTTCATTGTAAGTTATGTTAAGCAGAAGTTTATGACTGAATAAGCACTCTGGTATTTTGCTGAACCAGGAACTTGACTTCTGCAGATGACAAGGAGTCCCTCTGACTTCTTTTGTTTACAAGTGCTCAGTTTTATCAGGTCACAGTTATGTGCCTTTAGCAAAATAGAGATAACAATTATTTGAGAGCAAGATCTATCATTTTGTCAAGTCATGACTCAAGAGTAGTCCATGTGGAGAGGAGGATGGAAAGAAGCGTAGTATGAATCAGATTCTTAACATACAACTACAGAATAACAAGATTAGCATATTTTCAATTATTATTACCATTGACATATATAGAGAAGATTAAGTGGATCAGAAGAATTAAGCTTTGAAAGTATTGATATGCTAAATTCAGCTATATAATAATACTGGCAAATATTGATACTGATTAACTTTGTGCTATGGGAGTTAATACTCTACATACAAAGTCTGAAATACAATTCTGGGTTTGGAAATATCTGTTAATCAAATGAAGTACTATGCATTTTAATGTTTTGCTCATGCTACTTTAGCAATATATCTTAGTCATGACTTGGCAATTCAGTGATCATGAAGCCTTTGATCTATATCCTGACCTGTTAAATAGTATCAGTCAAAACAGAGTGGGAGAAAGGATGCTTTAATGCAGTGGATATTCTTTCAAGCCAAACTGAGAAGGCACTAGGTCCATTTCTAAAGACTTTTCTTTTGGTTGCAATTGATTAAAAAGAGAGGAAATTCAATGATCTAAAGTCAGAAGGATATTTATCACATACTAATAATTCCTTGCGTCAGTTAACACACTGTGGATTATTTATTCTCCAACTGTGTCATAAAAATGAGTCAGTGCTGGTTAACAAGAAAATGTTTTTTCCTGTTAATCAGTGATGTAATTTTCAAAGTGGAAGGTAGCAGATAATAGCAATTTACTACAAAGTAAAAATAAAATCTTTACCCTAATAAAAAGGATCTTCTCTCCGACTCTGTATCTTCCCTGTGAAAGACGCTCCACACAGAACTTATTAGGGCATTTACAAGGTGGATCTTCAGAAATGTGTTTAACCTGTGAAACAAGAAGTTATTAATAGAAACTATTTAAAATGGCATGGATAGCAAAACATTCCATAAGACACTTGTCATAATATATCACTTAATATAAGTCTTAATTGATGATGTTTTTCTTGGTTTTTCTTAACATTTCTGTAATCCCAGAAAGCACCCTATGGGTGCTTCTAATAGCAATGATTTAGTAGCTGAGATGAGTTAAAAATAGAGACAAATGTCACATAGTTCAGCATCAAATTTGCACTCTTTTATCTGAAGTCAAACAGTTTGTTACATGGAGTTCACCATCAACCTTTTGTAAATGTATTCTCAGTATTTTATGGTGAATCAGCTCACAGTGTTAATACAGGTAACAGGCAAAATGAAGATGTCATAAGATGCATCCTGCCTTCTAAATACATATAAATATAGAGGTATCTTCCTTACCAGTAAGAGGCCCTGCCTCTTTAAAATTGTGCACACCACCTTAGAAAAAAAGCATACAGAAAATACTGTGACATGATTAAAAACTCCTGCCAAGACACTCCCCAGAATTTTCAACTGCCCTTTGATGATCTCTTTGTTAGGGCTAGTTCAATCAAACTACCTCAAGTACACTATCACTGCCAAACCTAACTACATAGCCCCAAAAATAAGGGCTGAGAAAAAACAGATGAAAACCACTTTCCTGCTTTTTATTAGCTGCATCAGCTTGACTTTGGCCTCCTTGTTCTGGCATATGCTACCAAAGGCAGTGATGTTTAGTAAAAGAATATTTTGTACTCTTCAATGATAGGAAAGTAGCAAAGGCATCAATATCAAGAGCAGATCTGGCTGTGAAACTCTTATTTGACATTCATATTGCACTTCTGCATTGGAACAGCAAGAATAAGTGCAGCATTTTCGTACACTGTGGTTTTCTTGGACAAAGTACATACCTAGTACATCAGCATCAAACAATGCAAAATGCCAGAAGAACTTGTAGATGTTTGTCCACTTCAAATAATATTCCAGACATTTTCATATCCAGTTTGTAAACCAAGGCCTGTAAAAATGGTCTGAGGCCCAGGAAAGGATATTTTCAGAATAGCTAACAAATTAAAGTCTTAAATTGTTTCATAAAAAGAAAAGATGCCTGGCCAAATCTGTAGCACTCTAGTAAGTGTTTTAGTTATCATGAATAGATAAGGCTTCTGAAGGACAAATGGCTTTCAGATCTGCTTTAAGAATTAAGTTTCAGTATGTTAAATAAGACATAAAGAACTTATAAGGTAACCAATTATTGTTTCTATACTTCTGAAACTAGCCCTGTTGAGTGATTCAAAGGCTTTCCAATTACTTCTGAAAATTGCTCAGTGCCTTTATCGGAATAACATTATTACTTTGTGGAGGGTTTTTTATAAGTATTCTTAAGATTTCTTTTTTTAAATCAGGGCATGATATTTTTATGAAAAAAATAATTAGAATAACACTTAACAGAGGAACTCCACATGTATTTTACACACAAAAAGTGTTTCTCAAGTATCAGATGAGTTGTCCTCAGTTTGAATGAGTCACTTTTTGCATTGTAAGATCAGTTACTCAAGTGATTTTTATCAACATGGGTGAGACTTAGCCACCATTTTTGGTGAATAAACTATTTAGATAGTCAATGTACAATAGGAATAACTTATATGAAGTCAGTGGTTGATGATTTCAATCCACGTGCAGGTTGCTGAGGATGAAAAAGGTGTATTGCTGTATTTCTTGGAATATAGTACCAGGACTGGGACTGTGCTTAGGGAGCTTTTTGGCAATGGCTCTCTGAATACTGTTTGATAATCAAGGATTCCTGACATAGTATCCTATGGCATTTATCACCCTTGGAGACATTGGAAATTCGAAGCTGAAAATGGGTGGTCAGAACTTAATGCTTCATCCACCAGAGTTCATCTAAGGAACCAAAAACTCAGAGTAGCTGGGCCTAAACAAGTTCAAGGTTATTTTGAACTGTGTAAGCAAAATCTTCAGCCTGTGGAGAATGAAAGCCAACAGATTTATTCTAGTGTAAAACAGAGGATAATAAGATCTTCACTGTTGATCCTGCTATTGAGGGTTCCATTGCCTTACTGTCCCAAAGGACACAGAAGTATTGAGTGGAATTTGGAAATCAAATAAGGAAGCAGAGGGAGGAATTATACTCTATTTTACTTTGTGTCTGGACTATATGAGCAACTGCTGCTATTTTATGGTGTGAGTGTCTGGGGCAGTGCCGGTCAGGAATCTAGCTGGATGAATTCCATTCTGTTTCTATCCGTACTGCTTTCTAAATTAAAGGAGGTGGTTAGAGAAAACCTAGATACTCTCTGTTCAATTTCTACAATATATGCAGTCATCATCCTCCTTCTATACATAACTGTTCTTTCTCAATTCTGTTGAAACACGAGTGCTTTTGCAAAGTTAAGGAAGAAATACAAACCAGAAAATTTTAAATGTAATTATATGCATCAAATAAAAAAAGTGTTTCAATAAAATGAATGAACATTATATTCCATCTGCTCTTTGTAACAGGAAAGTGGCACATGGATTTTTCAAGAAGTGCTTTGTAACTCCCAGGTGGCACATCTACCTTGCAATGTAGTAGTTGCTATGGTAACTGCTTCTTTTTACAGGCTAGATTTTTACTTTTCCAGTTTAACCTCTTCATGGTCTCAAAATGTGTCCTTTTCATCTGATTCCAGCTGTTTCAAATGAACCCCTATGGGTTTGCACCAGAAACATGAACACTCAATATGCTGCAACAAGTTTAATGAAATTCAAAGCAAGATACTTTTGTTCTAACAATGAGGAAAACAATGCTTGTTTTTTAACTATGGGAGAATCATGCAGAACAGCATAAAAATTAGGCTGAAATATCTTAGAAGTGTTTGTTAACATTCAGTACAAGTCAGTATGAGCCAAATCTCGTCCTGACTCAGTCCTTCCTCAGACAAAGTACCAAGTGGGAGTTGGTGAATAAGGAGTAGAAGAGTAATAAGAAGGGAATGTGGCCCTAAGCACAAAGCTAGGCTAAGCTGCAGAGCTCCTACACAGTGTGACTTTTTTTTTTCCAAGCTTCAGACATAAATAATTGTGGTCAAAAAAACCCCAAAACTCTCTACGTCTACAAATGTTTAAAATAGAGTGAGATGTTAAACTCAGGCTTGTGTGTGTTTTGCAAGTAAGTGCATATCAGAATGGGTAAGATAGGAAGAAGCTTCCTCCCACAACTTACAGCATCATCCAACAGTTTCCCTGTGCTCTTTTTCCCAGGAGACTTTGTGGGTGATGGTGAAGGAGATGGAAGGGGAGCTGAAAATGTTTCCTCTTGTTCAATCTCTTTTTCCAATTTTATTAATCCAGGAGGTTCCACCCCAAACCTTTTGGAAACATGCAAATAATAAATTACTAGTCCATATAAAGTATTATGTATTTTAAACTGAAACAGTGGAAAGAATTTCTACTTTCTGTGCAATAGCAGAATGATACGCACATCAATAAACATGTACAAAATATAGCAACCATTATTGCCATCATGTCAAATTAATAGAAAAAAATAATTTAGATGCAGTCTCTCAGTTAATCAAATTTACAGGAAATACAGGTATTTTTTCAACTTCTCTGTCTGATAACATATATATTGGTGAATAATTTATGAACAACACTAGACCTCAAAAATTTGACTTGTCCATGCAGGACAGAGTCAAATTCAGTACATTTGTGCTTTTTTAAATTTTTTTTCTTTCCAAACAGCATCTTTTCAAATTACATGACAGTTTTGTGTTAGTATTTTTCAAAGAAATCCAAATGTAAAGGGATTAAGGGTTTTCCTGGTCTCAGCTATTGTACTGAATTTATAGGTAAGTAAACTGAGACATGGCCACTACTCTTCAGCAGTGGTTAGTGTTTTTACTAATTGATTTTTGACAGCCAGTCTTCAGATCTCTGTTTACAGTGGCAACACACTTGTAGCTCCAGCTAGAACAAAATACATGCAACTTCAGCACAGACAAACCCAAAATAGAGCACTGGAAGAGCAAGGTTCTTTTTGAAAGATCTTTTGAAAGCTTTATGGCAAGTGATTGAGTCAGTATCTCACATGAAGCAGCAGAGCTTGGACAGAACTCAGAAGTCTAAAAGCACATCTCATTTTCCTAATTCCTGATAATCCCCTTATGTTTTTTTCGTTTTTTTTTTAATCTGCCAACACTGAACAAACCCCAGAAAAACAGATCGAGTTCCTTTTTCAGAGAATGACTTCAGCTTGGAAGAGTTATCATGCCAGGTAGGCTTCTCATAGCAAACTACTTGCACAAATGAAACCATATTTTCTTCTGTAGCAGAAAAGTCCATAGTCCAGATGCAGAACTATACTGACTTATCTAGATAAAGATCTGGACGCTAAAATATTGAGCAGTAACAAATATATATAATGAAAATTTAAGCTAAATACCATAATAATGATAGAAGTGTACAGAGAAAAGATATAAGTGCATATACTAGCTTTTGAGTTTTTCTGATAACATTTAATTTCATCATACTAATGCCTAGTAAATTAATAGAAAGTAAACCAAGAACCAAATCTGTGCTTGTATTGGCTTCTAACTGGTGCAGTCTGCCTAACGAAAAGTCAGCCAACATTGAAGCAAGCACATATATACAATCTATTTACTTCCTGTCTGTCTGCAGGTGCTGACAGGCTGTAAATTATTAAATTCCCACTGGGTTCTAAGCCTGCTCCTGCATACAGCCTTACTTATCACATAAAACTCTTCCACTGTAAGAAATGTTGCTTCTTTGCTTCTACTACTTTTCATAATTTCTACATTTTGTCTTTGTGATAGATTTTTAAAGTTTCCTGTACTTCCAGTATTCTGAATTCCTCTGGTGAAAAGTTGAAAAATAAAATCAATGAACAAAAACACCCATTTTTTTTCCACATGCTGTATCAACCTGAAGCAAAGTTGCTGGAAAGCTGAAATTGTAAAAACCACATCTTTTCTGAGAGGGGCAGAGGTGCAAATTCTGTTTGGGCAGGTATGCTGAGCATTTCCTTTTCTGCTCCTTTCTAGTCTGGCTTCTCACAGCTACACATGAAGCAGCATTGGACTGTAACATGATCTCTGGTAGACTTCTTAGAGCACCACTTTCCATTTTTATCAAGGTAAAATTGAATACAATAGCAGAAAGACCTTGAAATCGCTCAACAGTAATTCCAAAAGACCTGTGATGGTTGTTTAACCCCCCAGAGTTTAACAGTAACCCAAGAACTTCACTCTTTGTGCAGAAAAGATAATTTAGCTGTTTTCCATTGTATAATCTCTGACTTTCGTATACTTAGGGAGAATGCTGGATCTATGCAACCCACTGCAATAGTCCTGTGCATTGTCAGTGGTCAATTCCATCCCGTAGGACGGTTCCCTCTCTCATAAATCATCTCACTGTGACCACATAACATCTGTCAGTGACACAAGGGCTCATTTTAACTATTGAAGTTTCACAGACGATCTCAAATTTTGTTTTCATAAACAACTGAAATTCAGGATAATTTATCAGGCACTTGTATTTTTATTGGTATCTTTGAACTGCTACTCTTTGAGCCAGTGGTCACACCAGTTTCCCACTCACTGTGCAGTCCATCCATCAAGTCCATCTGTCTCTAATTTGGCTAAGAGGACACTATGAGATAATATGCTAAAAGGATTACTAAAGCAGAGGTAAATAAATTGTCACCTGTCTCCCCTCCTCCACGGAGTATCTGTTGAATACAGAACAGAACTCAATTTAACTCCTCCTCAAGCAATCCTCATTCTTCCTCACTTGTGCCTCAATCACATGTCTATTTGCATTAAATAAAAGAGCTTAGGTTGACTTATGGGAGTTACAGACCCTGAAGACAAACAATAATCTAGCTGGGCAAAGTGTGCCAAAAGCTGAGTCCTTGTGATGAGTAAGCCACTTCGAACATATCTTTCTGCTTCTAAAATTACTCAGTGTCTCTTACTCTTTTCGTTCTTCAAAAACAGACTGAGGCACATTTTCAAAGATCTCTGCAGCTCCTGTTCTGGAAAGCAGATCCCTAAGACTGCCAACAGACCTGGTTTGCTTTACAAAGCATACGTCTGACTTCTCTCCTGTTTAAAGCAGCACAGCAGTGTCACTTTAATGTGCTCTTTCCTACATCTAATGAAGGCAATTACCAGTTCTTCTTTCCCATACAGTTCTAGTTAACCACAGCTCAGGCAAAACTGGCATCACGTATTTGGTTTTCAATTGTATTAACCTGACATTCTACTTCAGTTTTGGTGTACCTTGGAAGTGTACAAGACTATAAATGGGGGGTTGTTTGTTTTTGAAGAGATACTAGAGCAGGAAAAAGTAGACAGACATATTATTTGACCCTGAAGCTATAAATAAAATTAAAATAAAGAGACATAAATACAGAAACATAAACAAAATACATAAAATAATCATTAATGATATATGGTAATAAAAATAAAAAATAAAATACAAATATTTTAAGAGTAAAGGGATAGATATGCATAATAAATGACAACATGGCTTATTTACTTGTTCAGTATTTCTTTTCATGTCTGGAACAGAAAGCATCTGAGACATGGAAGCTTAAGACAAATATAAAGGATAAGATTCTATTTTCATTCCCTTGTAGATCTATTGAGACATCAAATCTCATTGCAAAATGAGATTAATCTAACTCAACCAACTTTAGCAGAATCCAACACTACCTAACTACTAACATGCATTCCCTGAGGAAGCTGGATACTATCAAGTAACCAAGTGGGGCAGATACTCCTGACAGTTATGCCTCAGGCATAGGGTCTATCTCCAAGCTGGTCTTGAAAGCACAGTTTGTTTGCTCAGGTAAATTAAGATTCATTAAAATCAATTTCATTATGCACCTGCAGATCAAAATTCTTTCTTCTTTGTGGGAAGTTAAAATTATTTGCCTTTTTAACCCAAGTTTTAGAGATAACAAAATAATTGAAAACTTGAAATCAACTATTTTTTTGGTTATTGCTATTCCTATGCAAGCTTCCACTGACAGCAAGGGTCCTTCTGAAACTTGACCATGAGACAAATTTCTTGTTTTCCATGTGAGTTCATTCACAAAATATGAATACACATGATGTAATTTTAACATGGCAAATACTGGTTCTTAAGCTTGGAATAAACAGGGGTCTCCTTCACACTGATTGTCACCACAAGGATTCTTCTGAAATTGATGAAATTATCTGCATAGCAAGGTACTCCAATTTGACGCACATGGATGAATGCAACTGCAATTTACAGGCAAGACTGGGCAGCAGCTCTGCTGCTCATGTATTTTTTAGTAAATCTTATGCACTATGGTGGTTAAATCTTCATCTGCAAAAAGGGGGAAAAAATCACATTCTAGTTACTGTACTTTTGATTGCTTAGCAAAAGTCTTTGTCTTGATGTCAAAGATAACATTTCAATGTACTGAAGGTCCAGCATGGCTAGAACCATCTTGGTCAGATTTAGGTCATGTGAAGATCATCTTATAACCAGTAAACTTAATTAAATCACAGTTTTTTTGTAGAGTGATCTGACTTTAGAAGGAGAAACAGCTCAAAGCTTCATAGAAAAAAAAATTCTCAAACCCTTCCTCTCCTAATACAAGGATAGCCAACAAATATCTTCATGGAGGTACAGAGATTTTGTAATATTTTTTAACAACTGCTCTCAAGAGGGACATCAAAACAAACATTCTATTTGAACCTAATGAGCACAAAATTTAGCTTGAGATGTGCTGATTTAATGTCTGTCAATAGCCACTGCTGTCAAGAATGCAAATATTTCATCAATCTATAAATATTTTCACCTACCTTGCTGCAATTCTTCCAAGTTCCAGCAAACAAAGGCACACTTCTCTTGGCTGCTTATGGAGTACTAGAAAAGCAAAATGAAGATGGAAAACATTGATAAATAAAAGCTACTTTAAAGATATTAGGGACGGAATGGAACCTAATCATCAACATCTGTAACTCTTGACTGATAAATGTTTGTTTTCTTTGGCTTGCAGTGGAATTTTACTGGAATAAAAAGGATGGGATTGATGAATGGTTCTCAGAGTGCAAACAGTTCAGAAGTCCCATTTAGTTTTCTAAATCACTGAATAATTATTTGGGATAATTCATAATCTGCAAGCAGTTAATAACTTTAAAAATAATCAAAAGATCTGGCAGAATACTTTCATTAGTAGAATGTCAAAAATAATAACATTAGAGTGATACCTTTCTTTCTACAGACTAAGAGAATTCATGTCCTTTAGATCACTATATTTCTTAGCCAATTTAAATAAAAAAAAAACAAAGTTGCATTAAGAAAGATATACCTCACTATAAATTTGGTCCTGAATTATTTTTACATCTACTCTTAAAGCAAATATGAAACTAGAATGCTTTAGGAATCAGTTCTTCACAGTACGAAACTCCCAAACAGACAAAAAAAAGTTTCTTCTTTATACATACACACATATATGCAAGTCTCCATGCCTGGATTCCACATAGAATAGATTTTTTATGATTCAGAAGTAGCTGTGACACAGCATGATCTTCTCATTGTGAGAGACTGAAATGTTAAGGGTTAATGTCCCAATCATCCATTTGCAAAAGCAGCAGGTGCTTAACTGAGGCCAGGTTGGCACTCCCTAACCAAAAGAGAGGAGGAGAGTTTCTGGTGGGGGGGGGAAGGGGGGTGTGTAACATTTGAACTGTTTAAGAGCAGCCCAGGCACAGAGGAGGTGTGCACCCACCCCCAGAGGATGACCACAACAAACCAGCTTTTGTTGAGCAACAAGCTGGGTTTTGAGCCAAATAAGGGAAAAGGCTCATAAGAAGCAGATTCTACAAAGTGGGATAGTGCTTTTTGTCATGGCAATGTCCTCCCTTACATAACTGGCTCAGGTGTAAAATACCCCTCTGTGGAAGGTATTGGGACACTCACACTTCCACATAGGCCTGAAGGCATACATCCCTTCTGATGGGCATAATTGGCTCAGCTGCACTGATGTGAGAGGCAGATGACATGTTTTAGGTGTCATAAACCATCAAAGTTCCCTAAAGTGTGCCCAGACTCATTTCTGGGGCCTTCCACCAGAGGACTGCACATGATCCATAGGGTTGCAACAGACTGTGCAAAACCCTTGCCCCAGGGGAGGTACCCTGGATGTTCTCACCTGAACCGGACTGTATATTAACCCATTGAATCTGGTGTTTCATGGGCTTCCCCCATCCTCGATGGAGCAAGACTATGACCATCAGTTCAAACAAGAGACACTGAAATTGCAACAATTAAGTCTTACTCCACTCTCTATTTTTATCCTTTCTCTCTTTTCCTCCTATATTTTCTTAAGTAATATCTTCATACTTTTATATTGTTGCATTTCTATAGATGATAATAACCAAAATGGCTACATACCTCCTTTCCACTGCAACCAAATTAATCTAAAATAAACCTGCCATATATATATATATAAACACACTAGTCATTCAGTGTGGTTTCACTCTCATCTGCCAAAAAGAATCTATTAGCAAGAACCTGTTACCCTTGCCTTCAGGGCAAGTTATAACAATTATGAAATACCACCATAAAGCAATACATTTTTTCCCCCCACAACTCAGAATAGGTAATGTTCTGTAAAGAAGTTCAGCAAAGCATATAAGCAAAATCCAAAATCAATAAATGAAGAAAAGTCTGTGCCTGTTTGCATAAGCAACTCCCCAAAACTCCAAGAAGAAGAAAGGAAAAATAGAAGAAAAGAGAAAAAAGTAATTATGAGTACATTGTAATCTACTCTTCAGAAATACCTATTGGAGTAAAGCCCTCATGTTGTGGGTAAAAATCAGGTTTTAAAAATCTCCACAATAATCAAAGAATTTTCACCTTACACTTCAGATTGAATTGAGACCAAAAAGTAATTGTGTGATGATTTGTATAAATCAGTAAAAGACTGAACAGCATAAAAATATTTTTTTTAAAATGAGTTAAGGTCAATCTGTAATCTAAAGACTCACTAAACTCAAATGCATGAAGAAAAAATACCATACCTGAAAAAGATATTTTAATGTCTAGTTAAAGCTCTGAAAGTAATAACTTTGTTCTATGTATGTATGAGACCCAAAACATCTCTAGGTTTTAAACATCTCTAGGTAACTAACACCCTGGGGCAGACCTTCAGCTTCTGTGACTTCAACTTGCAGCTCCACTGATATGAATAAGTGTAAGTGGTGTGAGCTGAATACTCACCCCAAAATCTTTTCCTAGTGTCTGCGTAGCCCTTTGAGAGGTATGTATTTGTCCTCTAATCTCATCCAAATATATTTCCAAAAGTGAAACTGCAGAGCATGGAAACTAGACGGCACTGCACTAGGAAAGATATTTATTCTTCAGCCATCTGTTACTAAGAACATAAATGATGAACACTTGGACATTCAGCTATTTTCAATATTCTTCCTTCCCAAAACTACAACACAGTAATTATATTAAATACTTACCTATACTAATAATCAGTATTTTTAAAGTGTTACATTCATGACCCTAGAAGTGTATTCTAATACTTTGGTTTTAAACCGGTTGGGACAGCCCCAAAATAAAACTTGATTTTAAGAAGTAAGGCATCCCCCAAAATCTAAATGAAATAAACTGGGTTTGGAAAAGTCAAAGAGTCAATTGCAATTCATTCGTATGCATATCTGAATGACTTTGGAATGGAGGAGAAAGAGAGGTTCAACTACTACTATTTGCAAAAAGATCCATAAATATAGCTAGAAGAGAATTTGATTTAAAATGTAAAACAATGCTCTACTCAAACAAAATTCACAGACCTTTAGCAAGTCTGACTCAACATAATCTAGACACATTTCATGCATTTCACACTGAACAATGTGAGACAGTGAAATAATTGTTACAGGATGAAGACGTGTGCGGACAATAACCAACCACAAAAACCAACATCAGGTCATCTCCTAAGAGTGCTTATAACAAGAAAATATTAGCATTCCTGAGGACTATACAGCATATGTATGTGGGGATTTCAGAGACAAACAAATGTTATTGTATGCAAATTCCCCGCATAAAATGAATGGAAATATCCATATATTAGAGAATCTCACTGATGGAATTTGCTTGACAAGAATGCAATGGGAAGATAGAGAAATAGTGCTAATTTTAGGTGTCCTGACAGTTATAGACCCTTTTGCTTTTCATCTCATCTCATCTCATCTCATCTCATCTCATCTCATCTCATCTCTTTATATGCTTCTTATCTGCTGTCCTCACTGCCTGCATCTTAACATGCTACCTCCAGCCACTCTTTGTTAACAATAGTTCCTTTTCAGCTCCTAGAAGTTTTTATCCTTGCTTCTCTCTGGCAATAACATTTCCCATCTTGTTGCTGTCCCATTCTCTTTTTAGAGGTCTTTCTTCTTTTGTTCATTTAACCTTTGTGCTTCTTCCATGTACTTCCATGTACTGTTCGCCACACTTTTGCATCCTTCACTGGTCCCTTCCCCAGTGCTCCTTACCTCAGTGCCTGGATGCTACCAGGAGAAGCAGAGGAGGAGCAGCCTCTGCTTTCAGCATTATCAGAACCTGTGACTGTGAGGAGACAGAACACACAACTCACATGGAGTCCATGTGTTTGCTGAACATGTTTAAACTGAGAGTTCACAACAACAAACCCTCAGGTTTTTTGCTTTGTTTGTGGTTTTGTGTTTGTTTTAAATTATTAGAATATCCAATCACAATACAGAAATAAACTTCTCACATCTTCCTGCCAAGTTGCAAATCTTGGCTCCTAACACTTTTATTAACAATTTTTAATGAAGTCACTCTTTCTTCTAACATAAACTACCTTTTTTTTTTGTTTGTTTTAAAGATTAAGATATCAGGCATAGCTAAATCACAAAAAGTAAATATGATTTCTGTTTCTAAAGCATTCCTTAGCCCACTAGAAGCAGAGTTTTATGAAGTATTTATTGTCACAGGCTTCCAATTGTCATCAGAACTCACACTAGTTTAGGTAAAGTTTTCCAAAAGGTTCGTCCTTTGATCCTTCTTCCTATTGTCTCTCACTTTTTCCTTTCATTTTTATTCTGATCCTACAGAAGGCTTTTTGTTCGTCAGAAAAACCCCCAACATTGCTTTGTCAACACTGTTAACTTATCCCAAACTTACCCTTGCTTCTGCATGAGAGTTATGCTATGACACACTTGTGCTTCACTCACCCACACTCCCTGCCCTGTTTCAGCTCAATCACTTACGGAAGTCTCAAAACAATTAAGGTGTCAAACATACTAGATCTAAGGATAGTAAAGAATTCATCTAGAAGAAATATAGAGATCATCTAAACACTAATAATTTACTAAAATTCATTAGTTTAACATGCAAATCCAGTGGTAACAACACTGAGTCCAGGATGCTTCTATAGTCCTCAAAATCATACATATTCAGTAATATTATGAGTAATTTAGTAAAGAGTTGTGAAAGATGGGACAAAATCTTATTCTGATGCAACTTCATGTAAATTTTAACACGGTGTTACAATATGTACATGTGTCAGTATAAAAGAACAGAAAAAACTTGCATCTTGAAACCAAATAAACTACAGTATTAATTGAAAAAATAATTTTCCCCTATGTATGAAATATTTTTAAGCAAACAACATTTGAGTATTTTTTAAAATAACCTTTAAACCAACAATGTTATAAGAGAGATCAGAGGTGTTTGTGTTTCAGTTTACTATTTCCATTAAAATACTAAATGCTTTTATTTAGGAATCCCGTCCATAAAATTCTAATCAATCAGTTGCATCAAAAAAGTCCATGTCATCTACTGTGTGAACAGGTGTATAGAATACACAGGCACAAAACATTAACCATCAACAGCATTCAACAACTCCCCAAACAAATGACATATCAGCATGCTCGCACACTTGGTGGCAAACCCTTTTCTTGCCGGGTAGACTTTATCATGGAAGAGATGCAGAATATTCATTGGTTCCAAATCCTATAATCATCCAACAACACTCCATTACCACAAAGAGTTCAGAACTTATGCTTTAAGTTCACTTAACTAAAACAATCATAGAAAATCTTACCATTCTTATTTGTCCAAGAAGAGTGTTCTTTGAGTATCATACTCTACAGGCGTGAGCACAGTTACAAATATCTCCACCTAGAATGCTTCCATAAATAAAACTACCATAGCTGTGTGAATCTGCTGCCCTAAAACCTATACACGGGAATTTACAAAGTATACTTATAGGAACAGAGGAGTTACAGGCAGTATTAACATCCTTACACTGCAAAGAGTTAGCACATCATGTTCAGAGTCCTACATAGTCTGATACATCTAAGAAGACCATTCAATGACACTATACCACAAGATTTGCACAGATGGTCAAAATTTGAATTTCGAATCATGACTTTTGCTATTAGCAAAGCTAATATCTTCTTCTTTAAATAAACTAACTTTAAAAATAAAAAAAAATCAAAACCAAGCATGCTAAAGTTGGCCATGAGTGCAGGGAGCATGCAGAGCGTCCCTCTATTTTGCAGCATTTAAGATTATCCCTACATACTGTGTTGCTATAATTTTTACAGATGTTAATGTATGAGCTGCAGCTCATACAGCAGGTACCCCAGCCACCTTTTCTTTGCAAAGGCATTAACTTGGAGACTTTCCTGCCACGTCTCTGCATTTAGAGATAAATTGCTACCAGTCAGCTCTGGCTGTGTTAAAAATCTTAACAGGAAACTGTGTTTCCAATTTGTCTGCATTTTAACCTATGTTAAAGCATGATAACCTTCAGCAAGACAAACTACATCATATTATAGACTATTAACAAGTTAGTAGGACAAGTCTTCAAACTTTTGAGCTCTCTACTGTTCTCTTTCAATGATATTTAAAGTAACTACTGGTTAGACAGCATAATCATATCTACTAGTATATCAAGCACCTCTATTTTTCATTCTATTTATTTTGCTTCTATTTATTTTGAAGACTTCAATCTTGTTTCCTTGTTTAGCTCATCTGAATAGCCCAAATCCAACAAAGCATTTGAAACTGTGCTTAACTTTAAATAATTACATAAATTGCTAAATTAGTCCACCAGTGAAGGACAAGAGCAAAATGACATGAATATGCCTGCTCACCTGCTTGTCTGGATCAGCTCTGAAATGTTAACCCTTTGCAGAAGCAAGCCTCTAGGAATACTCAAGATTCTGCTTAACATCAATTACCTGCATGCTCATCAGGCATGGACTGCCCCCGTCTGCTCTAGGCTCTGTTTGAGACAGTTCCATTCCAGTGAGGAATACCTTCATATCACTTCAGTCTCAGTGCTAAAAAGTTGGGAGTGCTGGATGTATTTGTGTGCAGTTATACTTGCATGATTTCAAAAACTACTGAACTCATCATGATGAGATAGTATTTTTAATGAGAAATAAGAGCAATTAATATCTTAGCTAGTATAGATCTCATTTTGCTGATCTCGAATATACTTGGTACTTTTTTCAAAATCAGTAGTGTCATAAATCCATCATTCAAGTATTTCAGTGCACTTAATCTTCAAAATCACTCTTATAATTCTAGAATACATATTTGCCAGAGAAAGACCTCAAGAATGTTTTATATGATACAGTAGCATGAAGAAAATATCACTATGTGCTCTAATTAAATAACATAGTATTTACATACCATAAAGCAGACAGAATAAGAGTAAAAAGCAAGGATAAAAATCTACTCAATTGAGAACATTGACACAAGGTTCTCCAACACAGACAGAAAAAAGCTGCTTTATCACTAACAATTCACACACCAATTTACTGAGTTTATTAGCCATGGGGAAAAACAGAAGAAAATACAGAAAACAGTTACCTCTGTAACCATAATTTCACCACAATTAATCATAATAAATACAGAATTCAATGAGGCAGTGCAAAGACTTAAATGTCATTCACACACATTTCTCACTACTTTGAAAAGAACCTTTGATATTACTTACCTTTGCTGAATTTTTGCTTCCTATGCATTGGTGAAGTGATTTGTAGGAGAGAGAGGAACATAAAAGCTTTAGATTGGCAACTGTTATGATTTATCATTTTTTCTAATGCATTAGGAAAATCTCAAAAGAAAGCAAAACTTTGAATTAGTGCTTAAACTGAGAGAGAATAATAGCTACTGGATTTATCAATATTTTGTTTTTTTAATGGCATGGTTACCAGCTCCTTCTCAAAGTTCATAAAAATCAAGTCCTAATCCTATTTCCAGCACCATAAATCTTTTCTACTAGTATATTATATAGTAAGGGAAGAAAAACAGAACCTAGTTTTTAATCAGTGAAGAAAATCATTCACTAATCCAACAAAATAGAGCATTGGTTTGCACACTCAGTTATATTTCACTACAGTTTTCTGAGCGAGGAATTCCTTTGGAGCACCACCTTTTCAGGTGTATTTGCTGTCTGTGTTTTACTATGGCAGGCAAGGCACTGTGTATGTGTGAAAATTAACTTACCAGGAAATGTCAGTATTCCAGCTATGTCAATTCCATCTCTAAACAAGATCTAGTTTCTTAAAAGTGCACAATAAATTTGTGCAACAGTGGCAAACCGCTGGGCTTACCATAGCAGTACAAACTCCGAATACCTTGGCGTATTCTATCAACCAGAGGTTCTTCTGCCAATCCCAGGCATTGGAGATCTGCATCTCCTGGTGTTTACAAGCTTCTTGGTCCTAGGTAAATATCCAACTTCTTCACCATTTCAAATCATTAAAACTACAATTATTGTTCATCTTCCACATGATTTACCATATCAAATAAGAATTTCATCTTGAAGATTTAATTAACAAAATAGAGTCAATACATATATTCTACTTACTATTTGTCTCCTTTGTGTTACTAAGCTGTCCTGTGCTAAGCATTTTCTCCCAGACATATGAAATAATGTAATTAAAAAACCTCCCAGGATAAAAGAACAGACAAATGAAAAAGAAAAAATTGTCTCAGAAATATTTGTGCTAGACTACAGAAGTAGAGCAAGACTGTAAAAGTATGGAAATAGATCAGTCACAACACATGTAAGAGCTTCAAAAGGCAAAGGCTTTTTGAGCAACAGAACAAAGAAGCTTCTTCATTCAGCACAGTGTGTTCATTTGTCTTCCATAGAATCTGCTCTGTCACCATGACTGTTTTACACTTTTATCTGAGTTCAGATAACAAACATTGGACTCTCTTCTTTAATAAGATTTGGCTGAAAGACTCTGAAATCAAGATTCGTAAATTTTCCTTTGAAGAGAGAAGAGTTAAAACAATGAAGAATATGTAGTATTAGAACACTGATTTCCTAAGCAGTACAGTTCTTTTCATGAAACACCCTGAAGCAGTAGTACTGGATAATTTTTGTACAGAAATGCACAAGGGAGCCAGCTGGAAAAAATGGTCAGCATAGGAAACAGAAAAATTTTGTATCTTCTTGCCTCCTGTGCAATTCATTAAATCTGCACAAATAGCCAAATGTCTGCAGACAGAACTGAGCGTGTACTTGTATCCTACTCTCCCAAAACAGAAAAGCACCATCTTATACATTGAACTAAGGAACAGCATTCCATGCCAAGAAAAGTATGTGTAGGGTGAAAAATAATTTGTGTGCAAGAAAACATAGCAAGATTTTTCTCTCATTTAAGTTCCTCTTAAAATTGACTTAAATGAACATTACATGATGTGTACTTTATTTGTTCATTTTACAGACAAGTGGCAGAATTAACACAGTCAAACACAGGTCAGATTTAGAGTCAGGATCTATTAAAAAGCCTTTCTGTCTTTCAAGGCTAAACACAAAGGAAAAGTTATTTAAAATTACCAACTACTACATAAAGAATAAAGAAATACATACCCAAACCTTCTGATTCAAACAGGCAGGTATCATCCACACCTACATCTCTGCACCAGGATAAGAAATTTGCTGTGTTGTCTCGTGCAAAAAAAGACCCTGAAGGAGCATTGGCTTTGCATGGAATTTTCCGAACTGGTAAGGTCTGGAAAACAGGAGTTCTTTATTTAGCTAAATGCTACATGCTAGTATAATACTTAAGTATTATGAAATCACTATGCAAGTTTTGCATAGATGGATGACTCTCACCAACTTATTTCCTTGGCCATTAAAGCATTCCAAGCAAAGAAGCATGAGAAGTGAATTTAACAGCATGAAGTTCTCAACCACAAAGTCTTTCCAAAAGCATCATTACAGTCCACGCAATGAAGTTGAGAGCAGAACCAACATTAGCTACTTCTTAGGAATATTGTTACCTACAGGTTTGGGATCTAGTGTTTGGTCCAATTCACTGAATTAAAGAAAAAAATTATAAAGACAGACTTTAAACTAGGAACGGAATATTCTCACAATTAAGGTTGAATTACTTTCAATTCTAAGTTAGGAGGTAATCATAGTGCAAAGGAATAGGTCTTGAGGCCCAAAGACTACAAACACTTCAGAAAGTTCACTGTCTCCCATTTAACAGCACACAGAAGTCCTCTGTGCACAACACAGGAGTGTAAATCTAGCAGGTACTAGGTCAAGGTCTATAGAGGCAGGCTCTCACTGTACCAGAGCAGTTACATTTACATGATTTCAATATCAGACAGGATGCTACTGTTACAGCATCAATATCTGTACCAAACGGAGTAATTACCACAGCAATCCTGCTGCTTACATTGGTACATTTACTGAGACACACACAAAGAAGTCCTTAGCATTTAGTTCTCACTTAAGGCTTCTTTTCCTCAAATAAAAAATAGCTGTAATACATGGCCAAAGGAACACAAAAAAATGAAACATTGTTGCTATGTAACTTTAGGAATCTCTAAATCATGGAGGAATTCAGACCTTACGTTAATTTGAATGTGCTGCTTTTCAATGCTGATTTATGAAATGTTTACTTCTGTTCTGGAGTCAGTAGTTAGTCAAAAGTGAGCTAAGAGGTAGAAAACTGAAATTATGGCATCTCTGCTCATTCCTAGATTAAAATTACTGGAAATGGGGAGAGGAAAAAAAAAAAAAGACACAGGCTTCCCCCTACAACAGCTTCTAATAGCATAATAATATCAGTATTATACACAGGTTAGAAGGAGTTTAAATATTATATTATACATCTGACAGCAGCTTTGTAATGGCAGAATACATCTACATGCAGAGCTACTCACTGCAATCTACCCAATAAACCAAATAAACTGAACACAGAACAACTGCAGGGCTAAACACCATTGTACTTACCAATATGTCAATGGGGACTTACAGATTGTCTTAGATATATAAATATGTCTCACAGATTTATGCATTTAAATCTATTCCTCAAATCACCATCTAGCTTTCATTTCCCCATGATTCTTACTCCAATTATACAATTTACATTTCCTTGTTTTGGAAAAATTAGCTTATGGTTCAAACTATTTGCAAGGAGATATTTGCTCAATACTTTTCTACAATTTATATAAAACACTGACCAATTTTACATGGTATTTTAAAGAAAAATCTACTCCTGGACCATCCTGGAACAAGGAGGGGAAAGCAAGAAGAAAGTAGGGAAGTGAAAACAGCTATTCTCTAAACCAGATGTCCTGGGGTGACTGTGTGATACTGTATTCCCTATTGCCGGCTTTATGCCCAGACATGAGTCCTGTACCCTTAAACTAGGTCCGGGAGACCTAGTGGAATTCCACCGGTGGAATTCTTTCGGTGGCCTATGTTCAAAACACAGGTAACTACCTCAGTTTTTTCCCCAGCTCTTGGCTCTTTTTTTTCAGGAGAGAGACGGAGAGTTAAAATTCTTTGCTTTTTAGCTAGCTTCTTGTTCATTAGCTGAGGCAAGAAGTTTTTCCCGGAACTATGGCTTCTTCTTCTTCTTCTGGAACTGTTCAGCTTTGCTCTGGTCCAAACCACCAGAACAGCACCAGCAGCCCCACATCATGGCCCGGAGGGGATGCCCTGCGGTGCTGCACCCCAGCTCCAAAGGACCTCGGGAGAAGGTGAACAGGACTCTAAAAAATCCACCATCTTTCTCCACAACAGGAAGGTTTATTATCTAACGTTATTAATTTTTTTCTTTTCCTTGTGCCCACGTGCACCCTCCTTGTTAAATAAACAGGGTTTTTTTCCACTTTCCTCCAAGAAATTCCTTTCAAACCTGTAGGGGAGGGGCTGCAAAAACCTGCCTTCCATTAGAAGACATGTTAATCTCAGGACATTTCCTCCTAATTTGTCTCAAACCAAGACACCAGAATAAATAAAAAAACTGTAAAATGTGAATTCTTTCAAGGGGCTCTAGATATGGATCAGTCTGAAGGATCAGAGCACAATGAAGTTTTTAAACATTATTTCTGCCCCCTTTCCATTCTTCTGGAGGGAAAAAAAGGAAGAAGAAGTGGAAAAGAATTCTCAGTTCCTCACAGATCAGTGATTTTTTTTTTCGTTTTCTTAAAAAAAAGTTAATAAAAAGCTGTCAGCACTCGACAAATTTTTAGGCTAGCACTCTTTTCACATCACACTAATTTCTTCAAAGAAACAGTAAGTATCTATCCTGAGGCAAATTCTTGTACTCTATCGGCTGTTTCTCACATTGAATTTCCTCTCATTGACTTAGTCTTTAGGAAGAAGTAATGCAGCATTTGTCCATCTCTGTCTCTCCCTACCCTTTCCCAGGAGATTTTAACTGGATAAATCTAATAGTCTTAAAAGTACACTCACTTCTTTTAAAAGGAGTCACACAAGTCTCTTGCAGCCTGTTGGAAGAAGGTCAGCTAGTCCAGGCTACAGAGGAAAGCTGTCAAAACAGGACTTCTGTTTCATGATTTTTCACTAGAATCTTATACAAAACATTGCAGAAACCTTAAAGAAGTTCATTCTTCAAAATGATTTCCAAGAGAAGGTTCAACCCGACCTTACCTCTTCCAGTGCAAAAGAGGAACAAGCAGTGTGGGTGTGGGCAGGGATATTTGACTGGCACAAAGCAAAATCGGAAATAGGCAGAGAGCAGCAAGTTGGGCTGCTCCATGAGGGAAGATAATCCAGGATCAAAGGGTGATCCCAGCACACACAGTGTGCTCAATGGCACATGCTCACTGGCACATGCTCACTGGCATACACACACATTGCTCACTGGCAATGATGCAGTCCTGGGGCACCCAAATAAGGCAGTGCCAGGAACATAAGAGCTTTAGACTATTGCTCTGTTAGAGGAGGAAGAGCCAAGTCAGGTCTAGTGTGCCCAGGGAAGGCAAGTCAGAAACAGCAGAAGACAAGGCTGGACTCAGGGCTGCAGCAGATGCTGAGGCCCTAGCCATGAAACCCAGCCAGCAGGCAGCCAGGCTGCAGATGGTCTGGTCACAATGTAGCTCTGGCAAGAAGCAGGGCTGAGGTCAAAGGGAGGTTCTGGGCCATGGGCAGAGAGTGCAGGTCAGGGTCCCAGGGGAGGTTGGTCGTGACTACTACGGTAGTTTGGTTCCCTCAGGTCTTGACAACTAATCTGTGGTTTTTAGTGTTTCAGTGGAATCAAAAATACTTAGTAGCTTATGATTAAACTCCATCTTGTCAGTAGGTGCAAAAAGGTGCCATTTCATAGCACTGTATCAATGTAGTTACATAAAACATCCACTGTACATACTTGATCATATTCTCACTGAAGCAAAGTACCTGCAGCTCTAAAATTGGTTTAACAACATGAAAATCAAACTGAATGAAATTCTTTTCCCATATCATCTCTGCTTGGATTATCTGAAGTGATACATGTATGTTGAATCAACTGAGCTAATAGTCAACATAAGGGGACTAAATAAACTATATCTGACACCACTATACTCTTTGTAAATTTTGATTTATTATGTCAAATTAAAAGCACAAATTCTGGATGATCTATTATGGATGGACAGCCCTGTGACAGGAACGAGATACCAAGAAGCCAGCTCCAGTATTCCTGGCACTTGCAGACTTGTGCATAAGGACTTCAGAGAGAATGGAAAGGACATAAGGCTACAGTTACTTTATAAGTAAGAGCAGACCTGCACTGTCAAGTCATGTCACCTCTCAGTTCACTCTTCAGTTCTCATCTCTGGATTTTTCCACAGCGTCCATGTGCTGCTTTGTTCTCAGAGTTACCTTTGCAGAAAACTAGTGAGTCTTCCTCCAAGAAAAAACCCTGTTTCTAATGGCAGGAACAGCTCAGAGGGCTGGTGACATCATAATGGGTTTGTTTGCTTCCACACAGCTCTCCAGCTCTATACAATTCTGTACCTTTAAACTGCTTTGTGCTGACACAACCAAAATAAATAGCCTATATTTTTTTCAAGTTCTGCTAAGGATATTAAACACTGCTCTGGAAGTCTGTAATAAACCACTTAGATTACCTTAGAACTACTGAACAACAAAAAACCCCAAAACAACAAAAAACCCCCCACCAAACAAAAAACCAAACCAAACAACACAAAAAAGAAATTCTTGTGTGTATGGCTGGTGGCTGCCATCTGGCAATCCTGTGGAGACTTGGGCTCAGTGTGGGCACAACCCATCTGCTCTCCTTGGCCCTGAACCCAGCAGCACAAGCAAGCCTCCAGCACTGGTCCTGGAGACCAGGAGCTGTTCTGTGGCACAGGGCCTTCAGCAGTACAAAAGCAGCTAGAAGTGAGGAGATAGCCAGGAGAACCTGCACTGCCTCTCTTTTAAGGAGCCATTGGGAAGGCATTGCAATGCCTGGCAGGAATGCAGAAAACCCCTAGCGACCCTTGGGTCACTGCTGCTCCCCAGTACTAACAGCACATTAATAAATCTGGCTCTGAATATTTTATATCTTTTGATTTATGTATATTGCAGAGACTGAATGTGGAATTTCTTTTAAGAAGAGCAATCAGAACAGATGGTTTATGTGTCAGTAATCACCTGAAATTTCATACACATAACAGACTATCCATAAATTACAATTCTATGCCTTGACAACTAAGACTTTTAAACACATCAGTTAACCTAGCTTCACTATGAAGCTTAGATATTCACGGAACTTGCAACATTCCTTTGCAGTTATAAGGATTGCAGTGTCTTTTAGAAGCATATTTTTAAGTAGTAAGAGCTACTTAGAGCAAATAGTAAGAGTCTAGGTACAGAACACCACACTTAACTAAGCAAATTTGTGATATTCTTTATTTTCATAGTGACAGAAAAGATGTTTGATTAACAGATGTCCTAAACAGCTCAGAAGTGACAAACAATCACATGTAAAAACAAGACATTGTTGGGAACAACAACTACATAATTGAAGGACCAAAAAGACCACAAAAGCTTCAAGACATTTCCTGGAGCAAATACTACACAGATAAATATCCCTGACACTGCATGATCTCACTAAAATATATCAAAGTTTTATCCCATTTCCCACAATATTAGGGTCTTGCTGAAGAGAACAGCAAAAACCCCTGCCCTCTTTTCTATTCAATAATAGCCCTACCAGGTTTATCACAGAAATCATAGGGAAATACTCATATTTTCTTATCACCTGCTAAATTTTGCTCCCACCTCTTAAACAGAAGTCTACTTTTTTAATATTTCCAAAACTGTCACTGTACTGTTCAAACTATAACACATGAAAGCTTTTATTTAAGAAAGTAAAAAATATTTCTGCGTGAAGCCTGAGTTGTATAAATGGCCTATTTCAAAAATGCTTTCTAACAGATCATTCTGAAGTCATTAGGTTTCCACATGGCAAAACTGACTTTTGTTGACATAGTATAGTATAACCACAGTTGCTTTGAAGCAGCAGTGGCTGCAATTACTCCTATCAAATATCAGGAAAACAATTCCCCAGTCACACTCCTTTTACAGTCTTGTCTTGTTGACGTGCATGCATGTGGTTTAATACAGGATGTGAAAGTGTGAGTGAAACATATGATGCAATCCTGGAAAAATGCTGTCAGGTTCACTTCTAAATCCAAAAGAGACTCTTTTACATCGATGCTCTGAAATCACATGGAAAAATGTATCTTTTGTACTGCTTTTTCAAAACAAGAGTTCACAAACACATGCTAAAATCCCCATTTATTTATGGCAGACTTAGGCTTGAGCCATATTTTGAAGACTGTTCATCATACTTCCCTCTTTGAAAAGATGATTTCAGAATATTTTGAACTGTCACTTATGCTTGAATAAAAAGAAAAAGATGAGCAACTTTGTCTGCTATGAAAGAGGGCTACAGTTTGCTAGGTACCCATAGGAAAAATTTGCTTTTATCTCCTGGTGAACTACATTAACCAAAATGGGGGGGAGGGGGCAGGGGGGAAATTATGCTATTCAGCAACTGACTGCAGTGGTGTCTTGCTTGGCCACTTAGTGTTATGTGCGCATAAATTCATATTGAAATGTGATTATATCAGCTAGAGAGAACATGTATCTATTTCAGAACTTTTTACCATTTGCCTTTTTACTTAGCTCTGTAGCCAATACCAATCCTTTTCCTCCTTTGATTCTTTCCTCATTTTGCTCAGGTATTCTTAAACAACTGGACCAACAGTCAAAAGAATGTGCTAAATGCACATGCAAAATACATTGAAAGAATTTTGAATATGGAAATACATACATAGAATTTAAAACTAAGCATTTCCCACTGAAAACAAGAGAATTAAGAAAAGAAATATAAATGCCTCAGCCCTCCTAAAGCTGCAAAATAAAAGTTAAACCCCAGGGAAAATTTGGAATACGAGAACTCAGCAGGGAAGTTTTGAAGGCTTAGGAGACACCAAAAAAAGAGCCAAATTTTTCCACAGACATAGAACTAGGAACAACTTCTAGATTAATGAAAAATAACATTGAACATACAACAAAGCAAGTACCCCAAAGCAATTTACTTAAGAAGTAGCAAAACATTGTCCTTAGGTGAAATATAGTCTTTACATTGTCATATCATGTCCTGTAGAGCTATGTCATTTTAATGGAATAGGAGATTGGATTTCAAGTTTACGGATCATGTGTTTACCAGATTTTTACCTTACATAATCACTGCAGAGACCATTAAAAGCCAAAAATCACTCCTTATCAACTTCCTAGATTCCAAGAAAGCGTTTGTGAATACTTTGGAATCCCCAACAGATTTACAATATGTCAATAAAAATAATTAACATCATCAAGGCTTTGTAGAAATATACAGATTACAACATTCAAATAAATGCAGGGCTAAATGAATGCTTTAACCATGGTATTAAATGTCAAAGTAGAACACATTCTCCCATGTGGCATTAGCTGTAGCTTCTTAAGAGTAAGCATATATGAAAAATAAACTTAACAACATAATTTTTAAAGTTAAGCATTTTTTCATGGCTTGTTTCTTCTAAGTGCTCTGTCCAAGACACAGCTTACTCATCACACAGCAAAAGATTGGTTATTCACAAAGGATAGTGTTAATAGTCATGAAAAACTAGTTTCACGGAAACAATGCAGCTTTTACCTCTAGCAGTGTGCCAGAAAGCCAAGGAATACAAGAGATGATTCAATCCACAGACAATGCACTGTACAACTGTGATACCCAGAAGTAAAATAATGTCAGAAACCAGCAAGGCAGGGGCTTCATTCACCAGCTTAAGCACATTTCCTTATTTTACTAATAAGTAATTTAAATGTAGTCAAAGGACATGTGCATTTCAACATATGGAGGCAAAATCACAATGTCTGTTAGAGCTAGAAGGCCATCTCTCAGAGGCTGGCTGGTGGGCAGCCGGGTACCACACAGAGACCCACAACCAGGAATCTTGCAATGGAGAGCACAACTCATGGAGGATCACAACAGAGAGCCCATCTAAACAGATGAGCTATTCCTTTCCACTCAATTTGTGTAATTGAGGGTGGCATTAGGTCACTATAGTCCAAAGACTTGGGGAGGTCTATAAATTGTCTTTTAAAACTTCTAGACATCTACCTCTGTAACATATCCATGCCTACTGACAAGTTCACTTTTATCTATAGTCTTTCAAAATCTTGAAGAAGTAACTCGGAATCTCTGGGCATGTATGCACTACTAATTAAAAGCCATTACTCCTACTCTCTGAAAACGCTAGCAGGCCAAATGCAAAAATCAAAGGCGGTTTGTTTTTTTTCTAATGCTATAATAGCATTAAATAGTGACTAAAATTAGATAGCATTCAAGAGAGACACTTCAATTAAAATTTTTTTGAAGTGCATTAAGATTTTATAAACAGAGAGAATAAGAGAGAGACACTAGGGTAAGCTATGGCAAAGACCTCCTTACAGTATCCATGAAAACAGGGATTCAGTAGTTCACTCAAATTCAATAAATGCTCTGTGTTTTTTCCTTAAATCTCTGGGTTTCAGAATTAACATTTATAAGGGGATTTTTAAAACTGGCATTTCATAATAGTCTTCTTCAATAATATTTGATTAAAACAGAATGGGGCAATTCTCACAGCTGCTATTTCAGAGGGTAATTACACCTTATCCTTGGCAAATGATCCTGAGTTTTTACCATCACAACCTCAGAATTTAGAGCCAAATTAGCAAAGAGTCAGTTGAAGAAGACAGAAGAATCCTAGTTTCTGAATTTCCCTCATTTATATTACAATAGGAGAAAAATAGGAGAATTGCAATTAATAGAATTGCATTTGTTTGTGTCATTGTCACACAGTATGACTTGTGAATGAACATGCCAATAAGCAGCAATTATTCCATGAGATATGAAAGTATTTCTATGAGATATAAATGGTCAAGTCTGGGTGGATTTTCATGGGACATATTTTGAAAAGCATCTTATTAACCCCACAATTATGTTTTATCAAACATCACATTCTCAAAAGGGACATGATTCTCTCAAAATAAAGTATGACAAATACTAAATTTTGACAAAACCAACTAATTTCAGTAACAGCAATTTCAAAATCACTTTCCCACCTTTATTAGTCCAGAAGAACCCAAGCTAAAGACAATGCTTAAAAAAATTCTAACTAAATAGTTGAAGTTCATCAAAACACATTACAGGTTCTAAAATTTCACATAGAGAAGGTTTCCATAATTTCACTGGCAGTGGCCAAATAACATTACTTTGATCTATGGAATTACAGTGAATAGCCTTTCATTGTCAATCTAAGTAATAAATGTAAGAAGCTATTCAAATTCCTTGATGTAATATATAATGGTGGATATACTGCTGTATTACCATTATGCCTCTTCTTCCTCTTCCACTTGGTTTTCTCCCCATGATCAATCTCACATTTTGTGACCTTCTGAAGTGTAAGGCAAGGTGGGGGTTTTCCAGCCCTTTCTGTAAGATTTTTTCCAAATGGTGCTTTACCTCCCATGAGACAAGTGTCAAGAAGACTATGAAAGATCTAGGCAGTCTAAAGAAGTATAGAATATTTTGAGATTTATTTTTTATCTGTTTAACAGCTTTATCTGTTTGTTTTTTGAATTTCCAGATGTTTAACAAAGATAAATTTTTTATGCAGATGCTGAAAACATTCAGGAAGAATTTAATATCTACCTCACTGCAGGTAAGTCTGATGGTCCAAAGCCCAGTATGTTAATTTTTAAGAAAAAATTGCATTTTTGTCATTATGATAAAGAATCTGAATTTGTGTAAGTTTTCCAGTTAGAAACCACAAGGAAACTGCTAGAGCCCAGGGAATTCTAAGCAGGTGTAGAACTTAAAAACTTCCACAATTTGAAAAACATGGTGAAATGTTTACCTATACAGCCAAATATCTAAATCAGCCTTAGATCAGCCTCAAATTGAGAGCAAGTTTTACTGCATACTTGAAGAATTTGGGGCTGATTTACATAAACAAACACAAATTGGAATATTTATTTAAATAAATAAATTAGACATAATTATGGTAGCTATAAATTGATGTCTGTGCCTCAAAGGGACTTCTGTTTTCTTCTTCTGCATTGCAGTCATCACTTACATTCACCATCCCCATTGTTTCAGAAATTTTGGTTTAATATTTAACTTCAAGACCCTATTGTTAATTGCACCAAATTCTGTAGTTCTTCCTTATTCATTATTCCCAAAGAACAACTACCACTAACTTTGACCTAAGAATTGCACAGTAAACTGAAGACAATTGGTCTAAATTATGTTGTTTTCTCAATTTATAAGGTAATTTTCATGCAAGTCTCTGTTACATTTCTGTTCCAATCTATTCCTAGTAGTCTAAATAAAAAGCCAAATAGAAAGATCTGTTACAAAGATTTCTACATTTTGCTTTAAATACTTAAAAAATAAATAATAGGAATGTTACAATGCATTTCACAAAAGAGGCAAAATCCAGCAAATCTAAAAATGGCTGTTTATAAATTTCTCTCAGAAAATATGCCATCCCTATCTGCAATACATGGATTGAAGTAATGGCAAAAACATCCAGGTTTAATATAAATTTTATGAAGTGTTTAAGTATTAGCATTCCATACAAAGCCAATGTTAATTAAAATCTCTGGAAAAAAACTTGAGGTGCTTTCTAGTTAAATGATATTATTAGAAATAGAAGTTTGGTCCTCATGACCTGATTTGCAGTCTGCATCATTATGATATTTTCTAAAGTTGTAGCTACCAAGTAGTTAAATACTTAAACCTGCCCTTCTTTTTCCCTGACAATTAGCTTGTGATGCAAATTCTGGTTATTTCTGCAATGTTAAACTGGAGCAGAGGGAGAGGTATGCAGGAGAATCCCTGCCTCAGGTTCACTGAAAAGAGCAAGGTCAGTTCACATACATTGTGCTTCAGCCAAACAAGGGAACAAGCCATGCTTTCCTAAGGACAAGAATATCAATGTGAAGAACAATCCAGAGACACATGATGTCTTGGTGCTACCCTCCAGGATTATATAGCTCTGCTTCCAACACAATGCATGGCTTGAAGTGTACTTAAAACCTTTTTAAGTAGTTCTTGAATGTATTCACCTGGAACATGCCAAGCAGACAAACACATGGAATTGCTCAGAAATCTCCTTTTGTAGTCCAGTGGGCAACAGCACTCTATCCTACCATGCAATCCTCCTGCAAGTATAAACTTTAGGTGTAGGAGTATTTGTTGAGGCATAGAAGGTTTGTGCTCGTGACATATTGCAAACAAATCCTACAGTACCTGCAAGAAACCTGGTAGCAACCCAGCTGACTGAGAAAGCTATTGACATGTCTGAGCAACATATAAAGAGCTCTCTAACAAGCAGTTTTACAGTCTTGTGGAAATTATTCCTTCTAGATGGATTAGCACTTGTGAATCATTTTGCAAGATCATTCTTTTCCTCTCACATCCACATCAGTCTGCCACTAGAAAGATTAATACACAAAAAGACAATGCTGTATTTTTTTAATCCTCCCGAATAACTGAGAGCCATATCTATAATGTATATAATTAGAAATTGGCTCCTTGAGCTTTTATTGCAAAATGAAAGTCCAGAAAGTACAAGTGTGCAGAAAAGTAAATTGCTGCTCCAGACCATCAAGGATCTGTTCCTAGCCTAAAAATTCGTGCAGCCCTATTCATGCAATTCTTGACTGGAGAGTCAGATTTATAACTTACAGAGGGCACCTGAACATGGCTCTGATGCAGCTGATGTCTCTTTACACTGGGCAGACAGGTTCAAGGCACTAAGTTTACAGAATACCATACATTCATCCCATCTATAAGGCACAGATAATCTTGAGAAACTGAAGCCTACAGTATAAGTAAAACCACCATGTTGATTAGATCAGACTTTCAGCTTGGCCATCTGGGGTCTAAGAGCAAGATCCGGATTCCAGATCTAATTCTCAATAATTGGTACAGATTCTTTTAATTGTAACTCTTAAACTGCATAACATGACTCTCAAAGTGCCCTCACAAGGCCAAAAATCTCACCTCCTGCAAACCTCTGTGACTCTGAGAAGCCAATGCTGTCACAGTGATCTACACTCACCGAGCATCAGATTAACAAAGGACATTTCCCAGGAGCAAGTCAAAGCTTTGGAACCAAAACAATTAGAAAATACCCATAGTCATAGTATCTGAAGTGTAAGCTGTGCACAGAATCTCTTAATGTTAGGACATGAATGCGTGTGTGCAGAAATTACTGTTTCATATAGAGTTTCAATGGAAGTGCAATTAAATGCATGCTTGAATTAAACATTCTAGGAATCCAGAAATATTTGCATCTGGATTGATTTTTTTGTACTTCTATTTCTTTTATTGGACAAATCAATAAATCCTGGCTTCCTGAAAATGAGGTTAAATTTTACATTCCAATTCATTATTCAAAAGTATTTGTAAGACAGATTTGAGTTGAAATTTATCTGATTACTCTGAGAACTTGGAGAAAAAGGATAATTCACCTTCAACCTGCTTCATGAAGACATTGTTTTAAGTGGAGTGTTTATAAATATATCAGCAGCTTCAAGGTGGGCAGACTACTGTGCCCTGCTACAAAAATGATAACAACAATTAACACAGTTTATGTTTATTTAAAAATCTTAATGGTTTTACTAATCTAAGCCAAACCAAATCAAATGTGGGCTCTCTGCATAATGCACATGTCTTGATGCTCTGGATTCGTTTGTACAGCTGTGAAATTCTCAAGTTAACTGTCTGTCAGGAAAAGCAAAATACTGACAGGAGAGTGTGTAGAAGAAATGCAAGTCAATGGGAGAAAATTACAGAATGGCACTGTGCAACATTAACTACTTTTGTGGAATAACTGCTGCTATAATAGTAAGTCTGTAGTTTCAAGACAGTACTTCATTAGCAGCAGCACAGGTAGTTTCAACAACTTACTACCATACAAATCTTGAGCATTTATTAAGATTGATACCAGTCATCTCCTTGTCATTTTACAAATATACATGATTAGATTTATTTATGATTCTAAAAATCTCCAGAAAGAGGAAAAAAAATACTTCTTAAAAAATACATTGTATAGTCACACCAGTCTAGTACTAGCCTCCCTGCTAAAAAACCCCATTTTCAACTAAAACTCAAAAATTTTGTCTGTCTGTAGCAAAGGATCAGATACAACATCAATGCTTTCAGAATAATCAGGTTTTGAAGCATGGTTTAGCTGCTTAACAATGAAGAACATTGTCTTCTGGGACTTGCAAAAGAATCCTAGGACCTAACATCTTCTGAAATGAACAATTTTTAAATGCTTCTGCTTTAGAAACTGAAATGCTTTTAATATCTTATTACTGAATGATTAACCAATCAAACAGCGAAGTAGCTAGACTCATGGAAGACACAGAGACCTATTGTAATATCCAAAGGTGCTTATTATGGCATTAAGCTCGCAACAGCAACATGCAGAGACTGCATAAATGGCACCAGAGGCTGCCAAACTCCTGTGTTCTAGATCACACATTACTGCCCTGAAAAACAAATACCAATGCAGAGTGTGGCCCAGGTGGTATTTTTAGATGCAGGGATTCAGTCCTAAAGAGGCTTTATACAGAAACAAAAACTATAAATATAATTTAAAATCATTTCTTTGAAGTTTGACTCTTGTGATAGATTTCCCTTTGTCCACCAGCACATCCAGCAGGGTATTCATCCCCAAGAAACAATAACGCACAGAACATAGGAGTGACTCTTATTCGTTCTCAAGTTCTAATCATTTTCAGCTATAGGGACTTCCTCATCTGGGTGGGGTTGCTGTGTATTCAGCCTTCCAAGAGATCTCTCTTCCATTAGCTTATTCAGTATTTGCTTGAACCCAGGTAAATTTATACACTCCTTGACAAGAATTTTCCAGCTTGTATGTAAACAACCCCCCCTTTTTGGCTTCTACCAGCTTCATTCAATGTCCCATAGTTTTTGTATAGAAAATTACATTCTACCACACCATTCCTGATTTTGCAAGTTCCATCATATGCCCCTCTTTCCACACTCAAGAATCCTAACCTGTCCAGTCACTCATAAAAAGCAACTCCATTATCTCCTTCATGCATAAAAAGTTATGCCTTCTTTGCCTGCCTCTGATTCTTAAGGAGAGAAGACTACTTTTGCATCACACACCATTAGACACTTTTCAGTCTCTTAAAGCTCTATCCCCAAGTCACATTACCAGTAGTTTCCTATGTATTTTGAAAATGTCCCCAGTATCCACAAGTGTTTCCACATGACACAAAAAGAAAGTGTTGATATCAACATGACAACCTTCCTTCCAGATTTGGAAAACACAATATTTTGTGAACTTTTTTGATCTGTTTTCCCAACTTATTTCACACTCAAAAAGGCTGATGCTGACCTATGGGATTCCTGAAATCTGAAGAAAGTTCAATGCTCACTAATAGGAAAGGGAATGATACAGTTCAGTTAACAAACTGCAAAACTGACAATGACTAGAAACTTATTGCACAAGCTATTAAACCAGAAGCAAGAGGATTTAACCTCTGCTATTTTGTAGAGTAGTGGAATATGAATTTAAGGAATTATGGCAAAATACTGGTAAATCAGTGCATGCCATATTAGCTTTTAATGCCTTCTTACATCTTGCTAGAGTTGCAAAACTGGCCAGACAGCCCCAGCAAGATGCACAATGAATTCATGATCAATAATACATATCAATCAGAGCAGGATGTATCATCTTTAAGACAAAACTAAACCCAAAATATTTTATGAAGCTTTTCCATAGGTACACGTTCAGATACAAGGAAAAACTTGCTTATGAAAACAGACCAAATCTTCAAGCTTTTGGAAGGCCGTAGTAAGATTACACACACTCCCTGCATTAACTATGTCCTTATTCTTCCTCACTCAGCTGCAACCTGGTGCAGCAAGCAAGCTGATCCTTCTGGCAGCCACTCATTTTATATCAGCTGCTTCTATCTAAAAAAACTAGAAGTTACATATATGGATAGAAAAGTGTGTTATCTATTTTGATAAGAGGCTGAACTCAATAGAAATCAGTGGCTACTCCCAGCTGCCAGTGAAGTCATCTGGGCACCTTGGTGAAAGAATGTGTTTCTGTTTTCCTGTGGAGAGCAAGGGTCAAATGGCTTCAAAATTCCACATATATTATTAATAAAATGCATAATAATGATTCAGGGGAGGATTTTGGAATTCTTTCTTTGCTAAATTTCATACAGTATTATCTCCTCGTAAATGTTCTAGGCACCACAAAGTCATATTTTTCACCATGAAGACTAATCCTATTGCTCAAGAGTGCTACACAGGGAATTAAAATCTGAAAGGATGGATAGCTCCCTAATAGTATACAATGATAAAAATCTATTATTCTGCCATTTCGTTGAATTCTTACTATACTAAGTATGAAATAACATACATTGAGAAAACAGCAGTGAGCAGATTTTTTCCCTTTAATTTCACTGTCAGTTGTACCAGCCTGAAAAACAAAGACCAACAAATCTAAATAATGACCACATATGGGACTGCAAATGTCTAACTGGTTTCTAATGTAACTCAGAACACAAAAAAACATACGAGTAACCCTTGCTTCTGCCTAGCTAGTTCCTAGGCTCAATCAAAAAGACTGCCCTATGTGTTTTCTCACTTGAAAACCACCATGACACTTAGGTGAAGACAAGCCAGACCATATTATAAAGAGGAACTCCGAAGTCACCCAGTACTTCTACTAATGAAGTCCTGATTATAATTTGAACTAGGAAATATGACAGACAATTTCTTCTACAACAATAATTATGAACTTGGAACCAAGAAAACAACTTACACAGGTGCAACTGACACAAGACTGTCAGTTTTCAGAACAGCTGAAAAAATTTAGTCCATATCCTAATTCCTGCTACAGACAAGGTATGAAAACATCAAGAATAGAAGATGCATGATATGATTTCTGTTCTTGGCCTCTTTTTTACCTGCTCCTTATTTGCCTGTTTTAGCTTTCAAGGAAGGTGTACCTGAATGCAACCATAAAAAGAAGAACAGTTTCACATAGAATGTGTTAATGTGTCAATCATTTAATTCAACTTCTCCAAGAAATAGACTTGCCGCACTCTTGAATTTTTCCCAGTAAGATTGCCCTACAAGAATAGTTAAAATTAAAGCAAGGTTGTGTTCAAACAAGTTTTTAAACTGATCCTTCCAAAACTCCTCAGTATCTTCTAAGTTTCACGTTTTCCATATCATTCCTTCAACTCTTTACTGAAACATCTTCCAGTACACCAACAGGATCTTTAAACTCAAGGCACCAAAACTTACAATAGAGTTTTATTACTGGTCTCCCTAGAGCTGTCTTTGGAGGAAAAGACACCTCCCATAGCTACTTAATATTCCCCTTGAAAATACATACAAGGATCATATTTTCGCTATTACCTACCACATCCCACTGCTAGATCTTTTTTATTCTTATTCTCCACATATTACAAGTACTTTTTTGAGTAACTGCTTTCCATAGATACTTTAATAAATACCAAATAAGCATTATTTCCCCCAATTTTATATTGTAATTTTTCTACACAGAGCAATTACCTCCCCACCCATTTGCAGAATCTCCACATATAAAACCTCTTAATTGTCAAAAAAAAAAAAAAAAATCAGTACCAAAATGGTTGGATACATCAGATACTAGATGCTAGAGTGTTGACCAACACTTACTTTGCCAGGCCTGTTTGCATCAAAGCTGTTTTCTTTAAATTTCTCCTGCAGGGTCTCAGCTAACCGGCAAAGCAAGGCACCATTATCCAATTTCTCCATAAAGGTTTCTGCTGTTATTTCTCTACCTGAACAGCAAACAGAAAGTTAACATGGCAGAAAGCATGCAATAGTATAGACTGCATTTGTGAAAAGAGAAATCAAAAGAAATCTGGACAATATTTTGAAATAAGCTTTAACTGAAAAACTTGCATTATTTTGAATATTTTGTGAATAACCTTAATACTACTTTACTGGTAGAGCAAATTATGAAAAAAACCCCATGCTTTTTTGGGGAAGGCATGTGATATTTGAAAAATAGTTCTAGCATATCCAACACCACATATTTCACTTTATATGAAGATCTAGTGCTTTTAACATAATGTTTTAAAAGAGAGAGTATGGCAGGCAAATGGTTTACACCAGTGTATATGTGCAGTTATAGCATGAGTTGCTAACAGTTTATTTTGTAACAGAAGAAAACCATGTCAAAAAGGAAAGGGCTGTATATTTTTAGAAGACTCTTAAGTCTTGATCCTGCAAGAAGTAGACAAGACAGTGACTGAAATGCTCCTATGAAAGTTCTTTTTCAGAAGTAAAGTTAGGTACCTAACAAAAAAAAACAAAGAGTGAAATTTCCTGTTATGTATCCACTTGCCTCACAGATTAAAATTTTCACTAAAAGAACAAAGCTAAAATACTCTGTTTTCAAAATATATCAATTATTATATCACACTATATGACATAGCACTTCAGCTGCCAGAAACTGTCCGTCCTCTCTTCTAGAGCAACCTTACATTGCAATGTAATTACATCCCCCTGGAAGAGGGGATCACGTGTTCCATGATGAGATTGCACACTGACCCCAGATGAGAAGGAAATTATTTACCATCCTAGACTAAACTTCCAGGATCTTAATATCATTTCCAGTAAAAATATTCCTATTTCTTATTGAAAGTTTTTCATTTTCACATTTCTGCTGAAAAATTTGCCTTCACTTTGGACACTATGTTGACAAGCAGCTGTATTTTTCGGCCCTCATATCAAGAGAGCATCAGGAAATAATTCTTGTTCTTCCAATTAAGATGAGCGTTTTTTTCCCCCAGTATTTACATATACCATTTAGGAAATAACACTATTAACTCATTTTTCATAGGTTGTTACACAGCATGCATTAGCAACAATAGTCTAACGTGCCAAAAAAAAGAAAAATATTTTAAAACTAAAGTGAGACTGGGTCCTCATCCCATCCAGGTCCACTCCTGCTTCTATGAGATGTCTAGAAACTTCTGAAAATATGAATCTGTTTAGAACAGGTTCACTGAAATTTTTTTATCAAACAAAATAAGAAAAGTAAAGCTTTCCTGTATCTTTTTGCTAAGAAGAGAGGGGAAAAATAACATTCAAAAGTAACAAAAAATTAAGTATATAAATTAGTACTGAACTTCTTGCTGATATATTGTAACCTGATCCTCAATGTCACAATACTGAACAAAGCAGCATTATAAAACAGTATGATTTTAAAAATGCTGTAGGAAAGCTGATTTCTCTAGGCCCTTGCCTGAAAACTTTGAGATACTTGAGCATCTTTTGGGCAAAACCCAAAATGTGAGTCTTTTCAGTTTGGTAAATTAAAATAAAAAAGATAAAGTTTGTTGCAGCAAACCACCTTCAGGTAGAGCAGACTTCTCTTTTTCACTGAAGTGAAACTTGTTTTTTCTAACACACTCTTACTTCTTTTTAGCATGAAGATTTTCCCTTTTTTATTCCCACTTAAATCTATTTGCCATGTAGCCCACTTTATAGCTCCTATATACATAAATGACTTCTCCAGGCAAAAGAGCAGTAGTAGCACTGCAGACATGCAGAGTTAGCTTATGCCAGCTGATAATATTTTTGCCATATCTCTGGATCAAATGAAGCCAGGACTGAAACTATAATAGCCCAGAGATAAAAAACTGAACAGCTCAACATCTCAAAAGCCTTTGCCACCATTCTAGCTACATACTTTCCCACTTACCCTGTCAGCATTTTTATAATATGCTATAAAGCCACTAGAAGCTAATTTTTAAAAATAACTATGTTACAGGAACTGCTTGAGTACTACCTTTTATAATACATTCCTTCTCTTCTAAAAAATTTATTTCAAGTATCTTTAACAGACTAAAAATTTTTGTTGTCATTTGAAATGCATAATTTTTCACACAGGCAAACCAAAAAAACACACCACGTTCTACATATCTCTTCTGTCCTACGTTTTATAGATATTTATGGATCATTTCACAATAATAGAATGTTATAAAACCCTCAAAACTTATTTAAGGATATTTTCTCTTTACAAAGATACAGAAAAATTCTATTACCTTCTTCTGCTACTCAATAATGTATCTATCTTAAGTGCTGAATTGCATTAGCAGTTTGGTCATTGCATATTGTACACTAAACTGGATTATTTGAGTTCTATTCACCTTTATGAAATCTGAAAGAATGAGTTTTGCACTGAACATCTGTCTCCAATGAAAAGTATATTAGCTGTCAGCTTTCAATTCACTGTATTTTATGGCTCCAAAAGGTGGCATTTCTTTGCTAAAACAGACACTCTGACATATTTAACAGTAGAAATGTATTGATTCAAATAAGAGTAATGTTCATAACCTGAGGAAAAAAATTGCTCCATGTATTTTTATGGAAAAAACATTAAACTCCATTAAAAATGTACAGCTCCCCCTATAATTACAAGAAAGCAGTTACAATTTTTTTATAGAATGGTAATAACATTAAGTATCATAAAAAAACAACACTGAAAGTATGAGAAGAAAATCCAGGAATACGAAGGCTTTCAGAAACCTCTCAAGTACTGCCTACCCTCTCTTTTACCATAACCACTAGATTCCCCTTAAAAAGTCAAACAGTTGCACCTGAACACCTACCACTTGCAAAGTGTATGCAACTGTCTGTAAGGTCACCCAGACCTAATAAAACCAGACTAAAGGTCCATGAAAGAGTAACGGAAAAGAGTGCACGCCCTGGGTGTGTCAAAGATAAAGCTTTCCCTACAGGTCTCAGACAACCAGAGCCTTCAGAAGAAGGCAGAGAGACTGAAAGACCCAAGTACCCGAATCTAGTTGATTCCTCTATTACACTTGGCGTAATAACTACAGTGCAAGACTGACTCCAGCCTCACAACTTGCTCATGGAGCATTTTAACTGTACATTTCTGTAGTAACACAAAACTAGTAGTTTACAAAAAGAAATATTTCACTCAGGTGAATCTCTGAAACATCTACAATACTGAGGCACTACCAAAACAACTGCTCCTGACCTTTCAATTCACATGGCATATAAACCCAAGAAAACAAAATGTGATAAAAATAAAGAAAACCAAGGCCAATGACTATGCACATACAAAACTGGTAGTTTTCTGACAAGGCTTCTCTGTTCCCTACAACAGTTGACAGCGGGAGAAATATCTTTGAAAGCATTGAAACATTATGACTTACTTGAAATGGGATGTATAAAAAATTCCAAAGGCATGTTGATAATAAAGAAAATTATAAAGCAATTCAACTAAGTAAGAAACTGTATCAGTGCCACCAGAATCACTGGAGGTGTCAGTACTGTAAATATCTTGATACTCAGACATTTAAAACCTATGTTTCCTGACACTGATTGTGCCATAATCAAATCTCTCCTGATGGGAGAGAGCTTTTAAAGTCCTTGCCAGGAGTTCCAGAGACAAATGGGACTCTCAGCCTTCGCTGCTTCTTGATAGTTGTTTATTAAGTCTTATCAGAGAAAAAGAGTCACTAGCGTCATCCAGACATAGTACAAAGCAGAGAATACAGGAGAAAGCCGAATTATCAAGATTACACAGCCTTTTTAAAGGTAAATCAACCAATGGTTACTAAAAATGTACATTATTTTTACTTTTCTACCAATTATTTAGTAATACAGCCAGGAACTGCGGAATTCTTTGTCCAATCATCCCAAACAACTTTTACTGCAGAATACGGAGTAGTAGTAGTAGAAGAAGAAGCAGCTCTGGAGAACAACAACAATCCTCCATTTTTATGTTTTTTGCTTTTATCTATTTACTACATTAACAAACCCAAAACCTCTAAATTTTTCACCCTGTGACAATCTTACATAGTATTCTGTCACCTAATTTACACTAGTTTAGTTTCTAGTTCTTTTCTAATAGTAGGCAGTTTTTAACACGGACAGAGGTCAAAGGCTGTGTTGTTCAGGGGGGTGAAACCCCTCAAAACAGGCAGAGAAATATTCTCTGCACTCTGGGTTCCCACATTTCCCACTGGCTCGATCTGAACAAATTGATGTCAAAAATACATGTTCTGTTACAGAATGCTCTTAGGCAGCAAGGTGAGCAAGAACGCTAAGCTGACGCAGATTTAACTCAGAATCAAAGAAAGACTGTTTTCTCGCAGAAGACTTACCATTCTCCAACCTCAAACTTTACACCTCCTTCAACAAACTTTAAATACCTAGCCTTGTCTTCAACTTGATGCCTCTCCTAACATCCTCACCTCTGTTCCTTTTCTCCACTTTTCTCTTCTTCACTTTTTGCCCAAGCAACTTTTACATGCATCAAACAATATTCAATGTTTACATGTCCAATTCTTCAGCATCTTGCATTCCCTGGCCCCTCAGCTATGAGCTTCTGAATCCCTCTTCCTTGTTAAGAAGAGGCCTCAGGACTGAAAACCTGGAGCCCAGCATGTCCCTGAGGTGTAGTCAATTCCACTTGCTAAATGAAGCTGGATGGAATAAAAAGACAATATAACCCAGCTTGTAAATGAACTCTGGGAATGGGGAAAAAGATTAAGAGGAAACAGAGAAACCATCTCTCTGTACCTGTCCTAAACTACAGGCTGGTGAGGAGGCCTACTCCTTATGTCAGCCATTTCACAGACACACAAAAGGAAACAAGACAATACTAGAGAGTAAAGCAGACAAACAAATCTTTCAAATTGCCATTTTGCCTCTGCTAGAAGAGTTCTGTGGCCCAAGGGTGCTAATTCCCATGTGCAGCTTGCTCAAGGTGGAAAAGAACTTTTCAGTATCCACAAAAACTTTCTGCTAAAGTATATACACAATCTACCAAATTTGGAGTTTGTCAGCAGTGAAAGCATTCCCAAATGCTTCATTGGCTCTATACCTAATAGAAACAAGGCTAAGAGATGATCATGACTTGCAAGTCAGGTAAGTTAACACATCTCAGTTAGCTTTGTCACTGCCACTCTTGACTGAGCCACCAAAGCTCAACAGAGAGAATCAAGGACAGGAGACACAACATCTATGGCTGCAATCTTCCTCTCCAGCAGACAAACCACAACACTGACATGTCCCACTTTGAAAATGCTCTAATGTACAATATTGTATTAGTTAATCCTATCTGACACGTGGATTTCATCTGCAATGTCCTTTTTCCCAGATGATAGACAGCTGAAATCTATTCAGCAATGGAGCTGTAATGACAAACTGTCCTCTCAGAAGCTCTGAGTTTCCCTGATATGGTTCCAAAAATAATTAGCAAAGTGCATACAAAAGTACTAGTGATTAGTAAACAAAAACCAGCACAACAATGTCAATCCTAAATTAAATATCCGAAGTCTCAGGATTAAAAATTCTTTCAATATTGTTTTCCAGCTGCACCATGTATCACAGTTTTCTAATTTATCAATTGGGTAAGGTCAAATTCTAGCTGTGCCTATTTTCTATCTGATATCAAAATACTTCATTCATATTATAAAGTGCAATATCCCAGTAATGTTTTCCAGTTTGTGATTTTGAACCCACCTCGGGCTATGCTGCTGCAAAATCGTTACCATTTCAACCAGTAACACTGTATAGGACATAACTGTCTCTCCATAAAAATCTCCTAAAACACCATCACTTGATCAAACTACCTCAAAGAGTTTCAGGCCTATTCTTGCCTAATTTTTTTTTTTTAAATCTGTATTTCTTTGAAAAGATTATGTGTCCTTGTTGAGTCCTAGTACAGATGGATGACAAAAATATAAATGAAACAAAACATGAACCAAAATGGCAAAAGTTAAATGAAATGCAGATTAATTTCCTTAACAAATTGAGAAATCTTATGGCATGAAAACTGCCGTAAGGCCACTTACAATGAAGCCACACAAGATACAGACAGAGAAAGCTAGGATGTGGATACACACAGTATTATCTGCACTGTGTTACTTGCACATCCATGCAAGTATTTGTATGTAAAGATCTACTGACCATTAATGCAAAATAAATTATTTCTTCCACGTAGAGGGAAAAAACCCAAAAGAAATAAAAAAAGCCTTCCATATTCTTCTATCCTTTAGGATGCTGAAAAATGCGTGCTGTATCTTCATTTCTATCTTACTGTTCAGCAGCATGCTCACACATCCCTTCTCTACTTAAAGTTTATCCAAATTATGCAGTAATTAAACAAAATTTGAATTCTGAGTTAATATACTCTTATGAATAATAATTATTTTAATTCACACTTAATTTATTTTGAATGTGAATTTTAACCTAATTGAATTATTAATTTGAATAACAATGTCTACATAGGAATTCAAAGCAGTCTAACAAATCACTATAATTTCAATTCATCAGCACAAACTCTGAAAAGAGGAGAGCTTGGTGCAAAAAGGTGTGGGGGAATGCATTAAGCAAATGAACTGTATATGCTGCTTAATTAAAATAAGGTTGTGCCCATTTAGTTCTGCAGTGCAGAACTTGGTGTCCATATGAAAAATCAGATATTTAATTACAGTTGGCATTTCAGAACCTCCTGCTAGTTGCTACTTTCTTGCTCAAAGAGTGACCTCATTCCTAAACTTATCACTGGGAGAACTCTGTTACAAACTGCAAACAAGCTTCTATTTGTTTTAGAGTGGATCACTAAAACTTCATTGTTTAAAACATTTAAACAATATATGGAATCCTTAATGGAATGTGCTGCTTCCAATTCAAAAAACAGTCACTTGGATTACTGTCTTGTGGTAATTGGAATGAAAATTTCTGAATTTTGTTCTGGTTTTGCACAGACAATTTTATATTCAAAACTCATTAATTTAAATGGAAGTACCACACAAATATCATTTAAAACACTTGCCACTTTTGCAGTTGCAGATTCATAACTCAATTCAACTCAAAAATGGGTATTGTCCACTTGCAAAACACTGTGTTCTATTGACATTGTGCTTATCGACCACATCTGTCATAAGTGATATTTCCCTTTCTTTCTCTTAAAAAAGAAGAAATAGAGCAATATAGAATGTGCTGATGAAAGACACTGGATATACTCTATTACTGTATGATATCACTGAGATGGTTTAACTACAGCATTTGCCATGACAAGACACTGCCCATGTCTCACCAGAACAGATTTTCATCTTTTTTTTTTTTGAATTAAATAAATCCTCCAAAACCATACACACCAAATTTAAAAGTGCTCATCGAAATTTTCCTCCAAAATCCCATCAACTAAAATTTCATGTAAACATAACTTCTGAAATATTTTTCTTCTCTTTATTTAATGAGAGGAGTTACTGGCATGTCTCCCTTAGGATGAGGTATTGTGTAAGTCATGTATTTTTTTGGTAGTATCCTTTGTATTTTACAGAGATCACACAAAAGCCATTTTTCCCTGAGTGTTCACAGCAAACAACATACTAGTTCCTGGCTTGTAGCTTCTAAATTCCACCTTCTTGGAAAATTTCTTCTCAAGATGTTGTCTCCTTCCTGCCAGGGACAATCTCATTCTCTCTTTTTAATGTCTACCTGATTTTTTTTCTCAGCTTTTGGTTTGCATCGTTTTCTGAAGACAATATGCCTTGTCTTCACACACCAAGATGTACAGCTGCAACCAGTAAATCCCCAGGTCCCAGCTATGATAGGTCAAACCCCTCTATGCACAGACTTCCACAGGCTTCCACAAGTCTCAGCATGCATTGCCTTATCAATTACTAGACTGTTTGATCAGCAAATGGTTTTTAATGGTTCCTTCTGTTCAAGACAGTCAGTACACCATACTCTTTAGGAGGCCTATCAATAAAAATGGAAGCCACAGGTGAAGGCAGCAATTAGCACCATTCAGTTTAATGGTATAAGTACAGAAAATACTTGCAAAAAAAAGAATTAAAAGGAAATTTGAAAGAAAACTAAACACAGAATATATAATGTTCAGTTATGCTACTCACAGAAACACAATGGAGGCAAATTACTCATTAGCTTTTCTGACCTTGCTAACATTTGCGCTATATGGCGGTAGCTACCTAATCATAACTAACTTTATTTTTGAAACACAAAGAAATCTGAATTCCCAGCTAACAGTGGAATGAGTTATCATACTGCCCAGTATCTGCATTCCATCTTATTGTACCTTACCCAGTAGGTTTGTGAGCCACAGGGCCAAATCCTCTTTCATTGGCAGCAAGTTGGCCTCGTGTCTACTTGCAAGCCATTGACTGTATTGATGCATGTCGGAGAGGCCAGGCCCACGTGCCTTCGGGCTCAGGGCAGTGCACATTGCTTATCCGCTTGTTGTACCTGTTTAACTATATATATAAAAAAAAAAAAAAAGAAAAGAAAAGAAAAGAAAGCTCTTCATTATACCAAATAAAGTCTCATGCACTCCATTTTTAGAATTGTAGAAGATAATCCCATCCAGAAGATAATCCCCATCTCTGGAAATGCTCAAGGCCAGGTCGTACAGTCTTTGAGCAACCTGGTCCAGTGGAACGTGTCTCTGCCATGGCAGCGGGAAGGGTTGGAATCAGGTGTCTTTAAGGTCCCTTCCAACCCGAACCATTCTGTGACTCAATAGTAACAGTAGTAATTATGATTCTAAGAAATCAGGTATCAGACAAACAGATGTGGATCTAACACATGGTTGCAAACATCAGTGACTGAAGCTTTGTTCTGTTAATTAATTGTTTTTGCAAGTAATTAAAAAAACATACAGATAAATGTTAACTTCATTTGTACTCACCAAGCTACATGTTGCCAACACAACCAAATATTCTGCAAGGAATGATTAAAATCAAATCAAAATAAACATTTTGAAAATAAACAAAATAAACATTGAGTGCTAACAACTCACTATGGTGCTTTACCCAATATCCATTCAGATTAACTGGAGAGCTTCAGAGATTTTTGGATCAGGCCCAGAAAATAACATGGGAACAACCCAATTATGCTCCTACAGCAAACTTACTAGCAATTAATAAATGCTGTAACCAGATGGAAACAATCTATTCTACAGCTTCAAAATTCTTAAAGAAAAAACTACACCAAATATATTGACTGAATAGCATTATTTCTTCAGAAGGCAGAACAGCTAGCACTGGTCACTTCCCAAATTCCCCTCTGCTTCAGTGATGACTTTCTGAAACTTAGTTTCAAGTAAGACAACTAATCTTTAGCACATGATGTATTAAGTGTTGTCAGTCACAGGAGCCACTGATGTTAGAACCACTGGACCTATATCTGTGCCTGAAGGGCTAATTCCCCACCTGCGGCAGAAGCGTGCTAAAGAAACATTATTTCTTCCTCTCTGACAGAAACTTGCAGCAAGGAGCTGAGATACTTCCTTGCCTAGTAGGCTGTAGACTACATCAGCCAGCAGACACAAGGTCTTGTACAGGTGGCACTAGACAGACATTAAGTGAATGTGAGACCCATAAGGAATAGTCCTTTGCCTATTGTCAACTGGCTGATCCACACCAATTGTGGTAAGACATGTCAACTGGTTTCAACTTACAATAATCTGCCAACACTTTCTTTCTGTCCTTTTCATACCTTTCATACCAGGTAGGAGATATGTGTGACTTTAAAAACAACAGCAGAAAAAAGAACAATTTGTTATACTATCCATTATGGCCTGAATAATGAGAATACTGAAAACAATTTGTTTGTCAAAAAAAGGAAAATATTTACTAAATGTAAAAAAAATTGCCTTTCCGTAAAATTGTGCTGTAACTGACCTTTCCAAATGTATTTGTACTAAAATACTCCAGCATTTTTTAACCCTACTCTGTGTAACTAAATTCCATGTTCGCAAAAGATCTGCTTAAGCTCTTGTTGACAGTACCTCACCCCAAGTCCTGAAGTTTAGCTTGCCCTTGAGATAGGCACAGCTTTCACTACAAATATACTTCTACCTGAAATTAGACTTTTTTTTTCAGTTGGGGAGGATCAAAAATATACATTAAAAAGATTTATTCTCTTGTATAAACACATATTTCTGAATTATGAGTAGATTTTACATTTTTCTAACAAAAAAAATCCTTATGTATCAAAGTTTGTTTGAAAGCAGAGGCGTTTAAGGCAGACTTAAGAACATAACTTATGCACAGCTCTGTTGTGAAACTGACTTTGTAAAAATGTCAGCTTAGATTTATGGCTTCCTGGTTAATTAAATTCAAATCATACCTGTTCATTTAGGGCAGGCTGCAAGGGAGGGGAGGGAGAAGACTTGGAATGTTAGCTCTGCAAAAATCAATCTGGAATGCCACTCTCAAAATATATTGATTCAGACTAGAAGCTACCAACACCTAAGGAATTTCAATGACAGTATATTTAAAGTTTCTCCAAGTCACTCAGAACCACATAAATTAGTCTTTCAAATCACTGCTTCATTCTAGATAGAAACAGAGGCAAGACAGATAACTGACACCAGTTGTCTTCAAAGATTATACAGGAAAAATCAAGTATCTATCATATACTTGCTTTCCAGAAGGAGCCCACAAATAATTTTGACCAATTTCTGGAGTCTATAACTTCCACTGATACACTGAGAACTAAAAACTAGTTTGTTCTCCTGAATTACCTCTGAAATGATAGCAGTAAAATACAATTAAAAAAAAAAAAAAAAAGAGACAGAGAGAGTGTGTTCTTATTCTTGTGTGTATGTATCTAAATATTTAGGAAAATCCTGCAATTTATTTATTTTTACATACAGATTGGAAAAAAAACAACAGTAAAAGCAGAACTGCTTTACTAAAGGAGCCTGTTAGAACCTGCACCTCTTCACTGGGAATAATTTCCCAGTTCATACATGCTTTGTGGAGGGGGTTAGACTGGATGACCCTTGAAGGTCCCTTCCAACCTAAATTTATTCTGTTATTTTATATTTCAAGGATGCACAGAGCAATATTAATCATGAAACTCTACGCCGGGTCTGCCCTGCTAGAAGGGTAAAAATTGACACACACACTGAGCTGTGTTAAGAAGAAAACAACAGGCAGTACCCTTTTCTTTCACCCTACTTCATCACTTCCAAGACCATGTATATGAAGTGCCCTATGGGAACCTGGGGCTAATTAATCACCAACATTATGATATGCCTGACAGTCAGCCAGATACAATACAGGCTGCTGACACTGGTGAGGCTGAAGTACTTCTATGGTCTCAAAGCTACGTTTCTTTAGGACACGAGAAAACTGAAAGAAGGCTTCTCAAACAGCTACACAGAAGCAGTCTAGGTTTCCCCATCAGTACACAGAAGAGGCACTGCAGTCTATTTACACTTCAGGCCTGTTTCTGTGGAAATGCAGAATAGAGAATTGGGGGAATAGGGATGTTATTTCAGTCTCTAAAATACAGTGTTGTCCTTAAGTATATTTCATACTGACCTAACTCAGCAATCAGGCTGTGTAAAGTCCTCAAGAAATTTTTGAGACTCATTCAGGGAAGAAAAGTGGGAGAACAAAGATCTTGGAGAATGCAAGTTTGCTTCAGTTTCATAGTAACTGTGGTAATAAGGAGAAAAAAGAGAGACAAGAAGGGTACTCTGAGATTAAGGCAGTTTCCATAAGACGCATTCTCAGGAGAAACTGGAAAGATATCAAAAGCCAGACAGACAGGTGACAAAAGTCTCTAGAAGGTGAAAATGATTCAGGCATCTCTATACTGGGTCTAGGTCTGCTTGCAATAGTAACCCTGAATTAAAATAGTGTATGCACTAATTTGTAAAGTGGGCATGCAAAGTGAGGACTGGGGAATGAGAAAGTTAATATTGATGAAGAGCCTGAAGAATTACAGAAAAATCACATACAATCCAGCCTTACCTCTGTGTAAGTTTTCTTGGATTTCATTTCCAAAAAAACCTCAAATTTTTCACTTACCACTACTTCTCTGAAAACGTGCCCTACACTTCAGTAAAATCCACAAAATTCCTACTTTGGATTTTTAAAATTAATTCTTAAAAAATTAAAACTCAGCTTTCAAGGAGCAGAGTATCTCCTGTTGCAAATTCTACTGGAGGTCAGTTATCAAACTGGAAGCATCAGAAACTTTCAAGCTCTGAATTATTCTTCATGCAAACACTGATCGCTACTGAACTTGTTAAGTTTAACTTAAGCCTTCACAACACTTCAGTACTGAAGTACCCAAGTTCCATTCAAATGTTCATCTACTTCATCAATTGTACTAGCACATACATATCAGAACTTCATCACATAATAGTTGGGATCCATGAAGAAGCCAAAATGAGATAGTATGTGAAGGTGACAGCAACTGAGTCCTGAGCTCCTTCAAGATCCATTTCAAGATTCTTCCTGTGGTGAAGGCCAGGCTCTTGTTTCATCACTCAGATACCTTCAAATCTCTTCCTTAAAATGTCTTAATATATTTATTTTTTAGTGAACTGAAGAAAAGTTTGTTGAAAATTTATCAATGAGGAGTTTGGTCCGAGGAATGGACTAACTTGCATCAGAAGCAGACAGCAGCTTTCAAGGATACATCACCACAGCTGAGGCAAGCCTCTAACAACAACTATTTCATCCTTTCCTTTTGGCAAACAAAGTATGAACAAAGTAGCGAAAAAATATTGGGTTTCCTAATCTCAGTACTTTCTAACAGCAACATCAAATCATCATATATACAGCTGTTTAAAACTAGCCAACACAAACATGTCAAATATTTTATAGACTGTTGCACTTCTCTGTAAACTGTTGAGGCTGACCTGGTACGCAGAAGCATTCTCAAAACTTACCTCTAAATGCTTTAAAGCAACTGCTTCCCCCTACTATTCAAAATGTAGATGAGGAACAGTCTTTGACTACTTTCAATCCTGTTTTGTTACAGGTCATATTTATGTGGCACAACCCTTTTTTTGACCTCTCTCAATAAGAAGATGACATCTCAAATTCCTAAACTTATTGTCTAGATGAAGAATTCAGTGTGGGATGGTTTACAGTACACCCAGAGATGTGTATCAGATTCAACACAATAAAAGGTCCTATTTCTCTCTGCTTGCTCCTCCTAAACAGTGAAGTTCTTATTTTGCTTTACAGTACTGCATTTAGTTATTTGTGTATTGCAGTTCACAGCTTGTATTTTGCCAGCAGTGTAACCTTACACTATCTGATGATTGTTATCAGTGATCATCAGGTGAAAGCAATGAGAATCAAACAAGTGATCTTCTGTATTTCTACTGGCTTTTGTTGAGGTTAAATGGTAGAAAAAAAGGAATCAAGAATGATACACTGTACTCAAAACACACAGGAGGCAAAGACTGTTTAATCTAGAAAGTAAAACTGGATGCACAATGAAGCACTCACAGTTGCAGATCCTCAGATTCAATTCCCTTTCGTATTCCAACCAACCTCCTTACCTGTAAAATTGTGATAATTTTCTTCAACCAAGTGTAAAAAGGGAGGAAAAAACACTCTGTATAGGAAAAATGTACATATAAAAGCTTGCATGTATGTATAGATATACATACAAAGAAAATACATGTGCTCTACCCTGCTAGCTAATCATATAAACCAGTAAGTTTTTACTCCAAATTACCCATCCGGTTCCAGCATATATACATAACAGCTTATACTCAGTAGCTGCTGGCTATGCAGTGCTCTCTATACCACATTGTTGCTTCAACCTGATTCCCAATTACAACATGTGGATTAATCCTCAAATGAAAGGAGGTACTTGAACCATTTCTTTCAGCTTGCTCCTACATACAATCCTTCCAGGTCAGGAACAAAGAAATCTTGCTGAGTCACTTGCTCTTTATGACTTAGTTTAAGAATTAGCATAGATGTTAAGTATCCAGTGAAACAAGCATTTTTCTTTGTATTCGGTTAGAAAAGAATAAAAATAAGTTAAAAGTGTCTGTGGAGGGAAAAAAAATTCATCATAAAGCAAATGCAGAACTCCCTACAGGGATCAATCAAATCACCTCTGATGCAAAGGTCCTACACGATGTGCCCTTTGCACCATAACAGCTCGACGGGAACACTGTGCACAGACATCATGTTTGGCCCACCCAGGCACTATTGCCTAGCAGGCAAGTTCATTGACTGGCTCTGTGCAGTTGGCAGCCAAACCAGAGTTATCCAGGACTGAAGATCTGCACATATGCCAGTTCAGTGGCCTAGTTGCTCTACAGAGCTGGAACAACTGGAACAGAAGATGGCATAACTCTACTTCAGACCCTGGGTTCAAAGACTCTTCTTCATAAAATCTTCATAGGATTAAATATGCAGGCTTTAAGCTTGTGCAATGAAATCTGTTATAATATGACTGAGGAAGCATATTAGCCAGCAGCTGTAGAAGAAACTAAACATCATACACACAACTGTGCAACTGCTTTACTGTCAGTGATAGAGGGAACAGACAGCAACTTAGACAAGAGCAGCAAGTTTTTCTCTGAAGGAACTGGAACTTGAGCACTAGACTGTACATTGGCTTTGACAGTGGGGTATCAGCTATAAATGCAGACAATCTCCTGCTGTCTTAAAGAGAAGGTAATGCTACTGGAAAGCAGCCAACCTGGAAGGAGCGGAGACAGAGGATCAAAAGCCAGAACAGAGCTCATGAGTGTATCTGGCAAGGGTCTCTGCTGGATCTCCCTGCTAGTTCTAATCACCTCAAGCAGATGGAAAAGAACAGAACTTTTGAAACTTTTACTAGAGTTTAAGTGGACTGCGTGAAGCATTCACTTACTGTAACGGCACGTTGGGTGCAAAAAAAGGCTTAAGATTCAATATTCATAAACAAATTAGGTTGCAGAATGAAATGCATAATTGTGCAAGTAGAAATGAAGCTGCCCACAATTTGGGACCCATATTGTAATCACCACCTTCACATCATCAAATACCAGTTTTATAGACATACCACAACCAAGGATAAATACACTCGCATTTTAAAACTTACTTCAGTTTTCCTGTCTCAGTGTTGACATATTTTTCAGATTTGGAGAGTATAACAGCAGTTCACAGACTAAAGGCTGCTCTTGTTTTTCCACCCCCTCACCCATATATATACATCTGTGTATACACACACATATATGCAGAAAGAGGGAAAAAAATACATGAATGCCTTCCTTTGAGAGCCATAAAAATAACTAAAAAATTTTGATTTTTTAATGTCAGGAAACTGTTCGCTATGGTAAGATCTGCAAGACAATGGAATGACTTTCCCAACTGAAACTGTGAAAGTTCCCTTTCTTGAAATCCTAAAAATGGACTAAAAGAAGCAGTAAGAAAAAAACCAGAGACTTGCCACTCACTGCTAGATGTTACTTAGTCAATCTTTACCACCTGCAACTTCCAGTTTACTACAGAAGAGTAATCACTCTCATTTTGCCCTTTTACATACATAAAAACAAACACAATCATTTTTAAAGTCATTCTGCTACTACCTCACATAGCTCCTCTTCAAGAGCTATTTGCAGAGCTTTCCCTTCTGTAAGAAACAATAGGTCATTCTTGTCTGCAACATCCTAAATACATGTACCTTACATGTAATCTTAACTTCACTCACTCATCAACAAGCAGATAAAACTTAAACTGACAAATGCAACAAGCATATCGTTATAAGGAAATTTAATTTTTCTAGTTTTTTTATTATCCTTATAAACTATTCCACAACCAATTTAGCCCAAGGTTTCTGGAGTTTTCCCAGATTAACTTGGAGCATAGTGAACATAGGAGCAGGGGGAGGGGCACTGAAAGGGAACCGACATCTGAAACTCATTAATCAATTAGAATATTTCATGGCTTACATCAAAATGTGATCTACACTGATAGAGTAAGTTTTAATCACAAGAAGCCTTTGTCCTTTACATTACGAATATACAAGTGTCTCCAGTACTTAGAGGGGAGGATGGAGAACCTGGCACAACAGCTTACCTATACTTTAGACCTGTAAGGCCCTTGGTCTGAGGTCAGACCAAAACAAAGTTAACTGCACTTAAACATCTGATCTAATCATTGGAAATCTAGACATTTTCAGGACTATGCCTAGTAGAAACAATTTTATTGCCTTGATAATGTCTTCCTTACCAAAAGGAAAGCAGAAAGTCTTTCTCACACAGACAAAAACAAAACTTTAGGAACATTCAATATATACTTGCTCTGAAAATTATAACTCCTGGAAACTGAGCCTGATTCCTAACACTGTCCAAAACCTTTGAAGTTGATTCCTCTTTGCCTGGCTCTTACTGTATGTTTTTCTGCTTGTCTAAGCAAAATAGCCATTAAAAATTAGTACAAAAGAAATTTCAACCTCCACCAGTTAGAAAAAGAAATACATATTTAAACTGACATACCACATCTCACAAGGAGTAGAAGTGTCTCTTGCTGCAAGGATACCATGCAGACAGTACTACAAGCTGACTTTCAGTCATCAGCTTTGCTTTTAATTATGATGTTCCATTTCTAAATCTTGTCCTAAAATTAGTGTTAAGTTTAACGGAGAGGTGTAAAGTGGAGTTGAAGAGGTACTTGGGATAGTAAGTGTGCCAATTTAAATAGGACTGTGGGTAAAATAAATAAAGTGACCAAATAAGTCAGTAGGATAAAGTAAGTGACAGCTGTAACTTGAGGATAGTATTGACTCTTCAGCACTTCACCACCTTCATATAGGTTTGACCATGGTTCCAACAAGGGCAGTATAATCCTGATCAGATGGCCTACGGCACCATACAATATGAAATTAAGAATGTCCTGTTCAGAAACTCCCTATTAAATCACAATCCACATCACAAAACCCATCATAAAACTGTTACAATTGGCACAGTGTCTACTTCGCAATGAAACAAAAAATACATTATTTAATGTACATAGAAGACCAATAATACTTCGTTCATTTTTCATTTCAAAGTAATGTCAGAAGTATGCTGCAGCTGCACTGGGGAGCCTGCAAGGCATCCGTCCTGGTGTCCCAAGAGCTGTACTCCCCTGGGAGCGTGCAGAGACAGCAGGCTCAGATGACACCATTGCAGCAGGATGCACATAGCAATCCTAGATAGGGATGACAGCAACCTTCATTCCTTACACGTAGAGCGTTAGTGGAGAAACAGAGCCTCCTTAAAAGTGAAACTCTATCCTCAGAGATTTGAATCTAGAGCCTGAAGAGGAAAGCAAGAGCCCTAGAAGGGCGGCTTTTGGCACAAGAGGGGTCTCGTCCTCCTGCCTCTGGGGGCGGCGGAGGCGCGAGCTGGGAGCGCCTGGCGCAGCTGCCCGCGCTGCAGCGAGGCTCGGCCGCCTCCTGCGCCGCAGCTGCCGCAGCCTCACATGCGGACGCTCGCATCTCCGGCGGGCGCTGCAGACGTACAAACCCGCCCTCCTCCTCTCGCACTACCAGCACCCCAGGGCTGCCTAGAGAAACCACAAAGATAAACCAGAGGTTGGGGCCAGGGGTGAGCGCAGTGAGTAAGAGCCACCCACCCCCGTCCCTTCTTGCCCGCCCCGCTCTCACCCGCCGCGGAGTCCGAAGCGTTTGTCCTCCTCGGGGCCCCTCCAAACTCAGGCTGAGCTAATGGTTTTGCCATGAGTGCTGGAAGTGCTGCTCCCAGGTCTGCCCCTCGGGGGCAGGACCAAGCAAACCCGCCGCGGGCCCCGGCCCTCCGCGGGATGCCATAGGCAGCCCGCCAACAACCCGCAGCCTCGCCGCGGTGAGCCCCGGGAGAATCACGCGTGGACCTCCGCCACACACCCACGCACACTCTCATTCCGCCTCCGTGATGCTTTCAAACTCCTACGTTTGAAAAGCTCTCCTCAGAGAGAGAGAGGAAAAAAAATCCACACCAAAACCCCACAAACCCCCACAACCAGACAGCAGCAGCAGCCACCCCCGTCGTGCGGCGCGGTGCCCACCACCGAGCCGAGCCTTGCTGCTCCCCCGACGTACCCCCGCGGCCGCCGTGGGACATGGCGGGGAAGGAAACAAAAGCACCTACTCCGCAATGAAGAGCCGCTGGGCAAAGATCACCTTCCCGCTTCGCTCCGGCCCCTTTCTCTTTAAACTCGAGAGCAGACGGCGAGACACACGAAACGCCCTCAAGTTAAAGGAGCCCGCGTGGCCAACTCCGCCGTAAGGCCAGCAACAAGCCCCGCTGGCGCAGGCAGGGCTCCCACCTTGGCGGGGAGGAGGGAGCAGGGAGGCAGAGCTCCCACCTTGGCCGGGGCGTGCAGGAAGGCAGACAGGCAGAGCTCCCACCTTGGCCAGGAGGGGGGAGCAGGCAGGCAGGGCTCCCACCTTGGCCGGGGCGGGCGGGAAGGCAGGGCTCCCACCTTGGCTGGGGGGGAACAGGCAGGGCTCCCACCTTGGCCCGGGCAGGCAGGCAGGGCTCCCGGGGCCGCACTCGCTGCCCTCTCGCCTCCGGCAGCCGCCGCCGTCCCCCCGAGCGGAGCTGAGCGGGCCGGTAGCAGCCGCGCTACCTCTCTTCATACTTCTGTTCGCTCAGCTCGATGCTCTCTTTAGGAAACCCGGTTTTGTTTTGTTTTACACTTCTCCCCTCCCCCCTTTTTTCCCCTCTTTTTTTCTTTTTCTTTTTTTTTTTTTTTTTCTCTCTGACACCAATTTCCTATCCTTCAGCAGTCCGAACTGACTGAACGGAAGTTCAAGACTTAGTTTTTTCAGAGGGACGGCAAACGCAGTTCACACTGATTTACCCTTGAAATGCTGAGATATTGTATTACAGCCCTTGGCAGCGAGTTGGTTCTTGGTTCCATTTCTCTTTTATTATTGCGCCCTTTTCAAGATTCGTGGTTGTGGAAAAGGAAAGAAAAGGAGAAAAGAAAACGTCACAACCAAGATAAAACTCTGTTTTTTCTTTAATTTGACTATTATCTCTGGAATTTTTTAACACTTATAGGCATATCTTTTAACTGTCACTTTTTTTTTTTTTTTTTTTTTTCCTGGCTAAAGAAATATCTTGGGGAGCTTTCTTTATTGAATATTTCTCCAAAACCATTTCAGGCCACCTTGTAGTCCATCTTGAATAAAAAAGTATGCTGTTCATAAACTGATCATTCATATTACACATTTAAGAGTGATGGGTAGAGGTTTGGCTTTTCTTGTTATCTGTGCTTCATTTGCCAAGCTAACTTTTAGCACACCATTATTTCAGTCATTTCATTCTCACCTTACGTCATTTTTGTGATTCTTCAACATTTTGTTAAATGTCAGAGATAACCTTCTCCAACTGTTGTTTTTTCACTTATTCCCGGCAAAGCAAAGCCCCTTTTGTGAATTCAATAGTGGGAAACAGATGTTCAGAGTTTTGCTTCTCTTAATGCATCAATGTAGATTGTCTTGTTGAGTTTCCTAATGGTATCATGCTATCACTTTCAGTGAGAGTGTTCCAGACAAACTGTGCACTTATTTTTCTTTTACAGTGTAGAGTCACTTAAATTGTTCTAGTCAAAACACATTATGTATAATTATACTGAAAGAATTGTTTTAACTTCATTGCTGAAACACACATCAAACCGACCCATATTTTTTTATTTACATTGATTTCTTTGTACACTGATCTGCTAGGAAAACTTGATTTGTGTAATTAATGCTGGGCTATTTCTCAAAAATTGCACTCTAAGCAAATTCCTATTCTCTGAGTAGCAGATATTCATTCCTGGCCAATTAAATGCACTCTTGTTATTTATTGTATTCCTATACTATTATTATGCTTTTCTGATGGGCTTTTAACTGCTGTGATGAGTGCTACTTAAATAAGAGCAGTTCATTAGCATGCTGATATAGTTAACTATGATGAGCTCTAGCCATGTACTATGTGAGTAACACTACACAATTAAATTACCTCCTAATTTTGATCCAGTTAACAAAATCTTAATGCCCCTGGTCAAGACTGTTTTCATTGGCTCATCCAGTTTTTTGCTCAGAAAAAAAAAAAAGGAGAAAAAAAAGCCCTAAAAATATATCCTAAAAATGCACTGGGTTTGAACCAATGGCGAGCTGATGAACTGATTCCTGAATGCACTTGCTTATCTTACAGTTTTTACCTGACCTTGAGAAAGATTTTTTATTTGTTATTTAATAAGGAGCAGCAATTTAAATCCAATTTATGTCAACTTGATATAAAAACCAGCTTGAGATGAGAAGACAAATTTTGTTAAAATGTCCCCTGTAGTTAAAAGTCCTGCCAATTTCTAGGGAAGTTGAATAACATTCCCGTAAGCAACAGTTACATCTTGACTAGAAGCTTCTCATGGTTCATATTCTCTGGAAGTTACAAGATTCCTACTAAGCTTAGGAGTAATTCTGCACAGGGAGTTAAGCTGAGGTTTTTCCAGATGCCATGCAATAAATCTTATGTGAGCATTTGCATAGGTACCAGTGGGAAGGACTGGAAAAGCAGTTGTAAGATTTTGAAGCTGAAGTTGGTTGTGCACTCCTTTATACGGTCAGTTTGTACCAAAGGATAATCTAATAACATGAGAGTAAAATACTTTGCATTCATAGATACTTTACCTATGTATCTTTTTCTATTGAGGATTGATAATAGACAAGCAATATGTAACATAACATCCAGTACAAGAGTTAAGAAAAACAAAAAACTGAAGGTTAGGTCAAATCTTACACAAGCAAAAGTGACAGAAACACAGTGCCAAGTATGCATCTGAAATGTCTATTATATGAATGTATGGAAGTTTCAGTAGCAACATCACAATTATGAACAAACTGAGATTCACACTTCTTTCACCATTTAGCATTAGAATTTGGCTTTCAAATTTGAGACAGTAACTTTGGAGCCTGAACAGAAACATATTTTCTACGTAAGGTTATTTCAATAACAGCCTTGCTTACCTTTGCAGAGAAAATACACAAAACTTTCCTTGTGAAATGCTATCATTTTCATTAGTCCTCCACATAATCAGTCTTAGGTCCTCACACTTTCAGCCTCCTGTGTCCACATGTTCTGATAATACTTTTGACAGTCTACTTCCAAACAAACAAGAGGATGAATGGCTACATGAGTAAACAATGATTTGAAGACAGACATAGGAAAGGAGAGGGAGAGGGAGGACTTACTGTGACTGAGGAAAATAAAGCATATTTGGAAGTCATAGGTGCATGTGGGAAAGCTGAACAATATTAATACCATGACAAAATGGTTCATACATATTGTCATCTAGATAATATTCCTTTCCTACTGTTAAAATTATTTCTCATAATAGATGTGTGTATGTGGCTGAGGTGCAACAAATTTTATCTAAAGATGTCATAAGCTTTCTGTAATTTAGGACAAAAAACCCCAGGATTAAAGATTCTGAAAGATTTATTTGGTTTCAGATTGTAAACCTTGATGCATAGATAATTAAACTCTGGAGCACAAGGTCAGCAAGGATGACCACAATGGCCCATCTTATCTGTGTAATTCCTCAGCCCTTTTCTAAAAACTGTCTTATAATCACCACCTTTGTTGACCTTTGAGCGCTGTATCATTCTGTTATCAGAATTTTCTTGTGAAGGTACCTTGCAGGTCCTTTACAAATGGGAGAGAAAATTTCCTAGATCAAAGGTTTCTCAATGCCCAGGGAGCTGAAGCAGCAATCACTGAACGGGAGGAAGAAAAGAGACCAAGAGAAAGACAAGGTAGAGTGGAGGATGAAGTTCTCAGCAGGCAGAGACACAGGCATCTGTCTTGTATCTGTTGATCCCACTTTCCTGCTAATTTTCCAAATTACCTAAACACTCCTTCTTCCATATGTAATTAATGTCACAACTGACCAGTAAAAAAAAAGCGGTCAAATATAATGGATACAATGAAATTAATGACTGGCAACCCAATTCTGTATCAACTCCTAAAATATGTACATTAAACAGGACAAACCTTGGTCAACTAAAAGAAAAGAGATGGGAGAGAGCCACTGAGTTGTGTAGCAGAAATGCTGTGTTAAATGTATATTGAGTTGAGAATATCATACCTGCTGATTTTCTTGCTTTTTGCCATTAAAGGAACTATATAATTAAATTATTTAACTGAAAATTAAATAAGTTTGAAATGCAGAAATAGATTTGCTTTATTCTTTTTTTCAGTACCTGCCACAGAAGTTAAAATTCAAAAAATAGAGTCACAGGTGACAAAAATTTGCTGATACTTGAGTCAGTTTGTTAGACTATGAGCAGCCACGAGTGCAGAACGTGTTTCATAAATCATCCAGTATTGTCCCAATATTATAGTACTTACTTTGCCAAAAATTTCCATGTCTTCCTTGACTTTTAAAAAAGGCAGAGTAGTCAATAGCCTTGCAGGCCTGAGATCAATAAAAATAGCCTTATGGAACTCGCTTAAATATATTGCACTAACTGGTGTCAGATACACCTTATTTTACATTTTTTTCTAAAACAGTTGGAATATAATGTATAAATCTCAGTTAGAATATGTCCTTTGTATGCAATTTTAAGAATAGTGGAAAAAATGAAATGGGTAGAATTTAAAATTATTTCAGTTATGCATCATCTTCTATTTTCATTACCATGAAAATAAGACAAGCTGTAAGTTAATTCCGTCCTCTTATAATTCAGCTCAACACACACAATGCCTTCGCAGTCAACCAAACTTTATCAAACCTGCAATGGAAGGGTCATGTTAAAACTCTATGAATAAACTTCAAACAACTCCTTTACCATAAAAGTAGCATGTTTTGTCCTTCCACCTTGTAAACTTACTATGCAAGAACTGTACTTTCTATCCATATAATTATATATAACTAAAAATAATTACAATTTTAATGAAATTTTGGTTTACTCTTAAATGTGAAACTGAGTGCTCTAATCTAAGAGAAGCCAATTTTCATTATTTCAAGTCCAAATACAAGTTAACTGTTTCCTCTGCATCATATTTACTAAAACTTACCTACTTCTAATCTTTTGGAGTAATCTTCATTAGTGTCAGGGAAAACACCCAGATGAAATTGGATTCAATAACACAGATTTCTATTATCATGGAGATGCTTGGATTGATGTAGTGTGCACCAGCATACACAGAACCTCAGAAGATCCAGGTCTATAGTATGTGCATCACTTGGACAAACATTATAGAATAAATGCTCACAATTCTGATTTATATAGAATGGTATTATTTGGTTGAATGTCATAATTGTTTATCCATGGATACAGAACATGCAGTTGACATGAACAACTATACAATGATTACCAGGCCAAAGTCTATGTTCTGTTTGACAAAGCACAATGATCTGTCTCTAAACAAACAGTGCCTTAAACATGAATGAAGCAGACAGTTATTATTAATTTTTTCTTAAATATGAGGACCTCAGTTACTACATTGATCAAGATGATTTAAATCCCTACCTATACTGGGTAGGCCTCATAACACCTTCCTTTCACCTTTCACTTCTTGGAGTGAAATCAATGATACCCTCACATACAGAACTCTAAACTTTTCTAACTATAGCTCATACTACACTGTCTTCTTCACAAGACCATGTAGCAATTGAAAGTGATTGAGATGTATAGCAACTTAATCTGACTCAGATATCTGTCAGAACTAGCCCAAATGTAAATGAAGCGATGGTCTCCATTCCTGTTCCTTATATTTTACAAGAGACCTAGATTTTGTGGTTGGTCTCTACTTGGGATGGACAAATCATTAAAATAGGATGTTATCTGAGGTCACATGGAAGCACCAGATTTTAACTGCTGACATCACAAGAAGAGCAGTGAGAAAAAGAGGACCTAAACAGCTATCACTGCCACATTGTCTTCTTGTGTGTGTTTCGGAATAATTTTATCAGCTTGTTGTTTTATAGTAGCTGAAACAAAATACATAAACTAATTTTCTTAGGAATTAACAGGTGAATGCTGTGCTTTGGGAGGCAATTTTTACAAAGAGTTCTCATGCACACATTGCAATTTCTTGAAACCTGCAAAATTTCCAGACCAAGAATACCAGAAGACCAATTAGTTTTTCAGGAACTCAAAAATTATTTTCAACAAAGATTTAATGTACTTTTAGAACGAAAATGTTCTAACAGTAATAATGTCTGCCCACCCACTTCCCCCATGGCTGGTCAAATTCCTGCCTTCCTTCTTTTTCATTTTGCTTTCAATGGCTTCCTTCTCTTGACATGTACCTAGGTTTCTCTTAAATCATTAAGATTCATCACTTCAATTTTCCTTCCCTTTAACTTATTCCTTTTGTTATTGGGCTTTGTATGAAAACAGTTTGTTGAGTTTTTTTTTATAGTAAATCAGGTCCCAGTTCTATCCCTTACAGTGAAACTCCCATTAATTAAATCAGATTAGGCGCTTTTTTGAGCCTAGGTACTAAGAACAAAATTATCAGCAGCTATTCCAAATCTGAGAGAACTGCAGATAACTATAGATACAGCTTTAAATCTCTTCTTACAGAGAAGTATATGGACTCAATTCAAAGTCTTCCTAGCTTCATCATAACCACACTGATATTTTCCCACAACACTTCAGTCTATACTAGTCAGAGGCATAATTGTAATATTTTACTGAATGGGGAAAAATGTATTTCAGTAGGAGAGGTAGTGATCTGATACCTCTAGATGAAAATGCTAAGGTCAATCCCAAAGCAAATATGTGGCATACAGAGGTATTTTATGTGAGACAAATGTGTCTTTCTTCCCTACTGACTACCTAATGAAAACACAGCAATTTCATCAAACTACACTAGCCTAGACACTGGAACAAATTCTGCAGTGCAATTTAGGATCCTGTTTCCATATCAAAGCCCCATAAATCAGGAATGTTTGGCAATCTCACAAGTTCAGTTCTATTTTTCTTACATTGCTTTATCTGTGAAGCAAAAAATTCTACCCTATTCAAAGTGATGCACACTCACAAAATGTGTAATTTGTAATTAACCTGCCTTTGTAACAAGGCAATTAAGGATTTATTGACTGGCTAGCAAGGAAGAGAGACAGAATGGTCCTTACATGTGAAAATTAGGTGCATGCTTAGATTTCTGCAAGTTTTGAGTTTCTTCCCATGCTGCCTTCACAGTTCTCCCAACATTTTTCCTGGTGCTTCTGACACAGCATTTATCCCCTAACCCTATACTTTCTCTATCAACATTCCAAATTAAGATTCCTCAGAAGCAATTGTTGAGATACTACCTCTATTGCTATTTTTTTCCAGGACTTTTTTCCAACTATCAATTCAAACAGTCGATCTTATACCTTAAGGAAGGCTTCAAGTCCAGCATTCCTTTTCATTCTTCTATTACAGTGTCATCATCAAAGCATTCCTAATGGAAAGAACACCATTCCCTCTGCACCATACTACATTGCCAAATGAAACAGGGTGAATGCCAGCTCATTTAATAAGTTATTCCTGTCTTGTGGGGTTGGGAGATTTGGTTCCTTTTCCCAGCTCTGCAAATGTATCTGTTCTATGAGTTCTGCTAAATCACTTTTTATTTTAGTTTTCCCATCTGTAAAATAGACATTCATAAAACATAATCTCATAAAGTAGTCTGATGCAAGTGCACACCAAAAATTGTATAAAGATGGGCTTGATTTATTAAGTTGATTTATAGAAGCATCCTGCGCATATTTCCCTTCCCTGTCTTTCCTTCTTCCTTACACTGCAAGCCATGTATCTGGTAAAATGCTAATAGAGAAGGGAAATAAGGTGGTTTGGGAATAATCTTGGCTCTGGTTATCACTTGCTGTCATACCAAAACAAGAAATCTGTGTGTGATCCTAAAGTATTTAAGGAAAAGTTATTTAATCTTGCAGATGCTTCAGAGGTACAATCTATAACATGATTTTTGAGTATATCTCATGAGGGTTGTGAGGCAAGGGGCACCTATTAAACATTTTGATGTCACAGACAGAAGATTCAACAAATTACAAATACTACTTTTTAAATGTATTACCTCTTTTACAAGCATTCTTGCTGTGAAGAGGTTGATCAATAGCAGAATCATCTCTGTGATCTTATACTTCATGTAAGGACACATTTCCTTTCCTTCAGGAGAAAATTCCCAGTTCACAGCATTACAATCTGAAACAAGATAAGGGAATATCTAATTGCTGACAAAAAACTAGTGTTTATATTTTTAGTATGTTACTTCAGTACCTGCAATCCACAGATCATCCTTTTCCAGTTTACCCTTTTCTTCATTGGGAATGATTCTTTATTCTGTTAACCATATCAAATGTCAAAAATCTGGAGCTGGTTTTGTTCAACAATGTACACATTTAGTTTTCCTCTTGGGAGAGCCTGATGCATCTCTTTTTATGCTATAGCCAATGCCTTGGGCATGTTTTCCTAATTGAGGTTGGCCAAAACTGTTCTGCTTTCCTGCTGCCTGTCATAGGCTGAATTACAAGCAATGGTGGGACTGGTTACCCAGCTCCCCACATTAATGACATATGTTGCTTAAATGCATTGGGAAACTTTTAGTAAGATCAAATTGCAGAACAACTTCAAAATCAAATGCCCAAAACCAACAATGGGGAGAGAAAGACAGAGACAGAAAGCTAGTTTTTTAACCTTGTGAACATTATAGCCATGCTTACAAATAAGACCAGAGTCATAATTTCATTATTAAAACTTTTTCTCTGTAATCTTTAAATTTAGGACATTTCTATTTCTTCATCTGCCACAAGTCCAGGCAAAGAGCCCACAAAATAATTAAACCAAGAAATAATTCAACAAATGTGAAAAAACACCTTATAAAATATTGTAGGTCTGACAAGTGAGAAGAATTAGGCACAAAGTAGACCAAATAACTAAGACTAAATATTCAGAATGGTTATCTGAATTATACGACAGCATGAGATGCTAGTAATTCCATATGGAATTTGCTACCAAATATGGTACATTGTATCTGTGGCCCTCAGGCTTCACTAGAAAAAAAGAAAAAAAAAAAATAAAAGAAAACTGGTAATCTAAAATACTGCAGTCTTGATATACACAAGTGCTAGGGTCTAAATCCATCATAAGGACCTATATTTCCACCCTCATAGCCATAGATGTGAAATTTTGATCTGTAGAAAAAATGTATGGTAAACAAAATTATGCAGTGATCTACCATGGCATAACTGGTGATACACTAAGTCTTCCTGGACAGAGATAAAAATTATAATGTTCTTCAGCTAACTTAAATTTTTATTACTCCAATAATAAAACCAGATCATTAACCTAGCAATAAATAGGTAACCTAAGTTGAATATATAATTATATTTTATATCCTATGAATAGGCTGAGTTCACTGCCTGCTTCTCGATGAGATACTATAAAAGGCAAATAAGAAGAAATGCTGTGATACTGGAATGTTAATACTTAATGACTCAAAAAATCAGCCATTTACAAAAGCAACAGGTGCTTTTGCAGATGATGTGCAAAGTAATTGCCCAGGTGCAGAGGAGGTGCACAAGCTGGGAGCTACAAACTGGGTTTTGTGCCAAATAAGAAGTTGATAAGAAGCAGATCCTTCAAGATGGGATAGTGCTTTTTATCATGCCAATCTCCTCCCTTTACATAATTGGCTCAGGTGTGAAAACTCTCCTCTGGAAGAAGTACCACTACATTCTCATGTAGACCTGAATGTATTTATCCCTCTGATGGGCCATAATTGGCTCAACTACACTGATGTGAGAGGCAGCTGTCATGTCCTAGAAGGTGTCATAAACCAGCGAAGACCCTCAAAGTGCCCTGTGATCCAAAGTGTTACAGCATACAGTGTAAAACTCCCACCTGGATCTGAGCCTATATTAACCAGTCGAACTTTGTGTTTCATGGGCTCTCCTCACCCCTGATGTATCAAGAATGCGACCATCGCTTTGACCAAGGGACATCGAAATTGTAACAATCAAGTGTCCTTGCTTAATCCACAGGTGGTGACTATGTATCTTTCTACTCTTATACTTTCTTTTGTTTTCCTTCATACGTGTTTGGAAGTGTTATCTTTATATTGCTATATTACAATAGATAATAATAACCAAAACAGCTACATACCTCCTTTTCATCGCAACCAAATAAACCCTACACACGTATATATAAATAATAATAATAAAATAATTTTATATATATATATATATAACCATTGATCATTCAGGGTTATTTTTCTCTAATCTACCCCAAGGGATCTATTAACAAGAACCTGTCTTCTGGGGCAAGTCATAACAAATGTAAAAATGTGAATGAAGCCTAGAGACTACACTTCAGTGAAAGTACAAAGTATTGCACTACTGAGCAAGTACAAAGAATGCCAGGCCCACAGCATGTAAATTTTCAAAAAAGAGAGTTTGGAATAGCTTTCCTTGAAAATATATTTTAAAAAATTAATAAAAGGCTACAGGGTCTCCCAGTTTTCTGAAGGGCAACAGAACCCTCCCCTGGGATATGGTACAATTCCACTGATTTTGCTGAACATGGCAGACTAGTTACAACTGACTGGGTATTTTCAGTGAGCTGTTAAGAACTGGGTTGCTGAATCACTTTAGAGACAAATTTAGTGGGAAATCCATGACCAAACCTTGTGGATTAAATCTGTGTTTATATCCATTAATACAATAACTGGAGAGATGCTTGCAACAGGACTGAAGTTACTATTTGTAATTTATTAATGTAAAATAAAAATTTAAAAATGAAGTAAGATCCATACTGTTATTTTGGACCAATATCTTTGTCAGTACTTCCCAAGTACTAGTTAATTCAAGTTACCTGAGACAGTGATGCACTGGCTATAGTAGCAAGTCAGGCAGAAGGCATCGATTCACAGAACAAATTACCGAGAACCAATAATTTTTGTATAACTTGAAACTTTCATGTTTGCTATGAATCCTAAATACACACATTGCAAAATTTTCACAGGGGAATGATTTCAAAAACTGTAAAAGCAAAGACCTGGAAACTAGGAAGAACAAAATGATATCAGGAATCCAGACAAATAAATAATACACCCTGAATATATTGTAACTAAAGGAGACACAAACATTTTCTGTTCTGAATATCAGCCCATTCTAAGCCTACTCTCTGAGGAACCACTGCATCCTAGCAGGCAGTCTCTGCATTTCCAGTTCCATGTCTTCTGTGGTTCTTTGCACACCAGCAAATGAAATGGTAGTTTTGAACCAGGACATGTATCTCGATTTTGTCAACAGGACAGGGATTGACAAGACCCTTTCGTCCTTCCCAAGTTTTTTGAATAGAATAGATAAACCATACTGATTTTATGTAAACTAGCATTTTGATTTAGCCCAAGTAATTTTACTTCCTAACTTTATTTAGTAGAAAATTCTAACCTCTCATTCGTAGAGAAATTACTGTTTTGATCACAAAGACCACTAAAGAAAATAGAACCAAATTGCATTCTGAGATTAAAAAATTACTCAGATTACCCCATGGAAATTTTCTGGACTATTTCCTTGGATAAATCATTTCTGTACTGTAGTTCATAGCATCTATTCACTGCAGTATTTAGGTGAGTTACACACAGATTACAAACTGTTGTGTTTCCTATATAAATCCTGACTGCTGCCAGATGCACAGGATGCTTTCACTACATGAATGAGGATCCCTAACTTGGACACAATCACCTCTGTTAATACAGAAATTTTCAAGAGCTCTCAAGACCCTTAGGCATCTGGTTCCCATTGACTTGCTATTGTGGCAAGGTGCCTAACTCCCTTAGGAGGTTTAGAACTGTGAATCATCGGCAAGTTTTGTCTCGAAGACTTGATCCATATTGTCCCTTTTCTAAGAACTATTAGATCCAACTCTTTCTACGAAAACCAAAGGGACCAATTCCAGCTCCCAAGGGTTGTAAGTTGTCAGTTAACAGAACTTAACACTCTTTCAAAGGCTGATGAGCATCAGCATTTCACAGAAAGAAAAGCAGACACAATACTTTTTCATTGTTTCATGTCATTTTCCCCATGCAGAATATAAAACTCAAATACATTTCTGAGAGAGTAATTATTCCTTGATGAAGTTACCAATATATTTTTCTCAAAATAAAAGAAGCTTTTGCCATACCAAGAAATATGAGGATACTTTCAACAGTGCTTTCTACTAAGAGTAGTGTTTTTGCTCTTTTTGTTAGAACAAAAGGAATTAATATGAATTTTATTATTTCCAGGTTTAATACTGGGCTACTGCTACTTTTTTTTTCACAAAAAAGACCTTTACTAAATCAGACCTTTCTTTTAGACTTTTTCTTTAGTTCTAGGAATTAATCTTCACTCATCACCATCACCCCATCCATAAGTACAAACTGCACAAGAATTTTCTTTTGCTGGCTTTTAGGTTTATGCAAATATCCTATGTGCTAGAATCTCATCTCTGCTGCCTTTTTTTTAGCCCATTGTTATTCTTTTCTACAAGTACAAGTCAACACTGCTAATTGGGAAAGCAAATAGCAACATTTCAGGACCAGCTATGAATTAGCATATCATACTACATACATTACCTATATTGTCATGCTTTTTGAATATACACAAAAGCTCCAATCTTTGCCATTACACAAACCCTTAAGTGCACTGGACTAGGAATCATGTCAGACAACCAAGATAATATGCAATTGACATGAAATACACAAACCTAACTGCTATAGAAATGGCAACACCAAAACATTTTGGTTTCTGGGCCTTTTTACTAATGAAATATCTCTGTTTACTGTAAAAAGTGGAAAAAAATTCTTAAAGAACACCATTAAGTTAAAAACTCTGGAGTTAGGAAAAATCCTTTAACTGCTAGAGGCATTTTTGAGACAGGTACACAACTTGCTATTAGCAAGCAGCTGTCAATAGAAACCAAAATCACTGTACTATTTTACTGTACTATTGCTCCTATAAGTGGCTGTATGAGTTTTAATGATTGGCTTCTAGAGGACATTATGAGTGTAGATAACATAATCCAGTATTCCTTTATATGTGTTTATATAAATAAACCAACAAATAAAAAAAAAACCTTTCAATTTTCTTAAACAGGAAGGAAAATCCCTTCAAAGCTTTGCATTAACATTTGCTTGATTAAGGCACTTATATGATTTTTTTTATGGGATGTTCTTCTTGATATACTAGGATGGAGAAAAGTAAAATCTTTTAACCTTAATGAGATTCACATATAAGCTCCCCTTCACTTCAAGAATGATTCTTACCATCCCACTCTCCCACATTTGCTTCACAGTGAAAAGGATGTTAAAATGGAAAATCAGATTAGTTTGTAAGTATTAACCAATGATCTTCTTAGCAAAGACTGAAAAAAAAAAATTATGTATACATTCTGTGGTTTCCATTTCCTTGGTTTTATTGTTTTTATGTAAATTCTCCCAGGACTTTTCAGGTTATATGTCTGGAAGCTGCAGCCATTCAGCAGAGTAAAATTTGAGAGAATAATGAGAAATGTGCTGGAAAAATTCACATAAAAGCTTTGGAGACATGAAAATGGAAACAACAGGTACATAAAAGCCTTATCACTCAAAAAAAGAAATGTCTACCCAGTGTGTGCATATATGTGTTTTAGTGCAGCTCTCTCTGAATACACAGACGTATTATTCGTAAAGACACTGTATAGAACTGCAAAGGAGTGGTATCTGACAATTTTGAGATGTTTTCAGGATATTAAGGCAATGAAAATGAATAATCCAAATGACTTCTGGTATTAGAACCCAGACATACATATAAATATCTCTATACATAGCTGTCTTGCATAGAGTTTTATATATCTTTTTATGTAAATGAAAAATATTACCAAATCCAATATGAAAATGTGTTTATGAGATCTCCCTGAACTCTTGTGAATGACAGCAATTTAGGTGTCATGGAAATACACAGAATCTACAACTAGGAAAGAATTTTTACTTGTTTTTCTTAAACATTAATATTTTTTTTCTTCCAGTACTCTTATAGCCACTTTGTCATTCAATACTAAACCTGTGACACTAGACTAAGCTGAGTCCAACTATTCTTCACTTCATACAAGTACTAGAGTATTACATATCAAACTTCCAAACCTTTAGCCATAGCCAGCCTTTATGACTCAAGTTTTATGGAATATTATTTTCAGAGGATTCTGATAAGATGATCTCTAAAACAGATAGCTCTTTAAGACAGTTCTTAACAGGCACCCAAAAAGAGGGGGGATGGGTTCAAGCTGGAAGAATGGTTCAGAAGGATGAATTTGTGCACCTGATCCCATAAGAAAAGTACTTAAAATAAGTAGATAAGAATTTCCTTGGCTTAAAGGAAAAGAGGGCATGTAGGCAAGCTCATCAGTACATGCTATGACCTATCAAGCCCATCACCACAACAGGCAGCAAATTAAATCTCTCTAAAGGCAGTCACAAGCCAAGGCAAGTGACCAAAGCACACAGCTTAATATTTTACCATTCATCAGCTGAGCAACATTAATGCATGCTCTTATCCCACAGCAAATATAAGCTAAAAATGCATTAACTCAAACAACCTCAGGCAAAACTAGTTGTAGCTAATACACACATAACAGCTGCAACTTTTTTTGGAGTGCATACATGATCATTTAACAAGGCTCATATGGTGCAAGGGAACTTTGAATGTCTAATTTCACTTCTAATTGATTATTCACATAGAAAAAGATGACTCCATTTGCCAACCAATTACAATTACACTTACGTTTATGTCTATGATACTGAAGAGCTATACTCTAGCTTAGCAGTTTTACTAGTATAGTTCTGACTCATAGTATCAAAATTAGAAATAGAGCTAGGCAGCAAAGCCTGTCTTTTTATACAATTTTCCTAAAAATTTCGTTTTGGTATAGCCAGACATAGGTGAAGTTCCTAATTAGAGTGAAAATTAGGTTATCTCAGTGGCATGTTACATATAGCATTCTTTCAACATGCTGATTTTCAATCAATTTTCATCTAGTGCATTGCAAAACTGATGCTTGACCACTGACACCAGTTACTAAAATCATAGCCTTACTCATCACAAATGGGCATTGCTACTAATACACTGATACACTTCAAGCAGGACTCACAAAGAGGTTTCAGGGGAAATCCCCCGATGACAGATATGCCTTTTGTACAGTCTAAGGCTCATGCTGATGTACAAATTAGTAGGTTCAACACCTTTATTATGCAATTTGATCTGTTCTAATACCAAAAGCCCACCACAGCCTTGCTCTTTTTTGAGATAATGAGAGATTACATTGACACACAAAAAAATAAATCTAAGTATCTCATCAGAAGGTATGGAAGGGGTGACATAGTCTGCCAGGTAGTGGTTTGACTAATAACCTCAGTCTTCCACAGAGTTTGTTGCAGAAATAGAAAGAAATTGTACAAGAATGGTTCACAAGTTTAGAGTCTTCACTACGTGTAAGATAATAAGTGTGGCAAACTTGTGCCTAACACACAATTTGAGGCAGCTAAACAAGTCTCCTTACAGTTAGAATGTGAATATTAGTGCCAGAAATATAGAAGATGATCATACATGTCTCTCAATGTATTCATTTTCGTAATTTACAATAACACCCCCTTACCTAAGGAAAGACCATTTTGGAGTTTTATAATGCCAGTTAGAATGAGTAAACAATGTCCTACATTTCTGTTCAGGAGAAATAGTATAACCATTTTATAGCCAATATGACTTCTGAGAGGAAGGAAAATATAACAATGAAACCCAGACTTCTGGCTACTTTGATCAATTTTGCCTCAAAACTGGTATTTCCTGCCAGGGTGAATTTCACTGGCTCCATAACCAGAGTGAAGAAACTCACTGGTTCCATAAAACTTCGTATGAATGTTTTACTTGACTTCTCAGCTTAGATAAAACAGCAGAGTAATTCATATTAAATGCAAGGCTTGCGAAACTGTTTTGCAGTGCTTCACTGAAAAGTGGGCTTGTTTTCAGGGAGCTGTGAAAATGACTTCCCAGATTTTTGTACCTAACAGACACTTCTCTTACTTCCTCATCAACTTTCTTTGCCATGTATCTTATCAATCAAAAGCTGTAATGGAGGAACATTTACTACAGCTTAACACAAACGTAGATGAATACCCTCAAAACTCTTATTTTAATGCCTATTTTAGAGATTAAATTAAAAAAAATAGACTTTGTTGGGGAACAAACAAACATAACAACAAAACAGAAGCAAAACTTACAACACAGGAAACAGTGGCCACCCCTGTTCATACTATCACAGTTACTTAGAAGAAGCATACAGCAGACATGCAAACAATCCCATGTGTTGCGATTGTAAATCTGTAAATCTGCTCTAGCCTATCATTTAAAATATGCCCTGTTCTCTCTTCTGTTTTCTTCTTTGCTTTTAAATAAGACAAAACAAAGGTTATTTTTTCAGACTGTGTAATGAAGTGATAATTCTTCTGTATGATTTTCTTTAAGGTGTACCTATTACCATATCCCGCAGCTGTATGGAGGAAGAGAGATATCCAACAGGCAGGAATTGTGCAGAAAGATTGATTTATTTAATTATTTTACAAACTCTTTTATAGACTTTTTTCTTCATAGTCTAATTGGACAAAGGATAAGCCACCCCTTGGGGGTGAATGGCTAAAATCCTAAACCACCCATTGTCAAAATATTTTCCTACTGTACTATAAACAAAGCTCGGCAAGGTCGCAGGTGTTCATGGTTTATACACTCTGCAAATATCTTCCGTGAGAGAGGAAAGTATCCCACAGACTTAGAAAGTAGCAAGAAAAATTCTTGCTAGCAGCATTTTTGTATCCACAGTGTACCATTGTGAGTTTCACTTCTTGTTAGGTAAAAATAGAGAGACTGCGTAGTTTACGTAACATGAAATACACATCCAAACACACCCTAAAACAGTATCAGAGACTACTACAAGTATCATTAATAGAGGAAGAAGGTTGATATTAAACAACCAATTTGGTTTCTTTTTAAAAAAGTAATCAAGCAGGAAAGCACACTCAGCACACAGTGCTATTTGAAAATCCACGCACCATTCTATCCGCCTGTCTTGGGGTTACTTTGTGTATCCCATATAGTGGCCCTATGCCCAGGAATTAATTTTGTGCCTTTCTATGCCTTTAAACTGAGCCTGAGAGGGGGGAGGAAACCCTAAGCAAAACTTCTTCAAAGCAGCTTGCAGCTTGTTCAAGGTCACACAGAGATAGAGACTTTTTTTTTTCAGCTGCGTCAGGGGAGCGAGGAAGCACCCAGCTTGCTGCTTTCCAGTCAGCTCTTGGCCAGTTGTTCAGCTTCTTTTTCTCTGGAGAGAGACTGAGAGTTGAATTTTTTTTTCTTCCCTGGAATTTCGGATTTTCTCCCTTTTCTGCTGGACTCCTTCAATATCGGAACACATCGGGAGGACTTTCCACCGAGCACAGAGGGCCTGGCCCTGGACCAAGCCCCAGCTCCGAGCAGACCAAAGGGAGGACTCTGACACTTTCCCAGGTTTTTTCTCCACAGCAAGAGATTTTATTATTTAGCATTATTATTCTTTTCCCATGTGTTTGTTAAAGAAATAGTTTTTATCTCTTTCACTTTCCTTCGAGAAAATTTTTTTTTTCCCAAAGCTGGTGGGGGAGGGATGGTTGTGACCTGCCTTCTCTCAGAGGATATATTTCTAAATTTGGCCAAACCAGCACACCACCCCATCTCTGTGTTCTTACTGTATCTCCTGACATCCTAACATGAACTTTCCCTTTCCTATCCCCTTCCCCAATATTAACTCTCTACCTCACCTCCTCAGTCTCTCAGTACTCTCTTCCTAAGTATCTCCCAACTATCCTAAGGTGTTCCTCAGGTAGAAAACCAACTCAGCACTGTACAGATACTTTTAAACAATACGTATACAACTCAGCAATACCATTAGGTAGCAACAATCGTAATATGAGTTGACAGACAGTAAGTACAATTTTTGAGGCTTAGTAATAATGGTAATTACTATGGAAGAACCCTATGGCTACACAAGCTATTACTTATCTAGATCCAAGACTGGTCATAGAAAAGAGTACTAGGTCTTAAAATTCATATGCAAATAATTCACCTGTAAGAAAAAGCCAATTTTTCAATTTAATTTGATTTGATTTGATTTGATTGCTACATGGTACATTGCCCCAGCAAATGATTCAACTGATAAATAGATCCCATTCTTGCAGTGGAAGATCCTAGAATGCGTTCTGAGAATGGTCAGGTTCTCAAATAATAACACAAACTTAAGAGAAGAAAAGGAGTTCCTTTAATGGTGAGTGTAGAGAAAGAATTACGGTTTTTACGGACTATTGTAGTGTAACAGAATCATAACAGTCTCACTGATACCTTGTTTCTTTTTCATTCGTTGAAATAATTTTCTAATGCATTCTAATGCAAAACTCTGCTGCTCCTTCACGTTAGGCTCTATTTTTTATTATATGCATCCCGATCATGACAGGAGACTAAATGCAGCTGCAATACCTAGAAATACACAAATGTCTTTTTGCATGAACCATTTTATTACAGAGATATCAACCTGTGCCCTTTTGAGGAAAAATGTTGATATTTAGAATTTTCACCCTAAGTAAAAAAAAAAAGCTGAAATATTCAGAGTTTTTCATGAAATGGATATTTAATTTTTCAGTTAGCTCTACCGAGACCCATTAGGACACACAGGCCATCTCCTTTCCCATGCAAGAGTATTCCAGATAACAGTGTTTTTTCCAGACTACTTAGAATTTCACAACCTGTTTTTGCTAGTTTCCCGGTGCTGCAAATGTGATTATTTGATTTCTTTCAACTGAAAGATACAGAGACATACACTATGAGGATATAAACTCATATGCTTTATCCAATAAAGAAAAAGAACAGTAATGTGAAAGAATTCTTGTGAAAAGTTGTCTGATGTAAAGGGAAATATCTTTTCCTCTTTATGTCATGGAGCATATGCACCTCCAAAAACAACCCTACCAAAATAAAACATGGAATTCACTGAAACAGTCTTCTTCCTCTGTGCCACAACCCTTCATTCAAGATGTGCTGTATTAAACCAGAGAGGCCTATATATACATATCTATATATATATATTACATATTACATACTATATATAAAATTTTAATTATATTCCAACCACTCCAGGTTTCTGTCACTTTTTCATTTAAGTAAAACACAGAGTAACATCCCAAAGTGCTGCACTCAACTGCATGTAACTTCAAAGTTTGCATGTTCCATCTTCTCTTCATTGTATATTATTTTATAATATGCATTGGAATATACAGGTAAGGCAGATGATAGGTAAGTATTATTTTGTTAATTACAATAGCAATTCTATTGTTAACAATGCAAGAAATCTCTAGACATCTGTAGCCAATTTAATGTTTAATATCTAACAGAAAGCTTAAAAGAGATTTTTCAGGGGAAAACCAAGTATTTTAGAATGGTACCTTGAAATACATTATATTCATAGACATTGAGAGGTTGTTATGAGCTCCTTCAATCACAAACAAGGGCCATAGAATTTCACTCCAATGCCTATATTAGGCCCTTAACCTACAGGTGACCTAGAGCATCAAGCCTACAGCTTCATGTTTTTTTCAATAATAAATAAGAAAAATAGGAAATAAGAAAATAGGATAATAGGTCAGGTGAGAGATCTGTTTTAGTGAGTGTACTTGAGAAAGACTTTTACTAAACTACCATCTAGGGCAGTCTACAAGAGGGTTTAGAGAGGGGAGCCTAGTATCTAAACCCTTGCAAATTTCTTAATCTGTCTTTTGCTTTATTTTCGAAGTGTGATGTGAATTAGAGAAGCTGGTCACCAACAGCTTTGATGTTACTTTTAGGCCAAGGATCTGTGGACATGAGACAAGGTCTCCGCACATTCCTAGTTAGACACAGAATTCTAATGGGTTCAGTGGCTCTGTCCACACATTTCAGTTTTCCTTAGTGGAAAAGAAAGCAGTAGAAGCAAGTTGTTGACCTCTTTCTTGTCTTTCACCCATGTTAGTTTGAAGTCAGAGCTACAAGTGTTGTGTCTCTTACTATCTAAGCTACCAAGAGTCCTTGCACACTCCATCACCCAAAAATGCTATTTGTTTAATAACAAACTCAGGGGAAACTATTTGCAGCACTAGGATGTATAGAAGAGAACATACATTCTGCATGAGGATGCATAATGCTCTTTCAAGAGAAAGGGCATTATAGTTTGCCCTACAGTAGTGTAGCTCACAGGATTATAGTTTGGTTTCTACTACTGGTTCCTGCAGTAAATTCCAGTCAAACCTTATTTACTATGCCAGGTGTTGTAAGTGCCTTTCAGAAAGCTAAAGGAGTTGCTTGGGCAGGTTGGCACTGTTATCCCAGGACAGGACACAGGGCCATGTCCTGCTAGGCTGGGTGAGAAGGGTGTCCACCCTCTTCCCCTGGGCACTGCTGCAACCCAACTCAGCCAAAGGCACCAGGGACTCACCATGCACTCACCAGGCCACTCTGCTATCTCCAGACCTGCTCCATTGGCTAGGATTGTGCCACAGGGCTGGCAAACTTCCAGAGGAATATCCAGCAGCTCCCAAACCTCACAGCTCCAGCACCTGGATGCCACTGGTGCAACCCTGAGGAGCAGGGGCACAAAGGTGCTCCTGTGGAAGCTGCCAGAAGCCAGACCAGCCTGTTCAATTCCACACTCTGAGGGAACATGTAGTGTAGCTCTGTCAAAGAGATGAGGATAGAGGGAAAGAACCTGTAACCCAGCAGAGTGGAAGCCCTTGAGGCAGTGGACATTAGGCAAGCACCTGAGAACAGTCACTCCAATACACAGGCTGTGTGAAGCCATTCCTAATACCCCTTGCTTGCTGCATAAATTTGTCCTTCAGCTAGCAGAGGTGGAAGTAGAGGAGTCACCTCTTGTCACTGCAGAGAGGAGTGGTTATAGTGTTTCTACCATGTTGTCTGGCGGCATCTGTGTGGGAAATACCAGCAGCGTTAGTGCCCGGGCAGCCAGGGCAGGTGTCTGCCATTACCCCTGCAGGCAGCCAGAGGCTTGGCACAGGTATTCGGAGAAGGCCTGTTGCCCTGGGGAATCTCTAATGAGCTATGAAGCCATTAACTGGAAGGGCAGAAGGGTGAGCCCAGCCCCTGGCAGAACACTGAGCCGTGGGTAGTGATGGGCAGCCAGCCCTGCTCCCTGCTGAGCTCGGACATGGCTGCCCTCCAGGGACTGAGCTATCACTGAATTTGGGAAGTACCCCCAAAGGTGGGGCAGGGGGGGCTTTGCTCCTGAAGAGGTTTATTTTTTAAGGGATAGTTAGGAATATTATGCTACATATTGCTCTATGCCTCTTGGCATAGACAGACGGGCCGGTCGCGGGAGGTGATTATCCTGCTCTGCTCTGGTGTGGCCTCACCTTGAGTCCTGTGTGTAGCTTTGGGCCACACAATACAAAAAAGAAAGAAAGCTACTGTAGAGCGTCCAAAGGAGGGCAACGAAGATGGTAAAGGGCCTAGAGGGGAACGATTTACTTTAAAAAAATATATAATAATCGTGCTCGGTTTTTATAATTTTAATTCGGCTCAATTTCCCGCTCTCGGCTGAGTGATCGGCCGGAAGGTGAGCGACGACTCCTTTAACAAAAGCTCGATCCGCACCGGATTGACGTTCCCCTCAGCCAATAGAGTTACAAACGCCATCCCTCCGCGGCTCGGGTTGGCCCCGGCTCCCGGCGGGACACCGCTCAAACCTGTAGCGCCAAGACTGGGGCATGGAGGTCGTGCTGGGGCAGGTGGAGCAGCTGTCGGCACTCCTGGTTGTGTCCCGCTCCGCGTTGGTGCGGGACTGGGACTCCCTCACCCTGGACAGGGCTCTAGAGTGGGCCCGGTATTTCCAGCACCTCTATGATCGGTTCCGTGCCCGGCCCGAGCTCCGGGAGGCCCTCGGGCGGCGGCTGCGCCGGGCTCAGCCGTACCCTCTGCTCGGCTTCCCTACACTGGGCCGCTGCCCACAGCTGGTGGGGCTGGCGCTGCTGGAGAACCGCGCTTTGCCGCCTGCTGCCTGCCGCAGCCTGCTCCGCAGCCTTCTGCAGCCTCCCGGCGCGGGGACCGGCCCCGAGCCCCGCGGCCTGGCGCTGCTCGCCCGCCGCAAGGCCGCGGCCTGTCTGCTGGCGCTGCCCCGCCGCCCGCCGCGGTGTCCCCCGGGCAAGAGCCGCAGCTGCAGGCGGAGGCGCAGCTGCTGCTGAACCGGCTGCGGGAGGAGGGGCAGGAGGTCGGGGAGGCCGCGGGGCAGCTGCGTTGGTTGTGCGGTGTTCTGGAGCAGCTCCCCCAGCCCCGCGCCTTTGAGGTCGTGGCGGCGGCGCTGGCTCTGCTGAAGCAGGGGAGTGGCGCTGAGCAGGCCGGAGACAGGGATCGAGATGGGACCAGCCTAGACGGGTACCAGGCGAATGCTGCAGAAGACGGATGCACCGCCGGGCTCCTGCTTTCCTGGCTGCTGGGCAACCAGGAGAGATTTTCTGCCTTCTGCCTTTGCCTCCCATGTTCCCTTCTTGCCTTTCTAGCTGGTCACTATTCTCAGTTAAGCAGATCTTATTTGGACCTCTTAACCGCCTGGGGAAGCCACTTGCTCTATGATCCCTTGCAGGGAAGGTGGATTAAAAGTTGCTTTGACAAAGCTGAATTGTCCTGGGAAGAATTAAGGGAGCGCTTCCGCTGCCTCTGTCAGGGATCTACACTGCTTAAGGAACAGACCCAAGCTGCTCTGAAACTCCTGAAGACACAAGATGGAGACTTTAAAGTCTGTGGCCTAAGTGTGTGGAGTGACTTACTGATGGAAGTAGGCTGCTAATGCATGCACACAAAAGCAACATGAAAACTTACAAAATGAAGCAAATCTGGTTAACTTTATCTGATGTAAAAGGCAAGACAACTACACCTCACTTTGTTGAAAACAAAATGTTACTGTAACTGCTGATCACAATGGTTCTGACTGCAGCTGGTTCTGAAGTCTTTCAGGAAGGCCTGGTGATTTCTTGTAATTGTGCTGTTATTTCTGGTCAACACAGAAAATTTCTTCCTTTTCAGTACTTGCTGATTAGTTATCTAATAAAATGAAGAAAATCCTTTATGCTTCAAATATGGAGTAGTTTCTGTTTAGAAAGTATGGCAGTTCAGATATGGTTGTGGTAGTAATTTTTCTAAGTCTTGGAAGCTGAGCAAAAAAGGTTCAAAGGGAGGGTGGAGTTTAAAATGTGGAAACCCCAGATTCAGGGTTCATTTAGTAGTGATTGTCCTTATTGGGCTATCTGCTCTGGTGGCCACTTCCATGCTTCTATAGCTCTTGCACATGACTTAGCCCCAGGCTCAGTGAAGAAAGTGAGAGGAAGCCAACTGGAACATTTGAAAAGTTCTAAAATAGAAGTCTTTATTAGTTGCTATGTTATTTGATAATACACAGGTATTTCCTAAGAAAATGGCAGTAAATTGTAGGATGTTCTGTGTGGTTTTCTTCCCATTTCCATAATTTATTTCATGATTCATTGCTTTGTGAAGCAGAGAAGTGAGTGAACAGCAAACTTTTTTATTGTCTGTATATATAATATGTATTAAATATTTATAAAACTTTGTCTATATACGTACACAAAATTTTATATAATTGTATGTATAAAATATGTGGTATGTAGTATATATATTATTTCCCCTCTTTGTTATTTTATGTTTTATCTGTTTGTGTGAGGAAAACTTGAACAGGGTAGTTTCTACCTTTCCAGTGTCATTAAAATTCGTATTGCAATGCAGAAGTAATGTGTATATTTAGCTCTGTAAAATAGTATTGCCAAAAGTGAGCACTATAAAAAGAGAATAGTCAAGGAAGATGAAGGAAACATATAGAACTACTGCAAAAAGAGTTATTCATTAATCTTTTGTGTGGAGGACCTATCAGAGTTCCTGCAGACCATATTCTTACAGTTTCAAGATCAATTGAGACATCTCTTTTGTTGCAAAAGTCCTTTAGAAGGGGTTAGAAGATTGTTCACTTAAAGCAAACAAGCTATTAAATGTATAAACTGTATTGGAACTAATTAGAGTAGTAGTCTGTATTATGACAAGAAATAGTGTATATAACTATGGCTGATAATTCTGTATGGCACAACTAGAGTGGGAAGAATCTTGTGCTTTTGAAATGGAAGCAATTAGTACAAGGATTGAATATCATCTGGGAAAAGAAATGATGGTTATTTGAACTTGTATGGAAGTAATTAGAGACATACACAAGTTCTTTTCCTTCCCCTATTCTAAAACAGAAGAGATACTTAGGGGTAGCACCATTATGTAGTTAGAAGGACAGGCTACTAACCTATCAAAAATACAACTATTTTCTTTGTATTCCTTACTATGTCACTTCAGTGAGACAATGAAATTTTGGAGATCTGTGGATGAACATATTCTAAAAGTACAACTGTGGCAGTTGTCTTTCTCTGTCTTAAATGGAGTTGTTGCCCCTTCTGGAACTTGAGGTCAGTCTTAAAAGACATCAATGTCAGTGGACCTCCTGACTGAGTCAGTATTTCTGTGGTATCAAAAAAAAAAAAAAAAAAAAAAATCTGTCTAAAAATCTGTCTGAAATCTGACAGTGTTTAAAACTGCTTAGACGTGTAAAGCATGAAGTTTGAATTTATGTTGTCTAGCCACAGTTCCCTGTGTTATGTAGTTTTGGCATTTGGTATGGAAACTCTGCACTTGAGCTTGCTCTTAATGCCTTTAACAGGCATAAGATTTTTTTGTCTGTTAGAATACTTTCTGCTATCAGAGGTTCCTGATGAATAATATACCCAAACATACTAGTCAAAGTTATTTGCTTCTCCCCAGATATACATTAAGGGTGATTATCAAATATTGCAATAACCTTACAAATGCTATAGTATCAAACCAAGCCTCAACTATTAAAACCTACTGTTCCCAGGTACATCAGTCTCTGGGACAAATTTCAATGAGAGTTAAGTCTTAGTTTTGCTTGTCAGGGTAGATATGTTTTCTAATTATACTCAGAATGTTCACTATAAATTAAGTCTCTTAACTATTTATAGAATAAATCAGATCCTTGTAGGGAGTTTCTTCTTGCATTTGAAGTATTTGAAGTCTTGCTTTTTGATAAACTTAAGCTTTGTGTTGTAAAATTCAGTTCATGAAGACATATGTCTTCTTTTCGAGTAATGTTTATTACACCTTTTTAACTAAGTGTATGTCTCGGTTTTGAAAGACAGGTGTCTGCTAAGGAAGGCAGAGGCCCCCCTTGAAGTGGCAGATATAACCCCTTTTTCCCTCCAAGTTATTATATTTTGAAATCAAGGGCCTTTAGGCAAAGATGTGGGAAATAGGAATAACAGTTCTTTAGTCTCTCTCTATATATATGTATATAACCAGTCAAACAAAACAACAACAACTATGGCAGTAACAGCAATCACAAACCCAGTGCCAGCCTTCTCGGCTGTCAGGCCCTTTTCCCTCGGGTGCAGTTCCGCTCGCAGCCGGCAGGGGCGCTGGCGGCTCCCGGTGAGCAGGGCAGGTGCGATGGTTCCCCCGCGGCTGCAGGGGGCGCTCCGGAGCGAGCTCGGGAAACCCGCGGCTCTGGTGCCCTGGGATCCCGGGAAGGGATGGAACAAAGGCTTCACAAACCGCTGGGCAGCTGATCCCGGGCTCTCAGGAACAGCAGGCTGGAACAGCAGGCTGGAACGGCAGGCTAGAGCGGCAGGCTAGAACGGCAGGCTAGAACGGCAGGGACGAACGCCAATCCCAGGTGGCAGACGAGATGTATCCAGATGGGAAAAACCCACGGAGGCCCAGGCAGGCAGGGCGAGCAGGGCTACAGCGTAGCGAAAGCTCGAAGCAGCAGCGGAGCAGGGCAGCCACAGCTCGGTCTCCAGCAGGGCAGGGAAAGCGGCTTTTGGAGTCCCGGCGTTGTTTCCAGCAGGAAGAAAGAACGGCCAAAAAGAAAGAAGCAGCAGCTCCTTTCTCTGCAGCTTCTCTCTCCGGACGCTCAGAGCGAACTGACCCCACACCCAGGTGTAGACAAAGGAGTAGCCAGGCCCGCCTCACTCCCCTTTTTGTCTTTCTTAAGTACAGCTATTTGTCCCCTAGCAACATGCATATGGGAGAAAATTCCTTTAACAGGAAAACTTAAGACTAAACTAAAACCCCAACAGTGTAACTACAGAATCTTTTACTGGCATAGCTAGGAAGTAATAGGCCCAGCAGTGACTTTATTAAGAAAGTAAAGAAGTAATCGTGGGCATGGATGGGAAAGAGAGGCCAGTATAGACCATATATACTTGATTTCCAGTTCTGTCTTCCTTATAGAAACAAGGATACTAAAAGGTAGTTTAATTTCAGTGAGACAAAAGCACCTGGTTATAGCAATTACACAAAAATGTTCCAATCTGTCCCAAATACATTATAAAGACATGCCAGATCCCTGATTACCAAATTCCAAAATCCATCTGGCATTCATTGAACAAATACACTGGTCCACATTCCCTATTATTTCAGCGTGCTTGTTGAGTTCTCCAGATAGCTGTGTGAATGATGAATTTTCTTTGGAACTCCGTTTTTAATAAAAGTGTAAACGGGAAAGGTGTGATGTCTGTAACCTCCTCCCTCTATGTATTTGCAGCTCATATGTGCAAACTCTTGATAATCTCAACTATCATGAGAAGCAAGATACTGTAAATGACGGGCTAAGGCCTCTTCCCCAATCACCTTCCTCTTTTCTTTTTCTTAATAAGGAGAAGCAGATCTCTGCTATTTATGAAATGATGATTGAAGAAACTGCTATGCTTGTGTTCTAGAAGATTGGTAGGGATTGTGGAATGCATCAGGAGGATATTACTTGCCCAATTAATAGCTAAGATATTTTCCTGCTATTGATGTTCGGTTTTTTCCTCCAAGTAAGAAAAAACAATTTAGCCCTTGTCAAACAGAACTGTAACTTCACAAGTGATATACTATGAGATGTCTGGATACAAAGTAGCCTTTTTCTTACTTTTCTTGTGAAGTGTCTGTTCTCTTGTACTAGGCAAAATCTAGAAGAAAGCAAATTATATTCTAGTAGTTTGCGGTATCTATGCAGATACTAGAATAAAGATAAATGATGTAGAATAAATTGTTCATTTATGAAAACAATATTAGCAAATTGGTACCATTCAGGTGAATATACAAGCCTGACTGTGACAATGCATTAGCATGATTTTTTTTGCACACAATGTTTCTTTCCTCAACCCTCTCCCAAACAGGTGAATAAGGATCTAATGTTCTTTTTCTTTTCAGTGACAGTGAAGGATGATTTTTTTTTTCTTCTCATGTATAAGAGAATATTTTTTAGGTCATGAAGGCAGACTAATATTTTGATCACATGAAAGTAACATTTTCAGATACTGTTTAACTAGCCAGTTAAAGCTGTATGGCTAATTTTAGTTCTGCTGTTTCTGAAAAATGGAAGATTTAAAGCTAAATTCTATTCCTTGTGAACAGTTTGGATGAATGACCCATTGCAGAATGCCAGCAAAGGCCCTACATCATCGCTGTTCAGAATACAGCAAAGAGCAGTAGCATGGGCGCCATGTACTTACTTATTTGATGGGCAGAATTACAGAAGAATAAATAAAATTCAAGTGGAAAGGGTGAGGAGAAAAGGTGGAAGGCTGCTCACTTTTGAAGACCCATTGAGAAAGGGTAGATTTCCCCTTCACTGAAACTGAATGGCTTTGCTACTGCTGTGGACAGCATTGGGCTGGTAATTTTGTGATAAAAAAAGATCAGAAGAGTTTTGATTTGATGTTAGCTGCTCTTCCAAAGCACTCATCCTCTGTGTGCCCAAATAACCACATTGATCAGTGGTTTAACAGGCAGAATATTAAGGTAGTGAATGAGAAATGTAGTCGCGTGTGCAGGGTAGGAAACTGTTTATTTAAATAGGGGCTGGTCTCACAGAGGTGAGACCAAAGGAATAGCATCATATCTGCCCTGGTATAAAATAGATTGAATATCCCATGTATGGTCTGGAAAACTAGATTTTTATCAGATAATAATCAATATAATTACTTTTCACAAGCAGTTTGCTCTCAGTATTGTGTCTGTCTCATGAGGAATTAAATGTTATTTGTACCAAACACATCCTTTATTAATCAGTTATGTGCCTTACTGAATTTTAGATTAAGAGATGCTGGACAACCTGGAAAAAAATTACATGTTTGTTCTACCCATGTACTTCTTTTTAAAAAGTCTCAGGATAAAAAAATGACAGTAGCAATGAACTAGACCAGAGATAAACACATAGTTAAGGTGCATCCTCTTTGATAATTTTTCAAAAGTAGCCTACTAAGACATTAAGCTGGTAAAACTAGCTATTACTTCAGTACTGAAGTCATTCATGTGCCACCACCACTTTAATTCCTTTTGTGCCAGTACCTTAGAGTTACTGATATTATTTTAAATAATTAATCACATGCCAATAATTTTGCATTGTGTCAGTTCTTTCACAGCTAGAGATCCTTGTCCCTAAATCTTTAGAGTGGTTGGCATTTTATTTACAGTTATTATTTTGATTCATCTCAGATACCACAGAGGGTGGCAGCAGAGCCTCTCTGCACAGATACACTTGGACTTCTGATCCAAGGGGAGAATCCAAGCTCAGGGCTCGTTTCTAGAAGCAGAAGAGACGAGGGAGTAAACACTCATAGTTGTGTTAGCCAGTCAGAAGTTTCCAATTGAAAAATCCTATTGAAAGTCTATTTTGTCCTTGCAATTCTAAGTTTACCAGCTCTTTAATGTAATTTAGGATCAGGTAATAATATAAACCATATCCTCTAACTGTCTGTATCCACAGGCCCATTTTATTAATAATATTAGGTATGCAGCTCTTAAATTCCTTTTCTATTACATGATAGATTCCATAGTATTATGTGATCAATTTACTGTAACACTTAACGAGTACATTTTACCAGAAGTCATAGCAGTATGCGCTGAACAAAAAATGTAGCAATCAAATTCTGAATCTTGTCTTGAACTGCACCTTCCTATTCTATTTCTTCCTCTGGGAAGAAAGTTCAGGATGAATGCTCAGACCTGGGCTATTCGTCGTGTGTAGCTCACAAACACACTAATCCCAGCATTTGATAAAGCGCTATTTAGATTTTTGGCAACTGTCATGAGTTTTAAATCCCACCACAAAGATTATTTGAATGTTTTCCTAAGAATTATTTCCAGGAATGAAATATGTACTGCTTTTACCTGCACATTTGTATCATTGTTCCTCTTGTGGTATGTTGGACTCAGATCAGGAAATCCTAATTGTGGTCTTGAGTTCTTGTGCATAGTTCTTCTCTCAAAATAAAGTTAGCAATGGAAGAAAATTATCGTGTGCTTTCTGTCATGCATAATAAATATTACACCCATAAAAATAAGCCAACAATGCAAAGACAATTTTCTACATGATTCATGTATCAGTTAAATACATAGATAAATACTTGGTTTTAATGTTGAATAACTGGGAAAAAATATGTATTTGTTTTGCTCTCGTAGGAGGAGATAATGAATCCTCTTTAAAGACCAGTAGGCTGAAATGTGAATGCAGCCTCTCTTTCCAATACTTATAGGCAGTGGAGTCATTAATATTTTCTTATTAATGTAAATGAGCTAGGTAAGAACAATTGATTTCTTCTAGGAATTAATTGGACATGATCAATTCCTAAAACAAGTGTGACAACAAGGTCATTCGTCAGCTGCTTAACAATGCAATAGCCTAAGCTTGCCCTTTCAGCTGAGAAAAGATGCCATGCCCTGGAGAAAAGGCTTTTAAATCATTACGCTATTGACAAAAAATTGTGTACTGTTGTCTCTCACAGACTCATTATTCTCAATGCTGAGGTGAAACTTGCTGAGTTCAGGTATTTTATAATTTGCCTTGTTCAAGCTTTAGTTTTAGGGTAAAAATATAAAATATATATAGGAAACTAAGGGTTTTCTCAGCTATGCAGGGATCTTCAGGCATTGAAAGTGATATGCAAGCAAATATCATAATTTAATTAATATCTAGATCTTCTACATGCTTTTGAGTAAGTTGATGGCGTTTTTTAATTATACAAATGAAATAATCTGACCCATCACTTGTTTATTTGCTTCAAGTTAGTTTGAGCATTGAATTCACCTCCAGTTTGCCAATGTTTTGGTTTTTTGTTGAGGTTTGCTTTTTCCCTAATGCAACAAAAGCACCTTCCCTTTTATTCTTCATAAATATGTACTAAATCATTTTTAGCTTCAAAGATAATATTCATCAAGGGAACACTTGGATGACCATAATGCAGAAAATATTTTCTAGAATGTAATTTCTAGAATGTAAATTTCTTAGTACTGCTGAAGTAGTCAAGTACTTTCCCCTATTTTTAAATGGGTCAAAATTCAGTGAGGAGACAACCCCCTCCACCTGCAAACAGTGCATCAAACCATCATTTAACCCAAAAAGCACAAATAAGATCCAGTAACAGAAAATGAAAGCTTGAATCAGTTAAAAGAAAGATTCTGTTTTCTGTAATGATAAGATTATCAAGTTAATTTATCAACAATTTTTGTGGTTTTCACTGCTTACTTGCAATCCTTTGCAGAGAGTTTGTGTATTCCTAAAATGTGCTTTTTTATTTCAAGCAAAAATTTTTTGGCTAGTAAGACCAAGCATATGGCCTGGTAGGGAGAAAAACGAGGAAGAAAAAAAGAAGGGCTGGTGTGTGCACTTCCCTGTCATGAAATTGAGTATGCTGTTTCACACCTCGTGAGCCTGATCTGTGAGCAGCGAGCATACCGTTGAACACAAGAGCGTAGTGTGGAACATGTGGCTCATAATGACAAAATGCAGTTGTAGCATTTTGATGTGATCATTGTTCAAGACTATTGGAATCCATCCAATGAATGTGAGGATCAGACTTAATACTGCTTCCTTTTGAAAGTAATTGGATTTGTGGCACTGTCTGTAATTGAGCTGGGTAGAGCATGAATTTTGGTGTGAAGTGTAACGAACAATATCACCTCCAAAGCAAGAAGAAACACTGAACTTATTTTTTGAAGACCATACAAATGTTTAGAACCATTCAGTCCTATGAAAAAAATCTATTATGTGAAAAAAAAAATTGTTTAAGTGACTGAGGAACGATTCCTGTGGTGTTAACTCTAGTAACATAAAATTCTCATCTTCACACCTTGTATCTATGTCAAGTTTTCCAAGATTTTATCTTTGGCCTATGGCTTTCTACATATGACAATTTTTATTCCTTTTCAATCTGAGAGGGGAAAAATGACTTAAATAATTGTTGTCTTTGTTCAATGATGTAAAAAATGTGTTGCTGACACTGCCAGTTCAAAACTGTTGGAAACATGAAATAAATTGCAAAAGACTAAGAGGAGCAATTTAAGATGGTGTGTTATCCAAACATATGTACATGCACACTCCACTAGTCACTGGACATCTGGTTGAATCTGGAATTACTACAGTAACTTTCAGGTAATGGTGAGCATGCACTTGCCACTAATTACAATAGGAAAATACTGGACCCTGTGCACAGCACTGACAAATTGCTCCCAGTGGTATCTAAGCTATTTCACTGTTGTCATTATAACCTCTAGCAAAGTCAGGGTATTTGTAAAGAGTGTTGTGTCTGCAACATATTAAAGATATTATATCCCTATTTATAGTCCAATTCCGTGAATAGAAAATTCCAACAGAGAATGTTTACTGTAGAAATTTTGGAATACGGAGCTTTTAAAGTCAGGTATGTTTATTTTATGGGCCATGTATTTAGAGAAAAGCAATTAAAGCCACCTTGCTCATTAACCTTTCAGTTCCTTGTAGAGCACTTTAAGCACAAGAAAGTGATTGCATTTTGATTTGTAATGCTTCAGTGAACTGGCCCTCTTCTCTGGGCATGTGTGCATTGTACTAGAGTGCAATCTCTAAACACTTGCATGTGTTTTTGTTTCACCACAATTTAACTGATATGCTGATCTAAATTCTTTGAGCTCATGGATTCCAAATGCCTTTTACCATGTACTTTGTTCAGTCCTTTTTTACATTTACTCTACAAAGCTATATCACATGCCATAACTGCATTATCATGGTTACTGCTATTTGAGAAGATTCAACAAATTATAAGCAATATCAAATCAAGACAATGATTTATAGAAATAGAGTTTGACTTTTGCACTATAAATCGGAAGAAATGACAGCATATTATTTCTCCATCTCTGAGTATGATGACCACAAGGCAACAAATACTTACTCCTTTCAGAAGATATCTGAGGTGAGGAAAAACACCAACCTACATCCCAGGTAGTTGGCCTAAGAAATGGATTAGCTGAATCAGAAATCTTTAATTTAAAACAGTGTATATGTTAACAAAAGAGACTTCTTGAAAAGTATTTGGGTTCTCAGAAGCTAATGAGAATTAATGTTTGTTGGCAGAGATGATGCTCTTATTTTAATCTTTTCATTTTCTTCCAACAGCAATTAAAAATAATAGATAAAAAGAAACATAAAAGGTATAAGAATTTTTCCCCCTGTCTTCTAATTACAGAAAAATAACCTGTGTGTGGGATGAAGTTTTTTCCTTCAGCCTTCATAAATGTATATCCAAATAAGCCTAAAATACAAAGCTTCCTAAAATGCAAAGGTTTTTCATCATCTTGGCAGCTGTGACATACAGTCGTAACACACCTGTAGTATCCTTGTCACTACAAATCTTCAGACACAGTGGTGTTTTGCTCTTTGTGTTGAAGATCATGACTTCAGTGTTTGGAGAACATTGCACATTATGTGAAGTAAAACGTTCAGCTGCTGATCAAGGTCTGGAAGGGGCTTTTCCCCAACAATATTGGAAGAGACCTTAGGTTTTCATTTATCTTTGTAATTAGCTTCGTATTTTGTAGTGTGAATTGTCACTGCAAAGGTAGGAAATGTTGATTCCTTTAGTCTCCTCTTCTGAGCCTGTCCCATGCATACAGCATGACTAAAATGGTTTGGTCCAATTAAAGCAACTGGTTGAGAGAAGAGAGTTTATGATATGTAATGGTAAAAATAGAAATTTCATGTTATATGAATTGCCATGCTATTTGTATTATTTTTAATGCATTTTTACAAAATCTCAGTCTATAGGCCTGCCTGTACTTCTGGACGTACCTATTTTTTTTTAAGAAAAGTAACTGTAACAGCATTTTTACTGCCAAAACATGCTTTTGGATTGTGAAATTCTTGATTTAAATGTAACATATGCTCAATTAGGGTTATTATCCAAAAACTTTATCTTTTAACTAAGTTCTAAAGAAAGTAAATAATGTTGGTGTCAGTCTGCTGAGTGAAGCCCAGAGAAATCAAATTGTGCAGAGTGATACAGGGGGTTTGTGGTTTGTGGCAGCTGTCCACTTGATGCAGATATTTATACTCCTTGGTCTGATTGCAAATCTGTCCTTGTTTAATTAGGAGACTAAGATGTTTGGAATGTTTCACAGTGGTTCAAAAGCAATTTTTAAGAAAAAGCAAATAGCCATTTGATATTACCAGAAAAACTGTTCATTACATGCACTGTTGTAGACTTCATCTTGGTGACTTTCTTATTCCTTTGGCACTCCTGTGGTAAAAGGTAATTGACTTAATGTGAAACAAATGGAAAATGGTAGCTTTTCCACCACAATGAAATGCTGAAATCTGAATGAATGATGAAGCCTTTAGAATTAGTGGCAACATTACTGTAGTGAACTGAGAGAGTGACCTGCCCTGAAGGAACAGGGAAAAGCAATAATGCTCGTGTCCCATCTGTCAGGAAGGTGTAGGAGACATTTGTTACATAATGACTGTCCCATTCACTGAAATATTATGAGGATTAGAAAATACCTTGCATAATTTATATACACCATCTCTATTCTGGAACCATACATTACCCTACCCACAGACAGATTACACTGACATTCTGAACCATATGCATGGTTTATGTGGGTAACATAATACTTTCAAATTATATCTGCTATGAGCCAATAAAATTAGTATGGGGTAGTTAGGCAATAGCCTCATAACAGCTAAACTAACAAAGGTTTATAAAATACTTCTCTCCTAATTTTTCATGGGGGCAGTCATTGTTTTTTATTTTTTTTTCTCCTTAGCTTTACTGATGAAAGGCAGCATTAAAAACCAGCTCTGTTACTAGCCAACATGCTGGTGTTCTCAGGCATATATAGAATTTGATTCTGTCTCTTATGCTCAAATATGAATTTCTATGGTTCAATAACTGAATTTTCAGCTACTGTAGAATTCCCACCGAGCTATGATAAGTTACCCCCACTTAGAATTGCGCTTCTTGAAATAGAAAACATGATAATTTTGGATACACTTTCTGAGAATGCTTTTTACTGTTCCATCAGTTTTTACTTCTGTATGGATATTTTTCAAAATACCTTCACTGACTGACTTCCAAAACAGTTGCTGAACAGTTTTATTCCATTAGGGCTTTATTTCTTTTGGTTTTGGGGGAAAGGAGGTGCTTCCTCTTTTGAGAATATCCCACTAGTACAAAACTGCTGACACTATTTGTCTTCTTGGAAGTATGTTACAAAGAACTATAAATCTATTCAAGACCATAACAGGACAAGAAGATTGATTGTTTCTGTTATATTGGGATTGTCTGTTTCTGAGCTGAGAGACAGAGCCATGGCGCAGGAGTGAGGAGGCCAGCAATGCACAACTTCTTCATCCATCTGGGAATTGGCACTTGGTGCTGAGCTGTGTTAGCTCAGCGGTGGCTTTGGTGTATTTTCTGTGCAGCCTGCTGTGTCTTCGGGAGGAGCAGCCCAGCTCCTCTTCTGTCACGGAGGATAGTGCTGTCTGTTGGCTCTGCTTCCAGCCCAGTAAAGCTGAGCTTCTGCAGACCTACCAGCTTTGCTGCTGCTGAAGGAGGTAGCCTGGCCTGCCTGCCCACTCTTAGGGGGAGGCCAAGTGTTTGTGTGACTGGGTTTTCACTTGGGTGGGATGCCCTGCTGTCCTGGCTATCCTGGCACATCTTATCTTGAGTGTGTGCTAGGACAAAGGATGAGATACGTGTGTGGGATCATATGGCTGGGGTAGGAGATGCAGCAGTTTCTCCTGGCAACATTAGTGATTTATGCTTTGTTCAAGTACCATGTTCTGTGTGTATTTTCTTTGTTCCTAATCAACAGTTTAGAAAAGGGACATATATTATGATTAGATGAAAAGCATTGGAAAGGAATGGAGTTTCTTTCTTCACATTACTCCATTGCAAAAATGCAGAAGATAGGCTTAGAGAGTTATTCATGTAGTCATTTCAGGTGGGTAACATCTGAACAGTAACTTTTATTATGCTTTCCTCAATCAGCTTAGATTTATTCTAAAAAGTACATTATTGCGTTTAGGTCAGTTGAGTTATTTCCGTTATTTAAAATTCTATTTCATAATTTGAAAACAAAGTTGTTCATTTTCTATTAAGAAAAAGTACTTTTTAATGTACATGGTGACTGGAGAAGGATATAGATCTAGGTTTAATTTTATTTCACACCTTTGGAGGAGTGGAACTGGCTGGGACACAAAGCATTGATCTAATATCTGTTCAAGACTTTCAGGATTGACACTTGTTAAAATTTGTTTTATATTTTAAAATTTGCTTTCTGACCATTAGTGTATTATAACAACTGAAAGAGGTATAACCTCCTGAAAGTGAGCTCTTCCTGCTTTTACTGCTGTTTTAAACTTGTAGCAGAATTAAATACCACTAGATGCATTTGCTGATAAACTGTTTTAGTTAAGCTTTCTCTCACACCTAAACAAACACACCCCATGCAGAGTTCTTAGGTAATCAGAATCAGAAACATTTACATGCTGTAAAATCAGTAGGTGGTTAGTGTCAGCAACACCATATTTTGTTTATATTTTCCTGCAAGAACTATCAGTTTACAAAAAACAAAAAACCCCTTCAGTTCTACACAAATAAAATGGGAACAAGGCTGATGTTGTATGTAACCATACCGACACAGGTTTTGCCATCCTATTGTGCTGTTTTGGGCTGAGGTAGAATTTATTTTCTTTACAGTGGCTGGTATGGGCATGTGTTTTGGATTAGCGCTGAATACAGGATTGACAACATAGAGATGTTTTTGTTATTGCTGAGCGAGGCTTGCACAGAGCCAAGGCCTTCTCTGCTTTTCGTATGGCCACGCTGGAGAGGAAATTGGGCGTGTGTGGGACTGTGGGAGGAGACACAGCTAGGACAGGTGACCCCAACTGACCAAAGGGATGTTCCAGACCACGTGACATCAGGCTCAGAGTATAAAATGGGGGAAGAAGGAGAAAGGGTGGGGGGAGGGGAATATTTGGGGTGATGGCATTTGTTTTCCTAAGTAACTATGGCTCATGATGGGGCCCTGCTCTCCTGGAAATGGCTGAACACCTGCCTGCCCATGAGAAGTAGTGAATGAATTCCTTGTTTTACTTTGCTTGTGTGCACGGCTTTTGCTTTCCCTAATAAACTGTCTTTATCTCAACCCATGTGTTTTCTAGTTTTTACCCTTCTGATTGTCCCTCTGATCCCATTAGTGGGGGAGTGAGCAAGAGGCTGTGTGGTGTTTGGCTGGGGTTAAACCATAACACCTATTGTAAGTATTCTTAGAACAAAGAGTTGTTGGTGATAGAGATCTAAGGAGAATAAAGCTATAGAAATATAGTGCCATTTCACTAATGTACTTGAAAATCCTCATGGAAACTTAGTGGTCTTTTCACTGATTTCTTGAGTGTTCCTTCATGAAATGGCCTCAGGTCTTTCATTCTGTTTGACTGCTGCCTGCTTGTGTGCTGCCCTGAATGCTTGGTAAGTCAGCAAGCAAGCGTATCAGTTCCTCTTGTGCTGTAGATCTTTACTAACAGGAAATAGATAATATTATCCGTTCTGAAATTGCCATTTGTAGAATAACTGATGCTTCAAAGAAAAGAAGTATTAAGTATGAACCCTGTTTCTTCTGCTGTTACTGGTATAGACCAGTGTGGAAAGGAATTAATAGTTTGGAGTCTGCCTCCCAACCCTCTGCCCAATAATGAAGCAAGCAACTGCTTTCATTACATTTCCTGTATTTTGTTATTGTGTATCAGGAAACAATAATATGTAGACCTAAATAAGAAGTGGAATCCTGACACTGTTGAGTCACAATAATCTATCTATTGACTGCCCTGACCTGCAGAATGGAGTAGACCCACACAGTTTAAGGTAATGTCCAAGGATATTGAGGTAGCAGAGCTGCAGCAGATCTTTGAACCAGATCTTCTGGCCCATTAGTCAGACCCCATGGCACACAAGTATGGTGGATATACAAACAGGAAAATGGACTTGTACCATAGTTATTTCAGGCCACTAAATCAACATACCTACAGTGAATGAATCAAAATTTACTAGGTAATTCATGATATTGCTTTTATCAGCTACCATAGAAATCTTTATGACATTTAATTATTATTCTACTGTTAATTATTTCAATGATAAATGAAAATTGAGCTCTGTTAAATATTGTTTATTTTATGTCCTTGGGGTCTTAACCAAGAACAGTAATTTTGCTGTGTTTTTCCTCCTTTTCTGCAAGACTCGTGGTGAGTTTGAACATTCAAGTTCTTTAATTAAAATGTTTCCTTTTCTGCTTGTTTTAACATGACACACAGAATTTCCTGAGTACCTTTTGGAAGACTGATAGTTCAGTTTTGCTAAGTTTAGCTTTTATAAGGATCTTACCTGAAATTATTTCTGTGACAAGGTCTTGTTCCTAAGGTATCATACTACTTGAATCATAATGATGAATTAAAAACTAAAGACTTTGTGCTAGATTGCTACTCTTTGTAATGTAATAAGAGGATGAGGCAGAAAAAAAATTCTGTTTCCAAACAGAATCTCTAACAGATGAAGAACGAAAAAGCTGGATAATATTGAGGTGCTTTTCATAAGAGATGTAGTAGCAATGCGGAGCACTGCTCTTACTGTTTTAAAAGCTACTGCTTTGCTGGAGTGCTCACATGAGTACAGGAGCTCTTTACAAATCTCTCCCCATGTGGGTATGTGAAAATGTTATTTATCTTGAAAATGTGTATCTGAAAAATTTGCATGTTTCTTTTAAAAATAGTAATGCAAACATTCTTACAGTTCTTTGTACTCATGAAGACCCATCCCCTAATTTAGAGAGCTTAGTTACTTTAAAAAGAAACTCCTTTCCCTGGCTATGGAAAACAAAGGGGTATTCAGCAGTGGTTAAGAGGCAGAAGGGCCAAGGTATTTGGAATGCTGTATGTAACATGAGAATCCCTCAAGCAGAATGGGGGGACCATGCAGTCAGTGCCTCATATTCCTACTTGCCTACAGGGATATAGTTATGCAATATTAAATGCTCTTTTTATTAAACTCATAATATTTTCCTTATTAATTCTGTAACATTTCATAGAATTTTTTTGCACATATCTACATTGAGATAGTGAAGTATATATAATTTTAATATTAAATTTTTATTTAGCATTCAATAGTTGAAAAATATTTTTCAAATCCAAAACTGAAGAATATTTAACTACTAGATGTGCAAATATAATGAAATAGCATTTTGAAAACAAGAAAAAGTCAGGAGCAAAGAGTTTCTTTGTGTGCAAGTTGAAACTCATTAAGCTTTTTGTAGTTGATGTCACAGGTAACATCCGTGGTGGAATGCTGCTCAGTTTGGGTGCTGACAAGGTGGGTGCTGGTTTGCATTGGAAGTGGAGGAGAGCAGCAGCTTGTGCTGAGCAGAGATTTAGCACCCTCAGTGTAGTCTGGGTGATGTCTTGAAGAAGCTATTTTGCTGTGCTGGAAAGAGCGTGTCTTCACTGTGTTTTTGATGAAGCCAGCCTGCCTGTTGGTGATCTTCAGAAATAGTCTCGGCACTTTTTCATAACTTTATGGTATTCTTTGAGCCAATTCCTGAGCAAAGTGAGAACCAGAGTGGCTAATTCCTCTTACTCAGACAAGAGGAATCCTATGCATTTTTATGCCATCTGTATTTGCTTTCCATGTTCTAAGAGATCTCTAAATGTACATTTTGTTGTTTTCTTTCCCCCCCTGTAATTCAGCATAGGTTTGTTAAATGCTGTATCATTATGGATTCTCTATTTGTGGATTATGCCCGTTGAGCTGTGGGACTTGTGGGTAGTATGCACAGTTACTCATTTCAAGTCTACAATAAAAATTTCTCTCCTCAATTCTGATTGCAACTTTTGGCTTCCTCCTGGTATTGGCAGATTGAAAGGGTTTGTATTTTTTAATTTCCAAATTATTTCCTTTGTATCTGGGTGCCATAATGCAATGAGCCTTTAGGGTACTCCTGCAGTGTTTTCTCTGTTTGGTTTATGGGCAGCCTTGATGAGAAGGCTCTGGCAGTTCGCAGCTGTTTTAAACAGGTTTGAGATCAGAATTCTGGAGGGCTTCAGAAGGGTCTGTCCTGCTGGGACACAAACCAGTGTGAGATGACTGGAGGATTTCCAGGCTAATATGGAGTAGACAATTGTCCATGAAAATGTTATAAACAAGGACCTAATAAGCATTGAACTTTATATGCCTTCAATATTGATAATAAAATGCACATTGTCACAAAGAGCTGTGCTCTGCAGATGTAGCTTGCTTTGGTGCAGATTAATTAGGCTTAACAGGAACTTAAGTCTGCTCTGCAAATGCAGTATGGACAAATCATGTATTACAGATGCAGGAAGAGGTTTTCACCTGTTAGAAAAAACAGCCCCTGCTGCAACAAATGCAGGTAGGCTACAGCTGTATTAGTTAATGATCTGGCCCATTGTAGTCTTCAGGTAGTATCCTTTCTTCTACTGAATAGTAAAAAATAATGTTTTTAATTTTTTCTGAATTGGTTTTAGTGAGTGGTGGACTAATACTGTAACGTTCACTACTCACTGAATTAAGGAAGACAACTGAAGTTCATTATACAATGACCATATATACTGCAGTGGGGGAGAAATCATGGCCCTTTCTACATGCCTTTTGTTTGCACAGTTAATACTGCTCATAAGAACAAATCTAACGTAAAAGTTGATAACTAAATATATTTACATTAAGATCTTCAGCTGACCCCATTGACTGGGGAAGATTGGAAGAACTTTTTTTGCAGAGTATTTCTTACAGTATGAACACTCCTACTGAGAACAAAGGCCAGCAATCTAAGACAGCAGGTAAATTTTCAGTTTAGTTATTTCAGTATAATTAAAGGTTACAATCTCTTTTCATATACTTTTTTTCCCCCTTAAATTTTCTCCTATTTTTTTCTAATTCATGTTGCTTATTTTAAAAATGTTTTAAATAATGTCAAGCTACTTTTATTTTGTGATCAAAATATTAACCCGGAGTAGTTACACTGGTATGATCTTAAAAGTTTAGCTGTTGTCTCGGTTTTGAAAGACAGGTGTCTGCTAAGGAAGGCAGAGGCCCCCCTTGAAGTGGCAGATATAACCCCTTTTCCCTCCAAGTTATTATATTTTGAAATCAAGGGCCTTTAGGCAAAGATGTGGGAAATAGGAATAACAGTTCTTTACTCTATATATATATGTATATAACCAGTCAAACAAAACAACAACAACTATGGCAGTAACAGCAAACACAAACCCAGTGCCAGCCTTCTCGGCTGTCAGGCTATTTCCCCTCGGGTGCAGTTCTGCTCGCAGCCGGCAGGGGCGCTGGCGGCTCCCGGTGAGCAGGGCAGGTGCGATGGTTGGGATCCCGGGAAGGGATGGGACAAAGGCTTCACAAACCCCTGGGCAGTTGATCCCGGGCTCTCAGGAACAGCAGGCTGGAACGGCAGGGACGAACGCAAATCCCGGGTGGCAGACGAGATGTATCCAGATGGGAGAACCCCACGGAGGCCCAGGCAGGCAGGGCGAGCAGGGCTACAGCGTAGCGAAAGCTCGAAGCAGCAGCGGAGCAGGGCAGCCACAGCTCGGTCTCCAGCAGGGCAGGGAAAGCGGCTTTTGGAGTCCCGGCGTTGTTTCCAGCAGGAAGAAAGAACGGCCAAAAAGAAAGAAGCAGCAGCTCCTTTCTCTGCAGCTTCTCTCTCCGGACGCTCAGAGCGAACTGACCCCACACCCAGGTGTAGACAAAGGAGTAGCCAGGCCCGCCCCACTCCCCTTTTTGTCTTTCTTAAGTACAGCTATTTGTCCCCTAGCAACATGCATATGGGAGAAAATTCCTTTAACAGGAAAAAAAACTAAGACTAAACTAAAACCCCAACATTATCCACCCCGAATTTTTTCCCATACTAACATGTTACATGAAACTTAACTTTTTTAACCATATAAATCTATGCATTACCCAAATTATATACAAATATACATGCTGATACTGATACAAGTACAGAGCCATGGGTAGTTCACCCTAAAACAAGGTCCCCTTGAGGTAAGCATCGGGTCTCTCCATCCTTTTGCATCACCCACCAGGTGCAACCTGGTCCCTGAGCAAAAACAACCCCACGGATGGGTTTGTCTTTGCTCAAGGCAGACTTTACCCAAACAGTTTTTCCAAGCATACCTCTCATGTGCACCACTGGAACCTTATCCCCGTCTGTTGTTTGTAGGGGTTCAGATTGGGCAGGGCCTGCTCGGCTGGTGGAACCTCGAGTGTTAACTAACCAGGTGGCTCTTGCTAAATGCATCTCCCAGTTTTTGAAAGTCCCCCCACCCAGTGCCTTCAAGGTGGTTTTAAGCAGTCCATTACACCGCTCAACCTTCCCAGCTGCTGGTGCATAGTAAGGGATGTGGTACACCCACTCTATGCCATGTTCTCTAGCCCAGGTGTTTATAAGGCTGTTCTTGAAATGAGTCCCATTGTCAGACTCGATTCTCTCAGGGGTGCCATGCCTCCAAAGGACTTGCTTTTCCAGGCCCAGGATGGTGTTCCGGGCAGTAGCGTGAGGCACAGGGTAGGTCTCCAGCCATCCAGTGGTGGCTTCTACCATTGTGAGCACATAGCGCTTGCCTTGGCGGGTTTGAGGCAGTGTGATGTAATCAATCTGCCAGGCCTCCCCATACTTGTATTTGGACCATCGCCCACCATACCACAGAGGCTTCACCCGCTTGGCCTGCTTGATCGCAGCGCATGTCTCACAATCATGGATAACCTGGGAGATACTGTCCATGGTTAGATCCACCCCTCGGTCTCGTGCCCACTTATAGGTGGCATCTCTGCCCTGATGACCTGAGGCATCATGGGCCCATCGAGCTAGGAACAGTTCTCCTTTATGTTGCCAATCCAAGTCTATCTGGGACACCTCTATTTTCGCAGCTTGATCTACCTGTTTGTTGTTACGATGTTCTTCATTAGCCCGGCTCTTGGGGATGTGAGCATCTACATGACGGACCTTCACGGATAGCTTCTCTACCCGAGTGGCAATGTCTTTCCACTCTTCAGCAGCCCAGATTGGTTTTCCTCTGCGCTGCCAGTTTGCCTTATTCCACCTTTCCAGCCAACCCCACAGAGCATTGGCTACCATCCATGAATCAGTGTAGAGGTAGAGCTTTGGCCACTTCTCTCTTTCAGCTATGTCCAGAGCTAATTGGACAGCTTTGAGCTCAGCAAATTGGCTCGATCCACCTTCTCCTTCAGTAGCCTGTGCAACTTGTCGTGTGGGGCTCCATACAGCGGCTTTCCATTTCCGGCTAGCGCCTACAATTCGGCAGGAACCATCAGTGAAGAGGGCGTATTGTCTTTCACTCTCTGGTAGCTCGTTATATGGTGGGGCTTCTTCGGCACGTGTCACCTGCTCCTCTTCTTCTTCAGAAGATAACCCAAAAGTCTCACCTTCCGGCCAGTTTGTAATTATTTCCAAGATCCCAGGGCGACTTGGGTTTCCAATTCGGGCGCGCTGCGTGATGAGGGCAATCCATTTGCTCCAAGTAGCGTCGGTGGCGTGATGCGTGGAGGGAACCTTTCCTTTGAACATCCACCCCAGCACCGGTAGTCGGGGTGCCAGGAGGAGTTGTGCCTCTGTGCCGATTACTTCTGAGGCAGCCTGGACTCCTTCATAAGCTGCCAGGATTTCCTTCTCTGTGGGAGTGTAGTTGGCTTCAGATCCTCTGTAGCTTCGGCTCCAGAATCCCAGTGGTCGGCCCCGAGTCTCACCAGGCACCTTCTGCCAGAGGCTCCAGGACAGACCATTGTTCCCGGCTGCAGAGTAGAGCACGTTCTTCACCTCTGGTCCTGTCCTGACTGGGCCAAGGGCTACGGCGTGAGCAATTTCCTGTTTGATCTGGGCGAAGGCTTGCTGCTGTTCAGGGCCCCAGTGGAAATCATTCTTCTTGCGGGTAACCAGGTAGAGAGGGCTCACGATCTGGCTGTACTCGGGAATGTGCATCCTCCAGAAACCTATAGCACCTAGGAAAGCTTGTGTTTCCTTCTTGTTGGTCGGCGGAGACATTGCTGTGATCTTATTGATGACCTCAGTGGGAATCTGACGTCGTCCATCTTGCCACTTTACTCCCAGGAACTGGATCTCTCGGGCAGGTCCCTTGACCTTGCTCTTCTTGATGGCAAAACCAGCTTGCAGGAGAATTTGAATTATTCTCTCTCCTTTCTCAAACACTTCGGTTGCGGTGTTCCCCCACACAATGATGTCATCAATGTACTGCAGATGTTCTGGAGCCTCACCCTTTTCCAGTGCAGTCTGGATCAGTCCATGACAGATGGTGGGACTGTGCTTCCACCCCTGGGGCAGTCGGTTCCAGGTGTACTGCACGCCCCTCCAGGTGAAGGCAAACTGAGGCCTGCACTCTGCTGCCAGAGGAATGGAGAAGAATGCATTGGCAATGTCAATAGTGGCGTACCACTTTGCTGCTTTGGACTCCAGCTCGTACTGGAGCTCCAACATGTCTGGCACGGCAGCGCTCAACGGTGGAGTCACTTCATTCAGGGCACGATAGTCCACAGTCAATCTCCATTCCCCGTCAGACTTGCGCACAGGCCAGATGGGGCTGTTGAAGGGTGAGTGGGTCTTGCTGACCACCCCTTGACTCTCCAGCTCGCGGATCATCTTGTGGATGGGGATCACAGCATCTCGATTTGTCCGATACTGCCGGCGGTGCACTGTCGAGGTGGCAATTGGCACTCGTTGCTCTTCCACTTTCAGGAGCCCAACTGCAGAAGGATTCTCAGATAGTCCAGGCAGGGTGTTCAATTGCCTAATGCCCTCTGCCTCCACAGCAGCAATCCCAAATGCCCACCTGAGTCCTTTTGGGTCTTTGTAGTAGCCATTCCGGAGGAAGTCTATGCCCAGAATACACGGGGCCTCTGGGCCGGTCACAATCGGATGCTTTTGCCACTCCTTCCCAGTCAGGCTCACCTCAGCTTCCAAAAGGGTCAACTGCTGTGATCCCCCGGTCACCCCAGCGATGGATACAGGTTCTGCCCCCACATGTCCCGATGGCATTAAAGTACACTGTGCCCCAGTATCAACCAATGCATCATATTTTTGTGGCTCTGATGTGCCAGGCCATCGGATCCACACCGTCCAGAAAACTCGGTTCTCCCGTGCCTCTTCCTGGCTAGAGGCAGGGCCCCTCTAGCCCTGGTTATCATTCTTTCCCTGGGCGTACATGCTCGAGGTACCTTCAAGGGGATCCGACATATCATCCTCCCTTCTGTAATGCCTGGCAGCTCGGTCACGGGAGGCTGAGGCTACCTTCACCTTAGCGGAACCCCCTCGGTTAGTGCCTCCCTCCTTGAGTTCACGCACCCGCGCTGCCAGGGCAGAGGTGGGTTTCCCATCCCACCTTCTCATGTCTTCCCCATGCTCACACAGGAAAAACCACAGCTCAGCTCGTGGGGTGTACCCTCTCTCTCTAGCAGGAGGACGACGGGCTCTGACTTGGGGGCCTGTGACTCGCACTGGTGCCACACTGACCCTCCTCATCTCCTCCCTCATCTCCTCCCTCATCTCCTTCATCTCCTCTTTGAGGTCCTGGACCACAGCAGAGACATGAGCTTTCAGCGGGCCATTGATCATGCTGTCATAATGCCTGAGCTTGTTGGCAACAGAGCCCACTGTTTCTCGGGTATTGTCAGCATCAATCGTTGCAATGAAGGTGGTGTATTGTGATGGCCCTAGCCTTGCCAGGTTCCACATCATCTGTCCTGTGCACCTGACCTTATCGGGGTCATTATCATGCTGTCCATCCCTCCCAAAGAGTACCTCTAATATTGCCACCTCTCTTAGCTGTTGGATCCCTTGCTCGAGTGTCTTCCACTGCATTCTATGATGATACTCCTGCATTCTTTCTTTGTGAATGAACCTTTCTCTCACACTCATTAAGAGCCGCTCCCAAAGAGAGAGAGGCCCTGGCTCCCTCACAAATATCTGGTCCATACCTGGGTCCTGGGTCAACGATCCCAGATACCTTGCCTCACCACTATCCACTTGCACACTTGTGCCCATAAGGTCCCAAACCCGAAGCAGCCAGGTTGTATAAGGCTCACGCCCCCTTTGCACAATGTTGTTTCGCATAGCACGGAGACTGTCGTGCGACAGGGACTCAGTGATGACTTCTGGCTCTGGCTCTCCTGCTGGTTGTGAGGGCCCTGGTTGCCCATCATCATTAACTGGTCGTACTGATTTGGTCTTATACTTCCTCCTTTGCACAGGGGCGACTGCTGCTGGCGGTGGTTGTCCTTGTGGTTCAGCTGAAGCCTGGATGGTTGTAACATCCGTGGGTTCCACTGCTGCACCATCGGACTCACCCTCTTTGGGGCAGGGAGAGGGTTTTTCACTAGCTGAGGAGGTGTATTCCCTTAGCACTTGGCATATCTCCTGGCGCACCTGGCCCATCTCCTGGCACATCTCCTTGCGCACCTGGCCCATCTCTTGGCACATCTCCTGCATCCCTTTTGCCAGTACCCCCACCCAGTTTGGGTAGTCCATTTCTGAGGTGGACTGTTGGGCGGTATCAGTCTGTGGGGCGGGATCTCTAGTGTCTGGGGCTGTGGCAGGCTCTGGCTCTGGGGTAGGATCTCTAGTGTCTGGGGCCGTGTCAGGCTCTGGGGCAGGATCAGGCTCTGGGGTAGGAACTCTACTCTCTGGGGCCATGTCAGGTTCTGGGGCAGGATCTCTAGTCGCTGGGGCTGGTGTCTGGGTAGATATCCAAGTCAATCTCAACTTATCCTTGAAGGCTAAATAGAGTAGGCCTATCAGCAGCAGATGGTTAGTATTCAGAGGGAATTTAAACCCTTCGAAAATTGATGGGGTGGGCCCAAAGAACTGGTTGAGGGGTTGGGAGAAAACTTCCCCTGGTGTCATTTCCTCACAGAAGGTACCATTGTTAACGTAACCCCAAAAACATGTGCTCAGTGTGTGATAGCTGTTTATCCATGTGCCCACATTCCGGAGGAAGTTAAAAACCCATGAATTCCTCACCTTCTCGACCCATAACGCAAGCTGGATAACAGCAATGGTAGCCTTAGTCAGAGGACCCATATTCAAGTAAGGAGCTGCAAAGGGGAAGAATATAGCCACGGCTACATGCCACCCAAACCAGGGTAAACTAGACCACATAGTGCTGCCTAACAAGGTTCCAACATCCAGCACACAAAATAAAGTTATCCAGGAACTGTTATTCCTTTTTCACCTCTATCTCTTAATGCCCTCAGGCCCCACGTTGGGCGCCAAGATCTGTCTCGGTTTTGAAAGACAGGTGTCTGCTAAGGAAGGCAGAGGCCCCCCTTGAAGTGGCAGATATAACCCCTTTTCCCTCCAAGTTATTATATTTTGAAATCAAGGGCCTTTAGGCAAAGATGTGGGAAATAGGAATAACAGTTCTTTACTCTATATATATATGTATATAACCAGTCAAACAAAACAACAACAACTATGGCAGTAACAGCAAACACAAACCCAGTGCCAGCCTTCTCGGCTGTCAGGCTATTTCCCCTCGGGTGCAGTTCTGCTCGCAGCCGGCAGGGGCGCTGGCGGCTCCCGGTGAGCAGGGCAGGTGCGATGGTTGGGATCCCGGGAAGGGATGGGACAAAGGCTTCACAAACCCCTGGGCAGTTGATCCCGGGCTCTCAGGAACAGCAGGCTGGAACGGCAGGGACGAACGCAAATCCCGGGTGGCAGACGAGATGTATCCAGATGGGAGAACCCCACGGAGGCCCAGGCAGGCAGGGCGAGCAGGGCTACAGCGTAGCGAAAGCTCGAAGCAGCAGCGGAGCAGGGCAGCCACAGCTCGGTCTCCAGCAGGGCAGGGAAAGCGGCTTTTGGAGTCCCGGCGTTGTTTCCAGCAGGAAGAAAGAACGGCCAAAAAGAAAGAAGCAGCAGCTCCTTTCTCTGCAGCTTCTCTCTCCGGACGCTCAGAGCGAACTGACCCCACACCCAGGTGTAGACAAAGGAGTAGCCAGGCCCGCCCCACTCCCCTTTTTGTCTTTCTTAAGTACAGCTATTTGTCCCCTAGCAACATGCATATGGGAGAAAATTCCTTTAACAGGAAAAAAAACTAAGACTAAACTAAAACCCCAACAGCTGTACATCTGTAAGAGTAACGCTCTAAGCACCTCCTTTATGGACAAGCATTTAGACATATTACTTCTGGCAGTAATATTTCTCTTTGAATTGTTCTGTTCTAATAAAATTTAACAGGATCAAAATATGTGGTTAGAAGTAGACTGGCAATTTAAAACTGTTTAGACTGCCACATTTAGACAAACAGTATGGTTCAGTGGTGCTAACTTGCCTTTTAATAGGATGTTTGGATTGTGTTATGGTAACCTGACAGAGCTAACATAGTCATAAATGATAATTTTTTACATATCAAGACATGCCAATATACTGACATGTAAAAAATTGTGACGTAATATCTGAAGATGCTTTAGTATATTGCTTGATTAATGCCATTTTGCAGAGGTACATCTCATCTTTATAGGACACTATCAAATATAGCCTAGCCTGTCCTAGCTGTGTCTCCTCCCACAGTTTTACCTTGTGGAGACATTGCCCCAAAGTCTGTCTCCTATCATCACTTACAAAACATCTTTTTGGTGAGAGAAACTCTGTGCTAGGACCAGTCAGATCTGGTGTAGAGCCAACATGGGAGTCCTGCAGCTCGCAGGCATTGAGATTTTTAGTGAACATCAGAAAAGTGAGAACTCTGTCCTGTGAAGAGTGATTTTAGTAAATGGAAGAGAGCTCAGTATCTGTTGAAAATTAAGTAAAATTGAGGGATAAGTCCTGGATATTCTGAGGGAAGAATTATGTTGGACAAGCCACCTCTGCTACTTGTACCATAATAACATGACTGAAGACGAAAAGAAAAAAGTGGGCCACAAGCATCTGTATGTTTATCCTACCAGAGACTCTACTCAATAGAAAGTCCACACCAGTTTTCATCAGAAAAATAAGCTTCATTTAGCTAAGACAATTCACCAGACCAGCCAGCCCATCTGGAAAGTCATTTTATATTTTGATAGCTGGTAATTGCAGGCACCCATAACAAGAAAATGCAGAACACTTATCTCTGTATCTTGGTTACCACTGTGCACATCTTGATTATCACTGTGCAGATAAATTCATAGTCCCAAACTGCTCAACAACAGGAAATGGATTTTTAGCACTGTGATATGTTACTGTCTATAGTGTTTTGGTTTTTTTTACTTATCAATTCTATTGCTGGGTTATGATGGGTGTTACGATTGATGAACAAGTGTGGGAAAAGTTTTTGAGAGTCTGTTAAATTTTGGGTACCTCAGGTTTTGAAAGGTGCCGATTTTATGTTAGTGGTACTCAGAGATTTTATTTTGAGGTTCTGGCATTTATGTGCTGCATAGTAGACCTTTCCCTCTTTCACAAAAAATTGCCAAATTGAAAATCTGTATTGTATTTATTCTATAGTAGTTTGGCACTTGGAAGTGAAAAATGAAAAGACTTGCTGAGCTAAATCACTGGGGATGTGTGTGGGAGAACGGTTACCAGAGCATGTCGTATTTTGGTGCAGTCTCTGTCAAACCTGATCATGCATTTTTACCTACTGTGGATTTCTCCATTTCCAAGAAATCATTGTTTATCTTTCTAGCTCAGGCTTTTGGGCCATTTTTTAAAGAGTGGAAGAAAAAGCTATTAGTAATTTATGTCAGAAATTACATATCACACAAGTAGGCTATTAGAAATAAGTATTAAGATGTACTGTGGTTAATACTCAATGCAATCCAGTGCCCTTTTTTAGTAACTTCTAATGTGAAATTATTTGCTGAAGTGCCAGCGATTCAGTATGTATCTGTCTGGCATAAATGTGTCCCATTCACTATTCAATTCCAAGCAATACTTTTGTATTAGAAATCAGCGAGGTGGTGCATGGCAGGAAGTTCTTTGTGTAGACTACTGTAATGTTTGTTTTACTACTCTGCTAAAGTCTGATGGCCAAACTCAGGCCTAATATGAGTCAATGAAGTTTTAAAAAAAAAGGAAAACTTCGTTCTTCTTTTTGAGGTTTATTTGAATAAAACCATGAACAAAAATTAATTTATGAAACAGTTGCCTTATATGTTTTTAAGCTTCCGGATATCACTGTACAGCAGTTTTTGAGTCTTTTCGAAAGAGATTAATAATATCTTTTATCTTCCAGATGTCGAACATTGCAATCGTTCCTTTTGCCACTAGGCTGGGATGCAGTCACTGAGGGATATTTGCCTTGCATCTCTCTGTTTAGGCTGCAGCTTTACAAATAACTGTTCATAACTTGTCATCTCTCAGCTGCATTGTAAGTACTTTAAGATTCCCAGCTGCACTGTGCTTTTACAAACATCTTAAAATTATGAGTTTAGTGGCATGCAGCTGGGTGAATGCAGTTACAAAAGGTTTATACTCAAGGAAAATATCTGAATAGCATTGAAATTCTTTACTTGTTGAAGTAATCTAATGTTAGGAAAGCAGGGCCTGCAGATACGGTATTTTTCCCACCATAGCCACCATATTTTTCACAGCTGGTGATCTGAGATCTGTGAAACCATCTTATGTCATTGTCTACTCTGAGTTGTAAGGAGCAAACATCTAAAATGTGTATATTTGCAGCAGGTTTGTAGAAAGAGGTGATGAAGGAACAAGAAAATGATAGCTGTGGGCTTATTTATAGCACAGAGTACTTTCCAGTTTTTGTTCACTAAAACTTTTAGGATGGCTAACTCTTAGGGATTATGCCATAATAAATCCTTTCTCTCCTTACCGGATGGCCTAGTGAAGTTTTCAGTGATAACACCCTAAATGGGGAGTACAGAATCTTGCTTCTAGAAGGTCTGTGCATGCTAAGATCATGGCTTCTTGTGCAATACTAGCTAGAAAAGGAAAAAAGAATGTATATCTTGAAAGCAGCTGTGAGTTATCCTTGCATAGCTGAAATCAATAGCAATTGCATATATCGCTCCCTTGCAGTTGCCTGCTGGCACGTTTCTACATCAGAGAATATTTAGAATCTTATTATTTCACAGATTTCTTCATTTTTACAGATTTAAGGTCCCTGATAATTTAGTGTTTAGTTTGAATATCAAATTACAATTTTTTTAGTACATCTATGTCATAAAATATGGTGTGTTATTTTTGAACATCATTGTCTACCCGACTTGCTTTTTGTTAATTTTAATGATCAACTCCTTGGGGCAGAAGGGTTGTTCTAAGGTTTCACAGTATTGAGTGCAATGATAGAGATTAAGTATGTGGAACTCTGATGAACTGCATCCTCTCTGGCATGAAGTCAAGAGCATTCAGTTTCTGGTTTAACAGTTCATGAACTGGCTTTTGTTTTGACTGATGATGTATTCTTTCTTTTCAGACATCTGGGAGACTCAGTATATCTGCTAGCAAACTATGCTTCCCAGTCTCCCTCAAATGGTGTTCTTTCACCTAATGTTCATCTTTGGGTTTAACGCTACTTCATAACTCTTGATATTGATAATATATCATCTACAGAATTACAGAAATGAGTTGTAGGCAATATAGATATGAAAAACCTTCTTCTATCAGCCAGTCAGTCACCTGACATAGGCAGAATTTTAGTTTTTACTGTATTGGGCTCATTTTCCTAGAAAACTTACACATCACATCGCATTTGCTAATAGACATCCAGTCTTTTGGCAAACAGTCATTTTTCTCTTCTGGCTTTATCACCAGGCCTGTCTCTCTTATTCATATGGCACCTATTGACTAAAGACAATGCAAATAGGCAGGTCTCATAACCCCTAATTTGTGCTTGTTCTCATTTTGGATTTCATTTCCTTCAATTAATGAAAACCAATTTTTTCCTTTAGTGTTGGTTAAAGGACTGAGGTAGATCTTATCTTTATAGGACACTTTCAAACACAGCCCAACCTATTAGGTTTTATCTTGTGTAGACATTGCTCCAACATCTATCTCCTATCTTCCCTTCCAAAACCTCCTTCTGGTGAGAGAAACTTTGTGCTAGGACCAAGATCAAGTGTAGAGCCAAAAATATTCATTCATATTTAGCTTTTGTTTTTAGTTTTCAGGTTAAAAAAATGCTTGTTGTATTTATTCATTAAAGAAATATTCCAGGTTGCTGTGTGTGTATAACCTTAATTTATAATTAAATGCAGGGGTTTATTGATGCATTCATTAATTTATAGGTTCACAAACAGATATAATGATTTTTCTTAATAGTTTAATGATAAATAATATCATTTATTATATTGATGAGATTACTTTATTAGACTATAGTAAACAGGAAAGAGTAATGGTTCATGCTTGCAGCATAATGATGCTTAAAACTTACATGATTGCCTTAGGCCTGCCATCGGTCTTATACAGATGACAAGCATTATAAAGTAAATAATCAAAATTTTTGCTACTCTTGGCACACGTACTTGGAAAATACATTCAGCATTCCGACTTTTTCCTCACTTTCCATGGTGTTTTCTCTATAAACATTCTGCCAAATGTAAAGAAAATTCCACTCACCACTTGTGTGATTCTCCTCCTGTGCTAAGATCTGTTCAACACCTGTACATTTTTTGTTCATGCTGTGCCCTTATTGGTTCGAGGCAATTTATTAACTGTGATTGTTCAGAGACATTTTATACAGACAGCTCTTTCTTGATGTGGGACTTTGGCCTTCCATAGCTGTGGACATATGGCAAAAAAAACCTTTTTGTCAAGCCTTTTTGGTGACCAGTAGAGCTGCTGAGCAAAGGCTTACATAAGCATGGGTGGTAGCCACTAACCCTTTTCTGAAAGTATCTGAATTATAATCTGAAAACTGGGTTTTAAATACAGATGAAGTTTGCTGTTGTAGGAACTAGCTGTGGGTTGTAACACACTATTTAATATCTGTTCCTTTGTTATTTTCTTAATCTGTGAAATGTCGGTAGCAGGTTCTGTGTTCCCTAGAGAGCTGTGAATCCAAATTAATTTATTACAACATGCTTTGGAATCCTTAACTGTTACAAAGCTACTATTGATTAATGAAACAATGCTTTTTTGCTAAAATATTGGGGAAAACAGTGGGATTGAGTGTCTCTTGTCAGATTCAATACACATTTATAGTAATGTATGAAAATCCACAAACCCCCATTTTCTAGCATTTGTGTTTACAGTTTTTTGAACTTATAAGTCAGACCCCATGGCATAAAAATTCTTATTTACAGTACTGCTACTCTGATTTATCTTGTGTATTGGTTAAACTAAAGGTGTAATTTATTCTTTCACAATAGTAAAATGTACAGGTGACTAAAAATTCAATAATTCAGCTTTTTCAGAGGAAAGAATAGAAAATTTATATTAAAAATGGAACTTTAGATCATAACTTCAGTTTGATCTGGGAAAAGGTTGAGTATATATGAACTAATCCACATACTTTTTCAGTAAAGAAAAACTGAAGTTAAAATTTTGGTTCCAAATTCTTAATATTTTGAGGTTTTCAGTGCCGTATATAATCAATTTGATAAATAAATATGATATTGAAACTTGAATCTGTGTTTTATCACACTAAGATTCATAACTAGCTTCATTGGTAAACAGGCAATTTTGGAGGAATATAAGATATCTAATACAGTTAGCAGAGACTGCTGAATCCTTTGTCATAGACCTTATACTTTGAGTGAGCAGACTAAATAGTCTTTTAATGCAGATTTATATTCTGGGAGGTAGAGAACAGAACTCATGCCATTTAAGGTCTTTTCCACAGAGAACTATCTTAGACAGCATGCACTCATGCAGACTGTTTTTGAAAGAAAACAATTAATGCAGAAACCCAGGAGATAGAAAAGGTTCATTTTCCCTTAGCAATACAAAGTTATTTATCTTGAATTCCTCTTCCAGAAGACACTCTAATATTGTTAAATTCTTGTAGTGGTTTGGTCTAAAATACTCATTACTGTTTATCTTCTGTGAGATAAGAATTAGGAGAAATGCAAAGCAGGCACCAAACTTGAAAGAATATAAAGAAGTTTATTAACAGACCTAAAAGAAGGGAAAAAAAAATTATACCACACCTTCAGAACTCTCCTCCTCCCCCCACCTTCCTCCCTTCTCCCACTGACAATGTGAAAAGACAACCCTTAAGATGTTCAGTCTGTTTACCACTGCCATAATAACCTTGTTTAGTCCATTTAGAAAGAGAAGTCTCTTCTTGCTCATGCTATGAAAACATTATCACAACGAGACAGCTGCCCACTTCCAAATATTGTTCAGTCCATTTAGGAAGAGGAGTCTCTCTGCCTGCATGTGAGTCCCTTCCCCCGACTTGCAGCTTGTTCAAGGTCACACACAGATAGCATTGGTTCTCCCGTGATCGAGGGTCCACTCTTGAAGTTCCTTGGGGTACAATTTTAAGGTTGAGCCATTCAGAAACAAAAACAGAGGCCCTTCTCCTTCCCTGGGAGCAAAGGGTCTTTCTCATCTTCATTGTTAGGACTATCTCTGGGAGCATCTCTAGGAATTGAGGTTTTCTCCTTTCCCATTTGGAGCAAAAGTCCTCATCAGGTTCATCTCTAGGGACTGAGGTTTTCTCCTTTCCCGTTTGGAGCAAAAGTCCTCATCTGGTCCATCTCTCCCTGTCCAAACTTCTCATGAAATTACAGCTGCGTCAGCATCTGCCTATCTCAGCGCAGGTGCTTTTGCTCACGAGTTGAACACTCCACCCCTCATATCTTCATGGAATTACAACGGGATACTCTGATATATCATAGCTTCACAACAGAATTTCAGCTTTAAGCATCTCCTCTCTCTCTTCCCTCAGGTTTTCAGCTCTTCACAGCAATAAAAGGGTTAATCTCACCTCGGCCTTGCAGCTTTGCAGCTGGAATGTTGAATCTTTCTTATCGCAGTGGGGGGGGGGAGAGCCGAGCCGCTCCGGCTGCCCACGGCAAGGCAGTGGGGGGGGTTCCATGGCTGGAACAGGTCCATCGGCTCCAGGATGGCCGTGGCCCGGCCCGGCCTGGCCCCGCAGCCACCTGTCCCAGCACCGGAAACGAGAGAGAGCTTGGAGGGGGAGTTTGCCTATTCTTAAATGTGGATCACAGAGGTGGTCACAACTTTAAGTGGCTTAGAGAATTGTCCATATTCAAACTGGCCAGCTGATAGGTTCTATCAGTTCCCAGAGAAAACTGTGAGCACCCCTTAGCAAGGACATCCCTTCCGGGACTATGCTTGCTAACCTGTGACAATTCTTCAGTGGGAATTTTTGGAGCCTCCAAAATAATAGGGTAGTGAAGCACTTCCTTAAATATTTTTATTTCCCAGCCTTTCCCATTGTTGTAGCATTATTGATGAAATGCAGTACCAACAGACTTTTATATTAAAAAAAAAACCAAACAAAAAACAAAGCATAAAAAAATTCAATTTTGAAGTGGAAAGAGGAAAAATAAAATTTACTGCAAAAGCTCCTTTTGCAGCCTCAGGAGTTCAGTATATCGGAGTGGAGGCATTTAAATAACAGGAAAAATAAATCTGTGATAATATTACCCAAGAAGAAATAGATAATTGCAATACCTTTAATATTTGAAATTCTTCTCTGAATACCTGAGATGTAGAAAATTAGATAAAATACTAGGCTCAACTCTTTATTGTTGTAATTTTAGTACCATTAGAAGCAGGACTATGTTCTCCCATATTGGAAGGAAGGATGATGGGATCACAAGGAAATGGGAGTCCCTGGGAGCCAAAATTCTTCTATGTAGTTTCTGCATTAAAATATTAAATTGTTTGCAAAGTTTGTGGCATTCTTCCTCTTACTTGCCAAGTCATATAATCAGATTTTGGGGTAGATGCAAGCGTGGCCCATCTTTCATCCTATTCTTCCTGCTCTTTCTCCATAGGTGATGAGGTTCATGAGGTCACTGGCAACAGCTATGTTGCCTTTATATTCTTTCCAGTTCTACTAGGTACCAGAATTTTTAGCTGGTTGGTTGGGGGGTTCTTTTGTTGTTGTGTGGTTTGTTTTTTGGTGTTTGTTTAAGGCTTCTATTTACATGATTTTTCTTTAATTTTCCTAATATAATGGGGAATATTCTGCAATTGCATCTTAGAGGGTTTTAAAGACTGGTAATGCTGGAGAGCAATAACCTATTCATAATTGTAAAGCAGGCAGTGGTAAGTTTCTTTACTCTGTTGTAATGCTGATGGAGGTTGGGAAGTGTGCTTAAAAGGGGAAGATGCAGAAGAGCAGAGCCTTCAGAACTACCTGGCACTTTGGAACCCATAAGCACACGGAAGGACCCACGAGAGCATTTGATTGGGGCACTTGTTTTGCAAGTTGCCTGTGATAAAACCTCCCATTGTATTTAAATAGAGACTAGTTTCAATTAGTCAACTGCTGCATACAAAAAGGAGGTGATATAAAGCTAGCTAGCTTTCTGGAACATCACTGTAGCTTCAAATGAATACTCTTTGGAGCAGGACATTTGCTGTGGTAGGGAGGGCATTTGGTCTGCTGCAAGGCATTGCTGACACCTAGATTTCTGCATAGTAGGATACCACAAGCAATGTAATGGTACTGTCTGATGAACTTTTGGACCTAAAGCCATAACTTCTTCTGACATTCCACAGTTTAAGGATATTCTGTGTCCTTTGAAGCTTAGCTTATCCAAAATCAGGTTAAGGAGGCTACATTTTGTCCTTGATTTCTGGTTTTACTGTGTTTGCTGAGCATCCTGACTTAGTGAAAGATGTCCCTGCCCATGACGCTGCCTGGACTAGATGATTGGTAAAGATCCCTTCTCACACAATGTTGTGATTTGGCTAAGATACAGCAAAATCTTGGTCACAAGGCAATGTAGTCATGAACACATAAGTTAGCAGATACTGTGAATAATATTGAGAAATTTAAATACATCATAAACATGCATGGTATCATATATATTTTTGGAAAAATTAGATGTTTTTTATTATTATACTTTTAAATACAGGAGGTGGTGTCTTTAAAGAGCTTTTCTGAAAATGACCCTATGAAATTCAGTATGCTTATGTAATTTAATGAATCAAAAGTCAAATTAGTAGTAATAAAATAAAGCAGTCATTTGAATCTGAAAATGTTCTGCTACAGTTTCCTCTACAGCAGGTGATCAATAACATAGTGGAGTGGAAAAACTTGAATTGATTCCACCATCCTTCTTGTGCATATGCTTACATTTTTGGAGCTACATCAGGCTGTGCTGCTTCAATGTCTTATAGAATTTTAAATCACTTTCATTCACGTTGAAAAGCAAAACATGTTGCCCTTTCTGACCCACGGTGGCAGAACCAAGAAAGCTTATTGTGTACAGCTGAAACAAACAACTGTATAAAAAAAAGATTGATAACTTTTACAGAGGTGTTTCCTTCCTTTGAAGGTGAATGGGGGAGGGGTTGGGGGAGAGTTTGGGTTTCCTATTAACGTAGTAAGGGTTAAACGAAATGCTCACTCACTCTGAATGAAAGTAGCCTCAGTGCCCTTGTGTCCTTATGAAAAGGAACATAAGACCTGGGAGCTCATCGATATTATAGCAGGGGTATTATGGGCTGCTGAAAAGAAAATGAAACAGCTGAGACATGTTGGAATCCTTAATGCAAGAGGGAAATGCCCAGTGTTTACATAAGTATTCTTCCTCGCTAAAATCTTTAAAACACAAGCACAATTTGTTGGCAAATCGTGCAGTAAGTGGAGCTCAAAGGAGCAAAGAGATTGCTAGAGTATTAATTTTGTTATGAGTGGTGGTAGACCCTGTACTGGGAAAACCCCCCAGTTTTAACGCTTTAATTCTGAGGATTCCCTCTTCCATGTTTGTAGAATGATTAATAATACATAAACTGCATTTAATGCCCAGCATTAAAAAAAAAAAATCCTGTTCCAGTTATATTAATTACAATGCTCAAAAATTGCAGCTTTAGCATTTACAGGTTATAATCTAAACTCCTAGTTATAAGTTTGTCCTAAATACCTAAGTGTTTTAAACTGATACCTTTTCCTTTTAGCAACTTCCCTTTCAATGCTAGAGCCTTAAGGCTTCTGTTCCTTAGATTTATTTTATTTCCCTACACTCAAAGGTTGAGGTCCTTTAAAAAAAAAGACATTTTCTTACTTGATATAAGTATATGAACTTGGTATTTTAAAAAAAAAAATAAACAAATTATCAGTAAATCACCAAATAATTCAAGATTTGTGATTAAAATCACAGGACTTGTCAACACTGGTTTCCAGTTAAATCAGTGGACATTATAGTAATCCTTCTTTATATGATATTACAAAAAATCTAATATGCTGTTCAAAATTTAATTCATGGAACACCAAGTTGAAAGGGGACCCTAAGGGTCATCTGGTCCAGTCTTTTTGGTAAAAACACTGTCTAGACAAAATGGCACATCACCCTGTCCAGCTGAATCTTAAGTGTCTGATGTTGGGGAATTCATCACTTCCCTGAGGAAGTTATTCCAATGTCCGATTGCTCTCATTGTGAAAATTACACTCTTGTATCTAATGAGAATCTCCCAGGAGTAACTTCTGCCCATTACCCCTCATACAGAGGGAGGCTACATCTTCTTTGTAGTCACTCTTGAAATACTGGAACATGGTGATCATTTTCTAAGCCTTCTTTGCTCAAGTCTGAACAAAACCAGTCCTCTCAGCCTTCCCTCAAATGGCAGAATCACAGTCCTTTGATACTCTGGACCCTCTCCAGCCTGTCTGCCTCTTTTTTGTAATTCTGACTATTGGTCTACACAATTATCTCTTTTCATCAGGGTATTCTTAGCTTATTATTCCCTAAGTACAGTTGATTCTCTTTTATATTTTACTGCATGCATTTTTAAGTGTCAGATTTTTTTGTAAGACTTGGTGAACTCTTGTATCTCCACCAAAGAAGCACTGTGCAATAGTCGTAGAATCATAGAATGATTTGGGTTGGAAGGGAAATATCTGGATAAAAAAATCATCTTTTTGCCCTAAATCACTAAGTTATTCCCTGTATCTGCTAAACTGGTCTTATAAGAGCAAAAAGTCATGAAAATGGTCTCAAGTTCTAGTGCACATTGTAGCCTGTTCTGAGAACCAGCATATATCCTTGCAGTCTCGATGGTGTTCTCATCCAGCCTTCCTCCTGCCTGCCTGGAATGGGCCATCCGCCAGCTGAGAAATTGCTGCCCTAGGATAGTTCTGCTCCAGTGTCCCCATAGTATTAGGTAGATGTCAGTTAGGTCATCCGGAGACTTCTCAGTGACGCATGAATTCTGAGAGGGAGAGATATTGAGTTGCTTTTTGGCCTCTTCCTAGTGTCAAAGGAACAAAAAACAGTCCAGAATGAAGTCCAGAGCCTGGCCTGCTGTTTAATTAACTTACCCATCTGTCATATGTCAAAGTGGTGTGAAATCTTCATGTCTGGAATACTTTCATGTGGAGAACCTTTGCATTTGAATGAGGTTCTCTGATGATCAGCAAAACCAGTATGAATATTGTTTTTTAAATGCCACTTGGTACATGGCACTTCATTACTTTCGGTTACTTTTCCTTTTTCATTGAATGCCATTGCCTTTGCAAATGCTATTCCCTGAAACAGGAAAAAGTTTTTCTGTCTTAAAATCAGACAATTGCTATTCATAGAAACAAGTTTTCAGCCAATAAATACTATAGAAACCTGGATTGAAAGGTCACTGATGCTATAGCCAGCCAGGGTCTGTTTTTTTAATGGAAGTAAGTATGTGTCTTTGTTGCATAATGTGTTTTGCTGGAAGGTGAAGCTGTACAGCAGTGAGCTTTCTCTAGAGGCCTGTTCTCTTGGCTTTGTGTCGAAGACAGGCTTCAGCAGTAAATGGCTTTAAGCTTGTCAAAGAAAGGTTATTAAAAATGTTCCTGCCTTTCGGTGTCCATGCTTAATAGCCGCAAAAATTCAGTACTATAGGGATTTCTTTTCTATTTAGTCACGTCATTTGGCATTTTGTCTATAGCTAAAAATGAGATACCATCTGGTTTAGGCTTACTAATGATTCTGCATTGTTACCTGAACTGGTTCACTACTTTATTGTTAGCACTTAAGAAATAAACTTGCCTTCTTCTAATTGCACTTTGGTTACAATGTTTTGTTGATATTTTAAATCTCAGTGATTTCTTGAGGTGGTGATTTGAAATCACAGTTTGTCTGTACTCGCAGACTTCTGTACTAGTACGCTGGGTAATGTGTTTTGCTGCCTTGACACAGTTCTTTTATCACAATATATGCTTATAATGTAGTGGGACCTCATCTGCCTTAGGGCTTTTAGAAATTCACTGGCTTCTGGTGTGAGGTGACTGGCAGGAAGTTAAAGTGCAAGTGCTGAGCACAGAGTTGCTGCTTTGCTGAGCACAGGCATTGGGTAAAATGAAAGGTGAGGGATTATTTGGGGCTCCCTACAATGATAGTCATTTGCACAGGAGCTGCTATGGGCACAATTGAATCTGTCAGGGCATGCATACTTTGGCTACAGGTGACAGGAGGCTTCCACAGACCTGTGCATAATGCCTGGTAAAGGAATCATCCAGAATAATGATGTCTCCATGATGGTCTGTACTCATGCAGCATATCTGGAAGCTATTCCTACACTTACAGCTGTTTTCTGATGACTTCTGTGACCACTTGTTGACTGACAAATATGTTGCACTCATTGTAGAAATCTTTTGGATAAGGCTCAATGGGCAGCAGAGCTTTGTTCCGCTTCACAGTGGAGGCTTACTAGCAGGGAGAAGTGTCTCTCTGTGACACTGAGCAGCCTCTGCACTCAGAGATGATGTGGCCTTGTTCCCAGATCCTGCCCATCGTAAAGCTGCTCCTCAGGACTGGGGGATATCATAACATTTCTTGACAAGCTTTACAATTTCCTGGTCATTCAGAATAGTGGAAGTCCAGCAAAACTGAATACTAATGTAAGCTAGTGAGCCTTTCTTTTTCTGATGACATCCACTGCAAACTAGACACATAGCACGTCTTGTCCTGCAGGAGTGTGAAAAAAGGTATTTTTCCCAACCCTCTAGCCTGAGTCTAAGGTGATTTCAAAAAGAGGTATTAGAAAGGCTTAAGGGGCTGTTTTATGTGACTGACAGATCTAGGAGCAACATTTTTATTGAAAAGAATGAACAAGGGCTTTTGTTTAGTATTATCAGAGCTAGGATGTGTGCCTGTATTCACAAGATTAATTCAAGTCCTTCAAAGACTGTCTAGGACTTTCAGAAAAGTCACTTATGTGATCAGACTACTGACACCTTGAAAGGTAATTGTTTCTCTAGAAGGTCCACTCATAACGGAAACAGAGATGCTTCTCTCATTATGAAAACTGATTTTGTGAAGTTCCTGCCCCAGCTGCTTCTGATTGTATGAGGTCAAAGCCCAAATTGTTTTGCTATCTTATGTTCTAGCTACTGAGCAGTGCAGAAAAGTTATCTAAAGACGGTCCTATGAGACTTTTTTTGCCAAAATCTATTCGCTTAGAAAAGAAACCTTAGAATTTTACAAGCAGCACTCTTCTCAGAAGGTAGTCTTTAAAGCCTTGAAACTGCTAAGATGTTTCAGTCTGAAACTTCGATGTGGCATACACTTATGTTACTTCTAGAATATTTTATTGTCTTGATGCTGTGATATAGGTGGTAATCGCTTCATGATGTTGTGATAAAATATAAATAGACCACTTTAGTGCTAAACAGGAACTGTTTCAAATTCCTTTAGTTTAAAACTTTTAAGTTATACCTTTCAAATATTTTAGTTGAATTGTTTTTCATTCTGGTTTTCAGTAATGAGGTACATATGCATAAACTGGTAGGCATAATGGTGTCATTTACAAGGAAAATTGCTGTTTGTAGGGGGAATCTTTACTGCTGTTGGCAAACATTTGCATGTAAAACCATTTAGAATGGTATGATAGCATGCTCTCTGCATTTGGCTGTGACAATTTTCGGTATCTACACAGCAAAAAACCAAGATGGGCTCTGATTGGGGTATATTATGTTTTGAATTTGAAAGGTTTTATTACTACTTCTCCTTCTCACAGTTAGTAGTTGTACTTTTGCCTGTGATTAAGGCCTTGCTTTTAGATACTTAATTTTTAGAAGAATCGTAATACAGGTCTGTGTAGATTTCAAAAAGAAGTTTGGTGACATCTTGAACACTGATCACATTTTTTTTCTGAACAAGTCCAACTAACACCTATCACATAAGATGTCAGGTATGAATAACTTGCAATATCATATTTCTAATGCACATTGCTTTTGGTTTCTTTAGTTTGCTTAATGATACATGCATTATTCGTAGCTTAGGGCAGGAATGTTTTTGCTTATCCAAATGTAAGCAACAGAATCTATGAATTCCAACTATCAAAATAAACTAATCTTATTATACTTAAATTCTACTCTCTTCTGTGATTATTATAGGAAATTTAATGACGTCGTAACTATTCACTAACACAAGAAATCTTAAGAGAATATTGCAGGATATGGGGTTTGGATTTTGAATAAGAAATTACTGGGAACTTGATTTAGGAGCATGATCATCATCATGTCATTGAGAATAAATGTCAGTTCAGTCATCAAGTGACTTAGATTTCAGCATGTTTTTGTTTAATATAAGAAAAGTCTCAACAGATGTGATGAATTGTCTAAAATGCATTGTCTAAAATACACTTAGAAGATGCAGCTATTAGTTTCGCAAAAGACATATTTGTTAAAATGGAGAATTTAATGAATAATTCACAAGGGGAAAGAAGAAGTTAGCAAACAAGCTGTACTTCAGTTGGTGAAAAGGTCTAATAACTTTTGAATGAAGTAGTTGAAAATATTTTCAGAGTGGTAATGTTAAGTGTGCTGTATAGCTGAACAGGATCCAAAAGGATCCATAAAGTTCTGTGAAAATGGACTGTGGAAAACCAAACTAGAAAAATTTAACAAACTATAAATGTAGAGATAAACAAATGAGATCTATCACATAAAATGCCGAAGATAAGCACAACATACTTAATGGAAGTTCTAACAAACATGAATCAGAGAAAGCTGAGGTACAGATACTAGCACAGAAGTTGAGAAATTGTGATGGAGGAGAAGAATGAGGCCAAAGAGGAGAGTAGAACAAAAGGAGAGAGAAGATGAATGTGTTCAGAGTATTCCCTGTAGGTTTTATATCTCTAAGTCTTAGATATCCATCAGAACAAAATGTTGTGGTGAAGGACTTTATGCTTACAGGGCAAGGCGTACATAGATTGCTACTCTCTCTGCATACCCCTGGATCTTCCTTGCAGTACCCCTTGCTGAAGCTGAGAAGGGCTGCTTGGTGGATGTATTAAAGGCACTAGAGGAGGAAAACTCCAGCCCATATGGGTGAAGGTGCCAGAATCTGTAGTTAAACAGGGAAAGCAACAAAATGAAGTCATAGTTTTCTTGGCTGAGGATGTGAAATCCCACCACAGCTATCAGGAAGCTTTTGCAAGGACATATGAGACTTTGCTATGAATACCTCTCACTGTGGTTCCCAAAGCCTTTCATAAAAAGGTTTCGTGAAAGTGTTCCCAATGTAAAAGTCCAGCTGTAAATGCAGATTTCCTAAGAAAGTAAGGCTGCCTGGATCTGAAGTTCTGGGATAGCTGATTATAAATGTTCTTGAATCATGAAGTTTGGACCAGGAAACTTTTTTGGATGTGGATGAGCCTTCCTTTCTCACTCTAGTCCCAGTCCATGCTCCCCTATTTTGAAAATATTTAGAAATTTTGTCAAATCAATACCAGTCTGAATAATATGCACGGTTTTTTGTATCAGATCGAAAATTGTGCTCTCTTATACAGGGAGTGTTAGTTCATAATCAGTCCCCATGTTGCTCTTTATAATTAACGCTTGTCTTTTCCTTTTAGAAAAAATAATCTTAAGTGTTCTGAACTGTAAAAAATGTTAACTTTTACTGCTGGGCATATTCTCCAGGATGAATATTTTAGAAAAGTTCCTGCAAAAACTGAGTGGAATGGGAGAACAGAGAGAAAGAAGCAGCAATAGTTCTGTGGCCACCAAATTTCTGAGGGCTTGGTTTTGCACTTGAATATTCCTTTTAAGTTTTGTACTTCTTGTTACTGTCTCTTTTTGCCTGGATATTTCTAGATTCTACAACTCTAACCAGACTGGTAGGGGGATACAAGTGCATGCCTAAGTCTTTTTGTAATTAAATTAATTGGATTGGATCCTAAGTTACATTTATGTAATTTTCATCTAATATATTTCTATTGTCTTTAGCTAAAATTACTTCAGAATTGATGAGAAATTGTTCTGTATTCTTTCTGGTGTTTTGTTCCCTGTTTTGGGAGATGGCAAAATAAACGCAGGCAGAAGACCTCAAGAAAGATCAGTTTATCTGATTGTTTTCCTGCCTGGTGCTGCCAGAAGGGAATGGCCACTTCCTCCTACATGTTGTTATGTGTGTCAACTTCCCCAGTCTGAGGGACTTCTTATCCTGCAGCTACCCAAGAACACTGTCACTCTCTTCTCCAGAGAGTAAGCAGCCACTGCTGGGTACCTGTCCAGCACAATTAGATTATGCTATACAAAGTTTGTAGCTTTCTATTACACACACCTGCAGCAGCAAAGAAACCAGGTCATCAATTTATGACTTAGAACCTCAAAAGCAAAACATTTTGGGAATGAAAGAGCAACCACTTAAAAGACAGTAGTGCAGCATTATGAAATGGAAAATAATGCAACCTGAAAAATTTCCAAGTGTAAAATGAAGCAATGGTTATTGAACCAGAAATCATGCTAAGCTCTAGTACCTTAGCCAAACACAGTCACACCTCCACTGAACTCATGTCTAAAAAGGGAAGAAAAACTTTTCCCAACATTATCATGTAGTAGGCATATTCCAACTCATATGATAAAATACCAAGTAATAGAGTGAATATTCATAGAATATGCATTTATTTAATGTGAAATTTTGTTCAGGCTGGAGATAATCTCCTTAAAAGCTTATTTTAGTCCTTGTTACAAAAAACAGGAACCATTTTTTTTTTCTTCATTCTGTTTCAGTATTCCAAGACAAGTGTAATCATCTGGGACTTTTTGTTTAGGGATGTGGTTGCTCATTAAATGTTAGCATCTCTGTTTCTCCTGAATTGTATTTTCACATTTAATCAATATGTATACATCTGAATCTGTCACTAGACCTGACCCTCATATTTAAAGCCTATTTTAATGAAAACATTCCTTCTGCTTTAGTGGAAGAAAAAAAAATCATCAGTGTGGTAAATATAGTGACTTCTATTTCCTTTTAAATAATCACATAAGAGTAAAAATTGGAATCAATGGTCTTTAGATTTTCCTTCTACCTCAAAGCCTTATAGAAGTCAAGCAAACAGAATCTTTTTGTTAGTTTTAACTTGTGTCTACTGTCATGTCTGGATGGTGAGACATTTTCCACACAGGAGAAACTCAAGGCATTCATTGAGTTTTTTGGGTAGGGCAGATATCCAAGGGCTGTCTGTGCAGTTTACAATTTCTCTCCAGAGCTGTTCAATCATCAAGCAATGAAAAATGTCGCTTGCATAGCAAAAGCAAGAGAACACTCAATTGTCCTGCGGTCATTCCCCAGCCTGAAATTATGTTAAAATCAATTACAGTAACAGACCTTGGGCTGACTGCTTTGACTTCTTTATTCTACTGAATCTCAGAAGAGGGCCAAATGTGCTTAAATGTGTTTTGAAACAACTATTACCATGAGCACAAATACTCTGTTGAATAAGAAAAGTAACATTCTTCATTTTTTCATGTACAAATGCAAAGCCTCTTCCTTCTTTGCGTTTTAAACTTTCCTGATCCATTCTGTGGACTGATTGCTTTTCAATACCCTAGGGGGAAGTCATTCATTCCTTTTGAGCAGGATGTATTCCTGTGTCCTTGGAGGTGACAGGTTCTCATAGTGCTCTCAGAGCCTGCAATGCAGCTTGGAAATGCATTTTCTAAAAGCAGCCAAATTTTAGGTATAATTGATATATTCATTCTCTGTGCATAAAGCACTTGTTGCTTGTCTCATACCCCCACTAGTAGAGCGCCAGCCCTTGACATCCTCCTACCTGTCTGGATAGCTACCAACCTGTAGGCAACGTCCAGATGGCATGAAATATTTTTTTGAAATTGGTATGTGAAGCAAGTTCAACAAACAACTTGTTCTGCTCCCCAGTTAAAAACTATATGGTAGATGGGGAACAATAGGCTAGTGTAGGACAAAGAGAAAGTCCTAAATGACAACTGCTTCTTTTTGCTCTCTTTCTACAGCAAAAGTTTCATGGCTAGGAATTACATGAATAGCACTTTATATTTAGAAGGTTTTAAGTTACTGATAACAATTTTCTTAAATATTCAAGGGTCCTCTCAAAATGGTCTTGAAACTTTTTTGTCACTTCATACAGTCTGAGAACTTGGGACAGGCAAAAAATAGCAAACGACTGTAATTTCATAAAATAACATGAGTGCAACTTTTATCTGACTGGCAAAACCAAATTCACTGATGAAGATTTTTTCCCTTTCAAACTAGTATCTTGATGGAAGTATCAGGCCAGGATGATGTGAAGGATCACCATGATAGCAAATTTGTGTCTTTAATTATCTGGGCAAAGAAATTAAATTCCTTTGGTTGACCTGCAAGTAAACAAGGTGTATTTTCCTCTCTCCTGTTCTTGAAGAATTTCTTTGATTTCAGTGGATGAATTAATGATCTTTAGGAGTACCTGAAATTAACCTTTGCTGGGTAGGTGCAAGTTATTATTTTAAAACTGAAAGGATCTGAAACTCTGTGAAGATAATACCCATGTTTCAGTCCAAAGTTTTGACTGCACCTTGTATAGACCTCCACAGTGTAATCTGCCTACTGATACCACTGCAGATGCTGTGCCAAGGGCTTTCATTACAGGATACAGACTCAGGAACCAGGCAGGAGCAAATGATATTATTCTTACTATCCATATAAATACCTGGTTCAAAGCTGGTCTACATACATCAACAAAAGTTCTGATCATGTTTTTACAAAGTAAACATAATCTTTAGAAGCAATGGTCTAGAAGAGGCAATCTTTATATTTACTCCTGAAAAATCAATTGCTATGACTTCTGTGCATGCAAGTAGTTTTAAATTTTTCTTCTGTCCTTCAAGCAGGGAGCCTTTGTTTTGCTCTTGTCCTATATTCTGCCTGATTTATTGTAATCTCTAGGTTTATACATTTCTGTGATTTCTCAGAATTTTCACAGACTTCATGAAGTTTAGTCTTCCTGACTTATAGTGTTAGTTCTAGGATATTTAAAGAGACCTGGAAGGTCAATTATTTTTTTTCTTATCGTAAGTAAGTAACAGAGAGAAACCTGCATACTTTGAAATAAATGGTACCTAGAAGTTCAGAGGTTAGCAAGTGTAAGGAACATCAAGTCTATGTATTCAAGAAAAAGAGACAAGTCATGTAATGTCTCAGGTTGGGCAACACAGCTTATTTTGTCCTAATGCAAATACTCTCCTGAGGAAATATATTAATACGCATTCATCTAATATTCTCAAACACCAGCATCTATCTTGTGCCATATAGCAGTTTCTAAATATGAGTTCATCTCAGAACCCTTTAGAAAAATTCCTTGGGCTGGAGTGATTACCGTAAATAAACTTTCCACAAAAAGAAGCACCTTTCCATATGTTCTCAGGATAAGATGTGTGCTTTCACTAAGAAGGATTCTTTATAGGGTAAGCACTGGATAGGAACTCAGGAAAACTCAGATCTAATCCAACTTTGTCATTAGGCAGTGAAATGAATTTGGTCAAGTCCCTTCCTCTTCCTGCACCTCAGTTTCTGTGTGTATGAACTAGGGGTCTATTGCAATCCACGTGAGACACTTTTAGATAAGAAATTCTGTTCCATTTTCCTTGTAGGGGTAGAACATCCCCTCTCCATCTTCTCAGAATATTTGAGATTTCTTCCTAATAAATCCACATTTAGCCATTAAAGTAAGTGACTTTTTAGTAAAAAACATTCTGTTAATAATGACAGTCTTGCACATATAGTATTTTAATGCAATTTTATCACTACTTTTGAATTTTAAAGCTTCAGGATATCATAATGGCTTATGGTTTTGTTGCTTTTTGGGCAGATATAGAATGACGACTTTTGAGCTTTCTCTTTTTCTTTCATGAGTTTTTCTCTGGTTTAATTTATGAATGTTTGGGCAATTGTTGGTCAGTATGCACTCATGCTTTCTTTTCCCTTCCTATCTTACAGTCCTTTGGCTGGTATAATATTTTTATATCCATGTGCATGTGTATGTTTGAATGCAAGTGTACATACAATTGTGCACGTCTGTATATGCCTGTTACATGAACTATGTACTAGTAGTCATCAGTCAAAACCTTGAGAGTGAAAGGCCACAAACTCCAAGGGAAGGGAGTTTGGAGTCTAAATCAGCGTGATTTAGATGTAAGTGGTTCCGTGCCTGTGTTGGGATGAAGCCTAAAATCTGAAGTCTGTTGACTACAGGAGATCACTAATCAAGGCTTGTCTTTTATTGACACTTAGGAATGTTTCTCTTCCACCCCATATGAGAAAATTAGATAAATACAATATAGGACCCTTTACTTACCTGTACATCCAGAAAAAAAAAAAAATTATTCTGTCTTTTCCAGGATTTTAAATCGCAAATAAATAACAAAGCTATTGGACATCTCAATGTTCTGCCACTAGAGTGCACCAAAATGTTTGGTTGTAATAAACTGATTGCATTTAACTTCCCTCGCCTTAAAATAGTGTTCTTTTATGTTGTACCAGTCTCTTCTAAAATGTCTGCATGATTTTGGCCCATTTTTAATACACATATCTAATGAGAAAATATCTGCTTCTAGGTATATCATATCAGAAAGTATAATTTAGACTTTAGGCTTGCAATAGTTAAACCCCTTTTCTTTCACAGTTCTTCCCACAAAAGCCGAAAGAACTTGCTAATTCTGCCAACAGACATTTCAAGCACTTGAGTTTGTGGTACTCGATTTTATTGAGTAAGTGTAAAGTGGAAAACACAGATTATGATTAGAGACAGAATTCTGACAGTTTTTTCTAGATAGAATTGCAATTAATGTCATTGTATCAGTGTTTGAGTTGAGAGATGAAAATCTGATCCTGGCTTGCTGCCAAAAATGAGAGATGCTCATTAAAAAGACATGAAGGTTGGGGCAGATTTCAGATAGGGACTTCCTTGCTTGTTTTCTTCTCTATGTTGCAGTAGTAATACTGCAACCTAAACTTGAATGCAGATGCTGATTCAGCTGTGCTGGAAAACAAGAGAACATGGAACAGAATGAAATTTTGTTTCCACTTTTAGGAGTAGCAAAGCTTACATTGATTATGATAAAGCCAGGGCTTTTATTCTCAGTGTTGGGGGAAGAAATATCTGTAGCTGTGGGGAGCATACTTATCATTCAAAAGTTGTAGCTTTTCTTTACTCTTCAGAAAGATTCTCCAGACCCTCATCACATGAGGATCTGCTACTCTATTCCCTGGTTTGCAAGGTTCACCTTGATGGCCACAGCATTGCAATCTCCATTCTGTCATCTCATAACACACAAGAACTAGAGTAAGCTGAGCCCCCGAGGGTGCCTGAAAGTGCTCTTTAATAAGTAATCTAAATCAAAGGATCTCAGATCTCTAGCCTTTGTCTAGTAGAGGATGTACAAGAGAGTAGATTGAAAATCCAATAAAAAATGTGTGGCAATAATATTGAATGTGGTTGTTCTTGCAGTCCTTAATTGTGAAACTTTAGTGATACCGAGTCTCTGAAGAAATATACATATGAAATATTCTGGGCTATAATGGCCACTGGAGTGGTGAAAGAGAGATGTATGGGTTCTGCTATCATAGCCAATAACCTGTATGTGTAATTTGAAACATTAGGTTTTGATTATTGTGGAAATAAAGACCCAGGCTTATTAGTCTACCAAGAATACTGATTTCTGGAATTTCATTTCACTGTGGTAGTTTTAACTGTACATTCACAAGTAGTATTTCAGTGCATTACTATCACAGGTCCAAGCAACACAGAACTCTGCTTGTGGACAACACATCACTATGTGTTTTAAACATAAAACTACCTTTCTTTCTAATTGCAAATATATCAGTAAGAGCACTTAATCTTTTTCCTGAACAAAAGTCCTGACTCTGTAAACACTGATCAATCCTGTCCTAAAAATACTCATTTTAGCATTACAGGACTTAATTTATCTGTAAAAGCCATACTGAGATTTTAGTAAAAACAAGTTACCTAAATGCCTAAAGGTCCGATATAATTGGTGGTGATTGCACAAATACCCAGTAGATGATGGTATTGGATTTTAGAAGTACCAGGCCTTGCTATTGAGGAAATAAATATCTTTAATAAAGCCCATAACAGGAGGAACAAAAAATACAATAATTGCCAGTCTGTTGTACAAATCATGAGGATCTGCAAGACTTGGTATTAATTTCAATAGGTTTGATTCAACCAAGTCCTCAGTCCAGAAAATAAAGAACAAAAGATACCAAAACACCTGAGCATAAAAAATATAGTCATATACATCTTCTTTAGCTAATCCCTTAACTATAACTTTTTATGTAAATATCTTCTTATGTTTCATTCAATAACAAGAGACTTGTGTGCTTAAATATAAGCACTTGATGAAATACTGTGAGGAATAGTCATAACCTGATAAATGTGGGCCAGTTGCCTCATCCAGAAACATCCAGAGTTCAGAAAAAGCTTAAATGTTCACATGCCATTTATTTATTAGAAGAAAAAACCAGTTTTGACTATTCTTCTGGTGATATCACAGAAGCAAAATCGTAGAATCAGAGAATAATTTAAGTTGGAAAAGAACTTTAAGATCATTGAGTCCAACCCTTAACTGAGAACTGCCAAGTCCGCTGCAAAGCCATGTTCCTAAGGCCAATCTTTTAAATAGCTCCAAGGTTCCACCACTGTCCTGGGCAACCTGTTTCAGTGTCTGACAACCCTTTGGGTGAAAAAATTCTTCCTAATATCCAATCTAAGCTTCCTCTGGTGCAACTTGAGGGCACTTCTTCTTGTCTTGTTGCTTGTTACCTGGGTGAAGAGGCCAACTTCCACCTTGCTACAATCTCCTTTCAGGGATTTGAGGAGAGAGAAGGTCCCCCCAAGCTTCCTTTACTCCAGGATGAGCCCCCCAGCTCCCTCAGCTTCTCCTCATCAGACTTGTGCTTCAGAACCTTCGTCAGTTTGAATGCCCTTCTTTAGGCATTCAAAGGTGACTTAATGAAATTTTTTTCAGAATTACATTTTAACAGTACTGTTAAAAATGAAAGAAATATTTCTATGTGATCAGAATGTATTTTTTTTTCAAAATCTGTTACTTCAAGGAATCCTCTAGATACACTTTTTGGTTCTTCTTTTTATACTAGTGATTTACTGCGTGTGTTTACATTGGAATAGAGATTTAAAGGATCATTTTTATTTATGTTTTTAAACACATTATCCAACTGCTTCTCCCCAAATCATATTTTTCTTGGCTGTGTTTAACTCACATTGTATCTGTGGCAATAAATATCAAATGAAAGAAGGGGGAAAAAAAAAGGTGAAGGCAACTCCATTGTAGTAATTAGATTACTCTGGAAATAAAGCAGTGGATCACTAAAATCTAATTTGGAAGTGATGAAGTGCATGTGATTGCCAAGTAATTATTTCTGCACAGTCCTTGTCCATGGGGAGAGCAGAATTACACTACACAATGTTAATGATGCCATAGTTTGACAACCTCATGAACATGGAGAAACACTGGTCTTTCGAGGACATTTTGTGACAACAATTTGTATTCATCCAAAAATCTATATTAATATGTGCACCAAAATCAGTCTGTGTTAGCAGCTTTTGTTGCTGTTTATTTTTGCAGAATAAAAATGGAATGTGACCTCATGATCAGAATTTAACTTTATATGTTGACTCACTTGCAGATGGTGAAGAGATGTTAGGGGAGATGTAGAAAGAAAAATGATGCAGTTATGGAAGTATGGAACATTTAAATTTTGCTTGTAATATTATCTGAAGTTTTTGCTAGGCAATGGGAAATATAGAAATTGCAACCATGGCTCCATGATTATTAAATGTGATTATATTGTAATACTGATAATATTTTCATTCTATTTCAGACTTGTATTTCAGATCCAATCTTTACTAATCTGAAAGAATGATTTTCCTTCATCAAGATTCACAATATCTCATTGTCGACTATCAGAAGAAATGGCAAAGTAAAGAGAAAAGATTAAAGCATAGACACATTAACCCTATACCAAGGGTCTTGACTCCATAAAACAGGTAACAGTATCAGAAATTCAAATTTTATCTTAATAAAAAAAACAGTAACTTGTTTTACACATCTTTTGTTTGCAAGACCTGTTCATACATAATGCAGAAGATCTGCTGAGTATTCAGTGCTTCCAACAAAGTCCTGCCACTAGCTGGAAAGGAGCTCACAGTTAGGGTGAAGCAGAATCCCTTTTTAAAGTGTAGACCCAAACATGCTCTATTCTGAGAACGTTGCATTATTGATGCTGCTTGAGAAGGAATTAATTTTTATTACATTCTTCTTACTTGGAGGCAATAACACTGTACCTGCCCCAGTGTCCAGCTGCAATGATACCATAACACAAACAATAGTGAGGAAGCATCCTACAGGAATTTGCTCACGTTCTACTAACTTGACTCACAGAATCACAGAAAAGGTAAGTTTGTAAGGACCTCTGGAGGCCATATGGTCCACTTCCACTTCTCAAGCAGGGTCATCCAGAGCAAACTGTCCAGGATTTTGTCCAGATGGCATTTGATTATCTCCAGGGTGGGAGACCTCCATGACCTCTCCAGCCAACCTGGTTCAGTGCTCAGTCTTTCCACCCCTACTGGTAGACACAATGGTGCTCATTTTAGGTGTCCGTAGGGATCAATTGCCAAGTTACCCAGTACCTACTTCAAATGAATGCAAAATTGTCTCTAGAAATTGTAAAAACAAATGAACAAACAAAACCACTACTACAGCCACCACCACAAAAATTGATGTCAAAGTCCACATTTTCTCATTCTACTTTATCAGTCTTAGATCAAAAACACTACCTGGTTAAGGTGAGCTCTACTTCTGGAAATACTAGTTGGTGCTCTAAACTAGGTTTCCAAATGGAAACGTTAAAGACATATATTCTTCTAACAGTTCTTTTTTCTAAGGTATTATAAACTAATGGTTGCTCTGCTTTTACTTTTGAAGAGTTAGAAATTATGCTGCTGCGGTGGTTATGAACTCTTTGGAGTAGCCTTTGTATGTTCCAATTGGATTTGAGGCTCCTCTGTTTAAGACTTGGCCTACTGATGAGATTAGAGACAATTTTGTGGAACTGCTTCATGCCTGCCCCCACTTCTTCATCAGAGATTTAAAATACTCAGCAGATAGATTGTTTTATCAGTGGGCAAAATTCACCTGTAAAGTGTACAAGGTTTTTCTGGTACTGTGGCATGAAACATTCCTGTATTTTTGTTTTCAAAATCAGTGCCTTTTGTCTAGAAGTTTTTACCTAATTTTTCACTCTAAGTGGGAGATTCGTAGACCCTGAAGCTCATTTGTAGTCTAATCTCATAGAAATGTTTTATCAGCAAATTTATTTGCCAGGGTTTTGCTCCAGGCAGGGGAGTCACCTCCACCCTTTTGGATGACAGTGATTCCAAAAGCATTTTCTGACAGGTGTGGCAAAAATAATCTGATGTAAAAGCCATAAAAAGTAAACTAGAGATTTGTGGTAATCAGAGTAGAAATTCAGATTGAGATTTACTAATCAAATGTCATTTGCAATTTTTTTTTCTGATCCTGCTTTGCTGAAATCAGTGGGAGGTGATAGAATCAGGACTTAAAATTTCAATTTTCTAAGCAATATTTGAACTTGCAGCTGACAAGATTTGCATGCAATTTTTTATGCATGCATTTGCAGAACTGAATTTCAACCAAGATTTGCATTTAGAAAGTGAGATGTGGAGCAGTATTGAATCACTTATATTACATTTAGGTAATATACAGTATTATATAAGATACAGTAAGGTTTAAGTACTGTGGGATACCATGGTACATAACTCAGTAATGAGATAACCCACTGCACTGAAGCAGACTTTGTAACTACAGATCATAGCTCTTACTGTGAAGTGTCATGCTGCTCTCTGTTATGGGATTTAAGGATAATCACAGTGAGCCAAATGACCGGCAAGGGTAAGAGTTTTTACTTTAGAATATAATTATAAATTGAAACAAGTGATAATGAAAACAGCTGAATTACTTTTGGATTCTGAAGGAATTCTGAAAAAATCACTGTTCCTATTAGCTCTCTTGACCAAATAAGAGGCAGCATCTATATTCCATAATTTTCATGTATCAAAAAATTCATACAGAAATGTTGTGTGTGGGTAATCATTTTCTTTCACTTTGTCTTCCCATGCTTTCCTTTCTGCTGAACACCCTATGTGTCATGCTTCCAGTCTGTGGCTGTGAGGAAAGTGCTCCAGGCAGTTGCTGGCCCCAAGAAAAATCTGGGGTAATTAATACCCCTGCTACCAAATTTTTGGAAGTTGTATGCAGCTGTCATAGGTTGGAACCACATCTTGCATCACCCTGTATACTACCAGTGAGGAAATGAGAACTTCTAAGTTGATTCGTTTCCAAAATGAGGGGATATACTCATATATAGGAGTAGAAGGAATCAGTTCTCCAAAACTAGGTGGTGTGAATGCTATTTAAATGACATGTCTCATCTAATTTCTCCTGTGGCTAGAAAAAAATCCAAACAGTCTTGTAAATTAAAACATTTTGACTTCAATATGTGAGTGTCTGGGATCAGATCCCTGTCATGCCTATCTACTGTCACTGAGAAAATAAGTTGGAAAGATAGCATGCTTTCCTGCTGGCATAACTACTTTGAGGATTAAGTCAGTGAATAAAAAATGTGCAAGAAACAGAGAAATGTAACCTGAGCGTGTACCTAAGATTTGTTACCTAGTTGCTGGCATAAGTGAGAAAATGAAACCTTAGCCCTGAAAATGAGTGTTTTAGATGAAGTACTGCTAGAAGACATTCCTATGAAATAGATTTTCTGCTTTCCACTTATGAGAGACATTGAGGAGGCTAAAAATATTTTTCAGTTACTGTTGTCTCATTGGTTTACAGGAGAAATACCTAACAAAGTAGCCTGCAAAGCCATTGTCCAAGATGTGGTACAGCAGCATATTCCAACTGTCCTTTTCAGCTGATGAAAATAATAGGAAGTGTATTTTAATTTAAAAGACTTGTAAAAATAAATTATTTCATTCTATCCCTCTATGATTTATTTATTCTGAATTTAATCCTAAAAGCAAGATTTTAACTGGCTTCAGTATGCTTTTTATCAGGACCAGGATTGTTTAAATCAAGTCTCTTACCATCTGAGGAACTTTCTTGTCAGAGATGCTACCTTCCCTCTTCCACCTATTTTCCCTCTCTCCTGTAACCCTTTCAGGGAAGGATTCTTTCCCTGCATCTTGTGAAGCTTGCACTATTTGCAGGTGTTACTGAAACTAGTAACAAATAATCAGTATTTTTAGTTTCACATAACAAAGTCATATTCTCATGAATAAGTAAGCTAACAGGAAGACAGGATTTTAAAGTGTTTGGTGTTAGCTTATTCTCCTTCTGCTTAGTATATGGAAAGAAACAAAGGCCAGGACTACATATTTTGGGAAATCTCAGCCTTGGTATGATAGACCTAGTCCAGCATAGTATTAAGCCTGCCTCCTTGAACATAAGCTCACAAGTTGAAAGTCCTACTTTGGGATAATGGCAGCCATGTAGTAATTGTAATGTTTAATTCAGTCTACTTTGGAGCTGACTGAGATCCCTCCCCAGCCCAGGTATTTACATATCTCCATTGATTAAATTGAGCCCAGAAGGTTTTACATATAGAAAAGAGAGATTCAGGAATCACTAAGTATTTCTGAATCCTTTGTTGGCAAAGTTCTTACCTCATCTCAAAACCATAAGAATAAGGACAACTTTAGTACTATCATTTCCCCTACTCTGAAGAAATGCTGTTAACAGTGCTGGGGAGGAATCAGCACCTACTTGTGCTGTCTCTGGGGAGTCTAGCTGCTTCAGAACATGTAAATGATATGGTGGTGACACAAGAAATGCTACTATTTTGGACATCTGCAAATATTAATCAAATCTATAATTGCAAGAAGAGCACCATTTACCAAATGATCAATAAAAATACTTTGAGAGTCCATTTTCCACCATCACTGTATCAAAGCTACAAAGGCCCTCCAGTGCTTGCAAGGTGTTTTAAATGGATTTCTTCTTTGTTTCTGGCCTGCCGCTTTATGTGATTTCTGTAATATAAATGTGTTTTAAACTGAAAGCCTAGATTGAGTGTCCTAACACTGCAAATTTATTTGTGTTTTATAGAATTACATTTACAGGCCTGGTATACTAATGAATTGTATTTTCTCAAGCCAGTTATGAGACTGCAATGGGTTAAATTAATCAGGCTGTATAAATGTGAGCTGAACATATGGTCAGGCCCTCTGAGAGTTTTAAAAAACAAATGTCTGCTAAAACAAGTAAAGTCCAGCTTTTTGTGAGTATGTTGTCAGCATGAAAAGAGTCTTCCTATTTACCACAATGAGAAAAAGGGGAACATCTGCAATTATTTCACCTCTCTGGTTGCACACAATGAAATGGGAGGAAAATGTTTAAGTAGGGACAAAAAGGCAGAGAGGTGGAAAATCCATTTGGGAAACTGGTGTGAAAAGTTGTGGGAGAGAGAAGAAATATTTGATGTCTGGACTCATGATAGGAAAGAAAACAACTCTAAAATGCAGCAGGTCCTCAAACTGCTGCAGAAGTTTTGATTTTTAAGAGAATTATTTTTGGTTTTACTCCTTATTACAGCACCCCAGACTAATGCAATGAATTTGCAAAAATCCCCAATCTTTTAAAATTAAATGTCTGTCTTAAGATCCTTGCCAGTTTTTGGACTGCAAGTTTTAGAACTGATCAAAGGTATCAGAGTTTTTTGTGCTATTTGACAGATAATAAATGCCTGAACTGTGACATATGTATGATCTCTGAGTAAAAGATATTTTTATCTCCTCTTTCTTTTATTTTAAAGGAGTACTTTCAGGCAAAAAAAAGATAGTGTGGAAACTTCTTTTATTCAAGAGAATCTTTAACCTAAAAGTTTCAATTTTATTTTAGAAACAACCTCCATTGTTCTGCAAACCGATTTGACAAAGAGCAAATATTTTTTATGGTGTCCTTGAGACACTGTTCTCATCTGACTTATCAATTGAAAATTAGTTTGAGTTGATAGTGACGGAAGACTCAAGAAGTCATAGGTCTCCTAAACAATAGACAAGGAAGTCTATTTTTCCCTATTGGATTTTCATCTACAAGCAAAAATTACTACATTTTATCTCTAGGTTGTCAATTTGAATGGAAGCTGGAACAAAGCAGTCAAGGACACCATAGCCTGTTGAGAATGAGGCATCCTTTTAGGGTCCTTTCCTACATGTTCCCTATTCTCTCCAAGCAAGGACTGAGACAACAGGACAGGAAAATGTGTTTATAGAAGAACTGTTTTTATATTATGCCTGATAAATAAAGGTTTCATTGACCCTCATAATCAAATTAATATCTGTGTAGGATGAATCAGAGCTAAATAATGTAAACAAAAGGATTTTGCTGCCTATAGCTAATGCTTAATGGTATCATTTTTTTCCTACCATGAGAAGGTTACTGAAAGAAGTATTGACCTTAACTCAGTGGCAAAGCTTATGTGTACCTGAATATGTCTAGGATTTCTCTCTCTTTTCACGACTATTGAAAAAATTAACTGGTCTTTGAAATCTTTAATGTCCATGTTTAATCCTTTCACTGTGCCAAAAGGATTTCTCTTAGGAACAGGTAAAGCAAATTCATATTTTCCCATTAAAAGTTTAAAAGCCTTTCCCCTGCAAAGTTATATATTATATATACTGTTTATGTATATATAATTTTTTTTTTAATGGAGTAAATAGTTTGTGGCATGCATCAGTTTTCAAATTCCATATATATCACTGAAAAAAATTCTTGTATTATCTTATGATAAAGTGAGATATTTCATGTAGCATATGTAAGACTCTTCATTACCTGGATTCAGCTTTGAGCTACATTAAGGCAGTAGGGACCTCAGAGGCAGATGTGGCATATTACTAGTGGTGTAGTAGACTGTACGTTTTTATTGAAATTAGCAACAAGTTAGTGTTTTCAAATGACCATTGATCCATTCTCCATGGAAGTTACTACGGTGACATAGCAGGAAGCATGGAATATCTTGAAAAATCACTCACTGATAATTTTCAGAGAAGGCCGAACCTGCAAAGCAACCTCTGTTAAAAACCTAGAAACAATCCCAAACCAACCTGTTTTACAGAAAGTGCAGAGGGATCATGCAACTCACTGACTTGCGAATACGACAATGATAAATCTGCACTCACTTTTACTCATGTGCCATGACAACACTAATTGAAAATCTTTAAGGAAAAACATAAAATTCTTCCTTTTGTAATAAATCTTCCTAAAATCAGGGGCTTGTTCTATGTATCATCCTCCTAACTCTGCCAATATTTAGCTTTTCAAGCATTAAAAAAGTGTATTACTTATAATTAACTAACTGTAAGAAAACATTTAAATTAATAGGATAGTAGTGACAAAGGAGTAAAAATTATTTCCTCACCCACCCTCCAAGAAGCATTCAGAGTATTAAATGGTGTATTAAGGTTGTCTTTTGAAAAAAGCCTTGTGAAAAAAACCCAACTGTTTATAATTTCTGTCTGCAAGCCACTGCACACAATAATACATATGTTAAAATGTGCACATTGCATCTCACTTTCCACTAATGAGTTTTCAAAATCCATCCTTATTTGCTGCTGTTTACATAGGGAAATTAAAAAGTTGATTGGTTACTTCCTTCCCTGGATTTCTGCACCTTGCCTGGCTGCTTGCCGTGACTAGGCAACCCTTTGGAACAAGAAGCAGACTTTGTAGCAGCAGGGGCTCTGAGGAAAGAGGCTCTGGGATCAATTAAAATGCCAGGCTTTTCCATGCTGGTTTCCAGAGCATCTGTGCATGATTCCACATAAATTTAGGGAATTAAAGATCAGACAAAGGTAAACATTTCCACGCTTTGCTTAGTATTGCATTAAAATGAGGGTATGAAATATGACAAGACCATTCAAACTGGAGCTATGTTTACAGTCTCTATTTTATTTATTTACATCCAATCCCTTTATTATTGCAGGTATGTCATAACTGTAGGCTGTTTGAGTCACTGTTTGGGTGCAGACTATATCTGGAAGTTTAAATCAAACCACTCTAGCTATTGTGAAACAGCATGGGGAAAAAACATTACCTTAGAAAAGAGATGGGATTTTTAATACATCATATGCTGTTGTACACACAAAAATAATCTTTCTCAAAAAACACCTCTTAGTAACAAAAAAGCAAAAGAAAATATTTTTCTATTCATCACACACTCAGACAATCCTGGTAATTCTGTGTCTTGTAAGACAATTTCAATATTCAACACCCTGGCCAGCACACTCCATTCACAGCTGCCTTAGAAAAGCCTTTTGTTTGGAAGTAGTCAGCAATACCTTTGCAGCAAATGAAAGGCATCTTCACCTCTTCATCTCAACAAAAATCTATTCCTGCAGGCATACAGACTTTGTTTCTCTGCTGCATGCACAGAGCAGAGATCAGACCCCTCTGGCATGTGGTACAAGAGATCAAGGCGAAGGAAGACGCACCACCTTTTGTTGCTGGCTGTAGGTGGGGCATGGAAGCAGATGTTGCGGGAAGTGATGGGGATAACTGCCGCTGAGCTTGGAGAAAGCGCTGTCAATATGAATAAGCAATTAAGACTGAGAGAAGACAACACAGAAACAAATTTAGAATTAACAAATAATGAAATGCTGTGTAGAAATGATGGAGGCAGCACTCCAGTTAAATCCAAAAGGGTTACGTAGGAAAAGTACGAAAAAAAGAGAACAGTACAGGGACACAAAAAGGTGTGCCTTGAAATAATACCTGGTGAAGACCATGTCTGTAGGTCTTCTATGTTAACAGATTCTGATATTTATCTCAGAATAATGTAATACTTTAAATATTTTCAATATTGCTTAAAGGCATTCAACTCTACCAGACACTTTTCTAGCCTTCTTCAAAATTTCAGCTGAAAAAGTTTTACCATCATTATATGTCCAAAGACTATAAACCATAAAGGTTCCTAACTGGGTTTAACCTGCTGAAGTAAGTATGGTGAGGATGTAGATGTTTATGTTGCTCAGAAATATGTATGACGTGGTGCAAGTTCTATTATTCTATATAATGAACTGCATTGTTCATTCTGTTGATGAATTGAAAGGAAAGAGATGTATAAAGCCTGGGTACTGATTGCAGCAGCTGACAGTTTTCTGCTGTTAAGAACCTAGAAAAGAAACGTTGGTATGAGAGGAGGAAGAATGATTTTTTCCAGATCATGGTAGTTACTTTAGTACTGCTGCTGCTTTCTCAAGACTACATAGATCACATCTAGCACCAGCAAACTTCTGCTGCTTGAGAAAGCTGGTGTCTTTTTTCCTTAAGTACTTATTTATGGCCTTTTGAAATCTGCAGTATTTCTTTACAGCAATGCTTCTTTTTGTAATATGATTATGTACATTTATTTTTTTCCAGTAGTCCAGCTGCATGGAATTGCCAGCTATTGATATTTTCAGCCCTATAATCTGGATTTGCAAACCTGCTTTACAACATTAGTTCTGAAGCTAAAGGAAAGTGATACCTTTTGGTTTAAAGTGTATAATAGCAGAAGGTTTGTCAAAATCCATTATCTCAGCATCATGATAAGCTTACAGTGCTCCTTTTAACTTATTTTTAGTTCTTAATCATTAAGTGTTAATTTAAAACCTGCCAAGAGCATAGAAACAAATTGCCTAATCTTTCAGAGGAATACATATGGTTACTTTGCATGATACTGCATAACAGTTGCATGGATGATGGTTTTACAGGATGAATGAAAATAGGCAAAATGTTAGCATTGTGTGATTGTACTACAAATGCGGACTTCAAAAATCTTGAACTGCCTCATCTGTCTGCCTTGCATTGGGCTAAGTTATATGTATTTAAACCAGGAATCACCACAGAGAAAAATATCTTTGGAGTGGTTAATGGTTTGCTAATTTCAACTACTTTTTTCTTTCACTATTGAGCCCATGACCTTTGCAGGTGACTGCCCCAGTAGTATTTGTTTCTCCCTTCCTTTTTGGAGAAGAAAAACCAGTTTAGTCTGCCTCTAGAGAGTGTTCAGAATCTCCTTAGGTTGGCATATTTTCTGAGATGAAGGATAATAACATTTATTTCTTCCATCTTTTCATTAATCCAAAGACTTGTTGAGAAAATAGATTTTGTTGCACCCTCTTCTTCCAGGATAAAGTCTTGATTCATATCAAATGGCAGAGCTGGAAAAACGGGTACTGAATATTCTGCAGCTTCTTTAGAGCCAGTTTACCATCTGCTGCTCTATTAGGTTTTGGTAACAAAAACAATTTCCTAAGCCCAGTAGATTCTTACACATATCCTAATCTATTTTTAAAACCAACACCGTCATCTGTACTGAGTGAAGTATGCAGTAGCTGTAGAGCAGTTTTACATAATGATTTAATTGATTATGATTAAAACTGAATTTTTTCTCCAAATGCTAGGTGAAAATTGCCTAGAGCAGCCTCATTATCCATGTTAACAGTAATTAACACATTGAATTAGCACCTTGGACAATGCAGAGTGAGCACCTCCCTTTTTCTGCAAGCACAACTATTGTCTTAATGTTTTAAGTAATGAGCACTTTTGTTTTCAAAAAAGTGTAAAGGTATATTTCAAACATCTTCTATCCAGCAATTTGATGTCTAAAGGAGACTTTGACATCTTAAGAAGGCCAATTTAAATTCCAAATTGCATAGTATGAATTTAATTATAGATTGAATTAATACAATTAATGATGCTTTTATAATTGTTATAAATACAAAATATTTTTTAATCACTTTTATAGGAAAAGTCACAAGATTCGACATTCCTTTTGCACAAAAGATGCTCATAATCAGGGAAATCTGTGGATGTTGGGCAGCACAATGATGATTCTGAGCTTGTGGTGTCTGCTGTTTTGCCATATGTGGTTTGAAGAGGACATGGCCCCTGCTCTGGTCTTTCTGCTTCTCTGGCTAGCTCTCCCTTTGTGAGATGAGGGGATATTGGAGTTGACAGGGTTTCTCCAGGACTGAAGCCAATGGGAGCACCAAAGGGTCTACATGAAATATATCCTCTTGTTTTGTTGGTGGTGGGCTGTCCAGCTTGGAAGAGGACATTTTAATATAAGCTTAGGCCTCTTCTCAGGCATACAAATTATAAATGAAAACACTCTGAAACAAAAATATGACTTTTTTTTAAGGGACAGAGCATACTTGGAGACAGAAAAGGGGAAAAGATATCATGTTAGTTTAAAATGTATCTTTGACCACTACAAGTTGGACCCTTCTGCTTTTACACTGCTTCAGTGACGCCAAATGCCTCTGCACCTCACCACAGGAGCATTTCCCTGGCTGGTGATGATCCTCAGGTGGCACTGAGCTTTCCTCAGCCATACCAGAGAATCCAAGTTCTCCCAGCACATCTTTTCAAACTGTCAGCCATACTAACTGCCTTAACAATCTAGGGAAAAAAATCATACATTCCTGAATGTTCAGAGGAGGAAAGCATATGTTTGTTTCTCAAAGCACATTGCTCAGTTTAACACATGCAGTTCCCAATAAAAGCAGTGGCATACCTGGCCAAAAACCTTAGCAGCTCTTTGAAAATTTGCCTCTAATGTGAATAACCATGAAGTGTATTTAAGTGCAGCTGAATATGCTTCTACTGCACAAGCAATTGTAAAAATAAAATGTCTCCCACTGCTGCCAATGCATTACCCTGGAAGATTACTACAACACATGTGCTCACAAATGCAGTGCAGTCTAAACTTGGCTTACTACAGCAAACCACAGTAACTCTTTCCAAGAACTGTTTCAATGGTGTTGGCCTTAAAGGTTATTCATACTCTTGGCAGATGACCCAAATAATAGAATGCCATGAACACACCAGGTCTCTGCTTGTGAGCAGCTATGGTTCTGCTTAACGTGCTGCCTCTGTGCACCTCCCAATGTGGCATCTCTTCCTGCCATGTGCAATTGCTCTGGACAGTGCCTGTTCTCCCCAGTTCCGTGTTTTCCAAGATGTGTTGCTGCTACTGTGCTCATGCTCTCCACAATCCAAAGTCATGAATGCTGGTGCAATAAGGAAAAATTGTACATTCCCTCATACTGTTTTGAAGGTCATGAAGTGCCTGAGAGCACCATACACATGACATTTTGAGTGAGCAACTTCTCTGTTGGAACACGTCTAAATGAAGGAAAGACATTATTTTCCGTTCCTTATCAAAGAACTACGAGAACTTTCTGTTATATCCTTCTACTTCAGCAAAACACGTTTTGGGTTGCTTTTTTTGTTTGTTATCAAATTGAGAAAACTTTATGCAATTTGGGAGAGAAATACGAACAGCAGAACACTGCTGCATTTCTCTGCTTTAGACAGCTGATTGTTTCAGGTGATCTAGGTCTTAAGCTTGAGTAATTAATAATATATCATCACAGCAGTTCAGCAGTGTTCCTCTGCATTCCTTGAAAAATTCCTGAATGGATTTTCAGGTGTGTTTTGGTTTTATATTGTTCCTTTAATTTCTTCAACTGACCATCATTAGCAGCCAGTTTTGCCCTTAGGAAGAGCATTTAAGGCAGTCATTGCAGCACTTGGCCTGATATTTTTGTTCTGAATGTTAGTTTCAAGTACATCTGTTTGAATTATTTTCATTTTAGCCTGTTAATCTTTAAATGTATCTTTTCTGAATTGATTTCAACTCCTGTGAACTATCTCCTGCTAGTAGTCACCAGATATAGCCACTGTGGTTAAGCCTTCTGAGATGTGAAGAAGCTTTTGGTGCCCTCTAGATACTGTGTATAGGCAGTGACAAGCACACCCCAATTCTCTGTATATAGCTGCTTCTTCTTCACTAGAACCAAGTGTGACCCAATATAGGGTGTTATTTTTCATATAGTGCTCCAAAAAGTGTCACTGTTACATCTTTTTAAGACACCTTAGAGAAAATCTGTACCATATGTTATACTTTAAAAGTATACATATTAGTTATCTCCATACTTTCAAAATGAATCATAGAATTATAGAATAGTTTGGGGTGGAAGAGATCTTAGAGATCATCTAGTTCCTACCTCCACTGACATGGACAGGGACAACTTCCACTATCCCAGGTTGCTCTAAGCCCTGTCCAACCTGAGCTTGAACTCTTCCAGGGATGGGGCATCCACAACTTCTATGGGTGAAGTGTGCCGGGGGCTCACCACCCTCACAGAGAGGATTTCTTACTTCTAATCTGAACCTTCCTTCTTTCAGTTTGAAGCCATTCCCCCTTGTCCTATGCCCTTGTGAGAAGCCCCTCTCCAGCTCTCTTGTAGCCCCTTTAGGTACTGAGAGGTGCTCTAAGGTCACCCGAGTCCTCTCTTCTTGGGGCTGAACAACCCCAACTCTCTCAGGTTGTCTTCATAGGAGAGAGGGGTCCATCTGTCTGGATTCGGTCCAACAGGTCCATGTTTGTAAGCAAAGCAAAAAAGATGGTGTAGAATATTAACAAGCTGAGGATGATTATCTATTTTATTCTAAGAGCCATTCCCTTCTTCCAGTCCTCTCCCCATCAGTCCCTCTCCACAGGTACTTTCCTCACCGTGCTTGGACTCATAAGTAGTGCTAAGGCCCTCTTTTTGCTGTCTTTAGGATACTAATTTCTTTTCTGATGCATGAGAACTGACATAACTGCTTGTCAACCTGATCTGTCCTTTTATGGTGAACAGCAATAACATGAGCCCACTCTTTAATAGCCTGTAAGCTTTTTTAGACTTCACTCACTGTATATCATTCTTGCTTATAGAAAAGATAATGTTGATGAAAGTGGTTGTAGTTGGTAATCTTGCAAACTAAAATGCAAAGCTTACACATCCATTTATGATTGAGTTCAAGCAGATTATACCTTCAGAATCCCAAATCTTTTTTATAAGCTTCTGCTGCAGTTACCAGACAGAGATTGAGAGTTTATGCACATACATAGCTAAAAAATAATGTTTTGGACCAAAGATCTCTTATTACAGTGTTTTCTAATTATTTTGTGGAGGCCTTTGTAAGAATAATGATAGTAATGGATATTAATCACACTAGTGACCTTTTCTGGTACACTAGTCATGCAAAAGAACTTTAAATTCCTAGAGAATGAGTCAATGCCAGCTCCCACAGACTGTCTGAGGCAGGAAAGGCAGGGGAACCACAGTAATTTTGCCTTCTATTTAAGTTTTATTTTACCATCCAAAACCAACCTCATAAGGGAGTGTGAAAAGTTACTCACATTCTCTACCCCCTTTATTCTCACAAAGCGCTTGTGTTCCTCTGACTAATTCTGAGAGCATGCTTACGCGACAATCAACAATTTCAGATGACCTGAGTTGCATACTGGTACCATGCACACAACCAAACCTGGGCTAATCACCTATTTTCATAGAGCTGTGAGGTATTTTGTGTTCAGCACCTCCCCAGCCACATTGCAATGTGTGCTTAGAACAGCCAGTTCAATGCTAGCAAAAATCTGTCTACAGAGTCCTTGAGCACCCACTTGACATCAGCATATATCCAGGTAAAGCTGCACAGGTTGTTAAGGTCTTGTCTGCATTCTCAAGCTGTGCACATCTACCTGAGGTATAGGAACGATTTCTTTTGATGAATAGAAGTAGTTACCCCTAATAGTCTCAGAAATTGTTTCTTTTTCAATGTGGTACTTTCAGATCATCATAGCAAAAGTGCTTCAAACAGTCTGTACCTTCAAATAATGAGCACACTTAAACGTCTATAAACAAATTTCCTGGAAAAAAAAATATATATGCACCAGTTCTCCTGTGTGTTCCCAAAAGACAGATTCTTGTGCCCTTGTGTAGGTTCCATATCTATCGCCTAAATTAGTCAAGTTCCTCACCATGAATCATTTCCTGATTGCAAAATGTAACAAAAGGCAACTGCAAAAGAAAAAGAGGCTATACCAGGGTAGAATACATCTAATCTCTGACACCTGCCATATACCAACAGCTTGCCACATAGTTTTCATAAAATTTAAATTGATTGCAACACAATACAAGCAGGTTATGTCCCATGGAATCTGCACTGCAAAGCCTTAGAGGAGTATATGTTAGCTGTAATTTTATCTTTTCTCTGAAGGTTATGACATATTTCACCTGAGACATCTTGCAAGTGATTATCTGAGATAATGTGTGGGCTGGATGTGACTTTGGTAAAGCTGCATATCTGACAGCAACAAATGTACATCTCTAGCTAAATTAAGTTGTTGGCCTGTCATTCATCACATTGATTCTACTTGCTTTCAGTTAAAAGTTGTGCCTGTCCTTTGGGAGAGAATTTAAGAAAGAAATGCCTTTCATGCTAGAGTTTCTCCTAAAAACTTTTATTTGGCTATACTGAAACCCTGAGATTAACACATTCATTTTAGGTGGTTTTTTTTGTTTTTTATGTTTCTGTTACAAATGCCCACTGAATATCTTGTGATGTACAGAGTTACTTACAAGTAAATTGTGGGAGAACGAAAATGCCACTCAGTAATTGATAATGTTATTAGGGCAAACTGTTAAGTCAAATATAGTGCAGGCTGCATTGATCATCAATTAGAAATTACATCCTTTCTCACTTCATTATATAGCATGAATGTCAAAGTAACTTAAATGTTTCAGCAACGGAAGTGGAAAAGATGTGAGCTACTTAATGGATACACCTTTTTTTAGCTGCATTAATTTATTTAGTTGTTGGACTGTGCTTCTTTGGCAGCGGTTGCTGTAGTGCATACATTTGAAAGTCAGCATGTTATAAAAAAAGCTAGTTTTTAGGAAAATTAATATTAAGTGAAGATTTCCTCCCTTCTCTTTTTCCACTGAAAGCAAAAATTATCAGGAAAGTAAATAGAAGCTTTTTACATTTAGGAAGATAAATATAACCCCCCCAACTATTTGAATGTTTTACCTGACTTTTCCAAAGACTTACTATCATGTCTTCTAGTTTCAATTAATTAATTACTTTAAATCTGAGACTTGAAGTTTAAGTATGTGAGGGCTATTTTTATCATTTGAGAATCTAATATCTTTATTTTTATTTTTATTTTTAAGACTTACTTCTTTCTAGTAAACCAGCAATTCAATTAATTGTACAGGTCTAGGTTTACCGTACCGGGGAATCATACATGATTCTGCAACAGAAGTTTTGTCTATGATTGTCTAATGTGCTTTCAGTCTGAGCAATCTGTGTTTTCTAGCAGTTTGCTTGTCAGCATTGCTTCGTATTCAGATGAAAGGAAGATTTACAAATATATTTAAAGAGCTTAATCTAGTAATGAATCTTGTTTATTCTCAAGGAACAATGAAACACAAAGGCGTTTGTTTGTGTCCAAGCTGTGCTCTATGCTGCCTGTGTTGGTGAAGAAGGATGGAGTAGTGGGTTGAGGCTGTTTTACTTTGAAGAGAGAAGTCTTAAAGATTATATATTGTTGCTTGGTTACAGGCCTTGTTTTTCACCTCTCCTAGGGCTAAGTTGTGATGTTAGGGAAGACAAAAAGAGGGTTTTTTTCAGAAAACTCTTCATATCCAGAGCTCTAGATGGGCTTCTTAAGAGCTCCTTTTCTTAAGCTTGTGTGTCCTAAATACATTTCATTGTTTTCCTCTGATGCTATACATCTGTATGAGGATGGCAGATGTCTGTTCTGAGTACCCTCTTGTACATATGTACAGCCTCCATTTCCACTTTCAATCTGCTGCCAGAATTCAATGAATTCACATATTATGGGCCAGAAAATTGTCCTGCATGACTGCTGAAACCAATACACACCTGTGCTCTCTGCACTAAACAGCTGTGATATTTATAACCCTATTTTGATATGAAGCAGCCAAGAGGGAAGCCAGCCTTTAGAAAGGTGTGAAAGAACAAATAACTGAACAATTATAATCTGATACATTGTAAATAAAAATCAGTGACAGATCTTTTCTGTATTAAAATGAAATTAAATTTGTTAATGTGCCTCCTAGGTGTTCTAGGGTGATGCTTACTTTCGGAAATGTGTCAGTAATATTCCTCTACAAATAACTCTTGCCCATTTTACTGAACTTTCTTTTGTGCTCCTTTAATATCCTCTCCACCTAGTAAAGTGGCAGACAACTTCTTACATGTGATGAGAGATTCTGAACCTGAGGTCGTCTAAATTCAGGACGTGGTCTGAGCACAGTGTGGTCTGTGACATTGGGAAGCCTGGTCCTCCTCCCTGTAAGAGCAATTATACATAAAGGTAGTTGTAAACTCAGCCTATAAAATCACAAAGTCACAGAAGGTATTTTTGGAGAAGACTGCTGGAAATCATCTAGGTCAGCATGTTCTACAGCAGAAATTTGTTCAGTTGGATTTTAGTATCTCCAGCACTGAACGCTCCATGATCTTCTTGAGAAACCCGTTACACTTTTTGACCACTCTTACAGTAATCGGGTTTTTACTTCAGTGTAAACTGCATTTCTTGTGTTTTTATTTCTTTCCATTGCCACTTCTCTCATCACTGGGTGCTACCAAGAAGTATCTGGCTCCATCTCTTCTTCCCTCTCTAGCACCCTGCACTATTGATGAGATATCCAAGAACCTTCCTCAACCTAGAAAACCCAGCCTCTCCCAGCTTTCCCCATGTGACAGATGCTTCAATCCCTCAGTCTTGTTTGTGGCCTTTCACTGGATTTGCACCAATTATGCCCACATCTCTTGTACCAGGGAGCCCAGAACTGGAGCCAGCACTCCAGTTGTGTCCCATCAGTGCTGAGCAGTAGGAGAGAATCACCTCCTTTGACCTGCTGGCAGCACTCTTTGTAATGCAGTCTTAGAATGAATATGTTGTTTTAGGCAACTCATAAGAAAATATTTTACTAAGCTAAAAAGGAAAGTATGTAAAACTACTGACTATTCATGCAAATAAATGTACACCCTTTATTCTCTTATCCTACAAATGCTTGTCTTATACTTTTCCCCATGCCTTCTTTTTAAAATTATGATTCTGTGTTTTTCCAGATGAGTTTTTGGTGCTGTTAGATTTAGAGGATTTTATTACCAGGCAGAGGTATCCAAGTATGTGTCATCTCTTAAAGAAGTCCTGTTTTTTGACTGGCACATGTCACAGAATAGCATGCTTTTTTCTACTTGCCTCCAGAATAGACAACCTCCCATTTCATAATCATTTGCACTTCATCATTTGGTTTTCTCATGAAATCCCAATGAGTTAGTTTTTTACTTATTGGCTGAACTATTTGAAAGTCAATTTATTTTGGCAGTTTCTGATCACAGGCTGTTGTTGCTATGATGTATGGCAAGGGATGCAGCTGAGGCCACAGCAAGAGAAAATGGGAGACTGAAACAGATGAGATTCTGTTTCTGCCTAAGTCAGTAACAAAATATGACTGAGTTTGTAAGGCCAGGATCTCATCCGAAGTAATTTTGCCATGTTCCCCTTCCCAAATCTTAAATTTCCTTAAATTCCTGATGAATTGGAAATTTTGCATGATACATATAAAGCAGCAAATTGTTGGATGTGGATTACACTTCAACAACGAAAGCACTCTAAAACAGAAATGAATTGTGCCCACCTCCATATGTTCATGCAGTTAACTCCCAAATCAGAGAAACGGAGGGGTTTTTTTCTTTCTTTTCCCTTATTCTCTCCTATCTGACTTCTCTTTAAATGCAATGGGCAGTATTGATAGCTCCCCAGAAGACAGCTTGTGGGAGGGTGTTGCTGAAATACTCAAAGGAAAATATAAATTAATAAAACAGATGCAAGTATGGTCTCCAAGGTCTAGCAAGCAGAGAGGTAATTAAAATTGGATTTAGGAGGTATAGAAATCTTTAGCAGCAAAAATTTAAGGAAAAAATCCTTAGAGACTTCTGCCAAATGTTTGAATAATGATCTCTTAAATATAGCTTTATTTGCTTTTCTTCACTGGCTATTGTAAATTGCAGATGCTGCCAAAGCTTTACTGTTTTATTGATTAAATTGATTATTTTGTTTTATTATAGAAAACTGTATTCTTTATAAATTACATGGTGGAAACACAAACTGTATTAGTGAGACACTGGTGGGTTAAACCTTCCCACACCTTCCCACATCTTAGACTTCTTTCAGAAATTTTTTGAGATTTCAAAAATATAGCTGCTTTAGTATACATGGCAGAACTGCGATATTTTAGCAGTTTTGTTTCAATATATAAAGAAATTGGAATAACCGTAGATGTCTTACAGGCACTTTAGTCATATCTCTGCTCTTCCTAAATACAGAGACTACTAAGAGCATGTGATCTGTGTGTTTCTGGCTCATCCTGCTCACTACCTCACAAAAAAACCACCTGCAATACAAATCCTATCATTCTTAAGTGGCAGCATCTCCTAATTGAAGAGTGTTCAGCTGCAGCCAAAACATTTCTGTTTTCAAGCATCTAAGGGAGTTTTTTTCCACTTAAAATTCTGACCTGTTGGTAGTAAGCAGATCTTTTAGGTAGAATAGTAACAATAAAAATAACTGAAAATAACATTTTCTATGGAATAATTTTGATGGTCTTCTACTGTATAATTTTGATGAAACACTTCCTTCAAGCCTACTTACAAGAGAATTTAATATGTGGGCCTAACATTTTTCTTTATTAGATCTTCTCATAAACTAATTATAGTTTCATTTTGATTGTTTTTGTAGTGTTGGATTACTAATTTAATCTACAATATTTAGTAGCAAAAATGAGAACTACAGAGAGCAATTTCAGGTGGAATTACACTAATATTAAAATTTCCCATATGAATTTCTAAGGCTTTCTGTAGTTTACAGTGTGTTTTTGAAATGTGGCAGGGAATTAATCTTGCAATCTGCTGAATTCTGATTTCCCAGTGGAAATCAACCAGGAATGGTCAAGGCTACGAACTATGTAAAATTATCCTTTGCACATGGGAATGCTCAGGGCTGGTTCTGTGTGAAGGCAGTGTAACCTTTTGGCTGTGGCAGCAGATAACTGAGGAAAAAAAATGCTGAGAGCTCCGGGAAGCTAGGCTAGCCATGGAAAGAAAAAGATTCCCCCACAAACATAATTTGCCATCTTCACTTTTCCGTTCTCAAAGGAAAAGTAAACCGAGCTCTGCACCTCTGTCTTCTTCTTACTCTCCCTTCTGCGTAGCAGAATTACCTGTGCTGTATCCCTGCATCTCTCATAGCTAAGCACCAACTGCTATCTTGTAAGACAAATTTCAGCTGTTTCTGATTAAAAGGGGTTTTTCTCAATGGTTGTGTTTGATTTTCCTATTTTTTCCTCTAGACATCATTCTCACAGTAACAGAAAAGGGAAGAGGATCTGTCAATCCAGCTACCAGAATTTGACCAGTGCATGGCAAGTTCTGCGTGTCTGTGGCAAAAAGCTGCCCCAGACTGAAGCTTACTTTTAACCACTATCAGTTACTCTGTTCTAGCAACACACAGGGGAGCTAAAATTTGTGTTTCAGACCTTGGTTACAGCTGGTATATTGGGGTTCAGCTTTCTTGCAAATCCTGTACAGTTATCATTGACTCACAGTAGAAAAAGGAAATTCTTTGCATTTACAAGGTTAGGGTTAGTATCTATTGCAGCTTAACTGAACAGGGGTGCTTGTCTAAATAACTCTACTACTCACATAATATACAGATGTTATCTTGAGGTTATGTCAATTTAAAGACAGTCTGTTTACTAAGTACTGTAGCATGCTGTATCTTTAAAATTAGACAACACCTATGTACATAAAGTGTGCCTTTAGTTATTATTGGCAAATAAACCTTTAGTAATGAGGTTTCAGATCTATTGGTTTAGTGCTGATAATAATTCTCTGTGGAACTGACTTCAGCCCATTAAGCAAGCCTGCTTCTGCTCCCGTGGTTGTTAATTTGACGGGACTGTGTCACATTAAGTAGAACAAACATGTTTTCACCCACTCAGCCATCCAGAACCGACATGGCTGTTACTCTAACAACTGGATATTGATTGGAAGCATTCACCCTTTCTGACCTAGGACTGGTACATGAAAACAGAGCCAGGACTGATTAAGAAATTGTATGTGTTTGTGCACATGTGTGCAGTGTTAATAGTCCACATAAATTTCAGGCCTTTTGAATTCATGTCATGTTAATGCTCTGAGCACGAGATCTGTCACTCATTTCCTGCAGAAGCTGTGAAGCCTCATCTATCTTTAATTATTTATTTGTCTGCATCCTTGTACCCATCTGGTCCAACCATGCTTTCAGGGTCCACTGCCCTATATTGAAAAATTTGTTTATTAGCTGTAGCTCTAATAAAACTGTCTCAGGAAATGATGAAGTTGAAGAACTGTTGGGATTTGCTTCTGGGTTTGAGCTCATGTATGTCATAATTCAGTAGATAGCAGGGTGCTGTTTTTGTGTATTCTTGATAAAGAGAGTATCATTAGCTGGTCATTTCTGCAGACAACCAAGAAACAGAGGAACTAAAGGGACAAAAATATATATATATATATATAAAAGGGGGATTTTTCAACTATTAATGAAAGCAGGCTACCTCGCAATATAAATGTTTGATATACTGCACTTCCTTCCTACCAATTTTATTCTATTGCTTACATTTAGTACACACTTTGATGTGTACATGGTCTAAATTGCAGCACAGAGAGGAGGAAATGGGGTGAATTGCTCCAATTTGCCATGCTGGTCAGCTGTGGTGAGCTAGCAGGGAAGGAATACTCTGCTTGCCTTGCCACCAAGAGAAGGGTAGCAGGTGGTAAAGGAGAATCATCAACTTACAGGTAATTCTCCTGGGTTCAGAGAAGTCATGTGCTCTCATGTCCTGCAGATCTTCCTCAATGAAGGCAGGAAGAATTGTTGATGATTTATTTTTCTCTGATATTCTTCTCAATTTGTTTTTTCTGTTCCCTCTCAAATATTAAGGTCTTCACCAGCTGTATTATAACACTCAGTAGAGTTATGTTACATTTTCTCAGCTTTACTGTTTCTAAAAATAGTACCAAGAGCTGATAATAAATTTTTGTTTATGAAGGTAACTACCATGCACTGTCTTACCGTTAAAGGTAAAGTTGGGCCATTCAAAGTGAGAAATTACAGGTTTAGGCAGTTTTAACATGGTGGTAGAAGAATAATCATAAGGGCTAGATATCTCTCTTATGTTTTCTGTAAAATAAAATATGCAACATATGTAATATATACGTTCCATTATTTAACGTGGGGTTTTTTCCTATCACTAGAATAAATATTTACATAAAACACAGATATTATAAAAATACATTACAAAATATTTTAAATAGTTTTAAAAATCTACATTTTTAAAACTTAAATTCCAATGTAAGATACTTAAGAAAACAGTGTAGCTTTATGAAAAAATTTTGAAAATGAAAATATTTTTTAAATTATTGGTTTCAAGATATAGCAAATAGAAGCTAAAATTGCATTGCTCTTGCATTTCTGTCTTTCATAAAGAAGGAACAAGTAACAGTGAAGAAATCAACAATGAAGTTTATCTGAAAATAGAAAAGAAATTTTATGGACAGGATTCATTAACATACAATATTACAGTGCTAAAATTCAAGAAAAATAAGGAAGAGAAAACTGCATAATTAAGTAATAAATGAGAGGTCTGAGCAGCAAAAGATAATGTTCATCAAAGAGAAAAAAATCATGTCATGTATAGAAACCTTTCTCTCTACAATTTTAGTGACATACTTCTACAATGAAAGAACTTATTAAAAACTATGAGGTTTATGGAAACAATTTTTCCAAAGGATCTGTTTTGGTATTGAAAGTGTTTTTTGTTTTTTTTATGTTTCTGTTATGTTTTCTCACCTTAGTATACTCTCAAGCATCTGGAACAATCAGAGGAAACATTGTTTGAAAACCCTTCAAGAAGGGTGTGTGGGGTAACGAAACTTAATGTTCATTTACTATAGCTCATAATTTGTGAAGCAATCAGTCTCAGAAATATATTTTGATACTCTGCTTTGTGGAGATCATTGGAATTCAGCTGAATGGGCATGATGATGGAAAGTGATTCTGGCATCACTGCATTTGAAGGGAATTAAAGATTCATGGAAGGAAGCTGTGCAGTGGGATGTAAAACTGGAAGGACATGAGAACACAAAATTAGTCATAGGGGAGAATTCTGCTGTGATTTTAAAGTGATCGATGTATTGCTTTTTCATATTATTAAGCTATAAATTATCAGACTCTTCATTACAGAAGAGTAGTGCTGCAGGATATTATATAAGTATAATCATGTATATAACAAACTCATCCATCACACTGTGATAAGCAATTAGTGTTCAATTGCAGTTAGTCAATATTACTGTTCTAATTTTGTTAAATGTTGAATTCTAATGAATATTTCATTTGGAAATTTTAGAGGTATACTTTACAGAATTGAGCTTTTTTGGCACAAGATCTTTCTTATTCTTAACATGATTTATATAATCACAGAATGGGTAAGGTTGGAAGGGACCACAGTGGGTCATCTGGTCCAACCTCTCTGCTCAAGCAGGGTCATCCCAGAGCACATGACACAGGATTGCATCCCAGTGGTTCTTGAATATCTCCAGTGAGGGCAACTCCACAACCTTTTGAGCAATCTGTTCCAACATATGGTCATCCCTATAGTAAAGAAGGTCTTCTAATATTCAGGTGGAACTTCCCATGCATCAGTTTCTGCCCATTGCCTCTCATCTCATTACCTGGCACCACTGAGCAGATGGAGCCTGGTCCATCCTCTGACACCTCCCTGCAGATACTGACAGACATTGATAGGTTCCACTCTCAGTCATCTTTTCTCGAGGCTGAACAGGCTGAGCTTCCTCAGCCTTTCCTCTTAAGAGAGATGGTCCATCCCTTCATCATCCTTATTACTGTCCACTGGACCCACTCCAGGAGCTCTGCGTCTCCCCCCTACTGAGAAGTGCAGAGCTGGACACAGAACTCCAGATGTGCCAGGGCTGAGTAGAGGGGCGGAATTGCCTCCGTTGACCTACTGGCAATGCACTTCCTAAGGCATCCCAGGTTACCACTGACCTTCTTGGCCACAGGGCACTGCTGACTCTTGGACAATTTGTTGTTCATCAGGATCCTCAGGTCCTTCTCCACAGAGCTGCTCCAGCAGGTCAGCCCTCAGCCTATACTGAAGTGCAGGATACTGCATTTCCCTTTGTTGAATTTCAGGTGGTTCTCTACCCATCTCTCCAGCCTGTCCAAGATCCCTCTGAAGGGCTGCACAGCTCTCTGAGGTATTGGCCACTCCTCCCAGCTTTATGTCACCAGTGAAGTCACTGGGGAGGCACCTGTCCCCTTGTCCAGGTCATTGATGGAGAAGTTAAACAATACTGGGCCCAGTACTGAACCTTGGAGGACACCACCAGTGACAGGCCTCCAACTAGACCCTGTGCCACTGACCATGACCCTCTGGGATCTGCTGTTCAGCCATTTCTCAATCCACCTCACTGTCCACTCATCCAGTCCCTACTTTCTGAGCTTGCCTATGAGGATGTTGTGAGACACAGTGTCAAAAGCCTTGCTGAAGTCAAGCTAGACAATCTTCACTTAAAAACCAGAGTTTAGCAAGCATAGAATACAGTTGGACGTGCAGCATGACCCATTCATCTCCATGAAAAAATACTGTATATTGGTAGAAATTAGTTGTATTTATTTTTACTTGCTCTACAAGGACACAGCAGTAATAAATGAGCCTTGTAACACAACCCTTCCATCATTTTTTAACAAATTCTGCTGTTTGTAGAGATTTCCTTGAGTTCAATCCATAGAGCCAAAACTACCTTCCAAATCAGTCATGTTATCCCTATTAATAGAAATATTTCCATTAACTTCACTGAATTTTAGATCAGGTAAATAGGGAAGTATTATTGCAATATCTTCCTGAAAAAATTTCATGAAGGTGGAGAGCATAAACTCAACTGATATTATAAATCTTAAGTTACTCGTTGCTTCTATTGTATCTTTCTAGAGGAACTGTGGTCAATCAGTTGTTCTTTCACTGCTTGTCTTCCCTTGCTCCTTCCTCCTTGAATCTACATTTTTCACTTCTGATGCGCAATGAAATGAAAACATCTTTCCTAAGAGTTTGGGGGTTTTTTTCTGAACAAGAGAAAGAATGAGATGAGAAGCGAGCTACCCTGTTGTCCTTTTTGGATGTGATATGATGTAGCAGATTGACATCATCTTCAAATTTTAATTTAATCTTCAAATTTACATTCTGACACCATATGCCTAATCTTATTTGTGTAACAGTTAATAGTTAAAAATTTTGAAGAGAGAGCTAAAATTTACTAGGAAGCCATGTGAATGTGGGACTGGTTAGCGTGGAAAGGTTACACAGGAAAATATGACAAAGACCACAATAGAACGTTATCATCTCCTCAGTTTATCTGCTGTTTACTGGATTACACTTCTTTTTCTTCTGTAACAGTTTATGATATTTAATAGACCTCAGCTACATTTATTACATAGGTCTTGCTTATTCATTGCATATACTGTACTAGTTTGAAAACAAACTAGTAGGAGGCACCAAGTCAAAATAACAATAGGGAAATAAAAGAAAAAACAAATAAAGGCAGAATACACTGGGTTAAACTGACAGAGTCAGGATACAACCTGACACCCTGTTAGTCAGGGTGGTGGTAGCAGTCCGATAAAACGGTGGCTGTAGTCCTCCTGAAGTGATGGATGTAGTTCTGTCAAAGCAGTGATCCTGTAGAAAAGGGTCTGCTCTTCCTCAGACAGTCCAGCGGTGGCTGTGTAGCTCCTGTCCTCTGGGAATCCAGTGGAAAGGGTGTCTCTGGTGTTCAGAATCTCAGATTATATCCAGGATGGAATGCTTGGTTCCTCCCTCTGGGTGGAGCATCTCACAATGGGATGATGAGTCATGAGGCCAGGTGTTGATGGGCCATTAACAGAAAGATAGTCTGGGGGCTGGAGGCAAGGAAACATTGCCCCACCTGATTTCAACAGCTCGTGAGCATGGTGATAGAATATACTGCAACCCAGGACATGTATGTAATACATCTTTGCAGGCTGGAGGATATAGTGAGTAAGTAACTTGATCTAAGTTTTAAGGTTAACATTTGAATATGTGGTACAGTAATAGTGTTTTAAGAAGCATCAGTATCATTTTTGTCACACATTGATCATGGTTATTTAAAAACAAATATTGCAACCAAGATAGAAATGTCACAGATACTTAGTCAAATGGAACAGGTAAGAATTCAGTAACTTTTTATTATCCTTTTATCTTGATAGTTCATGTTGGCTCCAAATCAAGTTTTGAGAAGTATAGAAAAGATTATATCATTATTTCAACCCCACTGTAGTTGGTAGTGCCCAAATTTAAAGCCAGAGAAACCCATGCTTCAAAAACATGCACCTTGTGAGAGAAAACTGACAAAAAAAGTAGTATTCTTTGCAGTTGTAAAAGCAATGAAAGGAAGCTGATGGTGATATCATGTATCTGTGGTAGAACCAGATACCAGACTGGGGGAGTAATCCAACATAATTGTAGGAACATAGAATAGTATGAACTGGAAGGGAGTTTTGGAGATCATTGGGTGAAATCCCCCTGCCCTCAAAGCAGGGTCAGTTTAGGCTTGGCTTTGCTTACTGAGAAGACTGTCCAGTCCAGTTATGAATATCTCCAAGGAGAGAGATTTCACAGACTCTCTAAGCAAACTCTCTCAGTATTTAGCTACTTCCACAGTGAAACCAAACTTCATATGTGATGGGAATTACAACTTTTCCCTTTGTTTCACCAGTGTATATCCCTAAGATTTCAATTCCATTCTCCTAAAAGCAGGGAAAGATAGCAATAAGATCCACCCTCAGGCTTCTCCAAAACCCATTTCTCTGAGTACATCCACCTGCTCCTAGAACATAACGTGTAAGTCCCCTGCCCATGCAGCTGCCTCTCACTCACCTTGCTCAAGTGTGTCAATGTCTGTCTCATACAGGGAAACATGAAGGTGGACACTACTCCTGATGTCATGCCAAAAAGGGAGGCGACATCCCTTTGCTCATTTTGCTGGATGCAGTCTTGCTGACACAGCCCAGTGCCATTGGCCTGTGTTGCTGGATGAGCACACAGCTGACTCACGTTCTGTTTGTTCCCCAGGATCCCCATCTCTCATTGTGCAAAGCTCCTTTCTAGTCAGCAGTGCCCAGCCTGGGTTGGCAGCAGCATAATTAATTTTGGGTTGGCATCAGATTCCTATGTCCCCCACCAGAACTGGCCTAGTCTTCTCAGGTATCTGCAATAGACAAAGAAGCTGATCCTATGGCTTTTATTCATATGTTCTTTACAGCTGTACCAAGCTATCAATGTTTTCATTATCAGAAGTGTCAAAGGCTGTGAAACGAATGTCTGGCTTCAAGGAAAATAAATTATCATTGAGGAAGCTACTTGAACCAGGCCCTGATTTTAACTGCTCTGTATCAGCTTGATTAAATCAACACTGGATGGGACTACCAATAACATTGGTGGGTTTGATTGAATTGCAATGCTTCAGACAATTATGAAATACCTTTTGAATAATAAAACATTCTACTTTTTGTCCTCTGCTTCATCTTGGTTTCATCTGTGTGAAGGGAAAATATTTTTTCTATATCAGAATAAGAGAAACAAGTCTGAAAATTCATTAAATCTGGTTGGATGACAAGGAAAAACAATTAGAAACTGGTATTAGATCGGTATTTTGATGTTTGGGTGTGGGTCTCTGCCTACTTTTACAGTAGAGCAAGACTTGCAAACTAAATAATTCTTCACTCACTGATTTTTTGTAAAAAAAATATGAATATGTTCCATAGCAGAAAAGAATCAGAATCTGATTTCTTTTTGTTTCAGATGTGCTTTTTAATTTTCTTGTGTTTTCTTTACAACTAGAATACACACAGCCTTATATCTTTCTCAGTGTTCTTCCTGACATTCTTAGGCTAAATGCACAAGGGGTTTTTTTTTCCGTATGCTATGAACAGCAGTGTGACTAGAATGAGAACAAATCTGCTACACTAAAATCATTTTGATCATGCTCAGGAATCCCAGTGGACATTTTGGTTTTCTGTATCCTTTACTTGGAATGAATAGGAATAAAGATGTCTATCTCATCAGCCTAAATATATTTCCAATCTGATTCATCCTGCAAAGGAGATTAGGGCATTTTAATACTACGCTGCTGCTTTTCCTCCAGTGGAGAGAAGTAGATGATATAATAGATGTTTAAATCCTAGTCTCTTAGTATCTAATAGCAGTCAACAATTTAAATAAGAGTGTTCAGATACATTACAAGTAGTGCCTGTGCCTCCTGCTAACTCTCACTGCACTTGGTTCAGGGTTTAGGGTTTCAGTACTTTCTTTAAAATGCCAGTATTGAGATAAAATGCAGGATTTAATTTTGAAGCTTACAGTATAATCCAGAGTATTTATTGAAGCCAAATTTTTTCCAAGCAATGCTCATTGGTTTTGGGTGCTCTTTGAAGTCAATAGAATTTCTGCCCTAACCCCACATAGATTCAAGCACATCACCAAAATTAACTTTTAGATAATTCGAAACTTAAATCTACGCCATTACAAGCATATATATTTCCCCCCTTTTTACATTGCAACATCATTGTTAGTGGTTTCTTGTAGCAGCTGGGCCACTGAATTCATGATCACTTCTGAGAATATCTACCTGAGCAACTCCTACAAAATGTGTGGAGTTCTTTTTCTAGTGAATGGTCTCATTTTCAGTCAGTGATTAAACATAATTCACCTAAGGAAAATAAAAACCCCCTTATTTCTTCCATGGTTGTGTTGCACAAATTAACAATTTTTTTCCAAGACACAACGGTATTTTTAATGTAAACATTAAGCACATACCTAATTTGTTGGGGTTTTTTTTAAAATTTAAAAAATTGCTATTCTGCAGCTCATGAACTGTTCCATGAACAGTTCTGTTGAAAAGGAAAAAGACTTAGTATGCAGCACAAAGTAAGTAACTGTTTTTTTCCATCATATACAACATCATTTTAAAGTTATAGTCAACAGAGGGTTCTGCCTTTTTAACTAGTTAGTTAGGCTTTTGCTGTTGTTGCTGTGTGAGAAATGCTGTGCAGCCTTATGTCCTGTAAAATACTAATAAAGGATTTTGAAAGTCTCTGTTGCTTTAAGAGACACAAGTCAGGATCCTAATGGGTGCTCCTCTGTCTGAACAAGATCCCTGCCTTTAGGTATTGATTAATTCTTTGTAAATGAGAGCTGCTGCTTGGTTAGTCTTTTGGGCTGTTAAAAGTTCACTGTGTGATGGTACACATAACGCTCTCCATGTTGAACTGAGTGTGGAGTGAATTAAAATTATTAACAAGTCTCCCCTCTAAAGACCATTAGCTAGGTAATAAATCAACAAGGGATACCACAGCATGATGAAACTGTTACAGCCCATGGTTATTACAACACATAGGGCACTGTCAGAGGATTTTAATCTCCCTTAGGAAAAATAATTTATTACAGCAACATCCTCTGAACTTCCCTTGTTGATACAAAAGTTATTGGGATGAAGCATTTGGGAAAGCAATATTAGTATTGCTAAGCAGGTTGCATAAAGTCATCCCTTTTATGAATCCACATCAGTACCTTCAGTAGTGAATACAATTATCTGATTTTGAAGCAGAGATATAGTGAAAGCAAAAATCTTATATTTGAGGAAATTTGACAATAAACCTATTTTGTTTTAATTTTAATGATGAGAGAGAAGACGTGTATACATGAATTAATTATAAAATTCTTTATTTGGCTTTAAGGACTGCTCCAGTAATCCCACTGTATGCTTGAAATCATGCAAAACATGGTTCTGCAGGCAGAATGCTTCCAAGCTTGGGCAGAAGATGTGGGAGTCTGATTGTGTCTTTGGCATGCATATGTTTCTCTGGAAACAGGTGGAAAGCATTAAGCTATCTTTAAAATACTTAAGTGTCACTCAGTGCCCAGACACTGCACTGGATTAAGCTGCCATCAGTGGCTCTATGCTGGTTTCTTACAGATACCCATAGAGACATGATGTGCTTTGACTGGCAATGGGGGAGAGATCGATCTGTCGGGCCAAAGAGTATGTGGGTCACTGTATTTGCTCCATCTGGGCTGCAAGCAACTGACTGCTTTAACATGAACATAGTAGCTGAGAGCACTTATGACAAGAAATACTTTTACTGCCTGAACAGTCAGATTTCAAAGAGCATAAAAATGTCTTGGGCTGGTATCTGCCCTGTATTATTTCCATATGTTGCCTCTGCTGAAGAGAAAAAACAGAGTATCTTCTAGGTCCTTGGACAAGACTGGGAAAGGAAATTGGCTCAGAAATCTTTGCCACCTTTTTCAGTATTAGATGAAAAACTTAACCACACTTCCTAAGTAGGCTAGCCAAGCTCAGATGTGATGAGATAGTAAGTAAAACAAGCTTAATGTAGGCAAGTGAGAAATTACTTTTTTAATCTAAATCTGCAGTCATTGGTTGTACTGGGCTTTTTGCTTTGGTTTTTTTTTTTTTTTGGGCCGGGGGGAGGTGGGGGGAAGTAGCACCTTTGTTCCAAGAGGTGTACAGAAAATTGGATAGAAATTTTTTATCTCCTATATAACTTAAAATTCCACAACTGAGTAGACTGACATGAAGACTTTTATTAAGGTGAAGATTTTTGTCTTTTTTTTCCCCCATCTGTTCCAGTTCTACACAATTTTTTGAGTATAAGGAAATGCCAATAGTCTGTTCTGAAAATAATGAAGAACCATGTATTCTCCTTTTCCCAGTTACATGCCTACATGGTACTTGTAATGTTGCCTAATGCAGGCAGGCACCAGCACGCAATGCATGTACACCAGGGCATGCAATAGCAAACACGCAATTATTTTCATTAATACATGTGTTGAAACATTCTCATTCAATTATGCTGTAAGTATCTGTCCAGGAACATGGCATTTCAGGACCCTGAAGGCCAGATAGGTTGTGCCTGAAGGGCTTCCTGGGAAGAAGGAGTTGGAGAGCAGTATTGAACTACACTGGTGAGTCAGATCCAACACACAGACATAGGAAAGAGATCCATATATTGCCAAATTTGCTCATAAATGTTGTACTACTCATTTAAGTAAAGCTATACAAATATATGTCTGAGCAGTCCTTTTTGTTCTTTTTTTCTAGAGTGGTCAACTTCTAACAGTTTTATTTTCTTAAGTAAATATTTTAATAACCAAATATCTCCTGCAACACCTAATTCTGTCTACAAAGGCATGTATTTTTCAAATTCACAAGGTATTAATTTTTTTGAGCTTCTGGTTGCATAGACCATTGGAATTCTTGGCCCCTACTCTCTTAAATAGACCCAGTTGGGCAAACACGGAGAAGCAATCATGCATACATACACAATGAGATGTTTAACGTAATGGACAGGATATGCTTAACAGAAATACCAGAAACCTGTAAAAGAGTTACAGCTATTCCTGGTAGCAACAGTAAAACTTCAAAAGCCTTTAGTCTACCTTGTCCTATAATTTCATCTTCTCTTTTTCTTTTGTGTGTATTTCTCAGAAAAAATGCTAACAGTAAAATCATTCCAAACATGTGTCTTCTATTAACTTGTTGAACTCAAGAAACTTACAACACTCCATTAGAATGATTTCCCCTCTCCTTAAGATTCCCTGCCACGAATCATAGAGCAACTTTAAGCATTACTTGCTTATTCCTGAAAATGCTGTGGTCCTGAAAAAAACACTGAAAATCCCTTTCCAAAAAGAGAATTTTAATTCTGAACTGTGGCTCAGAGGCATTGCAGGCTTCTGCTCTGAATTATCTTAGATTAATTTGATAGCCTGGGGTTGTGTTAGTTGAGATTGATTGAAATGTTAGTTGGGTTTAATCCTGCTGCTTGGGAAAAAGGAATATAAATTGCCAGCAGAATGGTAGCCCTGAATGAGATGATCAATACATAAGCTCTCCCCGAAATCTGAGGTATTACATTTCACATTAAATTATTTATTAGAATCTGTGCCAAAATTAATATGATCCATATCAGAAGGGAACGATTAATGTTTTTATGACATTTTATTAGAGCAAGTTTAAGTTCATTTTTCAAAACCATGATCATACTCGCTATTTTTATATGGCTTCTTGAAAGTATTTCTCCAGAACGAATCCTATGAATTTTCTTTTGTATGAATGGAACTGAGCCTTCTAGTTAAAAAATGATGAACAGTAATTAGGACATAAATTATTTAAAGGTCTTGTAGTTTTAGCAGGCATAAAAACTGGCAGGCAATTAAATTCAAGGTAAACTCTAGGGGATACTGGTGGAAACAGGTGGAAGCAAGTATTTTATGAGATCCTAGGACAAGCTTAGGGCTCAAGAGATGGTGACATGTGGGTGAAAACTGGCATTTTTCAATCTAATGCTGGCTTAACAAGATGTATAGGAAACCTTATTACACTGGTGTGAATGTCCCCTGTGGGCCAGAACGAGGCTAAGGCTCCACATTTAGAGCTCCAGATGGGACCAGCCAGCCCCCTCTTTGCAAGCTTCCTCTTGCTTCCATCCCTTTATATGCGTAAATATCTGTGGTGTGGATAGGCTTTGGAGACCAGTTTCACAGCTACTGAGAAGCCAAGAGGAGCAGAGAACATTCTGACAAATGAGCAAAGCTTGCCAGCATCAAGGAATTTAGAGGAAGGGATGCTAAGGGCTCTGGTGCATTCTACCTACCCTGCCCACATAAAAGCAGGAAACTTAGGATAAGTAAATATTGCTAAAATCTCTCTGCCTAATGGAAAACAAACCTAATTTTTAAATTTTCAACAACAAAAAAGGTTGTTTAATATTAATTTCCCTTTTTATGCGAGAACCAGCTATTATTTATAATTTTGTAGAAAATGTTTGTTGACTGACTTACATTTCTTTTTAAGAAGTGCATGACCATCATGTTGAATGACAAGTCTCTTTTTATTAGCTGTATGAGCATGCAGCGGGTACAAATCAATACATTTTTATTCTGCTTACATATATTTTACATTTGCACTAAGTAGCATGAAATCATAGGTGGGGTCAAACAAGCTGGGTTAAGAAATGTATACGTATTTAGTATTTTCTTTGAACATTGAGGCAAAGGTTTCCTTATGCTGCCTGCCTTTATTTGTGTGAGCAAGCTGAAGATGTGCAAGAACTGACTACAACACTATCATGAGGCTATTCAATTATTCTTTTCAGGTTGCTGTGTCTGTCTTGTTTTTTAATATATTTCAAGACATCATCACTTGGTGGGTTTGTTTGTTTGTTTTTTTCTCTGAGCCTGGGCCTGCCAAACAGCAGTCTGTCATCTAATATCACATAGCATGGATCTTATGACTACCTTATGTGACAGCATTTTTGAAAGCATTATCAAGACTCTACTGGATGTGTTACTGCCTTAGTGGTGTGGTTTTTTTTTCATTCTCCCAGGAGAGTGGAAATTGAAGCTCAATAATACAGGTTTTTAATTACTTCTCAGCACACCAGTCCAGTGAAGCTGTAGACTAAAGATGGTTGTTCTTTTCTGAGAAGGTGGAACACTGTGATTGCTACAAAGAGGACAGAAAATTCAGCCTGTAGAAAAATGAAGATTTCAGCAGTTATTCCTATTCAGTTTAGGGAAAATACATCTAAAATTCGGAATTTCTAAAATGGAAATTCTGAGAAACAGGTGTTTTGAAACATTCTGTTTTGTTTCCACACAGTGTGTAAGAAAAACCAGAAATTTTCAGTTCAGAAGTGCCAAAACAGGTTGCTTTATTCTTGACACCTCTTCTGATTTTCAACTAAATGATATTTCAATGAAACCAGAGTGTTTAAGCTTTTGGCATTGTTAGGCAAAATAATTATTTTATTTTTCCTAAAAGACAGTGTTTTTATTTCTATTTGGTTTAGTTGTCCTTGCTAAAAATTCCCTTCTTTAATGTCAGGACTCTGCTATTGGAAGCAAGCTGAAAAACCTTTGGATCTGACTCCAAAGAAAGGCTCCATGAGAGGTATCTTCAATGGACTGCATTAATTTCTCAGTACTGTTTCTGCTTGCCTGCATACAAAGCTGCAGGCCTGGAAGCATCTGTGTATAACTCTGCGAATAATGAATTTTTCCATTGTAAAAACCTTTTACTAGTCCTAGCACTTCTACAGCCTACTGCATATCAGACATCTACACTGGGAGGGAGACGTAATAATACATCACAGGCTCCGGACTCAGCGCTGTGACACCCAAACTGGATGAAGTTCAGTTCTGATCTCAGGGTAACGAAGAAGAGATGGAACCCTAATGTAAATAGTTTGGCCTCAGCACACCCACCTTGGGAAACTGCGAGAGGCAACGCTGAGGTAACTACCTTCATTTGAACCGTCAGCATTTCAGCGAAGGTGGAACCATGCTTAGAAGTTTTGCTGAAGAACAAGCCTGCTAATTCAGACAGTTCTGTGAGAATCACAAATTTCTGTTGAGGACAAAATACCAATTTCAAGTCCTCATACATCTGGAAGAAAGCTAGACAGCATAATGTAATGACCTTGTTATGGTCCAGAAAGTTAAAAGCGAAGAGCCTCAGCACGGGCAAACAGTTGATTAAACTAACTTTTTGACTCAAAAAATTATTACTGTTTTTCCCCATAAACCCTCAGTTTTTGAGGCTTGACTAAACATGCTTTGTGAATGCTACAGGTTAAACATTAAATTCTGGATCCTCTGATTCTGTATGTTCAAACATTGCACTAAAATATAATGATCTTTAATTTGGTGAGGGTTCTCAAAAGTAGTAATTCCTCATTTAGCAGGACTGCCCTGTTCATTTCCAAGAGCCCTCTATGTCTTTGAAGTCAAAGGTATACTTGGCCCATGTGAAAACTTTGTGGTGTTGCATAGAATATGCTAGTATTATAGACATCATTAAAGTGTGCTATAGCCAAAATATTTTTACAGTAGTTTTCTTTACGTTTTGAGTGATTTAAATAATGTTAAAATCAATGAGGACACATAGAAGGGCAGATTTTAGCACTACATTATGCAGTGTACACATTGAATTGTACAATTTCATGATGCAAAATAATACTGTAAGTTATTAAGGCACTGTTTCCTGTTTATAATCCACATCTTATTTCTGTGCTGCAGAAACAGACTTAAAAGCCCCAGAATCCCCTAAAGAATTGATTATTTTTAAGTCTTTGGAGGGTCTGTGATCTTTAAATCCAGCCATATTTCTTTAACTAAATCTGGTTGTGTGTAGCTGTTAGTAATAATGAACTATTTTAAATACCCAAAAAAAGCTTTTAGCTTCCATTACAGTTTAGCACAGCACACACAACACATAGCTGAGCAAACGTAGTTTTACCACTCATGAAAACAGTCCTATATTTCACAGGAATTTGACTAAATGATAAAGTCAGTAGGCTTACTAGCACTTTTATTTCTTTGCTGTAGAATGAAAATATAGCTAAATACACAGATTAATAATGCATATTATTGCTGGGGAAACAATTTCCTTTTCAGCTTTTTATATGTTGTCATAAATTTTAAGATACAGTTTTCAGAGTTGCACAGGGTATTTGACTATTTCCTTTTTATTTCAATTGCAAATGAACATATAAATGCCAAAGGCCTGGATTTTCAAAGCACCTTGGGGGACTGCTGATCTTACTCATGATTCTTCTTCCCATTTAGGGAAGAAAATATTTCAAGTTAGTATACTAACAGTGCTGTCCATAAATACCACAATCTTGAAAGTATTTTTCTCTCTGTAAGACAGAAAAACATCATAAACATTGATACTAGTGACGAAAAAGCCTCATTTATAAATGAAAGAGGTGGTCACTACATTGCCAAAGTTACTATAGCCTGGAACTGTGATTAGGACCCCACTACACTAAGTGTTGTACATACAGTGTAAAATAAACCATATCCCCAATAAAGCATAAAATCCACACAGAAATGAAACATGAATGAAAGCATTGCCATGATAAGATTTCATGTGGGAGACTGAATGAACTGCTGTGGAGGCTCTTAAAGCACGACATATTAAAAATACTTACTATGGCTTCATCCTTTGTGCCAATATTTACTTCCTTTGGGAATTTAAGTGTAACGTAAAAAAATTGTTTACTTTAAAAATAATGAGCCGTTTTATTTCTATTTAATAGGAATCTAATAACTTTGAAGATCATCTCTGTTCAACAAAAAGCCATTTTATTTTCAGTTCCACTTAGAGACTGCAGTGGCAAGGGGGCCTTGGTTCTCATAATGCCAACCTGGCAGATCTTAACTTGTTTGCTTTACCAATGTGTGGAAATCACAAAGTCCCTTGGGACTGGCACAACACAAAAATGTCAGGCTTAGTGATGATATGCTGTGCAAAGGCAGAAGTACTGACCAAGGAACTGTAAAATGCCAAGAGGAAATAATGATGAGAAAGACATAGCTTGAACTCATTTCTTTTCTGGAAACTAAAAAGCTGACAGGCACACGGATCCATTACTTCTCTCAGTTCAGTCCCAAACTCTCCATGGGAATCAAGCATTTCAGCTTTTTTTTCTGACTTGAGGCCAATCTTCTTTCAGAAGAGAGCAGAAGCAGGTGCTCCAAAATTTATCTAATAACTCGGTAGTATAAGGACTAACATGGGCTACAGACTTTAATTCAGTTCCTTCCTTCCTTCCTTCCTTCCTTCCTTCCTTCCTTCCTTCCTTCCTTCCTTCCTTCCGAATTCCTTCCTTCCGAATTCCTTCCTTCCTTTTCCCTCTCTCTGCTTCCCCCTTCTCTTTCTCTTTTTCTCTCTCCCTCCCTTCTTTCTGGTTTTAGTCATCAGCCAGTAAAACACTATAGAATAATACATTGTCAGTCTCTGCTGCCTAAGCTGCCCCATGCTGTGTTGAACAATTAAATATTCATGGCGGTCTGCGAGAGAGAAGGCATGTTTGAGACAAGGGAGAGAGCATAGAGTCTGGTGAGAGCATTAAGTTAGGAATGTGAGATATGTTTCTTCTTTCCAATCAATAAGTAATATAAGAATTTAATTATTTAGTGAAGTAGATATTAGGAATCTGATCTTTCTTCTCCATGTGACACTGATGTGTTACTATTTCTGGTTCTCATTTCTGGAATAAATTATTTATATATATAAACTGTGTGTGAGATTTTGAGTTTATTTATGTGTCTCACAGGGGGAAGATTGTCCCACATTCATATACAGTGTGATGGGCTCTGAGATGAGCATTACCATTTAGGAGCAAGGCATTGGAATCATAGTATAGAGATGCATGCTAAGTCCGGTGCTCAGCGAAGGTCAAAAAGGAAATCAAACATTTGGAATTACGTGAATAGGAAAAGATAATGAACGGAAACGGCATTAAACCATTGAATACATAAATGGTTTTTCAACATCAGAAATGTAATGAACAGTTATGGTCCTCTGACCTCACAAAATATGGACTGGAACTAGAAAACTTTCAGAGACAAGGAATTCAAAAGAATGGAATGATTCTCACATAGACAATGATGGGTAGCAATCTTCAACACGGAAATTAAGGCAGCTTAATCATGACAGAAGTCTTCAAAATCATGAGTAGGATAGTGAGCTGTCATTTGTCTTATCCAACATAAGAAAATCAGGACCATCAAATTAAGGTAGTAGGGGCTGACAAACAAACAAACAAACAAACAAAAAACCCCAAACAAACAAAAAAATCCCAAAACATTAAAAGCAAGAAGGAAGTTGTGGTTGTGTTAGGCCTGTGAAATTCTTTGCTTCAGGGCCTCTTGGATGACAAAATATATTCTGTCAAGAGAGGACTAACATTTGGAAGAGAGATTAATTCATGATTACTAAGTAGACAAATAAAAGAGGCTTTGGGAATTTTCCAAGCTGAAAAGTGTTGGAAGCTAGAAGAGTTTGAACAAGGGAAATATTGCATATTTCTGCCTTGTTGGTACTCTTCCATAGGAGCTCACTTTTCTTCATTGTTGGAGTAAGCAGTAAAGATGTGGTCTTACAAGGACAGCGATTCTTGTCCTTGCATGATGAAATGCTTCAGAAGTAAAGATGAGAGAACTGGAAAAAAATATCCTCATACAGAGGAGAAAGGGTAAACTTCTTGCATCACACTTCAAAGACATTCAGAACATGCACAAGAACACACAAAAAGCCTATATACTACTATGGAGCTCAGTTTCAATCTTTCAAATCTCAGAATAACTCTTTAGTCATTGTCCAGCAGAGTTTGTTAGTGAAAATTCTGTGGAATAAATGACATAAATTTGTTTCCTGATAATTTTGTAGCCTAAAAGTTAACAGCAGTAAAACTTTCTGGCATACACCCACACGTTTGTTGAAATATGTGTGTGTCAAATGATTCATCTTGATCCTCACAGACTTTTTTCATATTCTTGAAAGTCAGAAGATGCATTTGGTTATTTAGAGATTAAAAACTTTTTTTTTCACAACCAGAAAACATATGGGCAAAAAGGAGAACAGATAATGTTGTACCTGCCAGTCTGAATCAGCAGTTATGGAAAGCTGCCTGGTGTTACCATACTTGGTGTAGACCTGAAATCCAAATAGAGACATATATGTTGCTTCCAAAGCACTAGCAGACCCAGTTTTAATAATCATTTGGTCAGAAACATTTGGAGCAAGCCTTATTCAGTCTGAAGATTAAGTCTCAGCAATTCTGCCATAGAAATTAACTGTAAAAGAAAACCAAAGACTATAATTTCTATAACAGAATCCAGCTTACTAAAGAAAATAATAATAGCATCACGTTGTGGATGTGATGTTGAGAGGCGTGCGTTAAGAATATTTCCCGAAGGTATCTTCTTCCTTTTCAAAGTAATCTTACATGTTGCAAGGGGTAGAGAGAATCCAACTATGTACAAATGCATTGCTTACACACTTCCATAACATGATCAAGCTTCATCTTAAAAATATTAAGGTTTCTTCCCCTCAACAACCATACAGAAAGTTGTTTTAGGATCTTGGCAGTTGGATAGTTGGACAAGTGATATTCTAAGTTTCATAAATATAAATGAGTTTATCCTTTAGTCCTTATCTTACACTGTTTCAGGCTTCAGATACTCCCCAGATTTGTGTAACTGCTGAAGGATATTGAGATAAGACATTTTCAGATTTCTACAATGATAGAATATATTCCTAAACATCAGTAAGTGATGAATGGAGGATCCCATTTACACTCATTTTTAATATAAATATTTAACCACTTTCTCCCTCCAGTCTTTAGTACCTTAATGTTCACTGTGGCTCATTTGAAAATCTTCTTATGATATTTTTAATCTTTGGAATTTTAATGGAGATTCCAAGATATATCTCTCTAGTGGTCTGACTGATATATTTTTTTTCCATTCTTGTAAGGTTTAATTTTGCTCTAGGTGTAAACCAGTTGCTGTCAACATACAGAATCAAAACACAATTTAACAAAAAGTATTTTAAACTTCCTGACATGCCTTCTGTTTGGTTTTTTTTTTTTTTTGTCACTGTCCCAGTAGCTTGTTGTTTAATCATAACTATAATTTTTATTCTGGTAAGTTGTGTCTCTCTATCATTCAAAGAGCTAGAATGAAATACTGATTATATCTGACATGCCAGTGGCATTTCCTCTTTGTCAAGGGTTCTCAGTGTTGCAGTTCTTATTGGAGGACCTCATCTTTTTTAGACTCTCAGGTTTTAGATCAACTTATATTTTCTAATATCCTCAAAATTATCCTTGAACATTCTCATTGCAATAGTAAGTAGTTTGTGTTTTCTTCATCAAAGTCATTATATTCCATTTCTTTCACGATCTGCTTCATGGTAAAGAAAGAAAGGGGTAAACCCCCCAGTGGCGTTTTTCAAGAGCAGGGCTGGTTTTTTCATATTGCCAACTGGCAGTGACATTATGCAGTGCTTTAGGAGGTGTTATTTTTATGGACAATACCCTGGTGACACACACCAGAGCAGCAATGGCAGCAGCAGAAGCAGCCGAGGTGGTAGCATGTTTTTAGTGGATGAAACAGAAGAACTTGCCAAGCCTGTGAGAATGTGACCCACAGGACAACTTGTTGCCAAGTTTTTCTCTTTTATAATTTTTCCTCTTTCTTTTTCATTATATTTGACATTTTCCTGAGTCTCAGTTTAATAACTCTAAGTACCTTATGGTGATAAACATGAGAAATGGGGCCTGCTCTGATATGGAAAATAGACAAAGGAAATATGACCAAAAATTTTTTTTCAAATATTGGAAAAAGCATTTGTGAAGTGCTTATGACTCTCCTTGTCTTCAGATGGTAATAGAAGCTGAAGTTCTCCATTTCTTGCACAGTTGTTTACACATAGAATCAAATAATGTTAATTTCTATCCCTAATTAGAGTTGCTTTATTTTTCTCTCCCAACCTTTGCTTGACAAACAATATCAGCCTTGAGTCTTTGTAGAGAACAGCAAAAGGCTGCCTAATGGACTTTGCTGCTCTAAATGCGATGAGCCATACAAAAGCTCAGTATTTGCATTAGGAAAAGTGGGGACATAGATAAATATGTGGCCTCCTTCATCTTCTCTCATTGCTATTCCCACATATGTAAGCAAATCTTTTAATGAAGCATTTTTTATTTTGTCTGTCCTTGCATGTCCTTCCCTGGTCACACACCAGGCATGGCCTCAGATCAACCCAAAGGAGAACTTTAGAGAGAGAGCTTTCTGATGGGAGATTGCTTCACAGGTGAAGACAAGCTGTTTTGAAAGCAACAAGAGCGTTGCTCTCAGATGGTGAAGTAAGAGCATACCTTTAAGGTTGAAATGCTTTATTCTGTTTGAATAATGGGGATATTTTCTTCAGACATTGGCGTTTAGGTTGTGGTTGAAGACTAAAACACGTGTTGCCTAATGAAAGTTATTACTTCCATATTTGAAAAAAATCCAGAATTTCAGAATCAGATTCATTCTGCTGCTCCTCTGTGACTGAATGAGTTTGACACATACAGATACCTTTTACCATGTCTGTCAACTGCTTTCAGTATTATTTTACAAAGGAAATAACTGACTATTTTTGTTATTTTTATTTTCAAGGTATGTGTCATACTTTTTGCACTGCTGAAGAAAAAAATTTCTGTCCTAAAGTTTTAAAATCTAATTAATCATTTTTGCCCACTGAAATAGTTATGTGCAAATGTGTTTCGCTGTTACAGTTGTACAGCTTGAGAAGTCTTGATGTGATTTTTTCCTCTGCTAACATTTTCACACCTGAAACGGATTGAAGATGTACTGTACAAGGTCATTTATCTAAAAATTATTACCTCTTTTATCTGTGTGCATCTATGCATTCTTCTTTAAGAAGATGCTCTGTATCTCTGCAACAGTTTACGACTATCATGTGATGCAGGAGTTACCATGGTAACTACTTGTGTGCATTTTTTTATTGCACAGCACAACGAGATGGTATGAAAAGCTACAAAAGTTGGTGGCAATAAAAGTTCCTTGCTTTGTGTAGCTAAGTCACTCACTGTGATAAAAGCATTGTCGTTGTCTTAGGATAGAATGTTTGTATTTTATACATAAAATCCAAATTAGGCATATTTTATCATAAAATTCATTTGATTTCTTGTATATTTGTGTTTTATGGCACAGAGAAGCATATTGCTTAAATCTAGGAAAGAGAAAGTGAAGAAGTATTTTGCTCATTAATCTCAAGGATTAACTGTTAGGCTTTCTGTATTCTTCTGTAACATTTGTATAGAAATTAACATATTTCTCAAAAAAGGAATTCACAGACTCCTACCCCTTGAGGAAAGTATATAATTCATGTTTAATGCTCTTTAGGAAATATGAATGCAGAAAATTCAATAAAATTTCATTTTCTTGCATAGGATTACCGTGGCTGCTAAAGCATTTTTCTTTGAAATGCTACATTTTGAGAGGTATAGAACCTGAAATACAGATGTTGATTTTTAGGAGATGATAGCTGTATTTAGAAATGTATATATGCCCCTAATAATATAATTTTAATATCTTCTAAAATTTCCTTTGTGTGAGTGCTACCAAGACAGACAGAAGCAGTCTGTGCATGTAATCTCATTCACTGGCAATTGTTCTGATCCTTCAAGGAGCATTTGTTACTCAGTCACTGCATATCTGAAAAGCTAGGAAGCTCGAAGTGGTTTATTGATGTGCCCAGTAAAATCTTGTTTCTTGCAATTCACTGCTTAAAGGAGAACAATAGAAATTTTATAAATGGAAAAACAAGACTGTGCTCTAGAAGGGAGCCTCCAAAAGGGAGATAGAGAAATAATTTTCCCCATCAAATTATTTAGAACGAATTTTAATTCCTGTGAATTGCTGAACCTACTCAGCACTCACAGCCTGATTTTACAGGTGCCCCATTTACAGAAATGAGTGTAGAGAATTGATGTATTTCCCAGCAGTTCAACCACAGTATTCAGACTCTAATGGGTCAAGTGCTCTGTGAGAATCAATAATTAAATTGGGCTGAAATTAATCAAACTTCAATCCAATGAATCCAAGTATGGGTCTATTTTCAACTCTTCACCAAAACCCATAGTTCTATAGTATATTAGCATTAAAAACTGGCTACTGTTCCTAGCTCTGCCCATAGTCAACTACGTAAATATGTCCTGGTCCTTTCAGTTTGTAGTTTACTGTACTTGGATTTTCCTACCTGTAGGAGAGCATAATGCTCTCCTTTCTCTGTGAAGATGTCTTTGAGATCACTCAGGTAACATATAAACAACCAGTAGCTTTGATGACATCATGAAAAAAAATCTAGATCAGCTGTATTGCAACCTCACCTTTCTTCTTTGTCCTCTGCTCTTCCCCAGACAAATGAATCAGCCATTTTGCATGGTCACAGAAGTGAGATTGCTGGAGCAGTACCTTTGATGATCTCTCAGCACAGCACATTCCTCATCCCATCTCCAAAATGCCTGCCAAATGACCAGCCATTTCACATGACAGCAATTTGCATAGTGGAAGAGATGCCCAAGGAGCATCTTCTAAAAGCAGTGTAAAGATATATGAAGTGCTTATATTTTTCTCAAATATTCCTTTGAATATTTGAGAGTAGTGTTGAGGAAAAAAATTGAAGAAAAACAAGATGATAAATGCTGCATTTGCTGTGATTTGTGCTTGTACTGGTGTTTTATATCAGGATTTTCACAATTTCATATATGCTACCTGAAAGAAATAGTCATAATAAAATTTAAATTTCACGTGTTCCATGGTTGCCACATCTGAAGCTAGAACAATTGCCTCCGTGTAAATTCCAAACAGGCAGAGGGCAAAGAAAATGAAAAAAACAAAATATTACATCTTGCCTGAATTTGAACAGAGAATTCTGATATTAAAAATAAACTATTTTTTGCTTCTAGTCTTTCTCCTTGTCATGATCACAGTCTGCCACCTGCTAGATTTAAAAGCCCCACAAGGCTGCATTATTTTCCAGTACTGAGCCAGGGACCTATTTCACTCCTTGTATAAGACCACAATCAACTGAGTTTTCTCTTGAGTTAGTTCCAGTAATGAAATTAGCAATATTGACAGTATTCACTGACAGTACACAGTAGCAGGCTCTGCTCTGGGATCTCTACTATGTATTTCTTTCTACGTATTTCTTTTTCCAAACTGGTACTGAATTTTATTTAGAGAAAATGATATTAATATTAGTCTATTAATATTTATCTTCTCCTCCCACTTAAGAATTGTCAGAGATAGTGACCTTAAGGGAAGTTTTTGAGCATCAAGTTACATACCCTGTGTGCTAATGCTTTAAAAGGAAAAAGAAAGTTGCATGTGTCTGATATTTTCTACAGTGTTGATTACTCTTTCAATGCTGCAGGTCCTCTCGGGAGGTTCAGAGCGATAAAAGCATGTTTCTCTGGATGTAAAGGCTTTTACTGAATATCAGTATAAAATACTGAAAAAAAAAAAAAAGGAAAAATGTAGTAAAATTACTGTTTAAATAGTGGATTTGTTAGAACTTCAAGTATTAGAAAAAGCAGAATTTGAAATAGCTTTACAGCTCTTAGCATTGTTGTCCTGCACATTTTGTGTGCAAAATAAGTGCAAAATGTATCAACTGATCCTTATAAAATGTTGTCATACATGTACATAAGGATACACACATTGAAATTTCAGAAGCATCTCTACCTCATCTATTTCCCAAATGTCAAGTGCTTAATTAAAATATTCTTTTAAGAACACTTCTACGATATATTTACTGTGTATCAGGTATCTTTTAGAGGAAAAAATAAGACTCATATACTGTGAGATTTTAGCAGACTTCAACTTGTACAGTGTCAGGGGTCTGTAAATCCTTAGGCAGTACATTGCTGTCACTAAAAATTATATGATAGCATATTCTGTATGCTGTAATCCTAAAAGGGGCTTAACCTGAGCCAAGAGGTGCTCAGCTTTCTTAATCTCTTGCCAAAGGAACTGTGTTTTGCTAAGCTAGGTAAGAAATGGGCTGCTTTGCATATGTTCTTCAGCAGATGATAGAATAATAGAAATGTTTCCTGATGATCTCACAGCATATCCTATTTCCCAGTCTTGCCAGTGGCTCCCAGCACTTTCCACAGGTTCTGTGTACAATATCTGATGCTGCTGGAATGATTATGCATATCTATTCCCAGACTGTCTATACAATAGAACTAGTTGGCTAATTATTACCAGTGGCTTTCAGTTTTTGTTCCTGAAAAGCAAAGATTGCAGTAAAGAAATTATGATTTTATAATAGGCTTTGGGTAAATATGAAAATGATTTATTAACAAAATAAATAAAATCGAGCCAAAGGTTTTCCTCTGTATGTGATTAATCCACTACCTAATACAAAATATTAACAGAATATTAACAGAATGTTGTGGGTTGTAAGGGACACACAAGGATTATCAAGTCCAGCTTTTTAGAGAATGGGTCCTATGGGGATCAAACTCACAACCTTGGTGTTATTAGTACCATGCTCTGACCAGTTGAGCTCATCTCAGGGTCATACGACACACTGATGACATTTTCTTTATTATTGTGTTTCATAACCTTTTCTAAAGATTTCTAAATGCTATTTCAGGTCTAAAAACTATATAATAACTATGTAATCTTGTTTTATATGTACTATATATTAAAGAGCACCCAACAAAACTAAAACAGTGATGTACACATAACAAAACAGCTATGCCATAAAGATCTCCAAGATACATTTTGGAGACATGTCTCGAGCTAATAACCTTTTGCACCTGCACTTTGTCTTCTCATCTGCCTCCACTGGGACCAGTATTCATATTCCAAACCTTGGGGCAGCTTTCAGAGAGTTCACATTATTATAATTTTACTTTTAAAAAGTCAACTTGCCATAAAACATGCCAAGTATTTCAGAATTCTTATGTGAAGGGAGTGATGAGTAGCAGACACGTGGTTTGAAGGCACTGCTTTTGTATGGAATCCTTAGCTCTCCCAAGCTGCTCCAGTGACTAATTCTTTCCCCTCCAAATGCCAGATTTGTCATATGAGCAGAGCATATGACTGGGGGGACAGAGAAAAAGTCACATGTGCATGCTTAACTGTGGTGGTGAAGATTAAAAAATAGATTCCTATCTATTTGCAAGGCCTTTTTTACGCCATAGTCCTGACAGAAAGATTTTGAAATGGAGAAAAGGGAGAAAGACTTGGTTGAATAAGCTTTTATGATACAGTGGGAAACAGGTGTTTGTGAGAGAATAAAAATGAAACTCAACACACTTGCCGTATTTGATGCTGAATTCTGTTTAAAATTTTTGGTCAGGCAAATATTTCTCTTCAGTGTAGTCTATCTGAAAATCCTGTAAGCAATTCGTCTTGCTGGAAGGAAAATCTTAATATTTGTCATGTCAAGCTCCCATCATAGAACCAGAGAATGGCTTGGGTTGAAATGGCCCTTAAATATTATCTAGTTCCACCCACCTATGGTTGGAACTAGGTGCTTGTTCTTAGTACATATGATTCTGTAGCTAATCAACTTGACATAGAATGGGTAGACTGGCAACCTTCAGGAATCACTGATAAAGGATATGAGACACATGTCAAAGTATGCAATAGTATGCGTAGCTAGAAATACACAACCAGACTTTGGAGAGTTTGGCACATAATGTTGCCAGCTCTTCTTTGACGTTATCAAATATAGTAGCCACACTGCTAGTTTTTGTATACTCAGAAAATGGATCTAATAGCCAAATTTTCTCTTTAAAAACAGCTGTTTGAAGAAAGAGATATTATTAACTAAATGATGGGCAGGCAACTCAGAAATACCAGAGGAAGATAGACTACATAATTCATATCTCTTGCAAACATTTCATTCTTTATCTAAACAAAGGACAACACCTTCGAACTATATACTTCGCCACTAGATTGGCAGCTGTGAGACAGAAAACTGTTTTTATATTCTCAATTACTATTTATTTTATAGTCAGTGTTTTTCTCAGTATTTGGATGTCAAACTGTTCTTTGTCAGTTGTACAGTATGTACAACTTCCCCCCTTTGCTCAGAACCATTCATAATTCATTGCCTGGATTTGACTAACTGTATTTCTCATGAATTTACAAATAAGTGAAATTTCTTATACTCTAGTGGCTCCTTGTGGAGTTGCCTTTTTTAGACTAAACTGCACATGATTCACTGTTTGTTCAAGGGGTTTTTCTTCTACATTTGCTATAATGTATATACAGGTTTTGATTCTTAAGTAAATAGCTAGGAAAAATCTCCCAAATATTTGGAGACAGAAGTAGTTTATAAAGTAGTTCAGCGGTTTCCTTATATGCATTTTCAAACTGATTTGTTACTTGTCTTTTTGCCTGACTTGTTATTCATTGTGTGTTAACTCATTAAAAAATGTGCATAAATAAAATCTTCCAAAATTTAAATGACAAATGTCCGGGGCACTTACACTTATTGAACTGGCCTGAATCACCTGAATACAGTAGAGCAGCTCTACCAAAATTGAACAACTATCTCTTTGCAGCCCTGTTGCTTTGTTTCTATCAATATATCCCCATCCTCTTTTGCCTGTTTCTGCAACGTATATGACAAAATAAAAATATTCTTTCACAGAGTAAGAAGCAAACCTTTCAGAAATTGATAATTACTCATTTAGACAGTTAATTCAATATTCTATACTTAAAACCTTGACATTTTCCAGAGTATGCATTGAAATGTTTGGGCTCCAGACTAGCATGTACAGTCATTACATTTGTCCACTGAAATTTTAAAAATGATGCACCACTTCATCGTACTCAAATGCACAAATATTTATCTGTGTGCAGAATTCCAGCTCCTGAGGAATCCCTGTGAAAAAGATTCCGTTGGTAATGTAGACCATTATGGATGCTTTTACCAACAGCAAGAAGGATTGGAATATGGACAGATTAGGGACAACAATTTTGCTATCCAAATGGTCCTCTGGATTAAGGAATCAAATAGAACTGAGATAATAGATATGGGCCGGTAATGGCAATTTGCAGATTTGGCCTGTAGGGTAGTGAGTCAAGGAACACAAGCTGGGAATTGGGCACTGCTGTTCTCATAAAGATCTTTGGCTAATTTATTACACAGAAAACAGTTCATGTAGATGAAAAAAAGCTACTTCTATTAATTGAAAAATGTGTTTTGGCTGAGGCAGGGGATTGTTCACAAGTTACCAGGAAAAGGGGATGATGTTTTACATGAGGCAGATGAATGCCACCCCAATTAAGTGATTTCCTTTTTTCTTTATTCCAAAATTTCTAGACTGAAAATTAACAAGCTAATAAAAAGAACAGAAGCAAAACTTAACTTCTTAGAGATATTGAATAACTGTACTTCTTATTTCTGGGACAATAAAGAAGTCTGGTTATGGTCAGATGGTGCATCTGATTGATGGCAATGGACTATTTGTAGCTGCAGCTGATATGGGGGCTGTATTACAAACTTAAGTAGTTTTATTTATCACCAATTGCTCTTAAAAACCATAATTAAAATTCTCAAATTAGTGCCCTATAAGTTAATGATAATTTTTGTGTTTTGATCTTGTTTTCTATTAAATATGCAATCAAGGCCCTCATGGTACATAGGTGCTGAGGAAATGGGTATCAATATCTGAAGCACTAGGACACTGTAGTGATGAATACTACTGAACAGTAATCGAGGAAAGTAATAATTGTCTTCAAATTAGGATTTAAATGGGGTGATAAAACTGAAAAAGGAGAAGAAAACAACATATTCGTTAGTTTATGTTATTACTTTGTTTACTGAGTGGCATGGAGATCTCATGAAAAAATACATTAATTCATTGTGCATTGTTTCATAATGAATGTGGAAAAGAAGCTGATCAAGGTTGTAGATGCAAATTTTAACTCTGATGTCTCCTGACTTCTAGTACTTGTCTTTGCAATCTTAGTCTTCACACATGCAAACACACACGCACGCGCGCACCCACACACACATAAATATACAGAATAGCAACTAGAATTTCCAGTGACTCTTTGTTGCACATGCTCAGTTTGAGGTCTGAGCATCATCTGGAGGCAGCAGAAGAAAGGAGGAATAACAAGGTGGGTTTATTCTTCTGTCTGTGGACTTCAACTTGCTTTAAAGCCTCAAGGAAAAAAGGAGTGATGACTTACGATTTTCTAATCTTTAAGTTATAATACATTCAACAACACTAAGTAGTGAGGCGATTGTGAATGTTAATCCAAAGCTCCTAAGGTGAATTTACCTAGGATTAATAGAGTTTTAAAAATTTAAATTAGAACTGTTATTTCATGCAGACATCTTCATTTCTTCCATCTAATAAATAGATAATGTCACATTTTCAATGTTGTATCAGAGTGGAGGATCACCTAAAATATGTTGCTTTTAGAATCAATTAGGTTGGAAAGGACTCTCTGAGATCATCAAGTTCAGCCTATTACCAAACACCACCATGTCATCTAGACCGTGGAACTAAGTGCCACATCCAGTCACACCTCCAGGGACTGTGAAACTAAGATTAGTAAGAGAGGATCCTGCTGAAAGATGACACCTTGTAAAGTCTAGGATTGCTGACTTGGTTATGTGCCCTGTTGCAGGGTAGTCAAAACAAATCCTAATGGTTAAGTGTGCCTGTATTTTCTTTGTAAAGCATTTTAGCCACTGCAAATCTAATATTAGTATATTGCAAAATTTACCCAAAACCCTGCTGACTGTCAAAGTTGTTACTGACAATCTCTGTTCTTTCTACAGATAGAGACTAAGGAGAATGATGCCTGCAAACCAAAATGTCTGTTCATAAATGCCTTATGAACAATATAATGCTGATTTGTTGTCATACATTCTATTAATCTCAAGTAAAACAGAGGACTTATTGAATTTGTTTTTCTTATTGCAACAAGGTAAAGAGTGCTTTAGAGATTAACTGTAAACCTGTTCTAATTAGTGCCCAAAAGCAGATCAATAATTAATCTCTGTTTCTTCCTGTACTTTGTTATTAATCACAAATTAATGGCCACACATCAAATGAAATGGTGGAGTCCAGCATCTTTCCCCGGGAGATCCACATCATTTCACGTTAGATGTCACAGGGTGGCTCCTGCACTGTCTATTCAGGCAACAGAAGCAAAGTCACACAATGTGATGTCAGGCTTCAAGCTACTCTGTAAACTCTTTTTGTCCATACAAACTGTAATGCATGCTCATCAAAAAAGTTTTTAAAAGAAATTTTGATTCCCAGTAAAAATTACATGGACCTTTTATTTTGAAAGTGAATGAAGCTGCCCAAAAGTGTTTGAATATGTGACAGGTTTATACCCTGTTATTAAGATAGTTAACTTTCAAACATCAGCAATGAAATTTTGCTAATTGATTTTATTGTCTTCTCTGATACTTGGTTTTTCAGCCTGTTTTGATAGTGACCCTTTAAATCTCTCCCCTTAGTCAGCTGAAGTGTTCTTTTCTGTCTCATTCTTTCTCACACCTTCCTTTTTCTGCATGTCTTTGTGAGATTTTTGTGAGATTATTCCAGGACGAATCACATGGTATGTGATTTCATTGTAGAGAAAAGAAAGCCAAAGTTGGTTGAAATGAAAGAAGGGAATGGTTAAGCCATGCTACCAACATGTTTCTGTTAAAAAACTTGTATATGATTCCCTATTTTATTTTTATAACATGATTGAAAGTGATATATTTACAAGATTAAATTAATCAATAACAAAAAATAAAATAAGCATTTCCAAACAGTACCTCCAGATTCACTTGTTAGTCAAACCAGGAGGCTTTTTTTCTGACGTTTCTCTAGGCTGTTTAATTGTTATTTTATGGGATTGTCTTTCTTGCTTGACTTACCTTTTTCACTACGGACAGAAATTTAGGTGAGCATTAAGGTGTGTTACCTAACTGATGCTGGAACCAAAACATCGGGAACGTCTGTCAGTTGGGCACCATGGCAGGTGGAGATGGATACATCCCTTGGTGACCAGGAGACATACCTTCACCTGTTTTGCTCTGTGTCACTCAGACTTCTCTTTTTCTTTGCTTCAAATACTCCTACCAACTCATGCAAAGTAAATAGTAGAGATAGGATATTACAGAAGATCAATTCAGTGACAGAAGGATTTGAACATTTGCTTGGAATATGAGAGACTGGTATCTGAGACTCTGATTCACTGCAGCCACAGCCATAGGCCAAGAGTACTCTCAAGCTGATGTACTTCAGTGTGAAGTCCTGTGAAAATAAAGCTTTCATTTTAACAGAGAATTAACAAATGCCAGGAGCTTTGAATTTGAGGAAAATATAGTAAGGGCCTTCTGTCTATTTCTTCTGTTCTGTTAAAAGGGAACGTAGAGTGGAATTTAGTGAGCAGAAGCACTGTGGATAATCTCCTACCTGGTGGTGACTGTTCCAGAACAGAATATCAGTGCTTGCAGTGTTCAGTCACAGATGTAAAGGGACAATTTTGAGGAACTTGGTTTATCTTCATTGTAGAAACATCAAGGCCTTCAAAACACATTGCCTCCACAGGGAGCAGAACTGGGTATTTTGATAGACAAATAGCACTCGATTCTCCAAAGTGTCACAGTCTGTGCACCAAAGTATCAGTGAGGGAATAGATCTTAAATGAGTGCCAATAGTTAAATGCTAAATAGTGCTGCTATTTCAACACAACAAAAATTATTTCAGCTTGTATGTTTTCTGTTAAATCGGTTTTGTGTCCTCTCAAATTAAATTAATGCACAAGAACAAATAAACCACTGATGGCCCAAAAGATTTTACTCTAAATAAACATGGAGTATTTACATTTAGTGATATAAACAGTAAATGACTGTTGCAATAAGGCTAGCATTGTATGAGCAAGTTTCTAGGCTAATAATAATATTCTAAGGCAAGAAAATAAATGAACTAGAAAATGCTTTTTAGAAAAATAGTTTTTCTTTTTACTTATATGAATCACAGACATACACACACAAAAATGTCCTTTAAAATAATTTGCCTAAAAACGAAATTCTGATTTCTTAGATTTTAATTTCTGTCTCTTTCAAAACTGAATGTGTTCACTATATATAAATGAGAGAGAAATTATTTTAATTGATTGAGATATATGGAAAAATAACCAAAGTATGTTTTCTGAAACATATTTTGAAAGAATATTTAATGTCTATAATTAATTTTTAAATGTATTTCATTTTTGTCTTGTTTTAAATGAGCTGAAAAGTTTTTGGAGGATGTATAAAGACATGTTATATGAATTAGGTCTTTTTCTAGAGTTTTGGCTGAGATTATTATTATATTTTTGTTATTAAAGGGCATATGTCAACAGTATTTTCATGTTCATGCAATGAAGAATACTGTCTCACAAAGCACAACCAATCCACTTCTTCATAGTCCCATCACACTTGCAGTCAAGAAAAAGCCATTGTGAACTATCACCTTCAGGATTCCTGAAGCAGAGTTAGATGGTCAGTCTACACCTTGCAGTGCTGCCTTGTGGTTTTCTGTGTGAGACTTGTATGTGCCAACAAGCATCTTTTATACATGCATACATCACATCTATATATATATATATATATATACACACATATTATATGTATTATACATCACATGCATCATATTTAATTTTGTGTTTCATCTGTGCAGGGGAAACTGTGCTTTATTGACCCTAAGACCAGATATAATTCCACAGGAAAACACAACTGAGAAGAAAGTTGACCTTATCTTTATTTGACTCAATTCCACAAAAATTTATAAAAAAGAAAATAACATTGGAACTTTCTAGATTAAAACTGAAAACAGTTTTCTTGTTTGTTCTGATGTTTACCTTGAACAAAATTATCATGTTCTCCTCACAAACTCTTTTAGTGCAGGGCCGTTGGTGACATCTGGCCAGTGTTGGCACATTAAATTGATTATACAACAGAAACTCTAATTAAATGGCAATCTTCCAATCTTGACTATGTGATACTTTCTCGTCTAAATGCTTTCCCATAATTCATTTTCTGCTTCCAAGTATCATTTTTGCTGGGGGTGCAAGGGGGCGTCCCAGACCAAAATGCTCAGGGTAGTTAAGGCCTTTATGTGTCCCTGTGGCCCTGCCAGAGAAAAGTGTTAGACACAAGGCTGGGTGCCCCAGAATGTGGTAATCAGCTTCTGAGCCAACTTCTGACCCCACCTTAGCCTCAGGAGAGAGTGACCAGATATTTAGGACTTCATACTCAGGTCTTTTCTCCTCACTGCCCCTTCCATTTCAAACGATTCTATGATTCTGCGTGCGAAAGTGAGGAATATTTTCAGCTCTTCTGTAAGCTTCTCCTCAAATTTCCCACAATGCTTTCTTTCCTGTAATTTCTAACTTATCCATATATTTTATGTCTGACATTACGTCTGTTTCATACTTATTCTCCACCTACTTTCTTATAGATAAAAACCTGTCAGAGTTTAGAGTGTTGCTCAAAATCTAATTTTGTGTCATTTTCTAATGTCTCACCTGGGGTGTTTGGGAGAATATGTCTTCACCTGAAACAAAAACTGCAAGGATTATACATTTCTAACGTTAAAATTTTACCAAGGAGACACTTGCCAACAATAATTTTGTGACATTAATTCCCAGACATGGAAGATACTGTCTAAGTGCTTGGCCTCAGTATAACTAAATACACAGGCTTCTGTAGTGGCCTGTAAGTAAACATATAATACATTTCATTCTTTGCTGTGCTTGGGGTTACAGCTGAGTGAAGAACACTAAGCAAAGCTGGAATAGCTACATGAGACACACTAGCTGGATAGAGAGGATATCCATAGATACCTAATTAAAATATCTGACTGTAGTTGTAGGTCCTTCGATTATTTACTCTTAAATCTCTCAGTGCAATGAAAATTATTCACGCAAATTCCAAATAAGTACAAAAGCAGCTGCTGTTAAGTAGTTAATCTAGACTTAGACTAGCCTTTAAACTCCTTCACTGCTTATCATGAAAGGAACAAAACATTTCATCTTTCAGAGGCAGCAACTGAGACTGTGATGTTATCTTTCTTACAGTATGGCTTTGAACTGTGACATTTATTCTGACTTCCACCTTCATTCCTATTCCTACCTTTGTGCTGAAAGAGAATTTCATTCGTATTTGCAGATATTCTTTTGTAACTTTTATTCAACCTTTACCTTGAGGCTTTCTTTTTCCCCTTAGGAAAGTTTTTTTTTTGAAATTTGATCAATTGAATTTCATGATCACTTTTGAAAGCAAAGAACACTTTATGATAGCTTTATCTCTGCAATAAAGGGTATGTGTTAACAGAAGGGATCCAACTGAGGGAGATTCAAATATTTTAAGAACTGTCAATTTGACTGATACTGTCTATATGGAATCATTTGAGGACATGAAGGTGAACATCCAAGGTGTTATTCTAGCCCATCTAAATGCAAAGATTTTCTAACAATTTTAACAGAGCCTGGATTCTGCCCCTTCCTTTTACTTACTTCACTGAAAAGATAACCAAGCAATAAATAAAAATGTGAGCAACAATTCCTTTCTTTTATTCCAGCATAAGTGAGCAGGGAGTACAGATGGGGGAACAGAACAGAAATTGGTTACAGGACAAAATCATCAAGTGACTGTGAACATGGTCTGATTGACAAACGAAGATGATTTGAGCTTCTGAGACTTCCGAAAGCGGAGCACTACATGATACATGTGCAACAGGCTTGCAGAGCAAGTCTTTGAACCTGAGTTCAGAAGAGAAAGCTCTGAGCAGAAAGGGCACGGTTCAGGAGAGGCTGAAGAGGTATATTGTAGCAATGCTACTTTATAAAAAAAATGAAGTAGCAAGGGAAAAACATAAACCTATTTACTGAAAAGAAATACAGGAGTTTAGACAAAGGGTCATGTCCCCTTAACTCTGCTTTTTCCTAAAGCAGACACAGCTGTTGCTGCTTGTCTTTGAAGAACCCAATTATTTTCTCCATTTCCCCCTTCTTCCTTCTCTGTCATGTTCCTCATAATTGCTTCCTGTATTTTCATATGAATAGGAGTCAGTGATGTGAAGAACTAAAAACCTTAAAACCTAGCACGTTCCTTCTCCTTCCCAGAAGAATGGATTCCTCTGCTCTGCCATTGAAAGAGGAAGTGGAGGAGTCAAAGCAGAAGCAGAGAGCTGAAAAGAGAATGTGGAGGTTCCTTGAGTAATGTAGCATTCAGAGGCAATGGTTAGGTCCTCACTGAGTTATAGGTGGCTGAACAGTGCATTGTCTAATGCCTGGCTTAAAGTCTCTCCTTTGTTCTACATGTTTCAAAGGTGTCAAGCTAATAAGAAAAAAACCCTACCTATATTTAATGAAAGGAAATTATTGAAACAATTCCAAGATAGAGAACCTGTAAATTAGACTGAAAACTAAGAAGAATTGGTTTTTATTTAGTTTGTATTTTCTGAGCTGTCCACTTGCCACAGTAAGTACAACAGTAATTTTGAAACCCCTACTTATCTTACATTTGAACCTTTCAGGAAGTTTCTATGGCAATATTAGCATTAACTTTGTCTGTTAACTGACTCAGCATCTCATGACAACCAGCCTATTGGTGAAAAGCACTGGGCCTGTTACTGCTCCTGTTAGTGTTCAGAAGCCTCTTGTTCAGTCTGATGTTTCTACATTCTTCTACTTGGTGAAAGAAAATTATTGAAAAGTAAAAATTTTATTAGAAAAATACTTATTTTTAATATAGGGTTTCTTAAATTTACTGATTGCTTAGGGTTTATCTAAAAAATAGATGGGAAGTAGTATGTTTCAGTTAAGGAGCCTTGTTGCATAATCAAGAAAGGAAAAATTCCCCAAACAGCAATGCGTAGCTTTTCATTTTCTTTAGAGAATGCTGATCTATGCCAGCTTTTTCGCTAACACAGATTAGTCTGTCTTTCCCAGTTTCACTGCATTGTCTGTCACACCGATCCTCCGGCTCCTTTCTCTTCCACACCCATGCCAGCCATCCTTGTGAGTGAACAAACAATCTCGAGACAGGTGCCTCTCCCACCACAGGCAGACACATGGTCAGAGGCAAGAACAGACAATGTAAAAGGTTAGGTATGGAGCAGGGCTCCCAGTTGTGAGACTCTCTCCATGTCGATAGCAGAATTTGTTCTGCAGTGACTATAATTTTAGCCATCTATATTAAAGCACATCTAAAAATTACAAGAAACTAATCTGGTCCTTTTTATATAAAAGGATAAATAGAGCATTTTATTAACACTTTTTGCAGCAACAAAAGTGACACAGTCCACATCTTTTTCATTAAACACAGCAAAAGCTATGATCACATTTTACATCACTTTGAGGCACAAAGCAAAATACTTCTTTTTTTAAGGTCAAGGTATGATTTGCATTTAAAAAAAGGAGAAAGAACAATCCTCAAGTTGTATATTGCGGTAGCAGGGTTTCCAATCACTAGCACAATACAATGAACAGACCAAGAATCCAGAATGGATTATTACATACAATAATAATCATTTGATTGAATTAAGAAATGGATCATTGTTGTCATTTTAGAGTATTAAGAAGTGGTCTGGTGTTGCTAACTTCAGTTGGTTCAGTTTGGTTCAATCCCAACAACCCCGAGTATATACAACAAGCTAAATGAAGGTTAATACATTATCTAGAAGATTATGCACTTCATAATGCATTGCACTTATTGCTTGGTACACTAATGTTGCAGTCACTGTTGAGTTATGCTAAAAAGACAAGCATGATGCTTGTTGGCTTCTTTCAACCCAACACTAGTTATTTACCACTTTGGTTTGTTGTGAGTTTTTATGTTACTTATATTCAGTGTCCATTATTATTAGGTTTGATCGAAAGACAAATACATCTTTTATTTCAGGGATTTCTAAAATAACAACATTTTCTATAATTACAGTATCTTCAATAAACATATCTATGTATACAACTGTGGCACGATGTGTAAAAATATGAAAGCTATTAAGGGAAGAATAAGGGTTAAATTATTCTCTGTTTCTTATATTGGTTTCAAAATATTCTGCAAAAAAAAATGCATCCTTTTTCATAGGGCTACTTCCTCATAGTAAACTTCTCTTTGGAATTTTGTAAAAGACTATATTTTTTTCTATGTTATATTGGGTTTTTTTCTCTTTCTAAAGACACCAGTACAAATTCAGAATATACTGCAAAGAACAGAATAATAAAGCTTGTTTTTTGATAAAGGGATTTGCCAGGCTGCCTGAAAAGTCAGACTTAATATTATATATTGTTGTTATATTAGTTGATGAATGCAGGGGAGAACATGACAATGTCTATAATTTCATGAGGTCCTGTAAAGAATAGAAATAAGAATTTGTGCCCAAACATTCAGTATAAAACTCCTAAATAATTCCGTTATTTATCACAGAGTAGCCTGCAGCATGTAATCATGATAAACATACAATATGCCCTATTTGTTCTTTAGGCTTGATACAATTACCATTAAGGGAACTGGATCAATCCTTGTAAACGCCTAGGACTCAACCTTTCTTCTTCAAGAAAGTTCTTGTCCTGGACTAAACACACAACTCCTACATTGCACTGAGTAAATGTGTGTCTTTAACATGGTCTCTTTCAATACAGTGTAACAAATATATAAGTGCATTTTTAATGATCAAGTAATTTTGGCTTTCTAAAAAGAACATTAGATGTGCCAACTTGGTTGCTTAGTTGTGCTTTAATCTTTAATTATGAGTTTTAGCTCTTGTATACTGTAAAGTATCTAATTGCCTCTATAGTTTTGACCAGTAAACCCTTAAAACTCTAATGTTTATAGAACAAATATAACCTAATGAAAGTGATAACATCACAACTCATACAGATTGCACTTTGATGTATTTTTTTACAGTAAGACCTTCCTGTTTGATATGTGTTTATATGTTTATACCACATTTTATTTCTGTGTGCAAACAATCACAATGAATTTAATCACAAACACTACAAAATATACCAAATATTTAGGTTTGTTATGAATAATCTCTTTCCTTGTAGTTGTATGAGTCTTGTACTTCCTCTTGTACAAATTCCTCTTTTTTCTCCCAGCCATTAGGCCAGCCACCATTGACCTGGGTTGTAGCACCGTAAGACTTGGTGGTACCATAATTTACATAATTCTGAGTAATGTCCCCTGTCTCTTCAGCAAGTTCATCTTCATGAATAAAGCCACATTTCTCTTCACTTGTTTGTTCAGGGTCTGCCCAAGGTTGTTTCTCTCCTGAAGCAAATATGCCATAGAAGATCACACCTCCATAATGAACTAAAGCAGCAATGAGGAAGACATACTGCCATTCTTCACGTGTCTGTAAAGAAGAAATTCGCTAAATCAGAGTAGCACATAGATTTACCTAACTCTTCTGAGTTGGAAGATTTAAATTAGAGATTGAGGTTGTGAAAGTCAGCACAGCTAAAACATTTAAGTGTCCATTTTAGAAATTTTGTATCCATCTTTCTTTGAAAAATTTATCAGTCCACAAAAGCAGCAACCTAGTGGGCATATAGTGAAGCATGCCTCAAATCTGTATCCCTGGATGCAAGTTCCAGACTCCAATATGGATATCCTGGCAAGCTGTATTACAGAAAGGTCTTTCTCTTGAAACCAACTGTATCAAACTGAAAGATTTGAAAACTGTATTTCCATTTACCTTGTTCTTTGTCATTGCTCCAACAATTATAGGGCAAACCATTCCAGACAAGGTCCCGACTCCATTAGAAATCCCCATTAAGATGCTAGCATACCTTGGGGCAATGTCTAAATGGTTGACATTGAATCCTGCAAGAGAAAGGTCAGTGAGCATTCACACCAAGAGCAGAGCAGTACTTCAGTTGAGAAAAGTGACCTGACATTTTTACTGTAACATATTTGGTCTGCTTAATTGCATTTCTTTATCCCTGTAAGACTTACAATGCTTAAATATTCCTAGAGACACTCTGGGTTTTCATTTTCTTTTAAGAGTACATTTTAAAGGGATACCAGGTTAATTTTCTCCCAGAATTGCAGTTTAAGAAAACCCCAAAACTTCCCAGTAGTGTCTGAGTGGAGTAGAGAACCCAGAAAATATTTAGGCAGGGAGAGAGTTCGTATTTCATAGTCTCTTTCATGACCATTTCATGCTGTAAATAACGTGTCATTTCTTCTTCCAGTTTGTAACATGTTCTTTCCTACTGCCCACATTTTTATTTCTATCACATAGACCAGCAGAAGCGAGTTCTTTTCTAATCTTCAGTGGTAAATTGCAGAAAAAAGACAGTATCTCTAACTGAATAACTAATTAATTTTGATAGATATTTACTTGTTCTCTTGCATTTTCAGCAGCCCAATTCTGTTGAAAATGGAGGCAGTAACTACTTAAATAATCTAAAGGGACAGAATTAATTTTTCCCAAAATAAGTGCTTAAGTAAGTGAAAACAGAAACCAAACCTTTGGATACAGATAGTAAAAGGGAAAACGCAGGCAGTAGGATATGGTCAGTTTAGGGAAAGTGCAATACACTTCCCAAATTGTACAAACCAGCAACAATACCTTGCAGAATGCATGAGATTAAGGACAGATTTGATTAGAGGAGATTTTATATGTTTGGCACAAAATGAGAGAGCCTGTTTGAGACATAAGGAATCAGCATGGGAGAGGATACTAAAATCACAGCGGGAAAAAAAGGGAAGGCCAGGTGATTTGTGTTTGGGAAGGGGAAAGACAAAGGGGCGATGAATCAGCAGGAAAGGGGAATAGCTGAACTTTAATTCAGAAAAAAATTCTAGTAATTAGGTCCCAAATTAATAAAATAATATAATACTAACAGCCCCAAATTAATAAAAGAATACACTATTAATGAAGCAATAACAAATACACGGTGGAAAAACAATAAAAGACTTCTATTTAAGCAAAGATGTGTAAATTTAGGTATCATTGTATAATACCAGTCCATTTGTCTTCTATGTTTGATTTCAAGAAAAATCTGTAGTGTGTATTAGCATCCTAATGAGAAGAGAGTCTAATTTGCTGCAATGAATATGGAAAAGATTGAATTATTTGAACAGAAATAATCTAATATAAAAGCTGTAATACCAAACGTACTTTCCTTTGTAATGATCATAAATAATGTCCTTTGGGAATTCCAAAGTGAGTGGGCTTTTTAATTACTATCCATGAATAAAAACAAAGCTAGATGTTCTATCTCTTAAGATAAAATAGTTTAGTATTAATAGTAATATAATCTTACCCGATATGGCAAATCCACTAAAGCCTACAGCAAGCACTAAGAATGAAATAGCCACTCCTTTGCTGTGTGAATATCCCACCACGAGAAGAAGAGTTGCTTCCATACCAAAACCTGGTGAAATAATAAATAAAACCAGGCATCAAATTTAATTCCCTCTCAAATACTGCAGGCCTTAGGATGCCATGACATTTCATAGGAACACAATAAAACATTACCTCAGAGTGGGATACAATCAGGTATTTCTTTCATCTCTAAAAAACACATGTTCTTCCTCTCTCAAATAATCCTTATTTTACTCTTTGTATGCTAATTTATTGCTACTTTCTGTCAGTTTTAAGATGAAAATAAATACTTGTGATGTGGTTAGGTCACTCCAGCAAACTCTCATGGGAATAGACATTTAACCTGCTTATAAATTTTCCAGCCCTTACCACAGGTAATGTGGCTTTAACACCTCAGAAATCAAGGATGTAATCTCAGGTAGTTGTCTGGGCTCTCTTAGTGCTGAGGGTGTTTAGATGAGGAGCTAAGACTGAGTAAGTAGCTAAGAGTAGGCAAATTACCCTCCAAAAACTCATCTATTTCTTTAACAGTCTAAATGCTTTTCCAAATACCAAATAACTATATGGAAATGGCGAATGGGAGCACCTGTATTTTCTTTTATTTAGCAACAACATCTGCATTACATAAAAAACACAGAAAGTATTGCTTCCTAAGTACATACAACTGTTCGGTTTGTTTCTTTATTCTATACAGAACACAATATGAGCATCAAATCCCTCCAAGAAACTTTTAAATTAAATACGAACTTACCTCCGCAGTTCATTATCTTTCTCACATTAGTCGTTGAAACAATCTGCCTGCTTCTTAAAAAGTCTGCAATTTGTCCCCCAATGGGAACAATAATTGTCATCACTAAATGCGGCACAGCAGATAAGATACCCACCTAAAATTAAAATTAGAATTAGCAAAGTATAAACCATAAGAAAACCTTGATTCTTCATTTTCTGAAGCATTCAGCATCTAATTAATTATTTCTTTTCAATGTCAGGCTCTGTGTTAAAATTAAAAGTCTTCGGTTATGAAAACTGCTGATCTGAAGTTTTTATTTTGTTTTATTTTATTTTATTTTATTATTTTATTTTATGAAGTACAGTGAGAATTTTTAAGAACCTCTGATGCCATCAAACTTCTTGTTTATAGATTCTTTTCATAGTTTATATTTAAGCTAAAGCCTTTCCCCCCCTCACTTATAGTCCTCCTGTCCTTTCTTTTCAGAAAATTCATGATCAAACATGTAACAGTGAATTGCTACATTTCTTTTGGTGTTTAGTGCAGCTTTGTGGTAAGCCTCTCATGCCTAGACAGATTCCCTGTGGATCATCATCATGTGCACAATGGCCATTTGCCTTTGATTTCTGACCAAGCCTCAAAGTGCACGTGGGCAAAAGATATGTCTGAAAAACTTTGTATGTAGTGAAAGATAAAATACTAAATATCCACTGGTGATATTCAAAGTGCTATACATACACAGCAAAATAAGACATAGTACTTTTGTGATGACTGTTCCAATAGATTGTATGCACATATTCATATTTACCTTACAGGTCTGATCCAAACTTCACATGAATCATGTGGAACCTTAGATCACCCCTATACCTCACATTTTGCCACCATCTTGTCTCCTTTCTAAATGAGAAAGGGGAGGCAGTTCTCACCACATTAAAGGGGCATAGAGAAAGGCGATAAATTATACTATCCTACCTAGAACAAGATGGCCCTGCTTTTCAAAAGGCACCTGGAAAAGTCCATTTGTTAATGCTTTCTGCACAGTTTTGGTGAGATTCTGCAACCCCTGGGCATCAGGGACAGACTGTAATGGGTCTGCTGATAACTTTTTAATACCAAGCGTGATCTGGTTTTCAGCACTTGACTTGCAATGTAGCCCCACGCAGATCACCACTAAATCTCATCCTCCACCTTCCCCTATCCCATCCTTTTTCATAGTTGTTACTTCACTTATTCATGCTGGTCAAGGAAACAGGAACTGGGATGAGTAAAATTTAAGATGTAAATCCATGATAAAGATGCATAACAATTTTCTTTCCTATTCTTCATAAATACTATAAATGTAGTTCTGATATTTACTTAGTTAAGACAAAAGCTTTGCATTCTTTTTACATACCTTGCTTATTTCAAATCCAAACACTTCCTCAAAGTAAGCAGGCTGACTAATTAGCAGCAAGTAAAAAGTCCAGCTTCTACAGAAGTTTGCAACTATTATTGCATAGACTGGCATAGATGTAAAAAATTTTCTCCATGGTGTTTTGTATTTCTGAAACATAGGAAGGGGATCCAGTTACCATGTTGATCATTGTCAACTATCCATCTTCCCTTTCCTTACCCTTTTTTTAGCTGGGTCCAACAAGCACATATATGCACAACATATAAAAGTTACTACAAAATGCACAAGTGGAGAAACTCAGCGATACTTAATTGTATCACAACACTCATGTACAAGTGCTTTTATCTCAGCCATATAAACATGAACATACATGGACATAAGTCCAAAATAACAATGTCTTTAAAAGACAATATTGTTGTATGTAAGGCAACAGTAACTACATGATTTCATCGAGATTTATTGCAAACACATATTTTATCATTTAAATCTTAATTGCAGTATTCTGCTTTTTTTTTTAAATCAAGCCTCAGCTGAAACTGCTTGGTCAATACATTTTTGGTTTGTTTTATTGTATTTTTAAAATAAATTGCATAAAGAAAAAAAGAAAGACAGATGGACAGTCCTGCTGAGTCCCAGCACCTCTCCACAAGCCCAGGCTTCCACCCATCTGCGTTGATCCAAGTACAGGATCCATACCCAAATAAGTGCTTGAAAATCACTCCAGCAAGAATTCAGGCTGAATTTAGTCTACTGTTGATTTGAATACTGGCTTTTCTTCAAAGAAAAACAGCCCATAGATGGATATGTGCAACATCCTCTATACCTATTAAATTACACTGAAGTGAGAGCTAAGGATTAATTAAGTGACTTAATTAATGGGAAGCTAACCAGAAAATCTAACTTGATGGTATGGAAAGAATTTCAGCTTAAATATTTTAGAATCAACTGAACTATTGATACAAGACAATCACTTTGAAAAACAAAAGTTTAATTAAAAAGCCACAATAAAAAATAGACAGAAATTATACTGTCCAAATTAGAATTGTATGAACGTCCTTCAAAGTAGCTCATTTTACATCAGATTTTCAAAACCATGAATCCAATTGAATATCAACTAAGACAGTCCCTCAATAACACCTAAAAATGTCAGCTATCAAAGAAATGATTCTGTAATATTTTCAGTTCCTTATTTAATATGGAACAAAGTTTTTTACTAAGACAAAAATTATTAATTCCTGAATTCAATCAAGAATCAGTGTTCTGACCAAGTAGAAAACATAATGAGGGACTCCCGGGAATGGATGCTGTAAAAATTTAAGCAGATGAAGTGAGGCTTAAACAATTTTTTTTATTTTCCTGAGTGAGCAAACATGGCAATAGTTTCTTTAAAGCTTTTCAGCAGTTACAGAAATACAATGATTATTAGTTAGCATGATTGGAGTGTGGCTGGAAAATTCTGAGTTCATACATGGTTTTTAGCAGTTCTTGAGAACGAAACCAGTACAGAACTAAGATTATGAGAGGCTTGATAGCATGTTTCCAGCAAAATTACTGCAGTAATGGGGAATGTTCTTATGGATCTCAAAGCATGTTCTATTGCAACTTGCAGTCTTTCTGGCAGACAAAACATAAAATAGCAAAGATAGGCATTTTCTGATGTTCTGGGAACCTCAAGAGACATGGAGTAGTGCTTTTCCTCCAGTTTGCTTTTAGGAAGAGGAAAACCTTCCAGAAATTACTATATAGGAAGGAAACTAACTGTTTAGCTCAAGATACAAGTCTAAATAAAGCTGCAGTTTCAAATGTAGCTGTACCTCTTTTTTATACTTTGGAGTAGAGAAAGAGGCATAAATTCCATGAGTCATCTGCTAGAAGAACTGGAACCTATGTTCTCTTAGTGCAAAACCAGTATCCACCCAGAAATCCACCAGCAGATTTCAGATCTTCCCACCCCCCAGAAACGCATTTGTTCAAATTGTTCAGAGTACACTTTTTGGTCTTAAAGGAGAGCGTTTGATTTTTTGTTGTTGTCTTTATTTGGGTGCTGGGATGTTTGGTTTTTTACTATCTCATTGGAAACCAGTGTGTGAGGAATATTCTTACTTCCATTGCACCTAGGAGGTTGGCACTCTCTCCAATGCTTTCTTCTATGTATCTCCTTTCTTCATCTGTGATTGTAGGATGCTTTGCAGGACTCTCATATGAAACCAAAAGCCAAAACATGTACCAGACTATACCAAAGCTCCCTTTGGAATGGAAAGAAAGACTTTAAAAAGAAATGCACAGTAAAGCAGCAAACAAGGAAGAAAAATCTGTGAAGAATTACAACAAATTTAAATGACAATTGTTGTTAGTGCTTCTTTTCTGAGTTATCTCAGTAGAGATAACTCTCCAACAGAGAATTTGATCCTGTGAATAATATTTATGCACAATACATGCAGAGCTATAGCACAGTGAAGTAGTCTTTGCTTCATTTACAGAATGATTTCACTGTAAGTGAATATTCACTGATCTTAACATCAATTTGTACAATGCAATGCAATGAAACAGCTTCCATTTCATTTCACCAAACTGTAAATGGAGGTCCATTCTGCTTTAAGATGCTGCTGTTTGATTACTGCACTAAATTTTTTACCAGCAAAATAGAAGAGACTGCCATTTTTTTCAACATAGCAATGCACTTCCTGAGTAGTTTATTAAATTTCTATAATTCTTCCACCTAATTCACACAAATGCAGAATGTATTCCCTTGGGACACTCTTTTCCATCAGTGTAGGTTAACACAACTAGTGGGAATAAAGTTATATAGGTCTTCAGATAAAAATCAGGACAACTTATTCAGGGCAAGTACTCTAAATTTGCAGTTTTATCAGTGTGAGAGATGTTAGTGTGAGCAGAGATACTATAGATCTGCCCAGAAGTTCGCACTGCTTGTGGTAAAGTGATGAAGGTTTCAACATGAGCTAGCTTTTCTTATTTAATCATGTTGCTTTCCTACATACTCTTCTCTTTAAATTCTGTTCTTTCATTGTTCTTTTCTCTAGACTGTATTTTTAGCTTTGCAGTCCCACTTCTCTGGGGTTTTTGTCCTCTTAACAGTAACTTTTACATTTTTAGAAAGGGTAGAGTAAGGTCATACAATACTGGAGTGAAATGAGCAGGAATGCGTACCATACACATAGAACACAGAAGACCACCCAGTATATTGCACTAGAATCCCAGCTAAAGGCATTGCAATGACAGCTCCTGCATAGGAACCTACAAAACAAGACATGTGGATGAAAGGGGAGAAAAAATCAGTTTCAAAACACTTGTACACTACAAATGAAAGGAAGACAAAAATACAGAGTTACTTACCACAAAAGGAAGTGGTTGCTAACCTACTTCTTTCTAATGGGGGGGCCCACTTGCTCCAAATACCGTGGCAGGCAGGGTAGGTGACCCCCTGGGGAATGGGTGTGCCACAAGTTAGCTAATGCTGATCAGTCACTCAATTAATTGTCTTTGCATGAGTTTTTATTTTCAATTGCTATAAATAAGAAGTTGAGAATGCTTTGCACTTTTATAGCAAAGTCTGAGCACAGCCACAGAAAAACTTCAATATCTATTCAAGATGAAATGGGTTTTGTATATCACTCCAAATCATTAAAGAGACCTTATGAAACAAGTATAAAACATATTTGCTTTTGCTCCCCCTCCCACTTCCAGGAACGAATTGCAAATAATTAAAGATCAAGAGTATTAGTGCACAAGAGCCAGAGTCAAAGGATGACAACAGAGACTCTCCGAAGTCTTTCTAAGGCAGGACTGATTTATCCAACCCTTACTTTTTTATCAAACATTTGAAGTATAATTTAGGAAATATAGATTGAAGTGTCTCTGCTCTAAAACTAGAATATAATATCTATAGCAGCTTAGAAATACAATTTCAAGAGAAGTTTTTCACTCTCTTTGTCTTTAATGAACCTCCTTGAGCATGTAAAGCAAATAATTGAATGATATTATTTGACTTGATTTTAAACCAGCTACCTTTTAGGTCTCTCTTCAAAACCAGCCTTTAATTTAGATGTAGAAAAACTAAACCTGTAGCATTGAAATTTTAGAAGATGTTATATGAAATGTACAATAATCGCCCATGAAATTCCTGATTAAGAATTATGGTATATGCATATATATTACATAGGTTCTATAGATTCACTTTTCTCCTTATCTGACATTTTGTTTCCTCTGCAAAAAGCAGAAAAATTAGTATCTTTTTGCAAATACTGAGGGTTTCACAAATGTTGAGATGATGAGCCTCAATATGCAGAAAATTGTAAAATACCTTTTTCTGTTTTGAAAGAAGATCCTGTAACCAGTTTCCTGCTCATTTCAGTATTTTATCATTTTTTTAAAAACATACAAAGACATAATCATAAGATTGTCATAATTTATCATGAACCTTCTCCAAAAAGTCTTCTTTGGAATGTTTTGCATTCATAGTTCCTTTGAACAGTATCAGAGAAATGTGTGAGTCTACAATAGCTATTTTACTGTGTAATTCATTACCCCCTAGCTTCTCTTCCACTCATCTTTGCAGTCAAACACTCTGTGCATGCATATCACTTGCCAGGAATGGATCCAGATTTATACACACATACTTTAAGAAACTGGTTACCTGAAAGTCACCTAACTTTCAGGCACTTTCTGCACCCCCTTTTGGAATCTTTTAATATGATAAAGCACACTGGTTAAAAGCAGTTCATGCAACAGAAGTTGTGTGGCCACACAAAAGTTGAGGGGCAAAGAACCAGCCGTCACAGGACCAAAAATGTGTCAGGAAGGAAGGAGGGAGGGAGGGGGAAGGGAAGGGGACAGGGAGGGGAGGAGAGGAGAAGGGGAAGGGGAAGGCGAAGGGGAAGGGGAAGGGAGAAAAGAAAATTTTTTTTCCTCTTTTAAATTATGGTAAATCTCTTATTCATTCCAACAAAAAAATGGCATGGTCAGGACTTAAGATACAACCATAAGTTTTCATTATGTATTTATTCTGCGATGCTGGCCAGCAAGTAACTGTTGAGAATTACACCAGTATAAGCCTTATGCAGTATATGAATTTAGTGAAACTTCAGTGCTAAATGCATATTCCACTGGCTTCTCAGCCAGGGAATACTTTGCCATGAAAGTTTATAGCTGAAGGAAAATCAAATAGCTATAATTCATACATTGAAATCCTTTATACTCAAGATCAACATTAAATTCAAAACCTTTTCTATTTTCCTTCCAAAGCTACAATTGCTAGTTAAAAGCTAACAAACATCTATCACATTTACTAGTTATTTTATAATTTTTCCATACCTCTACAAGGCCCTGCAAGATCCTAACGAAGATGACACATCCATAGTGCACCCTGGCTGCAGATGGTATTAGCATGTTGAGGGAGGATGTCAGCAGTATAGCAGCACCAAATACTCTGCAAAGGTGGAAAAAAAGGGAAAGTGAGCAACCTCAGTGTTGTTCCAATTGACTTATTCTACAGATGCTCATATATCAATATAGATGTTCCCTACATGTGTTCTTTATATGAGGAACATACTAATTGGACTGGATAAGTGTCTGCTTCCATCTAGTGTAATAATCTGTCTGGTAAGACCCAGACCAAACATGGATGTATTTATCTATTTAGCATGATTTCCTAAGGAAATATATCTTATGCAGTGGCAGATATAGATATTACTTTCCCTATAAACACCCACTTTCCTTTAATTTTCACACTAATTTCAACCAAATCTGATTGAATTCTCCACCCTCTGGAAACAAAATTAGAAACTGTCTCCAAATGGTTTGCTAAATCAAGTGGTCAGTAAAAGAGTTTCTCATGTGCTTTAATTGTAAGAAAGTGACACCATGCATTCACTCCTTATAAAGAGAATCCACTTTGATACAAGCCAAAAGCAGCAGGAAGAATTTCAAACTGAGCTGGGATTTTCTTAGACACAAGAGTGAACTGATCTGGAAACACATATCCATAGAAAATAGATCATTCTTAGTGCTGTTTTTTCAGAGGCTGCTCACTGAAAATTGCTCATTTTGATTCCACAGCATCCTAACTTCAAATAAAGCACATTCCAAAGTCTAAATAAATGCATGAAGTGGTGATTCATTTTCAAAATTCCACTGATTTGACTGAATTTTTATTTGATTCAATTAATATCCACCCCTGGTAGGAGAAAACCTTCTTTCTAGCATTATTGTGTCTTTTTTTGTATAAAGCTATGTAATGCAAATAAAAATCTGATGACATATGACATCACAGTATCTGATGTGGAACTGATTTGACAGAAACCTTTGACCTTATTTTGTGTTCTTCAGAAAATGGTACAGTGCCATAAGTCAGTGAGAAACAGACCTTGGGCTAAAGAAGCAGGATGAAAATTCTCCTCAAAGACACAATATTCCACATTCTGCATTTAGAATCGGAGTCTGAAACAAATCTTCAAATAGCAAACTGAGTATATGTCACTTTTATTTGACACATATTAAAGGGCATGATAAGGAAGCTTTGCTGAAGAGCTCTTAATCTTGTCTCCTCATTGTGTTCCCTGTGATCTCCATCTCAAGTTAAACAACATCTAGCTGTCTGTACAGCACATTTCTGGCTTTGCTTGTCAGCATGTTCAATACATTTACTGAGACTGGCTGGGCATGTGTTTGTGTTGCACTGTGAGGACTATTTTAACCTAAATTGGCTTCTACTCTTGATTTCTTTATGAGTGTCTACTCCAAAACTACATGCAGTTCTTTTCCTTACAATTTAATACCTCCATATGTTCACATAAACTCCAATGGTGTCTTGTCCTGTAAAATCATGTGAAGATATAATATTAAAAAATGTCATCTCTTTATGAGATTTACAAAATTGTTACAGTAGATAACTGTTTCTTCAAGGAAATTTACTCTAGTTTTTTGATCCTGTATCTGAAATCAGCTTCTACTTGCCACAACTGAAAGCTGTTTCCCAGAATTGCCTCTGTTCTCATGTTCACTAAAGAGAAGCAGTTTCCTTCAGTCTGTTCCTTCTAGAAGACAAAGGAAAATGTAACTGAAGCAGTGATCAGAGACATGCTTCTTCCAGATTAAAATCTTGCCTGTATTTAGACACAAAAATACTAGTGAATATTTAGTTACATCAGGGTGCAGATGAGGAAATAATTCTGCAGCCCCACTTGTGAGTCAATTCTCTGTCTGAACTATGCTTTATAAGAACAATTGCCTCTCTCGCCCCAAAAATAGAAGGATTTAAAAGCAGAATAAATTAGAGTTAAATTATGATTCTTGCAAGAAATGGCTTTTTTATTGTTTTTGTGAATACCTATTAAAAGCGATGTCATGAATGGCTATTTTAGTGAGTCCATTTCCTCTATAAACATTAATCAAGAGCAAATAAATCTTCCTATATTTGCTTTGCATCTCTCAGCACACAATCATAAATATCATCAGCATTTCTGCTTTGTGCCCTTTAATCTTCTTATGTTTATTTCCATAAATACCAAATTCTACCTAAAAAAATATTGTGATATAGTGCTGTTTTTTGTATGAACTTGCTGGTTTATTGCTTTAAATATCTCATTCAACACTATTTATTATTATGTAGATCAAGTAAGAATGATTTTGAGCTACATTCAATCAAAATATATTTGAATGCAGCTCACATTTGAATATATTTAATTGGGAAGTGGAACATTCTGTTTGTTCATTGGGCATTTCTAAACTATTTTGCTGACTCACACATCAAACCTTCAAATTGCATAATTCTTTTTTTTCTGCTTACATTTTTTCTGTCTATTAAGCTAGTGATTTATGATCCTTTATGTTTAATTTCTGCACCTTGCCCAATTTTACTGCAATGTTAACTCCAACAATGGGTTAGAAAGCTTAGATTTCTTATGTTTTCATGGCAATTGAATGCGTGTGTGCTTCCATTGTCATATGCATTGATAGTTAATGTTCATTCTCAGACAGGTATAGTTCCCTGAAAAACAGTTTCCAGCTTGTTTAGGAGTGTTCATTCCTCTCCACACCGCACTGCATTTTTATACAAGTACTGGTTTGCCCTCTTGATATTCTAATACCACATTGAATGGAGAGGTGTGGCCCTTATCAGACACACAGACTTTAAGCTGCTATGCTCTTTTGTACCTTTCTTCAGTTGTGTTTCCACAGCTGGGCTCTGGAGTGAGACAAGCCTTGCTGCAGGATGTCCCTTGGGCTGAGCTCAGACTAGGAAATCCATGTGGCTGCACTTTCATTCAGAGGTATCCTTGAAAATCCATTTCATTCTGGGCACACTCCAAACCCCACGAAACACGTGGGTATGGCACAAATGAAGAGCTTTAGCAGATTGAAGGTAAACTCTGGGAAAACTGCATTATACCACAGAGATAAAGCAGGTGAGACCAATGACACTGCCATAATTCTTGGCCCTTGCATCAGGATGGAATTAAAATGCCATGACATGTCTTCAGCAGCCTCTAGTCTTGCAAAAAAATTCCTTTCAGTCTCAAAATCAGCAACTGTGGAACTATATGTAGAAGAAAATAACCATAATAATAATAAATACAATAGTAGTATGTTGAGGAGAGGGGAAAAACCCCAATAAATTCTGGTCCTCAAAAGTGACCAGAAGCAGTCCTGAAACAAAACATTATGCCTTACTTATCTATTTCTGTTTCTTGACTGATAGACTCAGTCCCCAAAATCAGCATCTAACATTGATCTTCTCAGTGTTTTGCTGACATTGGCCTCAAAGGTCATGAACTGTGACTTAATCCTCCTGCAATACAAGTAGTAATAATAGCAAAATCATATTTGAATGAGAGACATTTGGGATGGGAGAAGAGAAAGAAAATTACTCTGACAGCTCAGGAGAAGTGCTTAGAATGAAATGAGGTTGCAGGGGGTATTAATCTGTTTGGGTTTCAAGTCATTTGGCTCATTTTTCTCTTTGGGGACAAACTAAAGAGAAAGAAATATATTTATTTTCATCTCTGGATTTCTAATCTCTGCATCTGTACAGCAGCACTAGTCATCTACCTTTGTCAAGCAATTCACATTACGCAAGCATTCTACAGTGTGTTACAGATATTGTTACTCAGCTGGAAGCAGTGTCAGCTCAAAAAGTGGGCTGAGCACAGTGCATGTCAAATGCTGAGTGCCAGATGGGTGACATATCGAGTTACATATAGGATATCTGAAAGTAAGGGGTCCTGGTTGGAGGCATCATTTTACCCCAGTGACTGGGAATGAAAAGTGCTGCAAAGCATTCATAAAGCTAAAGACCCTTTTAGATGTATATGTGGAGGAATCAATCCCTCAGCTGAGTCCCCTGCATTTTTATTTATGTTAATTTTTAATGTATTTGACAAATTCCACAATTATCGATGCCTCTCTTCTCTGAATAAGTAAAGTCACCTTGAGAAAAGGAAACTTATAGATACCAAGTGTGTCTTTTATTAGGGATGGGAAGTACCTTAGCTAAATTTGTCCTATAAAAAATATTGGAAAGTAACTGTATGTTTAAAACAGAATTTTTAATATTTTTTTAAACAAGAAAATGCTGTAGTTTTAAGATGTGTGAATATACGCTGTATCAGTGAATTATTAATGTAATTTCATTAAAATTCAAAATAATTAAAGAACAGTAAGTCTTGGTCACTTACAACGACAAAACATCATTGCATGTATTTTAACAGATTTGCATTGAAAAATACAAAAGCATAGAAAGTATTCAATGGCTTCCATAGAAAATTAATTCAGGACTGTAACTGCATAGTTTTTACCTCCAAAGTGCCACTGATCATCATTTCCCAGAAGACCTATCTACTGAATTGGAAAGTTTGATTATTTTGTTAGTTTGCTAGGGAATCATAGGTGATGTGTAGGTGTGTGGGGGTGTTTGTGAAAGCATTTTGCACCATTACAATAAATTAAATTCAAAATAAGTTAGTTTATTCTGACTGTAAACAGGAACCTATGGAAAATGTAACCATGTTCTTTTCTGAGAAACCTCTGCATTTGAAAATTTTACATGAATATTGATCGTATTCTAGAGAACATTATTTTCATTGAATGAAGTAAGGGTATTGAACAAATATTGGATTTGTAAACAGTGATAAAACATTTTCCCTATTCTTAGTTACAAATGTGTTAGGTAAGGGTGGAAAATAAAGAGGATTGAAAACATGAGTTTTCTTGTGAGGTTTTCCCAACCTAGTTTAAAGATTAGATGAAAAAATTCTGTCATTATAAAATAAATGAAATTTATTTGGATTCAAGTTGGTGAGCTGGTTTGCCTTACAGAAATCATACGAAATATGTTGAACAGAGACTTATTTTATGAAACATGTATAAAAATTTAAGCTAGGTTTTGACTCTCCTTTGCTGTTCTTTCTTGAATAGTGCTTGTTTGGGAGAGTCCTAGTGCAGCATCAGCTCTGAGCAGCAGAATATGTATCACATAATGTGACTTTTTAGACTATTCTGTCAACTCAAGATTTGTAAAATTTATTCTTTGACTCTACCTACTGTCTTTTGTCTGTGACATGCCTTCTACTGCAAAGGGCCAGCAGCACAGCATAGACATGATTATGTTGTATACAACCCAAAGAATATTTTGTCTGCGAGGAACTGCAAGCCTCAGTGCTGTATTAAATGCTTCATTTTTTCCAGTAAAACATAATGTCTAGAAAGGAGCAAGACAGGAGCTAGCTGGAATGTCTGTGGGCTTATAGCAGCTTTTCAGAATCCCTTCTTCTGCAAATGTTGCTGGCAATGACAGTTTGCGACCAACTTTCTAACTTAGGTTTTTCTTTGAATATATAGAAATTTCAGGGGTTAACTGACACTTAACGGTTCCCTCCTTACAAAACATATCTCTACTCATATCAGGTGTGATGAGGGCCTTCTAAGACTTTGACATAGAACATTTTGATGACCTGAATTTGCTATGGTTTGATCTGCCAGGTTTGAAGATAAAAAAATCCCAAAATATTCATGAGACTTAGCAAAACAGATGATACAAGGGACTGGATCAAGCACTGGTGTGAAATGCCATGCAAAGACGAAGTCGATGTATATCACGGACCCAAAGCCCTTTAGCTTTCTGCCTCCCTCAAACCCCACTAATGTCACTGACTCATACCAACACCCCAAACAGTTTTCAGGCTGCGTCTTCCATTGCTTGTTTGCAGACCTATTCTTTGATATCTCAATGTGTATTTTATGAAGAATTTGGGTGCTGTTGGATGACAGCATCATTGCAATTGATGCTGAATGTAAATGACTCCTGGATCATTAAATCCAGATTGTTCTCGTACCAGCAAGTGCATGACACCATCCTTTCATAAGCAGATCAGGTTCCATCTCAGAAGTTATAAGCATTTGCCCTACTCAGTAGTAGTTTTTCCTTTCCAACTTTTTACTTCATATATCCAGTATATGTCTTCTACCCAAGCTGTTTTATTTTAATGGTTTTAATCTCTTCAGTATCCACAACCACAGTCCTATCTTTCTTTTGCATCACTAAGCAAATCAGATCCTCTACACCTTGTCTGCTTTTTTTCTTCATTCATTTGCTCACTCTACCAGTCCTCTCTCTTTCCTGTCTGAATTCAGCTGGGGAATCTCTCAAACCTGCAGTTTCGTTTTACAACTCATTATATCTGTATATGTCTAGAGAAAGCTCTGACTCATTTCTTCTAGCTCATTAGCTTTGGGACAGCTTGCTCTTTAAATATGTAATCTGCTAGATAATGTTTCAAACCAAGACTATCTAATTCAAATCAGCTTACTAACATGCAGGGCTTAGGCTGTGGCTCAACTGTCTCTGTTGATGGAGAGGTATATAACACACTTATCAAAGGAATCTTCTGTAGGTTTAATTTTAAAATGTTTTGTTAAGTTGTTTGGGAGGCTAGCTACTATGCATTGGACTCAAAAGCTGGACATCTGTACTGCTTTTTGGAGTGTTTTCTGATACAGGGGCCACATGTTACAGCTGATTGTATCAGGACTGCTCAGAGCAAAGTCAGATTCCTTCAGACCAAAGTGACAGTGACATTAGTGTTTTTATGCAACCAACCTAGATAACATTTTGTTGCATTATACCTGGTGTACTAATTGTTTTGGGGTGAAGTAACAAAGCAAGTAGAAGTGATTAAGGATACCTGTTGTATAGAGCGCCTGCAATTAACGGTCAGAAGCATCCATGGGTTTTGTTTCAGAGAGTGTTTTATTTATTAAATACCACTGCTAATGCAGTAAGGATTCGTGGAGGCTCAGGACCAGGAGAGAACTGGGAGCAAAGTTATTTGACGGCATTGACACACCTGGATGGTATAATCCCAAAAAATAAGAAGTTCATTATCAGCTTGGTCTGAAAGGGGTGTCATGACACAGGGGTTTTAACTGGGTGATATTTAAGGTCTCTTCCAACCCAAACCATACTAGGATTCTCTGAAAGCATCTGGCATAATTTTATGTCAACTGTGTAGTGAATTTTGTTCAGATAATGATTTCAAAGGATTTTTATCAATGGAGGATGGAATGCAAAAATAAGCCCAAATTTCGAACATAACCCTACTCTTGCAGTTATATCTCAACAAGGAGGGCTAAATTATGAAAATTTTATATTTAGTCCTGAAAAAATTACTCAAGAATAAATTTGGTTCTCTGCATTTAGTTTCTCAAGGATTATTGCCCTTCTGTATTCAATTAGTTCCAAAATTCCACATTTGTCAGTGTAGTTATACAGCTGCTTCTCAGTACCAGAGAAAATAATATTTTAGCCTATAACGCTCTTACCCGAGGTGCCTTGAAAGCTAAAAATTAAACACCATTAATGATGGTTTACCTGCTTCCAATGTATATAAACACTGCTCTTACTGACTCTGAAAAGATTTTTTTTGCTTGGTATAGTGCAAATTTTTTTCATTTTTTTCAGCTGTTCCCCATGCATTTTCAGCTGTTCTCCATATTCACCTCCTTGACTGCAAACTGTGAGTAGCCACTCGTGGAAGACTTATACCACCTGTATTGCTTTTTTTAAAATTATATACCTACCATGTCACTTTTTCATCTCCCAATGATATTTGTCTTAGTCTAGTTGTCTTTTTCAGTCTGTAATCACACTGATAACCTTTCTTGGGATAACTTTTACTTATGTTTATGTATTTCAAAGTAGATAAGTAGAACTGAACCCATCATGGGGAGACACTCTTCAGCTATTCTGTGGCATATATAGTCATTTTGACTTTTGTTTAGTACAGGCTAGTTTCCCGATGACTCTGTTGACCCCTCTACTGTAAACATATTCCTGTGAAATGCTCACCCTGACAATTTATGTTTTCTTAAATGATAGACAGAACGTAGTGGGTTTTTTTGACTTGGGCCCTTAATTTGCATTAAATGGCACAGGACTAACAAAGCTGGGATTATGCCATGAATATCAGAGTGGTAGATGAACTCAGCTGCCCAAAACACCAGAGAGAATAATCTACTTTTGCCATTAGAGATAAACAGTTATTCCCAAGCACAAGTTCTAGGTTAAACATGCTTTGTAGGAGAAACACTTAAAACCGATCCTATTTAATAACAATCTGTGGCCAGAACCCATAGTATAACAGCTTTATTTGGCTTTCTTAAATCGAGATAAAACAGGTTATTTTCATTCATGTGTGTATGTGGGAGGAGGAGGATGTATCTCTGTGCACTTCATACTAAATCCTATTATAAGCCCTTCATGAAGCATTAATATGCAAAAGTCGACCTCCCTCCATCTAATCTAGTATAATAAGGGCTTGGATACATTATTAATTTTTGTCACACATCTGAGGCCCCCTTTTATCAAGCAAAACCCCCATCTAAATCCCTTGTTGCATCATTAAATTGTGAAAACAGCTTCATCATTCATGACAGAAAAATGGAAGGACCCTGAACCATATGGCAGAGGGAGCAGCAGTACCAGCTACCAGTTTCCCCAGTCCCCTTCTTGTAAAGATTGGTACTTAAAAGAATCTGCAATGCATTAGGGTGACAAAATTATCTTGGGGGTTTTTGTGCAATATTGGCTTCTTTGCCTGGAAACAGATGAGCCCCACACCAGTGCCAGGGATCAGAGACCAGTTCAATCTGCAGGATTTTGGACTGAATATGAAAGGTGGGGTTGGTGAGTGCAGCTCTGGGGGGGGTTTCCCCCACAGTGCAAGGTCAGCTTAAGTCCTCAGAAGTTCAGAAGCTGGCACTTGTTTAATCATCCACTAATCCCCTACTCATGCTGTGAATTAATCATTGTTTGCAAATCAGAAAACACACAATATGCCTACCTGCTAAAAGAATGGAACAATTTCTCTTTTTAAAATAGAAATGTAAAGATGTGAACTTCCAGGAAATCTTTCTACTTCTATTTCTAAACCAATACCTTACCTTAATTTTTTATGCTTGTCATTAAGGCTGAGTTAGTGAGATTCTGATTTCACTGACATGCTAATGACAGTTTCAGTGAAAATCTGTGGGACTCTGAGACAAGATGCAATGACAGACAGTTGTCTGAAATACCATTCATTTTATTCATACAAATAATCCTATCAGATTACTTGCTGGGATTAAGGATTTAGCCTTTAATAACAAGAAGAATGGCACTTGAGAAACAAAGATTAATTTGAAGTGAAATGTTAATTTGTATAATTTTATTCAGATTAGAATGACAGTGATGGAGAGTTCAGCATAGATGAGAGATAGTTGCACTGTAGAGAAATGTAATATAGTCATGTAGTTACATTTTTTTAATGTGAATAGTGCCAGGATTTGAGCTTTGACAGATAATAGGAAATATATCATAACCACAGGTGATTTTAATTTAAAAAAAATCAGCATTCTATTCTGCCCTTTGTGTCTCTTTGTGTCAGAAAGTTCTAATGTTTGAGTATGCACAAATGAGCTGAAATGGTCACTCAGCTTTGTTTTATAAAAAATAGTCTGTGGTTATTGCACATTTACTTCTGAAACAATGCTTGGCACATGCAGTCAAAACTGGCATTTCTATTTTAAATATATAACTGCATTGGGAATTGACTCTCTATTGTGTAATCTAACAATGCCCTATTAATTTCAAAGAATATTTCCTGAGTTACAGTAAGTGTTTAAACAGTTCACTTAGGAAATCAGTGAGGATATACTGCCACAGCATTTTAGTACTGCTTTTGGTAGGACAAGGGGTTTGTTATCGATTTCCAACATAAAGAATATTTAAAGGGCTAAAATATATTATTATCAAAGTTTAAAATATAACAATATTTAAATTATCTTGAGATGAGGTGATAAAACCAAGTATAGTTTCACACCTTTCCATATGTGTGTGACAGTACAGCAGGTAGTTTATTCACAGACAGCTGCAGTAGCATGAAGGTGAAATAGGGAATATCAATTTGAATTAAATTATTAAATTTCTAGATGAAAAACAAGCCATGTGCTTAGTTATAGGGCCATCTAGCCTGAAAATCACAACCTTTAACACTTGATTATCCCTTATATTTTGCTTAATTATTGCTCTACTGCAAACATTTCATAATAGCTGAAACATAACTTCCATTATAGGAATTTAAAACCCAATGAAAAAGCTATCACATAATTTCTCTGGTTGGACCAGTGGTGGGTAGTCGTTATTGTTACTATTTAAGCTTTTTTTCATTTGTATGGCTGTCAATTGCTGATTCTTTTTATCCCTTTCCAGAGGACTAAAGCATACACTTATACCAAGCAATTTTCCAGTGGAATTATATGCATACTTAGAATCAGATTACCTCCTAGTAATCTTTTTATATACGTGTATCCTGAATACATAGTTCTTGCTATTTCTTTCACAAGGCATCACTTCATACTGCCATGTTTGAAGCAATTAAAGATCTCTAAAGCAATTTCTAATTTTTCAACACTCATGCTAGTATGAATGTGTCCAAATTACCCACAAAAATCCAAGGTCAATGTCATTGACTTAAATACACTCATTGCACTAAATAAAGAAAAATAAACATTCTAGGATTACACTGACTACTTTGGTAGAGCATCATGCTGGAAGATTGTGGTGTGTTTCTAGTCCCACATGGCTTAAGATTCCACTTAGTGAGACTGCTTTTCAGAGTGGTTCCTCCCTCTCTGATGTTACTTTGCACTCAAGTGCCATATATTGAACAGAACTGAGTTAACCAAAAGTTTAAGATATTATCTGATTGACTGGATCTTTCAGTACCCACAAGTTTATCAGCATTTATACGTATTCCCCAAATGACTGATGAAAAGTGGAGGCCGCAGCAGGTCTCAGCAGTATCATAATGGTATCTGAATCTTTGAAATGTTCATAAACTCTGGCCAGATAATCATCACTCTCCCAACGTGATAAATATCACTAGTCCAGATACAGTCACTGACTTGGTTGTGAAAAACACAAAAAGAAAAAGCAGGGGTTTCATCACACCATTTGGGGCAGATACCCCCAGTAACCTGGGTTCCCTATGGAATATATAGGCAGAGAGATGCCTGGGAATGACACAGTACACCTGAGGCATGAAGTGCTTCCACAGGAATCATAACTAATTAGATAAAATCCACCTATCTTAACTGAAGTAGTCCTCAGTTATTGTCCTAAATGTAAATGATTGTGAAGAAGAGAAAAATCTGATTTGCACATGACAACTTGTGTGTTTCTACTACTGACTTTTCCTGGCAGTGTCCCTGCCATTGTCTTGCAAATCTTTGTACTTGCATCACTTTACATCTGAATTGGTTCAAATGGCTTTTCTGATGTTGTTTGGGTGAATGAAGACTGCTTTTGATTCTCTGAGTCAGATTTTGTAGGCTTTGCTCAATCAAAACTCCAATTAATCCTGAGCAGTTACAGATTGTGCAAAGATGCAAAAATGATTAAAGGAGGAAGAAAAGGTAAATAGTCCTTTAAATGGCTGTTAATGGCTATTTGAAAAAGCCTTTTACACTTCTGAACGAGTATCAGAAAGATGGCACTTATAAACAGAAAGACAACAGACACCTCAATTTAAAAATTATGTGTTTTGATTTATTTGATTTAAAGGGTAGGATATTAGTGTTTTCTCACTCATCTCTCCATTTGTATATACTCATTTCTACTGTAGATCTGTCTAAAAGCTATTTATCTTGAGACCATTTTTTGCTTTAGCCACCCTCTCTGCTTCCTCTCAGTCTCAAGCACACATAAGCCATATTGCTCGTCAGGCTAAGCCTCTCTGCCCATCCAGGCCTACCTTTAATGTTGCTCACTCCTGAGAAGAGTTAAAGGTATACATGGTAGAGTTTAGTATCCATTTGCACTTAGTGTGGTACTGGTTTGAAGAGTGGCACTAGGACCTTTGCTGCCTCTGCAAACCATGAGCCTGTGGCATTAAGCATGGATGTGAAAGCCTCATGTGTCTTGAATACTCAGTGGATCTAATTAACAGGTAGAATCGCACCCTGGGTGCTTGAAAAATTGCCAGACACCATAGAAACGAGTCCTTAAGTCCCTGGACCATCTGCACTTTCTTTTCATTGTGGAAGTCTCATTTAAACATGTTTTTCGACCATTCTAAATTCATTTGTGTGTTAATGAAAAAATTCCTGCTGATGGTTTTCGTTTTCATTAAAACAAAAATCATAAAATTCTTTAATTTAATCACAGGAAAAAAAAATCTCTCAAGCTTTGATGAAATAATGGATCTTTGAATTTGCCTCTGAATACGTGTTGTTTGAATATCATTGCCAACACCTCCTTAAGTGACTGTTTAAAGGAAAAGGAAACCAACATTAGATATTCCCCGCAAAACCAGGGGGTTGTTTGAAGGAGGGTGAGCAATGCACCATCACAGTGGAGTTCCCGGATCACATGCAAGCGGTCCTTCCCTTCCTAAGGTCCTGTCTTTGAGCGGGGGTTAAGCTGGGGGTGCAGGGGAGCCCCAGCTGTCTGGAGCTCAGCCTCCCGCGCCCCCGCTGCCGCAGCCCGGCCCCGCTCGGGCTCCGCCGGCGCCTTGGCGCTGTTCAGGCCGCAGTTACCTGTTCGCTGCCAGCCGGGATGAGATGTACCCTCCGGGGATCTGGGTGATTATGTATCCCCAGAAAAAAGAGCCGTGGATCATGCCAACTGTTTCAGGATCCCAATTAAACTTCGCTTTCTTCCAATGCAAGGAACCGGGACAGAAAGAGAGAAAGACAAGAGGAAGGCTGTAATTGTGCCACTTTAGAGCTTTCACCAGCAGCAGCTTCACACGCAGTGCAGTTGAAGGGGCTCCAGTGCCGGCGCCGGACTCTGCCCCCAGCCCTCCACTCCAGCCCCAAACACTCCGACTGCCCCCCAGATCAGCAAAACAAACCCAGTAACAGCAATGGAAACGGCACCGCCCGTGCCTCCCTGGGACACGAGAGGGGCACGGGGGCTCCGTGTGCCCTGAGCCGCTCGACCGAGGCACGGACCGGGGGCCAGGCAGGGCAAGCCGGGGACCCTGGGACCCGCGGACCCCGGCTCACAGACACAGCCCTGCGCGGGCGGGGCTGGGGCGCACAGGCCCGCACTTACCTCTTGCCTATGCGGGCAGAAAGCCGTAAGGGGTTTGTGGGTTTGGGTGTTTAAGACTCATCTGCATTTATCACATCTTTCTCATCACGCTTTAACTCAATTTAAAACGCCGCTTATCATTTAACGCCTTTTGTCAAAGTAAATTCACCCTGGTGTTGTCAAACATTCCTGCAAAACCTCCCCGCCTCCTTTACGGCGAGATGCACCCGCTGACAGTCCCTTATTCGACGCCTTCCTTCTCCCATCCCCTACGTTTATTTTACGAGATATCTGCGTTTTTCAAGGCTGTGTGGAAAAGACAGGGCGGGAGGCGAATTGTTCGCACAATAATACCGCAAACTGGGGCTAGGAACTGAAATGAAAAAGTAGAAATTATTGGTAGAAATTGTTTCTGCTTCAAGAACGGAATTTCCGTCCTTCGAAGGGCAGCGGCGGGGCCGGGCAGGGGGAGGGGAGCCGCCCGCCCTGGAACCGCGGAGCATCGGAGCTCAGGTGCGGGAAAAGCCACGAAACCATCCAGAGCCCGTCCCACCTGTGTTGAAGTGTTTGACTGAGAGTTGTACTGGGAGGATGTGGGATTTACGAGGGAAAGGTTCCCACCTCTTTAATAATTTTTCCTCCTCGGTGTATGGTGCTGTTATTGACCATATCCACGATGGCCACTCCCAAGTTACATCGGATTCCGAAGGAAATGCAGAATCCCAGTCCACTCATGATGGCAATGATGTACCTCCGGGGCAGCCCGAAGCAGGTACAGTCGCACAACGGGGCTTTCTTTTCGGGCACTTCCATGGGCTTTCCATCTTCAGTCAGCTCGATGGTGTCCCCGGGCTTCTGCCTCTTCTCTAGGACTCTGCCCGACACAAGAAGGGAAAGTCAAGCCCTGGCTGCCTGTGAAGGCACAACAATTTCGCGGAGCTGAAGGCTTAAATTCACCGTTCCCCTCGCTCCTTTGGCTTGGAGGTTGATTTGAGGATTTAATCCTTGCTTCCCATTCACCTTCAACTGTTCTTTAGCAATGACCTGTGGGAGTCACGATTAGTCATCCCCAACTCCCCCCCGCCACCCCTCCGCAGCCGCCCAGGGTGGAGCTCTAGCTGAGAATTGCTCATCTATCATTAAACACTTCTGCTTAAATATGTAGGACGCATCAAGAAGACATCATCTGTAATCACTGCAGAGGCGCCATGTTGGGCAGCCCAAGAGGCGAAGGAGCAGAAACGGGCTTCTGGAGGTTTTATTACCTCCTTGCTATATTAGAAACACCAAGGGGGTGATCTTGGTGTGCACCTCGCTTTAGGTCTGGGAACAAGAGAAATGGTAAGAGAAAAAGACGGGAGGGAGGAGTGAGGAGGAGGAGCGGGCGATATTGCTATTTATTTTAGTTTTGCAAAATGGCTGTCACATGCAGTGAAAGAAAACATGATCGTCTTCAGAGAACTGGCATCTCCGGAGAAGGCTTTCCCAAATATCTCAGTACTCAGCTACACGTTGTGAGCGTGTGATCACTGAGCAGGTTTAGCCTTCCCGGAGCAGCTTTAAGCACTATCTCACTGCCCACACTCCCTCGGTTTTGCTGGAAAATCGTATCTCCTAGAAACCAATCTGAAGGAATCTGAAGGGAAATGGTTATTTGCAGCTAATTCCAATCAGGTGAAAAATACCATGAAAGGTGATTTAGAACATTTAGATCTTTTTTTTCTTTTCTTTTAAATATTTTTAAATGCTGTGTCGGTAGCCAGAAAAAGCAGGTTTACAGAGCAAGTGTCCATATTGAATCCCTAAATAGTCTTCTTCACCGAGATATTTAAAAATCAGAAAAGCTAACCAGTTATGTCGTCTCGAGAAGCAAATACGCGACCACTTGCCGACACTCTGGACTCTACTACCGCTGCCCTCACCTCTGCTCTAGAAGTATTTTCTCACTCGGAGGAGCGTCTCTTTCATGTTAACTCATCCGGCTGATATGGCAGTAACAATTAGCAGAATAAGGCTCAAAAGGTTATCCGTGTTTGGGAGAAAATACAGGGATTTTCTCCAAAAGCTACTCAGCTTAAATTCTCATGATTTTTCTTTTCTGGGCGTATTATTTCCATGCTTAAAGATCGCCGCAATAAGAAATGTCTTAAAGTTGTGAATAAAATAAACCACCGTGGGTTTATGGTCAAAATTCGTTCGTGTGGATAAAGGGTAGTGTAGGAGTGTTTTCTCCCTGACTGGGCGTCTTGTCTTCGGGAACAGACTGAAAATCAATATGTAAGAGGCAAGAAAATTGTTTAGATTATAAGAAGAGTAAACAAAGTACTTAATTGCCGTGAGCTGAAAAAGGTGAGCAAATCGCGCGTTTGTTAGTCGAGGTGTGAATTCAGACGGAGTTTTGCTGGAAAATACAAACACCGTTTCTTTATTATTCACTGTGTGACTACAAGTAGTAGAGAAAATAGTTTTATTTAAATGTTGTAGAGTCTTTAAGAAAGAAAAAGAAAGTGTTTATTTCCTTAATTATATTTTAAGCAGCTATTCTGGATTATCCTTTATTATTATTATTAATTTTCAACAATTGAAAATTACTTAAATATAACCAAAACCGGTATGAAATTAATTGCATTGCTGATTACTTTAACTTTGCTTTTGGCTTTTCCTAATAGTGCACTTCCTATGAAAATGGAAGTCTTGATTTTATCTTTAGCTCTTCACTGATATGTCCCCTTCCCTTAAAATGGCAGCAGGAGTTGTGACTCATGCTGTGAAACAGCCTTGTGTCTGTGCCCAGCACTGCCGCATAGGTATGGAAAAAAGATTTTTACGTGACCTACCCTGGGCAGACAAATCCGCAGTTACCTTATAGCTGTAATTCGGGGGAAATAAACCAACCAACCAACCAAAATAAAAAACCAACCAAACAAAAAAACCCAAACAAAACCCAAACCAACCAAACAAACAAAAAACCCCCCAACAAACAACCAACAAACCAACAACAACCAAACTAATAAAAAAACAAACCTAACCCAATATTTCGGGGTAATTTCTAGCAGACGGTACAATCGAAAATATTTTGGAATTTCACAGACTATTCTCAAACGTTGTGGAGGTCACTAAAGTCACCAGATTGGATGGAGAACGATGTGTGAACTTTAGCTGCATGCACTTCGTAGGTATGCAAGAATCTGGACTTATTTATCTGTGTGCACAGAGCTCGCCGATGATAGAAATGTTCTTTACACACAGAAATATACAGGAATGATGCTTTTGAGTTTAGCAATTGCAGTTGTATATCACTTAATAGGACAAGCAGATGCTTCTAAAGGCAAATGGATAAATAATTAAACACATTCCTCTATATGTTTCAGCTCCAGGAGAAAAAAAATCGTTTGGATATCAATTATTTATACATCTCCATGTTTTTCTTCATCTGACGATGAATTACACAAAGGACAATACTAATCAAAAACAGAATAATTTTTTTGATGCTTGTTAAGAGCAGGGGGCAAGATCCTGTGAGTGCATTGCAAAATTAAGATGGAACAAAAATACAGGTTGCTGCTCTCTTCTGATTATGATTTCAAGATGGGATCCTTTTTTTTTGTGGAAGAAAGGTCCGGTAATCTTTTACTACATCTTTTTACTGACACCATCTACGAGTCAGATAGAGGAGTTACGAGGGTGCCATATTGAGCAGCTTCAGCACTAGTTTCAGGATCTAGATTACATCCAGCAGAATCTCAACAGCTCCCAACCCTGCCATCACTGACCTCCCCAAAGCACTCGACCTCCTGCAGCAATGGGAGCTTAAGAAAAGCTTTCAATTTTTTTCTAGGAAGTAGAATCCTGTAAGAGATATCAGTCTTACCTATAAAGTTGACCAAGCGATTTTCCAGCAAAATTCTTCAATCCCTCCTTGCCGGGAGTCAAAATCCTTTGTTTTACCGACTCCATTCCTGCGGGGATGCTCGCTGGATACTGCTCTGCTCTGGATACAGCACTGCTACGAGCAACGATGGTTCATATTGGTTTAATCTCTTAACTTTTCGCCCTCATTCAATGGCTATCGGTGCACCTACGGGTAAAGGGAGAATGAGAGGGAGAGTGCGCGCGTGTGTGTGTGAGCGAGGTGGAGACGGCGTACGGAGTCGGGGGGGGGGGGGAGGGCGAGGGAGCGCGCCTGTGTGCGGCAGCGAGTGGGGCGTTGGAGCGCGCTGCAGGCAGCCCCCAGGGCCCCCGGCAGCGCGGAGTTGCCAGGCACGGTCAGAAAGTCTCCTCGGCCTCTCAGGGTTCAGCAGTGGCAGGCGGAGGCAGAGCCATGCCCGGCAGGGAGGGGACGGAGGTCTCCGTGCGGGAGCGTTTCGAGGTAGTGCCGGCTCTGCGTGTCCCCGGCTGCGGCGCTGGCGGGGGCGGGGTGCGCTCGCCGCCCTGGGCAGACGCTGCCAAATCCCCGGAGCCGCCGGCCGAACCCACGGGCGGCGCGGAGCTGCGGCGTGTCCGCTGCCCCCGCCCGCGCTCCCTCCCGCGCAGCGCTGTCCCCGGCGCGGCCGCGGCTCCGCTCCCCGGGCGCTCCGGCCCTTCAGCACCGCGGCCAGCGCCGCGCCCCCGCCCCGCCGCGCCTCCCGCGGCCGCGCCCGGCGCGGGGCTCTCCGCGCCTTGGACGAGCGCCACTGCTCCTCGTATAGTGCGGGTGTGCGGAAAGGACGTGGCCTTCGTGCAGCCAGTCCCGCTGGCGGGCAAACCGGGCACAGTTGTAATAATGCTGCGGTAATGCTATAAACAGCTAACACCCGATCCAAAGGTATATTTATCTCTATATCCATGTTTACTCACACAGATTATTTTAGATCATGTTAGGAATCCATTGGTGACTGCTTTATCTAAAGCATTTATATTTTCCATCTCTTTTTTGTCCTCTGTTTTCACGCCTCTGAGTAGGCCGCTGTAACGCTCAACCTTGATTTGTGGTATTTACAGCACTGGAATGAACTGAGCATATTCTGAACAGAATTACTTTTCTTTCCAGAATCTAAAAATAATAAACTTTTATGTCTTTGAAGACAATTGAAGATGCAAAAATCCGGATTTCTTTCTAAGTCATAACCATTATATTTCTCTTAGGTTTCATTTTAATCTTAAAATTTCTGTAATGTGCTACTTCAAAAAAAAAATTGAAACTTGTGTTTTAAACAAGTCATTCTAAAACTATTAAGCTACTTCACTTGCCCAGTTGGTAAATAAATGCAATCTGTATTTTCAAAGGAAGGTTCCCTGATGAAAACATATGTTGCAGTGCAGTACCCTAAAAGCAACTGCTCTTTGGATTTATAGAAATATTTCTTTCAGATGTTGCCCTCTGCTGGAGGGTTAATGAAGTTTTACAGCGCCAAACCACATTTACACAAGACCAATTATTTTAATATTGAAATTTGCATAATGACTGATCCATGTAGAATTTCAGTATTTCCTTTCAAAATTGTAAAAGAACTACAAAGTCCTAAAGTAGAAAATAAATTATGAATAAACGATATGTAATTGAAATGTTGCTAATTAGCATCGTAACACGGCCCTGATTTCTACATTATGGTAGCTATTGGATGTGGTTTGCAGCATAGTCACTGCCATTACAAATCTGAAAGGATTTTTCCCAGAAGGGAAAAAGCTGCACAGTTACATAAGCACGTCTTCCCAGTGTATCATGGCTCCACTGTGCCATTGCAGATGCTCAAAGGAAACCCATATTAATAGATTTTTCTGAGAGACAGCAGGAACAGAATATTGTTTTGCAGGGATGCATTAAATGGGATTGGATTCTGTAATTCAAGCCTTTCAGAAAGGTACTGAGCTCTTTTCGGAGCTGGAATTTGAGGCTGTAAAGCCTGCAGTGCAAGGGTGCTGTGTTTATTACGCTGTGCAAGGAGCTCAGGCCCTTTTTTCAGGAAGCTCAGCACTGGCATGGCTTTGATGCTATGGCTACTAAGTAGCAGCAGTAATTATTAGCAAAATAATAACATTTAATAAATAAATGATGATTGATTTGGGAAATATAAATAATTTATCATATCACACCAAAATGGAGAAGAAAAGTCCAGATGGCACATTCCTGGTTGTTTCTCTTAGTAGAGGAGAATTAGTTAGTCCTTAATTGCATAAAATATGCAAAATAGCAAGCAACCCTGGTACAGTAAAACCCTATAGTGACTAGGTTCTGCTGCTGTAGCTATCCGAAATAGAAATTTCGGATGATACATCCAGATATTACTTAGTCACGTCCTGATAAAGCTCATCTGGTTTGGCTTCACATGAGAGCAGAAGACAGCTAATCTTATTAGTTCTACAAAATTTGTACAGTCTTGTCAGCTTTTTAAACATACTAAGTATTTAACCTTGGTAGAATAAGCCATTTCTAGAAGAAACAGCACATAACATTAATCAAAATTATTATCAATAATTATTTTTATAATAAACGCCTGCCACAGACAGACTTCACTCACAAAGGTTCACTCAAACTTCAGTGAAATCACAATGAGCTCTTTCCACTGGTGTCAGTGGCAAAGGAAAATAGGACATTATGCAGAATATTCTAGTCCAGATGATCACTGCTAAATGTTCACATATTGACCAGGAGGAAAGAGATTCAGCCAAAAGTTGCCCAGTAAAAGATGCGGCCCCGAAATGGCTCTAACAATATCTGTGGGATGATATGGTGTAATCCAAGACGGTGCAGATGTCTGTTTTTTTTCACACAGAACAGAAAACTTATTGTTTCATCCTGAAATCTTGCAATTAAATAGAATTTTCTTCACCTCATTGGATTTTCTTTAATTTTTGCTCATGTGAAGGCTAAAGGATTGAATCATTACCTGCCCTTTTATTTCTATAAATAGTTCATTTTTAAAAATTTTGAACTGAGTTATTTCAAGAAGTTAATCTCTGTCAAAGACAAAGAATTACAGATCTTGGCTCATTTTTTCTTATTGCTAGGTATCTGATCTCAAAATTTTCTACAGTAATTCTCAGAATAGTGCCTAAATATCATGTAACTCTTCTAGAGAAGTTCAGATTCAATACACCAATATAAATTCCTTCTCTCTAAGTTTTAGACTTTCTGAAGAAAACTACACAGTAAGCTAAAATTTTCATCATGGTACATACCAGTGATTTAAACATAGTAATTATTTAAATTCCATTTTTGAACTTATCTTTGCTGTTGATTCACTGAAAAATGAATTTTCTCTTTCCCAAGTGTCATGCAAGCAGAATTTATAAATGAACATATATTTTATGATCTATTTTGAAAAATAAGCATATATGTGCTACTTTAAATTCATATGATCATACATACAAAATCTCAGATATTTTGTTATTCCTGCTTACTGAAAGATTACAAAATATTGCTCTTAGTAATACAGCGTCATCTTCAGGAAAAAAATTATGTGCTCAAAATCTTAGTTATGCCATTAAATCCCTGTATGTAATACAGATTTCTGGTACTGAGGATAGCATAAACATGCCTCAAAATTTATGAATTATGATCTAATTATTACTCCTACAGTGGTAGCTGTCCACTAAATCCAGTGGAATTTGATGTCACCTGAGGAACAAAGCAATTTTTTACCTTCTTTGGGACTGTGGAACTGAAAAATCACACAGCAATTCCAAAATAATCATCATGCTTGTCATGCCACGAGAAATAAGGTTTTCTGGGAAGCAACAGCTTTGTAAACTCTTTTTTAAATAAGCTATTTATTGAAATAAAAGAAAATATTGAAATAAAATCTTGTGCCAAACCTTGACTTAATCAGAAAAATGTGACAAAAAGATTGTTTTAGAACAGGAATTTTCTCATTCTCCCAGAAAATTTGCAAGGATCACTTCCTGAAAAACTTTGGTAGGCTTTTGTCTTATTCTCCAGAGTTATGATGATCCAGAGCTGGATAAGTCCCTTGAAAAACCGCACATTCTCTTGGAGGATTTAGATGTAGTGTCCATGTGTTGACATGTTAAAGATGTGTCTATGCTGAATTTTGAATGCCAAGATGTAAAGATTCCTGAATCCAAGTTAAAACTATGTGAAGTTGGGTTGACAACACTTTACAGATAATTTTGTCTTTTGGAGGCCTATCCATCAGTGCCTAAACCTGTCTTTTATGAAATGGGCTGTGCCTGTAGCTCCAGACCTAGGTTGTGAGCACAACGTGGTTGTTATGTTCCGTTGAGAAGTGCATTTACACAGTGGTGTGGAAAGGAATAGTTGTAATGTGCTGCAATACTAGAAGTTCATGGAACTTCTTTCTGCTTCCTCACGATCTGTGATGCTTGCATCTTGAGTAGCGTCTTAATTTCCTGAACTGCGGGTCAGACTGGTGATTTATATGTCATACAACAAACACTGCAGAAGTTGAACTGTTGGATCAGATCTTCGCTCTGTATTTCTACAACAACACAATTATCCTTCTTATTTTGTGTCCCAAAGAGAATATGCTTGGACCGAAATATGCTAAAGAATGCATGTGTCTGGGCAGAACTTGCACATTCACATGGTCCCTCTCAACCAGTTTGTGCATTTTGGAAATAGAAATCTGGAACTTCGGGCCATGATCACAGGGACAAAGAGAAAAATCTAGCAGGAAGCTGGCCACAGAGGCAATATAAAAGTGGCTGTGGACTTTGTCAAGCGAGGTTGAGAGCTTTTCCTCTGCTTCATCTAAGTGTGATATATGGCAGCTTAGAGCTTGTAAATTGGGCTACTCTTTCAGATGCCCTTATTCAGTTGCTAGAATGTTATTGCATTGCTTTTACAGTAGTCTAATAAGCTCAAGAAATGAAACATGATAGAGTACAGGAGTTGCACACTCATTTTTCGTGGTGGTTTCTAGTTTTAAACCAAACTGGATTGCTCAGGGATCTCTGCACTAACATAGATGATGAAATATTCTAAAGATATGCTACAGACTCCAGGATTTTGTTTGTTTGGTTTTTAATTTAGGAACATCTTGTTTCTAAGCACGTAAATTCTTAGTTTCATTCTAATAGTGCCTAATTTTCAAATAATCTCATGTTGAAGCTGTTTGTTCAGCCCTCTAGTGGTAAAATGACTAGGTAAAGGACTAGAATTGCAGTCAATTTTTATGTTCTATTGGTGTTGCAGATTTCACAGTGAAAAAAAAAATCATTAGATGATATGCAGTTACTATGTAGGACTACTCCAACTCCATGGCTGGAAATTTTTCTGTTATGTTACAAAAAGATTCATTTATTTCCTCCATCCTCCCCTTCCTGTCTAAAATCTAGTTCATTTTTAGTATTAGCAGACAGATTGTTAAAAAACCTCTAACAAGCTAATAAAAATCCACCCAATGGCAAATGCCTTTTAAATCGTGAAAGCAATGATACTACTTTTATCTTTTTTTTTTTTTTTTTCTGGTATATCTGTGAAGAAATTTAACAGCATTTAATACATTTATCTTAAAAGTAAATGGAGATGCTTATATTCATCCCACATATTACAGGAACATCTGTTCCTTTGAATTCCGGTACTGTTCCATGAGTTACATGCAAAGGATCCCAAAGGACTGGAAGCCATCTGTCATGTTTCACGACAGAAATGCACCTACCTCTGGGGCTCAGACACAGTAACAATTCTCTCAGTACCCAAGACAACTATGCAACACTTGGTGAGTGGGATGCAATTACCCATAACAAAATTTAGCCAAGGATTTGTGATTGCAGCACATTATCCTATCTTTTATTACCATGATGATTAATGATCTTTTTTATATCATTAATGTGTCATTACATTATTATTCTGGGATGACCATCACTGGATTGTTTAACAGCTCAGAAAAGGCTTTCATGCAAGAGTCAGTTTGGTCTTAGTGACAGTCAGGGCTCCTTCCACTGCATGAGAAACCTTATGAGAAATGTAGACATTGAAGACTGTATTACGGTGACTTTTTATTGCAAGAATTAGCAAATCAGAAACAGATTTTATAAGGCTGCAGTAGTCCTTTATTTTCTGTTGGCTTGTCTCTTAGCATTATTTTAAAATGTGTTAAGAGAAGTTTGGGGAGGAATTTCCATTGATTCAAATCACAAGTTGCCCAGATCTGAACAGGACTTAAATCTACTATATGTTTTCATTTTCTAGAAGAACACTTAAAGAGATACCAAAAGTAACATCAGATACATCATTTGATCAGGAAACTATTCCTGGTGGGAGAAAACAACTCAACAAAACTCATAATAGATATTTGGAAAATAATTGTGCTTAGTACAACAGTAAACTGACATCTGAGGTGGTGGAGCAGGCTCTGGACTACCATGTTGGGTCTGAGATTGTTATTACAACCTAAAATTTTCACTCAGTTTTAATGTGCCTCAATTTTTTTTTGGTTATCCTTCTTTAGGATAAATATTGATTCTTCAATAGACTAAATTAACTCAAAATACATTAAATGCTGTGTAGGAAGAATGAATGTAGATTCTTTTGCATGTGAAGTTGTTTCTCTAAGGAGAAAGACATACATAAAACTGTAATTAGAATCTATATCCACAAATATAATTTACTAGTGGACACTTGGGTATTTTCAAGTGCTAGACCCTAACTTTTACTTGTAGAAGGATATTGAGACAATGAGTATAGCTGTAGCAAAAAGTAAATAAGGAGGAAGAATATGTTTAATTGATGTTTGGCATTAGTGGAGTCTGTAGAAGGTGATTGTCGTGCTTTCCCAAGAAAGAACCGTGTTTTGCATATGAGGGAGACTTTCCTTCATCCCATATACTCTTCTTTAGTTTCATTTCTTGACAAGCTGACAACCATCACATGAATCCAAGACTGAATGTAATTAATTTAATGTCTTGAATTTCCTTGGAATTAGCATAAAAGCATTGTCTCCAATAGGGATCCAAAAAAGGAAAATACGAAATCTGCACAAGTTTCTTATGTCGTATGTTTGCATCTGCATCAGATAATACTAACCCAAGCTAGCAATGCTAGCATGTCTTCAGATGACTAATATTTTAATAAAAATGCTCCCATTATTGTATTCATAATATAAAATCAAATACTGCTTGTTCTGTGAGCACAGAAACATAGAATCATTAAGGTTGGAAAAGACTTCTAAGGTAATTGAGTCCAGCTGTTAATGAATGCATCTGACTCCTTGAGGCTTCCTGCCCTCAGTAACCCTGATTTTATACTGTTGTTTCCTTACATCAGGCCCTGGTCAGGATCTATGAGGACTCAGGTCCTCCCTTGCATGTTTGCCAATGCTTTTCTGTCAATATACTGAGTTTCTGTCATGCCATCAATATGCCTTTTCCTTCTTCCTTATTGTGCCTCTTTTATTTTCCTTTGCAACACTTTACAACAACCTTACAAAATTACCATTTTGGTAAATTACTTTTCTGAAAATTGTAGAGAACTCATAATTCTGGCATATGCATGTTTCTGCCAAATTGGACCAAAATGGGTTCAAAAGTGATTATGAAAGGAAATTAACACACACAGAGACAAAAAGAAGTGTAAGTCTCATTTTGTTAGACAATAGGATGGAATCCATCCATGTTTCATGCTGTTGGTTGTGTTGATCTCATGTTTCATTAATATCAGAAGCTATCTTTGATATTGCTGTGTCTTTTGAGGGACAATGTGTGTGCCTTCTCTAAACCACAAGGTCTTGCCTCTTTTACAAATACTTCAGAAGTTCTAGATGCCTTCTTTGGAGAACATGGCCATGGGTTTGAAGGTAGAAAAGTCCAAGTGTTCTTGTTTTTACCACAAGATGCAAAGGAAAACCAAAGGCTGTAAAAGATTTTAAAGGATTCAAAAGACAGAAATGCTGTTCTTGTTGATATGTGGAATACATAAGATGTTCCTTCTCCCCCAGAAATATAAGAGCAGCACTTAAATTAAGATGACAGGAAAATATCTGCTTTATTTTAGGGCACTGCTAATGACTTCAATGGTGATTGCATTGTGTTCCACATGGGATGGGGAAGATCAGGATGTCACATAGATAGATTACTTCAGGCCAAAGCACTCAACCTATGCATTTAAAAATACCTCTGATCTCTAAATGTTACTAAAAATATCAAGTTCTTGATTTAGACACCTTTTCTAAATGTCACCATTGAGCTCAGATTTCATACGCATTTCATTTTATAACCTGGTGTTTAAGTGAAAATATTTTATATCTATTTTCTCTTATTGTTTGTTATAAATAAATCATCACAGATCTGGTAGATCAGCTAGCTGATTCCCCTGTAGGAGGTCTATTCATTTTTGTGTGACTCAGTCTCTGTGTGACCAGTTCTGGTGTCTTTAGCTATTCCAGGGTTTCTTCTGTGGGGGAGGTGAATTTTAATTATATATTTAGTGGCCTATTTGCAAGACTTGGAAATTCAAACAGTTCAAAAGACTTGTGCTGAACCTTCTTTCATTACCAGGCTCAGGGTTTCCTTGTCTGTCTCTTAAGCTGGCATTTTCATCCTGAAATCCAGGACAAGCATTTGTGTCTTTTGGTTTTCTTTCTGACAGCCCTCATCTTAATAGCTGACATCTGCTGGGCCTTTGTCGTGGACTTTTACTAAATTATGTCTGATAATTACAACTCATTCTGTAGTTGAGGCACTTTCTGACTCCTCAGAGCAAAGGTTTGCGGGTTGCTTCTCTTTTCTACCCAACAGGCACTCTTTTATGGGCAGTTCTTAACTGGCTTTTTTTCTTTCCAGAGCTGGAGAAGTGATCAGTAGTACCACGAGTGCTATCCCTGTGTGCTGTGAGAAGTGATCAGTACTACCATCAGTCTCTGTATGCTGTGGTGTATGATCTAGGGATCCCACTCTGTTTGCCAAAGCCAAATACTAAAGTGTAGATAGAAAGCTCTTATAAGACAATGCTATTTATTCTGTTTTAGTGCCACAGAAACTTCTCAATCTATTAGAAAAATAACAGTTGGAAGGAGGAAAGAGACAAATGCCAAAGTCTCTACTTGGACTGTATTCCTACACAGTAGAGCAAGAGGCATATTTTTGCGTAATATTCAGAAAGGAATTCATGATTTGCCCATCTGTATGGAACTGATTTATATGTGCCCATGGCATTCTACCAGCTGAGAAAGATTCCATACAATTTTCACATCCTCTATGCTCTCCTTTCAGAAGTAATGCCAGTTTCTCAAAAAATTGTCATACCATTTGTTTGTTCTGAAGCCCTGTTGAGGTATTTCTTAGCTATTAAGCCTGCTTTATCTATGAAAAATGTCCATTATGCCACAGGCAAGCAAAGATCAAGACTGAAATATGAATAAATATGTAAGAAAAGGGAGGCTGCAAGCACAGTTTTTGTTGCTGTTTGCCAGATGTCCAGAGCTCACACCCCGGGGGCTGCAGCCAGGTAATTAATGTTTGCAACATCTAGCTTGTTAAATTTAGTTGTTTGTTTTCTTGTTCTCTCACTTAGTATTTTCCTGTATTTCCACACTGTATGTCTTACTTTGTACATAATTCTGATAAAAATCACTGTTGCTATTTCCAGAACAAAAGACCTAAATTTTGTTACAGGGATGTGAATGTTTTTTTTGTGCACATCATTTTTTTTCTCCTTATCATGATAGACTGACTTTTAGGTACTAGTTATCCCTAGTTTTGCTTTGTTTTGTTCTGATGTGTCCAGTAATTGGTCTGAGACTGCGAATTCATCCACAAGTCACGCCTCCCATGAAGTTATACATTCCCCCTTTTTTTGTGGATATCTTCTGGCTTCTGAAGTGCTGAACACATCAGAAGTATTACAAAGGCCAGATTTAGTGCCTTTACAACAACAGGCTTCATACTTTTTTGGCTTTCTGTTAGGAATAATCACATAATAATCAAAGCTCTGAAATAAATACATATCCCCAAACTTAATGGCTGGAAAGCAAGTAGTCCCTAAAAATCCTTTCTGTCAGTCATGTCCTCTTCACTTCCAAATTCTTTACTATGAGGCTTCCCAGGCTTATGAAACACCTTTCCCTGGAGGAATCTTATCCTTAACAAAAATCTCCACTGAATCCAAGTGTTAAATCATTCTCATGTTACTGCGTCACTCCTGGTGCATTGAGCTGGTCTTCTGCTTTCACAGACAAATTTCCTTGGCAGGTTGCCCATTTCTTTCCATTTATGACAAGATTATTAATCACTCTCTGGTCAGTGCGTGCTCCATCATCAGAACACATCATAAATCATTGGTGCTTTGGCAGCTGGTTAACATTACACCCAAGTGCTTCACCAAGCACATCCTTTCCCCATCTACCTGAGCATCTTTTCCTTCACTCATGCCTTGTACCTTGTGCAGTGTTCTCCAAAAGGCTTCATAAATTGATTGCTTGTCTTTCAAAAGCTGCCCTGCACTTCTAATAGATTTCAAAATGATCCTCATTAATCCTTCTTCACTGAAAGGATGGGTGACAAGTCACACAGACTGAGGGAGTTGGAAAAATATGACCAGTGAGGGAAAGAGAGAGGAGGATTCTCTCTTAAATCCATCTGGGGCACAGAGGAGGTCAGATAGTGTAACAAACCAGCCCAAGTTTCTCCAATCGAACCTAATCTCAAGGAATAGGACTTTAAATACAACAGGACTTTCTCATGAGTGCTAGCATTTTGGCAGGAAATCTCACAATTATTCATGTTCTGGAATTCCTTTCCCACACCACAGGCAGGTTATCAGTCTGAGAGTAGACCCTCACTAAGATTTTTTGAGGGGTCTGAAGGCAATTTCTGTTTCACATATGTATTACTGTTTTCTCAAAATACTCCATGTTTCACCTACCCCATTTCCCTGCAGCAGGATAACAAGCAGTTTACAGATCCCAGCCTTTGAAGCAATATCCCTTTCTCAGCACAAGTGGGTTGGCAGATATACAGGTCAGCTGTATCACCTTCTTCTCCATGCTTTTTCCTATTTTAATCCTTGCTATTTCACAAAAGGTTATAGGGACAATAAATAGGAAAACATAATCTTCAAAATTAAAGCAATTCTAACCAGTTGATAATATTGCTAAACACTGGGGCCCAATGCTAACACCCTTTAAATAAATACTTGACCGAAGTGTAACTCCATTTTTTGGGTTGTCTTTTGTTAGTAGACAAATCAGGTTCAGAAGTTCTTTGTGAATTGAGAGGGTAGACTGAGCAAACTGAGCATGAACAGTAACTTTTCTTCTTGATAGTATTCAAATACCTGATATTTCTCAGGATTTTTATTTATGAATTAGTCTGAGTTTGATTCTCCAGGTAATATGTTATATTATATTATATTATATTATATTATATTATATTATATTATATTATATTATATTTATTGTAATATGACTGTTCACAATATAATCTGTCTGATACTGTGGTCACACAACTCACACATGCAAGTATCTGAAGTGCAACTTGAGTGTGGTAAGTGGTAACTTTGTCTTGCAGAACAAGATGAAAGACTGAGAATTGCAAGAAGTAGTAAACTTTTTGCCTTTGATGATAACAAGAAATAATGAAAACTTCCATTCTTAATATTTTAAAATATTCCCCAAACATACTTCATAACCATTTAGAAAAACTTCCAAGATTTAAAGCTTTTTCAGTTTAAAATCTGTTGATATAGATGTTTGTTTTTAATGAAAAATTCTACTTTAGAAAAGTTTTGTTAACAACCAGGAAATAAAACTAAGGGAATGATGTCATTTGCAGAAATGGTGGGTCAAAATGTGCTAACTCTTTTCACCGGGATTTCTAATATTTCTTGGGATGTATTAAAGCTATAAAAGAAATAACCAAATAAATCTTGACAGAGAACAATTAAAAAAGAAAATCTCAAAGCATAATTTTTTGTCGAGGTTTTAGTTTTTCTGCCAGCTTTGTTCATTGCCTACCTTGTTTCATTTGATAGAATAGAATATTCAGGGTTGGAAGCTGACTATTGCAGTCTTGAAGCTATTTTACATGATCCCTGTAGCTGCCCAAATTAGGAGTCCAGAATATGACTGTCAGTATGTTTCCTACATGTATGGTAGTATACCCTGTCTTGAGAAGACAATGTGGCCTTGCTATTGATTTTGTAACATCATGGAATAGTTTGGGTTGGAAGCAACTGGTCAGGGTAGTCACTGTCCACATGAGGAGGCAAATCATCACCCATCACTGTCTAACAGCCTCAAGGTGTACCAGGGCCAGATAGTGACCCACAACTGCCACATGTGACAAAACAGGTGTTACTGGAGTAAGAAGTCTTGCAAACAGTGATCTTGCAAAAAATCTCAAAAGACACAGTGCAGCTGGCTCCAATGGTAATGAGAATGGGAAGATTTCAGCTAAGACCAGGCTGCAAGGGAAAATCCTGCTCTGAGTTCCAGCATTTCCCCTGGAGGAAAAAATCCAAATAACAGAGATGTTCAGTCAGCCCCACAAATGGGATGAAGAAAAAGTCCCTGGAAGGAGAGTCCTGTGAACAGCGTCCAAGATGCCACCTGCATTTCCACCAAAATCTACCTCTGTTTTTCATCCAAATGCAGAGCCATAAAGCATAATGTTGCCACTTTGACAGCTGTCTCCTCTCTGCCTTACAGTTAACATGAAGGTCTTGTGATTGCCTGTACCATTATTGACCGTTCTGACAACAGACTTATGGTGGGACTGTCCTCACTATATTAGGTGTTTGACATTTTACTGATAAATCACTGTGGTCTGATCAAAGACAAAATCAACAGAGAAATTCTTGTCTACTGCTTTTGGCTGGTCCTTTCAGATCACCTCCAGGCCAAGCTGCTGTTCCACCATGCTTTAAAATGCGACAAGGAATGTGCTGACCAAAGACAATGATCTGATATCACTCTCTTCTTATGCTAAACAGTATCAACCCTTTTTCCAGTTAGAGGCTTAAAGTTTCAGAATGACTGTGAATTTTGTGCATTTCTGTGACAAATGCACACCAAATACATGCCAAATAATTGGCATTTATTGCAGAATGAAGAAGCTTATCAATGCAGCCTTACAGGAAGTTGTATTTGTTCTCACCACAACAGAAACTGAAGTTTCCTTCCTTGGTATTTGCTCCATCCTCATCAGACACCTAAGCTCTGTAGAAAAGCCTTGCTCCTGTGACTGTCTTTGTGCCCAGGAATAAGCTTGATCCCTGCAGTGACAGACAGGTGATGATCAGGGATGAGTGGTGTGTGCACAGAAGAAAGGGGGGGCTGCTCTGTGCACTGTGAAGTGTCTGGTTACACTGGGTAGACATTCAAAGCAGAGTCTGCCCAGCATTGAAAATGAAGCAAATGCTCCAAAGGATTTCTTTGGACTTAATTTCTTCCAGGTGCAAAAGCAAAGAAAATCCTGCTTTTCCCTTCTCAACAGAATCAACCTCTCAGATGCCCCCTTCCAGTTCCTGTATTAACTACTAATACAACTGGCCTCCCTCTCCTAGGAAGGGGAGACCTGCTGACAGACTAGCATTTACATTCAAAGGCTTCTTTTACACACCTGAATATTAAAAATTTCTCTACAAATGCTGGCTTCAAGCCTGTCTTGTGCCTCAGCTTTTGTGTCTTCTCCAGTTCATGAGGCCTTACACTTCTGTTTATTCAACTTCCTCCTTCTGAAGAGAAAGTAATTAATAAAAACTTCATAGTTCCCTCCTATTTTCAGTTCCCTCCACATGTTCAGGATGTAACCCCAGCACTCTGAACTTACAGCAAAATATGAAGCAGGCTCTTCTTCTGCTTTGATTTCCTCTACCCGTGTCACCTCCCTCAGTTCTAATCACAGCAGCGACCCCATTAACTAGACCATCATCCTTTTACTCATCCCACAGAGAGTACGTTCAGTTGATGAAAAAGTTGGATGTTGGTACCTGGCGACTCAATGTACTGTGGCATCTTTTAATTAAAACACAAGTCATTGTGACAGGCAGGTTGCAGCCACAGAATCATTTGCTATTTCCACATAAATGCAAACAAAAACCTAACGAAAAAGCACTTACCGCTTACCATAAAATGTATAAGATCTTTCTCCCTTACTCAAAACATGAAACTTTTCTGCTACATTGTCTCCTGTGCTGCTTCTGAGGAAGTGAAAAAGCTGTCATTGACACAGAGGCAAGCAATCCTATGTGAAAAGGGAAAGCAGGGAATCCTTCCTGATTGCAATGCACTAGTGGCTTGCTTAGAGCAGCATGAACTCTAGATACCTTAAAATTAACAGATTGCTATTATGTGGTGAGCTGCATATAAATCTCTTGGCCCACCTACTTCAGCTGTTTGGTTTTTTACCTGGATCTTTGTTGCAGAGATGTTGAAATCTTGGCCACATCTGAAAATAATAGTACAATTTACATCAGAATAGATGGAGACAGAATTTTATCCGAAGAATAACATATTGATGCCACCACCAGAGAACAGGCTTACCTGTATTACTGTCTGCTGGCACTAGTAATGGGCTAATGTCAGCAGAAATGTTTATTTGAGATAATCTGACAGTAAAACTGTTGTGAAGAGGTAATATGGCAGCGAATCCAGCCTTCCTATCAGTTTTCCCTGCTAAAACCTTCTGTCTGGAGCATTTTTACTCCTTTTTGAAAAACCTATTAAAAGAGCTATTGAGCGTGCAGTGCTGGAACATTCCAGCACTATTTGTTTAACATTTCACCAAGCACTAGCTGAGAAAAATAAGTAAAAGCCACCAGTGTGGAAGATACAAAGACCTAGGGGCCATCTGAGCCACAGGTTTTCTATCTTTGCAGCTTTTCATTGCCAAGGATGGTGTGGGCCAGATAGAGCCACAACATCAAGTGTTTCAAACCTACTGTGGTTAAGGAAGGGCCAACATAACAACAAAGCTCATTTATTTAATGGCTCCTGATGACAGAAGCAGTTACTATGGCCTCTGCATCTTTCAGTACCAAAACTGAGTAGTGTTGGTTGCTTTGAACACCCAAGGGCCAAGCGAGGTCAGTCAGTAACTTAAATACAAGTATTTCTGACAAGCTAATGGCAGTAGTTTGTTGAGGAGTTGAAAAGAATAATTCAAAAGAATCCTACCTTTATCAAATGGTTCAGACTGACTCATTTCTGACTGAGAAAGCATAGTCACTAATTATTGCAGGGGAATGTGTGTATGCACCTTCCAAAAATTGATACGGCTGCTGAATTTCACATCCTACTCATCATCTCCCAGCAGATTTCTCAGTACTTGCTAAAAAAATCCCTTCCTGAGTTGCATCTGAATGATGTAAGTGTTGTGTTGAGACAACTGATTATTTAAAACCAGAATGAGATTTAATTTAGCTACTCCTTTTTAAGGATGCCAAGGCAAGAATTGTTGTGACCACCCCTAACAAGGCAGACAGACAAGAAAACGTAGCTGTGGCTTAATGACGTTACACAGTAATTCATATAGTCTGGAAATAATTTTGTTATCCTTCATATGGTAATGATCATCCTTTTTTTCCCCCCTTTCCTTCTCTCCATCTGTTTAGGGAAGGAAGGTTTTTTAAATAAGTCCTTTGTGAGGGCTCCCTTTACCCTCTCTGGATACAATATCTTGGCCACACCAGATGGTAGGACCCCTGACCCTTCCCCTGTGTCTCCCAGAAGTGTGTCCTAAACATTTAAGACAGTATTTTGAGAAACACTGGTTTTCTACTAATTTTGAACATTTTGAGGAATACTAGACAAGATTTTGTTTCAGAGCCTACACATCTTAAATTGCAGACTTCAGATGCTGGCATATTGTTTTTCCCACATCTTGCTGTTCTTTCCCACTAATCCACTGGTGAATGGGTTACTTATTTTTCTGCTCCTGTAAGAAAATGTATTTAACACCACTTGAGATGCAAATGTTGGAAAAACGTCTTCTATTTCAAAGCTCCCTATATTTTTTTTCTTTGTATAGAATAAACATGGACTTATTTTTAGAAAGACTCTTTAATCTGGGTAGATGATATAGATGCCTTACCTATTTTTCTCATTCAGAAAGTAGAACCACTGAATTTTGGTGCATCTCTTCATTTACTGCACAAGTTTCATGAAGGAACTAAGACTTTTGAAGGGTAGCTACAATTTTCAATCATGCAGAGAGCCAAGTTTGTACCAGAATTTGTGAATGTCTTCTCACAACCTACCATGCTACTCTTTTTTATAAAATATAATTGGCTTTGGATGACATTGTACCCCAAATTAAACTTTAAATTACCCATTTACCACAGGCCTTGGTGGAGGCAAGGTTTTGCCTTCAAGAACAAAGCTTGAATGCACCTCAAAACTTCCAACTTATTACATAAATATCCCCTATATCCTGCATATCAACTGCACCTTCCTTAATATTTTTTTCTCACTCCTCTCTTTCCTTTGCTACCAATTTCTCCTCCATTTTAATGCTTTAGTTTTCATTTTCATACTTAATTTAAGTACCCTATCAGTGGTGGTACCATAATATATAATTATACCCTGCTTGTTTTGCTCTTTTTTTCTTCTCTCCTTTTTTAATACAGAGAAGATTCTTTTATTCATCTTATATCTTTCTTTAATTTGCTTAAATTGCATGTGTCTTAGTCTATAATTTCAAAGTTGCACAGGAAATGACCTACCAAGCCTGGCAGGTGACCCTGTTCCCAGAGTCCTGACAATGTGGTACAACAGGAGAGGTGAGATGCTGAGGTAAAAACATCTACTGAGAGCAAGTCATAAACTTCAACCCAGAGTCCCTGTGATTTAATCCAAAGCCCTTCACTGGTACCAGAAGTGAGTTTTAAGAAAGATCAAAATATGTATAGTAAGACTTTACCAGTCCCTTGGGAAAGCTTCAGCTCTGCGATCTTTTCCAGTATATGTACTCAAAGCTATTTAAAGTGCACGTACGTGAACCACTTGTGCTGTGCGTGGAAACTGCATGTGTGACTGAGAACTTGAGAAGTCACCTCAGGTCCTGGCATTGCAGGAATAAAAACTGTATCCAGACAACGCAGGGAAAAGCAGCCTGGCTGAAAATGGATCTGTATGAACATTACACACATGAGTTGCAGAAATCTGTATGAATACTTTTCTCCAGGAGGCTCTCCAGGCATTGACTCTTAGTATTTCAGCTCCTCTCTCAATTCTTGGAATTTTCACACACAAGTTGACAGCACATTAAAAATGAACGCAGCTTTATTTGCTAGATTTAGGTCTTATTAAATGTGCATATTAAATGTTAGCAGAATGTTTAAAAATTTATTCTGACATTAGTGTATCATATGTATCAGCAACATACTCAGCGGACAAAAATGCCACTCGGTTACACGACAGTACAAGTCAAACAAGTGGAATAGCCAGAAACTCCCATCTATTTTCACTCCATTCTGTTGCCTCAAACAGACAGCATTACATAAAAAAGTAAAAGCATAGTAAGAAAATTTTCTAGAAAAAACAGTATAGTGTCTCATAGTAGCATTCTTCTTTTGCAGTCCTTTGCTTAGAACATACCACACTAAATCTTCCCAAGGTATAAAACCTAAATTTTAATTGCAAAAAAAAAAAAAATCCCTGATTGTATTACACCTGAAATGTCAATTTTGTTTTGTGTCACTAATTCTAATGAGGCAATCTACTGTTGTTTAAATTACAGTAATTGCAACACAGAACTTCATTCACTTTGGTTAAAGGGCATTTTTAGATACTGAATCACATCAAAATGAAATATTCCAACAGTAAGAATCAGCACATCTCCAAACTGACCAGGCCTTCCTTACTTTTGTCAGTTTTCAAGAACACTTTAGGAAACTTATGTGAACCATTATAAACCCAACCATACTGACACCTTTAGTCAAAATACTTGCTTAATGGCAAGTAAAGGCAAACTATGATGTAAAAAGGTGTTAAGACTAATTTTTTTATGTGATATTAGCTTTTAGTATGACAACAGATTCTCTTTTCAACAGTTTCTGTATATGAAGAAGTAATGCTATGAAGTGTAATGACATATTTTTAAGATACATACACATTTCTTTCTAAATAAACTGATCCCAGGTTTTTTTCCACTTTCTATTGTATGGTACAACATATACAAAACATCTATTTGTACTGCATTAAATAGCAAGTGATCTTAAAAAATAAGTTTGAAAGAAGCACGAAGTAGGAGTCAAAACATCAATTCAAATTTAGGGTCTGCATGCAGGGCTTCTGCATATCAATGCTGTACCCCAAACAAATGTATTTCCTTATTTTTCTTCATCTTGCTTTTAAACAGCATCGTTCATTCACAACACACCTATTTTGCTGATATCTTTTCAAGGGTAGTATATTAGGACACTATTACTAGAAGAAACTAATCTCCCATAAGCAAAAATAGTACATCTAACACTGAATTTCCAATCTGTTTTCTGCTTCAATCAGGTTGTACGTTTTGCACAGAAATATCCTTTTGCATCTCATTACCTTTCTGTTTGAAGCAACTGTTTGCATTGCAAACAGTAACAAACCCACGCCATCTAAATAAAGCAGTTTAATTAGCAGTTTATGTGCAAGATGCAGCACAGTGCTTTCATTGTGCAAATTGTGGTGTTTGATATGTGATTACGACTGATGGCTGATACTCTTCTTTGGCTTACACATTAAGCAGCAGAGCTAATTCATTTACACATGCATTCTTCCAACAGATCCATTATCTCAAATATATTTGAATATTCAAGAAGATGATCAGTTCATCATGAACATGAATTGCCAATATGCTTGATTGATCAAGCAACCTTAGAGAATGAAGGTGAGTAACTTACAGTAACGAGAAATGTACATCAGTATCCACTCCTTGACTGGCAGCCAAACCATGTGATGTGTGCTCGAGGTAGGCACTTAATATTAATCCTTTTGCTAATAACAACAGCTCCACTCAGGACATTGATTTAAAACTGTTACAACATTAAAGTTACTTGCCAAGTACTCCAAGACACAGGCAAGGTTTGCTAAAACAAAATACCCTAAGTTGTGGTACTAGTAAACAGTACATCATTCAGCTGATATGGAATACAAATCTCGATTTTTATGCGTATACCCGCGAGGAAGTGTAACTTTCAAAGTGCAAATAGAGCAAAATTTTCTAATTTTGTCTACCTGGTGTATTCAGCATGAGAGAACTCAATAATCCGGTGTTATGACAATCTGCAGTCTTGGCATGAACTGCTCTCCAAGAGTCCACATGGCACTGAAACCCAAGTGTGCCAAGGCAGGCATGGTTTGGTAACACTGAACAGCTCTGTCTGCAGGTTCACTATATCCTGATGCCTGCAAGCACATTTTGGAAATGGGCACTGCCCTGCAGAGATCATTTTCACACCTTTTTCCAAATGCAAAGAAACAAGGCACTAAGCATGGAAGCGTTGATATGTTTTAAATATACAGCAAAATCATAAAAATTCCTTTCTGCTTCAAACTAGAAAATGATGGCACATTCTTAAACAGCTGGAAGCTACTTTGCACAAATAGTTATTATACATTTATAAACTCAGTAACTTCATAGAAAAGCCACCTAACAAAAGAGAAAAAAAAAATCCTTCCCAAAGATTCAAAATGGGAAAAAAAACCAACCCAACCCCAAGCCTCAGGCTACTACGTATAAGGACAGTAACAGCATAAACATAGATTATCCGGCATGCTTAAAATCTTGTGGATAAAAATCCAAGACCAAACCATTCAGCTAGATCTGATATGGTGGTCCAGCTCCCAATCCACTGCCATGGAGTACAGGCACACTCCATGCATCGAGGACAGACACACAGCTTTAGCCCTTTGCTGGCATTTCACTGAGAATCCAAACAAAGAAATAAATAAATGAGCAACTTTGGCCAAAACCAATGTCAAACACAATCTTCCAATGGTAGTTTTTGAGAATGAGAAATTAAGTAACTGTTATTCTCCAAACCATATACATCTTTTCAAAACCCCCTGCAATTAGGTGATTCCACAATATCTGCATTTAAAGAGAAAACTCTTCGGTAAACCGTATCTTTATGAAAATAAATTATGGCTTTTTTTTCCTGCACTAGTATGAATTAACTGAATTCTGTGCCTATAAATAATTCCAAGTGGAATTAAGCCCATATGTCTTTAAAGATCAATTACTTCTACAAAATGTACAGAAGTTCAAACCAATGTTTCATAAGACATTATATGAATATATAAAAAAAAAACCCCAAACCTTAACCCTTCAATCAGGAGTGTTCTATTTAAGTGACCACAAAATAAAAATAATAATTCTCAACATTTTCCACAGAAGTGGTCCTCTGTGGTATCCTTTTCAGTCAGCTGAGATACAGCCTGGAGTCTTGCAATTAGCCACACAGAGGGGGCTTGGTGGTAAATGACCTTATCATGTGTCCTGTGAGCCCTTTGTGGTTAACAGCGCTTATACCTGGAGTCCAAATTCTAGAATTACAAGATTACATTTACTACTCAAAGTCATGGGAAAATAAAAACCAGTGCCGAAATCATACAGTTAAGTAGATTTCCTAAACCTTGTAAGCTCAGTAAAACTTTTAAAGAAAAGTCTATCATCTTTGGACTGAAAGAGAAGGGTTGAACTCTCCTACAGCTTTCAACATGATGCATACTGAGCAAACCACAGATAAGAAAAGCTAAAACAAGCTAAATCCCCAACAGTTGGGTTTTGGCTACATTGCCCTGGATAGCTCCATTCTCCCTTCCGTGGCGATGAACTCCTTTTCTGTGGCTTGTTTATCACCTTGGCACAGTCTCTCCTTCAGTTTTTCAAGTTCATACTCATGTAGGATTTTTTGTGTTAAGTACTTTTCACGTTTTATTTTGGCTTTCACATCTGCAGGAACATCAGGAATCATCCATGCTACAAAGAACTTGACGATGAATACAACATGCTAAAAAGAAAAAAAATTAACAACTCATTACCAAATGAAACACCTTTTGTTTTATGTGTCACCAAATGGGTCACTTTTTGTTCACAAACAGAATACATTTCATTTGGCTGTCCTGGAACAATATATACCAAATTAATGTGTATTTAAGACGTGCATGAAGATTAAAACACACCGTCTTATGGAGAAATTTTAATTCCAAACCATTAATGATTTAGCAAACCCAACAGAAGAGTGTCAGGGCCTGAATCTTAACCATCGCTTTTTAACTCCTCTGTGTGATTTGTCAGAAAGTTCACACAGCTGTGCTGGTAACACTTAGCTTTTGAGAGCTGATGAAACACAGCAGGAAAAGTGATGAGAAGAGCACTTTAGCTACTCCGTTTTCCCTTCATAACTTGCAAAGCAGTGGCTTAACACTGAAGTGCCAGTTATCCAAACTATTGATTTAGCTGTTTTTAACCAATATACATCTCTGCAAAATGCTGTCTGGATTTTGAATACAGTCATCTCACATACAGCTCTTTAATGAAAGCAAGATGAGTGGAAGTGCTAGTCCTGGTGGCTTTCATCTCTTTCACTGGCATAAAGACTTTTTTTATTTTGCTGATTATTTTGATCAACATTAGCAGTCTCCTCAGCCATTTTCACTGTTCCTACTCTGAGGTCAGCTCGCTGAAGTTAAAAGGCCCAGTAATAGTAATCATTTAGGACATGAGTACTCGGTTATTACCTAGGGAACAGATTATTTTATACTCCCAGCAATTCTGTTTTCTGTAATATTAGTAACAATCTAGAAAATCACAAGGTACCAGTGTTAGAAGAAAATTTCGTTGGGAACATACCTCCATAATAATTATAAAGGCCAGTTTTGCAGCAAGAATGTGCCAGAACTGCATAGTGTGAAAGTATTTCCTCTCATGATCTGGAGGATATCGATAGTCTCTGTACCTGTTGGAATGACAGACATGCAAAGGTGAAATGTCACAGTCAGCCTGGGACAGACTGCAAGCTTAGTGACACTTACAAGCAAGTATAGCTGTCACTTAAGGAACCTTTTCTTGTTTTAAATGGTCTGTTTCCTTTTGCAGAAAAAGGTTGCCTCTCAATTTGTTTCTATCTTTGTGTTTGCTTAAGCACCCTCACATACACAGCAACAGAGCAGAGATGAGGATGTGAGACATGAAATTTGGTACACAGGTTACTTGTTTTTCAGGCAATGGTCAAATAATACAGGACAGAGTGATGGGATGTATCACAGGGTAATGGGCACGGATTGAATAAATGTGACAGACATGAACAGATTACGGACTGGACAGATGCAGAATTTCATTAAAGGACAGACTTGAGTACATGTTCTACACCACCAAATAAATGTAGTTTCTGAAGGTGCTGGGGTGGTTGGTTTGGGGTTTTTTTTGTTTGCTTTGAGATTTTTTTCATCAAATCAATACTCTTCTTTCACCCTTTGCAAAGTTCTTTTCCAACTATTCTAGAATCTCCAATGCTTCTGCTAGCAAGAAAGGACTACTTTTTAAATGGATAGGTCTGATTCTTGGTCTGATCAAGCAAAATAAGGATTGATTTAAAATACCATATCTCATTTTCAGCTTTGGAATCTAAACATCCCCTTTTTTCTGGTTCCTTGTCCACTTATGCAGCCTAAAAATCTTTGAAAATACAGGCTGAAGTTCACAACTTCAAGGATATAAATTTCCTTCCTCACTCAAAAATCAATAGTGTAATTAAGTAAACAAAAAATCCAATGAAGAAAAAGCAAAATGCACATTAGCAACGAGACTCTTAGGGGTGATTTTTTTTGTGGTGATTGCTTTTGTTATTGGCTTGATCTCTTACCACCTCAAGCATTACCTTGTTGATAGCCTAAATATTACCTCGCACACTTCAGAATGATGAGAATGACATAATTTGTTTTCTAATGGACTACTTAGATCTGCATTGATTTTTTTATGCTGTATTCTAAACCAGGTGATAAAATAATTATTATTACACCAACCTGCATATGACAAAGTTTTCTGGATTCTCTTTAGGTTCATTTCTCTCAGGAAAATCTGAGATTAGAAACACTGACAAACTGCTGTTTATGTATCCAGACATAGGTGAATCTTCATTTTCAGAATAAGCATAGTAGTAAACTAAACGAGGGATCATATCTGATGTGAATGCAACAATAAAGGCCTGAAAAAAAATCGGAATAAGAAATTAAGAAAGTGGCACACAAAATTCGTGAGCAGATTTATAAGGGGGTTGTGGTTCTGTGACTCTGGCATTACCCAGAATCTATTAAGAAAGGGTGAGAAGCATGATTAGGGCACTTCACCTTGGTAAAAGATGCTGAGTGCAGCCTCCGCACATTTTGCCTGGAAGCTTGAGATACTTAAGGTGCTAAGGTATCGTGCTACGTTGGCAGTACCTGCAAGTGGGTTTGTTGCCTAAGACACACTAAAAAGAGGCATCTCTTTTGCTCAGTAGTCTGCTTTACATATGCTTCTGATGAAATACTGGCATAGCAGTGTATATATATAAGTTACCAGCTTATAAAAACTACTTGGAGGCACTGCTCCCACAGGGGCATCCAGAAGCAGCTGACTGAGCACAGTTCCCACAGAACAGGCCTCATAGTGACAAGGACAAAAATGCATCTGACCCACAGAATTCATCCACCTTTCCTGTCCCCTACAGTTCCCTCTGGGCAATCAGGGTGCTTCATCAGACTAAGCTTCGTACTGGCTTATGCCACTCCAAAAGGCTGGAAAACACACACAACTGAATGAAAGATTATGGCCAAAAAAATGTGGATTGGGAGCTGCACACTGCCAACATATGGACAAGCCAAACCACTTAAATGGTTTGATAGTATCTTTGTAGGTTAACAAGATACAGTGTTGATGAAGGAGAATAAGTATCAGCTGGTTTTTATTTTTTCACATTTTGAGTACATAGAAGAATCAGTGTTGATGTAGCACAGCTAACATACTTACATTAGTGACAACAGACAGGATGGCCATCCCGTTCAGGATTTCCTGCCACACTCCTATGCTATGTGCTTTTGCAGCCACAGGTCTTCTGTACTGAGTGGTTAATTTCCAGGAGTCTACTCGAATCTCCAGGATATTATTCATCAGAGCAAGAAGGGGAGCCAGGGGAAAGGATGCCACAAAGAGGGTAATGAATCCAAACTGAATGACTGCAAGGGAGAAAAAAAAAGTGTCAAAATCTGCTCTTCCAAAAGTATCCTCAGAATCACAGGGGTCTACCACTAGCAGACAAATGGCAAACTTCTGCCATGCTACTCAAGCCTGAGCTAAGTGACAATCAGCCCCAGCCCCAAGACTTCTGTCGTTTCAGGCTGCCATTCAGCAGCACCCATAGGAATGGGCATTCACGTCCTCTGAAATGATGCCAGCAGTGCTGGATACCAATCCTTTCAGGGTGCTGCAGTTCTCATATGACTGGTGTGTAACTGCAGGGGAATTGGGAGGTATTCATCCATCAAATTTTTCACTTTTAGGCCAGTTTTATTCTCTTGCAGTTAGTTTGTACAAATAACACACCTCACAACCTTACCTCCACCTATTGTTACTGATTTAATCAAAACATTCATACCAATTCTATATGCAACAGTTCCACTGGGGAGTCTTGACATTAGTTTAAGAATTGCAAATAAGATATACAATGATCCTTTCAGTTGTTACCAAAATTGAGTATCTCAGTACAGAATGTGGTAATTCTTGGTGCACAGCCAATACTGCCACTATATTTCAAATAAAGGAAACAGAATGTTTCATCTGGTTTAGGTAGTGCATAAAAATAAATTCCCATACACCAGTCATTCACTCTTCCATGATTTCAGTGCTAAATTATTCACCTTAGACGAGCAACAAAATTCCTACTAGCTTAGCAGCCCTGGGACAATGTTGGAGCATAGTGGTTCAGTTCTGATTCTGGAAGAGCAAGGACATGGCTGGCACCAGTGATTGCTCTGAGTGTGTTAATTTCACAAGACCACAGCCCCGTATCAAATTACAGTGATAATAACTCTATGCATCTCTAGAACACTTAAAACTATTTCTGCAGAAATAAAACAATACAAACGTTCATTTTTCAACAAAATGTATCCTTGTAATAGCCAAATACGAACTTCTTTAAAGTCTCCTTTAGATTTAGCTTAGCTTCAGTTCTAGTTTCAGTTCCACAGGTTTTGTAAACTACTGTTATATGCTGACATGCTCATGTTACCTTTCAAAACCTGTATTTTCCCTTGCCCACACTCCCTCTGCTGGTCTAACAGACTGAACAGAAGCACTCATCAGTGCAAGACTAAAGCTGAAGGGATTCTCCTCTAGCCAGTTCGTAGACCTCATGTCTGCAGTACCCATCCTTACAGCATATTTGGCACTCTTCCCATACTTAGAATTTCCACTGGCATCAGCTAAGAATATGCTTTGGAACAAGAAAAGAACAGACACTAAGGCAGCTGGCTGCACTGAGAATAATGTTCCTCATTCAAATGAAGAAAACAAAAAGTCTTTGCAGTGTTTCTGTGAAATTCCCAGCAGCTAAAGATGCAAAGACAGCTTTTTTTTTTTTTAAATGGGCTGACCTATTTAATGCTTTCCAGCAGTTAATCATCCACTGTTATGCAGATGAAAGTGGTGGCATCAACCCACAACAATTAATCGAGAAAATGTTCTTTTGAAAGTGTCAGTACAAGGTGTCCTGTCCTCAATTCCAAATGTGTAATTTTAAACTTACCCATTTCTAAATATTCATAGAACAGGCCTAAGGCTCCAAATGTCTGCAGATCATGGTCTTGCTCCCAGCGACTGTATAAATTTTCGGGATTATTTCTGGCTTTCCGACGACCCCACCAGTTACAAATCCAGCTGAATATGCAGAAAAAGTTAACAATGAGAGAAGCAGATCAGATCGGTGCACTTGATTAGAGTGTGGTGCTAATAACACCAAGCTTATGGGTTCAGTTCCTGCATGGACCATTCACTTAAGAGCTGGACTCGATCCTTGTAGGTCCCTTCCCCCTCAGGTATTCTGTAAAGCCTCCCCTTCTCTGAGCAAGCTCCTTAATACAACATGCTTTTATAAGCATGGTTTCCACAAGAGAGGCTGAAAGCCTCTATGAAATGAGTCTACATCTCAGAATTTGTGCTTAATTTCCCGAGTTCTTCTTATCTTCCTCATATGGCAATCACTCCTGCCAGGAATTTCCTCTGGCTATAAGATGAGCATCTCAGTGTCAGAGGGAACTTACGGAACAATAGCCTCTTGGATATTTCCCCAGATCTGTTTGCCAGCCATGACTATGGTGAGCTGTGTCGTCAGTTCTATCAAACAGCCCGCAGGATCGCACTGGTGGAAACAAACTGTGTGTTAATGGACATGAATAATGGGTATCACCCAGATAAACTATATTCTACTACTGTATAAATGCAAGAAAGGAGATCTTAAAACTTGGAAGGACAGTACTTAATTTCCACATGGACTGCCAGCTAAGCTACCCTCTCAGGAAGGCTGTTAGAGAAGGGCTTTCAGTGTTTAAAGTGTGAGAAGAAACACACACCACAACATAACCATTTGAAGACAGAGTAATTCAGGGATGCTTCAGCAGGACCTGCGTGCAGCACACACCCCTCAGCCCCAAAAAGGTGAATCTTCTGCACTCAGTGAGCTCTTGGTACCAGACTTTTTTTTCAGACCTATGGTGAGACCCACTAGTATTTCAGGAGAACTGGGACCAAGAAAACCTTTAGGATTTTTCACTCTTGTGACTGACAGGTTTTCACTGCTGGTGTTTCCCTGTCTAGCAACAGCAGGAAGAGTCACTGGAAGCCTCAGCATCAGCTTCAGGATAGCCAGCTGAGGTCCAGCTCAGTTCAGACCAACCCTGCAGTTGGAAATTTACGACTCTGCAGGTTGAAGGGAACAATCCACCTTAATTAAGAAAATCTTACCTCTTCATTTCGCCAGCGATTAAACATGTATGTGTAGGCACCTGGGTAACCAACAAACTTCCCTTTGAAGAAGGCCACATAGAAGCAGGATGAATAGTAGTTGACAAACTGGAACAAAAACATTTTCATAGTGAGCCTGTTCTCATACTCCATATGAGTTCTGGGGATCTCTGTGAAACCAGAAAACAGTAATTTTATGTTCCTTTATTCCTTTCAAAAGGATACAGATTCACAAATACTCATCATGTACAGTGACCTTAACGGAAAAAAAAGGAAAAGAAGAACACGTACAAACATTTCAGCAGATGGAGTTCCTGCTTTCAGACACCCTACCCTTATTTTACAATGCAACATTTGATGCAGGCAGGCAAAGGAAATTCATATTTAAAACTTTTATAAAATTTAATTTCCCCTTCTTTGTACTGTCCATCAGCATTTGTCCATCCCCAAAAGTTACACTACTTTAAGAGATCCAAGATGAATCTCGAACTAGCAGAATCTCCTGTAGTATGAAGATTTCACTGTAAGCAACACACATGATCATTTTTTTTCTTTGTGGTAGAGAAGTATGTTACAGTATTTTTTTCCCCAACATGCTGTATGTTTATACCATAAAAATCAGCAGAAACTGGATGGCCCATGTGCCTCTGAAAGACAAGGCTCATAATGGGCAGAAAAACAGGGGAGAGTACAGGCATCTTGGAGGTACCAAACATCACCAAACTTTTGCTTAGGATTTTGCCGCCTTTTGCTGCTCATTGTCTATCACATTTATATTTTTAAAGGGAGCAGGAAGCCCTAAACATATTATTGTCAAATGTCCTGTCAAATGATAACACACAACCAATTCAAGGGAAGTAGCATAAGGAAATACACTACAAACATTCAAGTCCCTCTGAATTGCTCAGGACCTGGCAGATGTGTTGAACTCACCTGCCTTATTGTAAAGTTGCTTTATATAACCGAGTAAACTGATGTTTTCCAAGCTTGGTGTAAGTTTGCATGCCAGAAGAACATGAGGTATTTACTGGGAACCTGATATTGGAGGGTAGGACAGAGCACTCAGGTGAGGCAGTCTGCCTAGCCTGCAGCTCCCTAAAATACTTTTATTTTCAGTGAGCTGTTAAAATACTGATGTGAGGCACACAAAGTTCAGAGCACCAGAGGCAGGTTATACCTGCTTGTCTCAACACCAAACCTGGCCGAAGCATTTCAAGGTGTTCAAGAGTGAATAAAATCCGGCAGACACTCCTGACAGCCCGGGCCAGGCGCAGCCACCTCGGCCGCCCGAGGAGGGCAGCAGTCCCACCCACACCAGTGAACTGTTCTGTTCCCCTGTAACACATAACCCCAGGTGGTGCTGACACTTGAGAAATCAATCGTCCACACTTGCAAACTCGCCAAATTACACTGCTGAGCCTTCACACTTATAATTCTTGATCCTCAAGAAAGCAAGATGAAAAAAATTACGATTTTCTGCTTGTTTCTGTGTTTGTTAGGGGCAATTTTAGTCATTACTTGTCCTGTTTCTGATTTGGCCAAGAGAGATAAGGAATACAAATCTCAGAGACAAAAGATGGCCTATGACAAATCAAAATAAACCAAATGCAACATCCCTTTAAGTTTCTGCAAGAAACACCTTCAATTCTTGACTTGACTTGCAAGATCTCACAAAAAAAATCAACTGTTTTTATGACAACTGCACAAACTGCAAGTACCTAATATTTTCAGCTCCCCTCCCCAAACTGAATATATTCTGCAATTATTTTGCTATGAAACACCTGCAGGGACTTCTATCTCTAAATCATTAAGGACAAATAAATGAAATAAAAAAAACCCCCATATGTAAGAAGGGCTCTCAGGAAGGATATTTCCAGCATGCAAGCAAAAGTCAAACACAAAATATATGACAAAAGCAGTCACTCTTTCTGGGCCTCCAGCTCTGCAGCGAGGTTACTGCTATCAATGGCTACTGCCACAATAACACATCCTGGGCACAGCTTCTCATCCTGCTCAACCTCTGCCTTCCATCTGTGTAACTCCAAATCTGTAAAGCCACAGCTAAGGGAATCAATGCTCAGAAAAAATGGAAAATGTACTATCCCATTGCATATTTTCCCACAGACTAAGAGTTACGATTATTTAGTCTTTTTTTCTTGTAAAGATGGCTGTGATTTATTTTTTAAAATATATTTACAGGATTTCTAACTGAAATACTGCTAGTTCAAGACAGTCTGATCTTGCTTTGATGACTCTAATACAACACAAGGTGATTTTTAACTATGTTCAGGTCTGTGATTGCCTCTGTAGACTAGTTTTAGTATAAGTAAGCATTATATGAAGAGAAACAAGGTTATGAGAACTACTGAAATGCAAGGAAAAGGTTGTATGGCCATGGATACACCTGAGTCATTGCTGCAAGCCACTGCATGGTACAGAGCTGCCATGCGCCTGAGTTGAGAACAACAGCACAGAACACCTTGATGGTGTTCAATGGAACCTTCAATGATTCCTTCAAAGTTTTGCCTACAAGTAAGTACCTCTGCTTACCCATATCAGTAATCCAGATGGCTATTCTCTCATAGAAGAAATTCAGTATCATGATGATGATAAAATTGAGGCAGGAGGCTGTGACTGAAGTTGCTAGCTGAGGGGTCAGTAACCCGCTGATGGGCTGCAGCGTCTGAGTGTTCTCCATGAGGCTGGCGAAGGCAGCGTACACTGCAAGGCGATACACTATCACAGCTATCATGCTGGCTATGATCAGGGACACCTGAGGAAATGAGGGAGATTTGAAAGACACTTCAGCTTGGTATAGCTATATTCTATAGCTATATGCATGCAGCTTTAAAAACAAGATGTAAACCATCATGCTTTATATTTTTAAAATTTTATTCTTTGTGGATATGAGTTCAGCAGCACGGAAATGCAAATCACACAGGCAAAACACTTTGTTATATTACATACATTAAAACCAACAAAATTATTTTGTTGGCATAAGAAAAGCAGACAATATAATGCCAATATCTGAGAAAGTACAGAAGAGTATAGACAGGAGATGGAAAGGACACGCTAGATTAAACTGTCCACTCTGAAACTCACTCTGCATTCATTATTGTGAATTCTTTTCTTTGTTTGCCTTTACTACAATTTTTTCGGTGTGTCCCTTAACCTCAAATAAGTCACAGAGAAAGTTATCCCCATGTTAGAATGTCTAATCAAATTACTAATTAGTGACAAATTTCCAGTGTCTTTTTTAAAAAAAAAAATTATCAGAATTTAAGTGCACTTTAACTGACAGCATGAAATCTGCAGGACAATAATAAGAACATGTGTTAACATCACAATTAAAACCAATTTGTGTCAATGGGATGATTAGTAATAATCAACATCTCTGACATATGGTAAAACGATGATTAAAAAAGATGCTTACCCAGAACAACACTGTAGCTCCTGAGATGCAGAATCTCATAGCCTGGCTAGTTAAAGGCAAATAAGGCTCCATCTCCTGAAACAGTCAAGTACAGCACAGTTCATCTTATTCCCACATTTTACTCCAGCATCGAGCAGCACACAGAGCTCTCACCAGCTGTATGAAAAGTGCTCACATTCAAGGGAAACCATCCAGAACCCTGTCCCTCTAAAATGGCAGACAGGACACAATTTTGAGTGTGCTGGGGGCGAGGGTGGGGGGTAGGGGGGGGCAGAAAGATCAGGACAGAAGTGGCCATAAAACTGCTACAAGTAAAGACAGTACCTGGAAAGAATGGTTAAACTTTTGCAAAATCAATCAGTAGCGAAAGGAAAAAGACCAACTTCCTGAGATGAGCAGACCACAACTATTACTGGAATGCTAGCTTAGCTGTCAAACAGCTCTGAGTCCACAACTGGACTCAAGTTTTATAAATTCTTCCTGCTGAGATTCCTTAAAATTTGTCATTTGGATGTGCCAGTCAGAGTGTGCTTTTCTCCACTCCTTCAATTTTATTTGTTTTTTTAGTTGAAGAAATGGCTATTAATGTAGCTGCCAAGTTTGCTGCAGCACCAGGCAACTGGGTCTTAGCCATGCCAATATCCCCAGACAACACATGAACAATTTTCAATGCTCATGTAAAGTTTTTGCAACCAATTCTAGTTCCTAAAATATCAAGAGTGCATGTTTTATGACAGAAGCTTCTATTTACGAACTAATGCCAGTGGTAGAAGATGCAGTGAAAAATAACCTGAATTTGATAAATCTTTGGGACAAGGCACTGTAGAATGCTTACCCTCCTCTTGAACAAAGTCGCAGAGTACTACAGATGGGTGCAACCCCAAATGTAATGCAGGCAGTAAGGTGCAATGACAGAGCCTAAGTTTGAATTGAATGCTTCATTATTTATGTAAATTAGAATTCTACTGTGATCAGAAAACCCAGATTCTAGCTATGATCTAGTTAGAAAGTTTGGCACCATGAATAAATAAATTAATGATAGCCTCGAGATGGCAATTTCAGTTTCAGTGCACTTAGAATTTTGAGTCATGAATAATGACAAAATAATTTTCTAAGTGAAGCAAAACCAGCTGTGGGACACAAGAAAGTCATTGTCCTGTACCCACATAACCTTATTGGTTACTGCAGAATTAACTTATTTGAAAGCACTGTCCTTTCACATGTCCAGTATAGCACGTGCTCTAATAGGAGAAATTACACTACTATTACCTCTACAGGTTAGCCTATAATTGGGTACTGATAAGGATCACTGATAAACCCTACTGCAAAAAAGTTTCTGAAAAACCACTGAGACAGTAAATTGAAGTGTCACAAAACAAAGGCTTGTACAGTCGTTGAATTTTTATGGCAATTGTTGATGCATACTAAGAAAATACAGAGGAGTGCAGTTATCTCGCACTGAGATAGGAGAAGTGTATTACAGTCCTTTTCTATTTCCTAAATAAAGTTCAAAAAACCCTATCTCACCTAAGGGATCCGGATTAATTTAGAGTCTTCTCCCTCAGGACAGCTATACAAGCACACCCAAGCCTTTGGCTGCACTCTGGTACAGCTGACTCATCTCACCTGGCTACAGGTTTTGGTCCATGCTGTACACAACCACAGCCAACCAGTCAGCCCATTACCACCCTGTCCTAACATGATCACTCTCTCTTGCAGAGCACACAGGGGCCAACACTTGCCTGCTGGAAAGAGGGCCAGCACCTCCCTGCTCTTTCCCTCAGCTGCAGCACAACCACAGCAGTCTGGCAGGGCTTGGGCCCTGTACAGCCACAGAAGAGGGGGGTTTTGAGCCAGAGCATACACAGGGATGCAAACCAGCAAATAACACATAACTGGCAGGCATGTGTTTTCAATTAGTAGAGCTAACTAATGAAAATTGATTTACCTGAACCTGTTTTCCTGGACGTGCAGAAATTAATACTTCAGTAGAGCTACACTCTTACACATAGTGCACTGTTATTGAAGAGCTCTGTGCAATGTACTCAGAGCTAGTTACAACAGCAGAATTAATGCTGCGTGTGTGGAAGGGGGAAAACCCTCTCTCATGAGAAATAAGATTAGTATATGTATTTCCTATGATTAAGGAGACAAGCCCTGAAAGACAGGGCTACTGTTTATAGAACAAAGACTCTTCCCACATTCTGGCTAAGCTTCTATTTCTTTACTGAAGACTGTGCTATCTAAGTATACTTAGGATTAGTGACAATAAGCTATTTATATGCAATTCTATGAAAGGGAAAAGATGATTTAAAAATACATTAAACGGGTGTGGTAGATGTTGTGTTGGAATGCAACCAGCTGATCCCTAAATTTGTGAAATAACTCTTACCTAAAATAAACTTAAAATGAAAACAATTAACATCTAATATTTATATAGAGTGTTTAACAGAGTTAAATTGGGTCACTAATTATATCCCAATTAGATTTCAGAGAAAGGACTTCAGCAACCTTCATCTCTCTGGTGTTCCCCAAACAAAGTGGTTGTGTATCAGAAGCAAAACCACAGCTAGACCAACTTATTACTTTAGATCATGGTGACTGCTTCTTCATATGTTGTGTAGGGATAAGAAAGAGTGGTTTTAAAGGCATGAAGGTTTCAGAGACTGGTACCCTGAAATGTGAAAGATGCTGTAAATATGGTGTCAAAACCATAAACTTTGCCTTTGTTTTCCTGATTTAATGTGTCGATTTCCATGTTACGAAACTTTCAGCATACAACTGAATTTGCACACGTGTCAACTCAGCATGTTCATTACCTGAGTTACGGGATTCTTCTTCTTTTGGGTACATTTTGCCTCGTATTCAGGCCTCAGCTGGAGCTGTTGCTGTTCCTCTTCAAAATCAACCAAATCCCATTCATATTTCAGTCTAGCTTGCCGCCTCTTCCAAAACTCCAAGAAAAGTGTAACTACAATTTGAAAATGTTAAAATAGTGTCAAGGAAGATGTGAACAAGTTCATGAACCAAGTTAAACATCTGCACTGGCTTCTTTTTGGTGGTTTATTATTTATCCTTACAGTGTGACTCAACTATTTTTACTGACTACCTACTATAGCTCACAGGTAAGACCACAATATGGATCCAGTGATTTATTAGCTAATTGAATTCCAGAAGTGGATGACAAGGAAGATGCCAAGACAAGATATAGGTATTTCCATGGTTATGATGACCATGTTTAATTACAGCTTAACTACTCTGCATATGCAAAAAGTAGCATGAATTAGGAAAAGAACCTGATAATTCAACTAATTGCTGTGTATAAATCTATAGCACATAAATAACTATTACAACAAATAAGCAGAACAGCTTTCAAGTAGTATGCTCAAAGATTTCTGTTGCTTTTTGATGTTTATTTGATATCATGCTCATTTTAAAGACAGTGAATGTCTGATGATTTTCATATAATCAAGAGTTGGGCTGGCTTAAGAAATTTTTAGGATGCTAGAGGGAACTGATTTCATATATAAACAACTATAAAATTTATAATACTATATAACATTTTAAGAGCCCTTTATAAACTACTTTAAAATGTAAACATTTTGTAATCTGATTGTTCTTATTGGAACTGGAGACATTTTATGATGTAGACAAACACAGGAAAGCTTATCTTCTGCAGTTCTAAACTCTCTGGCTGGTACTTCCTGAATGACTAATCCATGTCATGCAAATGCTAGTTCTTAGAAACCAGGAAAAGTTTAGTAAAACAGCCATACAACAAAAATCTTATTTGGTAACAAATACACAGGTTTTCTATTAGCACACAAGAATCTTTGTGAGTTAATGAAATATCTATATGCAAGTTGAAGATTTAATTACGATATTTCATACAAACAGTATGAAACAAGAGAAATGTATTTAAAGAAATTAGAAACAATAACTATGCTATGCTGAATGCAACCTTCAAAGAGTTGAAGAAAAGAACATGTATTCTACACAATATGAACGTAAAAGTCTGAAGAAGTATCATTGGTGTGAAACTATGATTATAGAGGCCAGAAATCCACCAATTTCTACATCATCAGAACATACTACAATGCATGAAGTTCACTGGAGTAGAACCCAATGAATTTTCTCATCCCAAAAGTACAGCTAATAGAGTGGCAGTGATGGACCACCACCCAGTGACAGGACACAAAGCTCCCCACTCCCTCACAGGGACACTGATGATGTGCAGGACTTAGCAGAGAGGACTCTTATATAGGCTGCTCTGGTTACTAAGGAAAGAATCAAATGTTAGCAGTTGAAAGTACACAATACTTATGATATTCTTACAGTATCCTAGATGCATGCTAGATTTTCTTTGGGTTTTTTTAAGTCTTAATTCCTCTGTAACTGTAAATTATTTTCACTCTTTCATCACTTTTGCACCTGAGGCAAGATACTATGGTGAAGCTTTTATTCCCCTTCTTCCCACTTCATCCAGTGTCCCTCAGCAGCTTGGCCAAGATCTCCTTATTGCTTGACATAAAACTTACCAAATGTACTCACCCCATATGCCCATGAAAATGGCAAAAAAAAGAGTTGCCACGTTGTCAAACAAATGGGAATACTGCAACAGAATACCCAGGAACAGGTCAGTACCCAGACAGTTTTCAGGACGAACAAAAATGGCAAGTGGCTGCAGAACCAGATACAGACCTGCGAGGACTCACAGGTGGTGTTTAGTCTCCAGTATTCACACTCTCGGTCACAAAGCGGGCACATGATGATCTCTCCTCCAATTGCAGGGTCACAGATTTCTTTGCTAGGGAGGAAAACATTGTAAAGTATCTGTTTCCACAGCATCTTAAAAGCTGTTACATGAAATTTATTTAAAAAATAAATAGGAGCTTCATTTGTACAAAGCTCAACATTTGCAGCTTCACACCAAAGATGCTGCATCTTGTCACATTCACTGGTGTTAACCAGTGGCTGGTCAGGGCAAGCCACGAATGAAGCAGCTGCTACAAGGAGTAGAATTAACAATTCCCTCGATATGGGCTTTTTGGCTCTATCAGCAATGAATCAGGAGTCTCTCAGGAGCTGTACTACACATGCACTGCTTTCAGGCAAGATATAAACCATGTTATTTCCCATCAGGTTAGCAATGACATCAAAACACCTTTTCTAAAAGCAGAGATACCACTTCAGCTTTGATATCTGCAGTAAAATTTGCTACTTCAATTTAATGACAGTGGGTGAAGTTTACAATCCTATGATAGTCCTTTAGTATCCAGAGAAATCTCAATATGTATAGCAGTATTCCCAGATGAATTCTTAACCTAGCTAAAATATAAGTCTCAAAATTATATTGTTCAACAGAACAGATGAGAATTTTAACCTGTTACTCATCTTTTATGGTTAAACCTCAAAATTTTAGGGAAGCCTTATTATAGAAAACAGCAAGCAGTGAAGTCAACCCTCTTTTCCTCTCTCCACCCCCAATCCCTGAATACAATAAATCTTTGGACTTCTGATAAAACAAATACTATGCTTATTTAAAAATAACCACCCAAACTATGGCTTCTAAGATACTGGATCCCTCTTTGATGAGAGAACCATGCTGATCTGTTTTACTCATGCTTCTGGTTAGTACAAATGATGACCTACGCAAAAAGGTCAGACTGCTCTGCAAGATAGATTAAATAGACAAGCTTAAGCCAACAATAAACACTTAAACAATTTTGAGAGATCTAAGGGGTACTCCTAGGTCTTTACATATTGCAGGTTCTCCAACACAGAAAGCTATGCCCAACAAAATATTGCTTTTCACCTACAGGTTGAGTCTTACTAACTGATAGTTACAAGTTCTGCATGAGTGGTCCACCACCTTTTCAGTCAATAGACGGCTGAAGAACAAATTAGTCTCTCTGACAAGCTTTAAAAGCTTGTTACCTACTGAGTAACAACAACAAAATTTTTTTTGGCAAGAATAAAATTTTCACATTGCTTAGCTTTTGCCCAGGAGATTTTCAACATTATACTCACCTGCTCATATTTTCATCCATTGTAAACAAGCCATAAAGAAAACAGATTAAGCCAACAACTGCTGCAAGGAATAACATCTCTGTGTAAAATCCTAGCCAGGCAAAATAGATTCCAATCTTCTCACCATAGTACTTTCTGAATTAAAAAAAAAAAGAGCAATTAACAGGAACACCAAGCTAAATTTAAAACTGCAGTAGAGCAAACTGGCCAGAGTAAAAGTGAAATACATGGCAAAAATCTCTTTTAACAGAAGAGTAAATGCATTGAAGTACTGTGGAAAAGGAGGTCTGAAGCTGGCCATGAGAAGTTACTCAAGCTGCATGAACAAGGTGAATGATCACACACATGGCCTCTTTTGTCCCTTTTTTCCTCCTAGCAGAAAATCTGACTTTAAAATCACTCTTTCTCTTTTCTACAGGATAGCTTAAGTGAAGATTTACTTTCTGATTTTTCCAATGAGTTACACAAATGAAACAGCACAACAGTTCTGACCACATGGCTAAAACAAATAGGTAATCCACAGAAATACAACCACTTGTGTTACAAACAGGGAACTGTAACCTGTGAACAAAGCACCATTCTGTTGTATCATATCAGCTGAATCAAAGGGATCTTAAGTGAGTTTAAATTTGGGGTTAGAACTAAGAATCAAGCTTCCAAGCTGATTTTATCTGTATTTTTTCAAGTCTGTGTTGAAATTTCAACATTTCAAATAAATCTTTAACAATTTTTTTGCAGAGAGTGATTAAAAAAATCTGAGATATTCTATGTATGTGCTTCTTTACAGCTGAATTATCTGTACTATACCTGACCCCAGGAGGACTGGCTAGATGGAAAGAGACTTGATTTGAAATGAAGCCTTTTTCCAGTTCTCAGTAGAAAGCTGTGTCATGTCCTCCCAGGACATAGTTCCCAGTTAATATCCATTATATATAATATTTATAATATTTATAATTAGATAATATATAACATTTTAATATCATTGGATCTTAAGTGGTAAAAATTTCCTAGCAGGATGAAGTTACAAATCAATATACCCTGTATTACAGTGAAAACCAAGGAAACATAACCACCCCCAGGCTGTACTGTACCTGATAAGGTCCAAAGGCTGCTCTTTGTAGAAGCGCAAGAAACGGGCCCACTCCATGTAGAGCGTGTACCTCTCACTGTCACAGTTTGGGTCGCTTGCCTTTTTCCAGTACTGGCACTGTGAGCAAATCAGAGTAAGGGGAAAACACCTCATCGACAGGCTCAAATACTACATTGAAAGAGATGAACAGTAATGATGACACATCCCTCTTAAGACTGTGGTGTTTGTCATTATCAGTATCTTAACTGCCAAATATTAAGAAAATTTTGGAACTTCATCACTTCTCTAGAAATCAAACAGCGTAAAATAACCACAGTTTCTGACAGGTTCTGTAATTTTATTCCTTGCCATAGAACTCTGCTTCTAGAAATATTTGGCTATGTCAATTATGCAGTTTGTGATCTTGATTTTCCTTTTTTCTTAATGTCTCTCAACCACAAAGAAAAGCATGAAAATTGGTTTCTAAATAGAAAACAACCAATAGAAGTTTAAGCACCCTAAAGTTTGCCTTTTGAAAATATTCTGAAAGATTAAATAATTATTTTTAGACAAAGATTTTTGAGGTTTTTCTCTCAAGTTTTAGAAATTTTTGGTAAGATTTCTTAGCATTTAAAGTTGGCTGTAGTTGTATAGAAGAGATTTTTGCTTTTTACTGTCTGTGGTTTTGGTAGACCCTACAGTATAAAGTACTTGCCAGCCTAGACTAACATTCTAGATCCTAATCAGCCAAACTTTCCTCCTGAAAACCTAAGGAATGTCCATTCACTCATTTATTTCTATTTTCAAAGGAAAAAAAAATTCAAACATTTAAAAATATAAATCTATATACAGTATTTAAAAATGCCTTATGGTAGAATTCAGAGATATAAATAAGCATGTTAAGTTCACTACAGCATTGTGACATCTGAAATAACCATTAAAAACAAGGAGAGAATTTAAGACTTAAACAACAAATTAAACACAATAGTTAGGAGGAAAAGAAATTTAAAGGGAAAAAACCCACATAAAACATGTAACCCATTTCTCTCTTGTTTTCTCTATGGAATTTCAGGACTAAATCTACACGTGTCGTATTAAAAACAGACCTTACAGCAAAACTAAACACAGTATTTACTACCCTTACCACATTTACAGTATTCGCTCCCCAAAGCTCCCTGGGAAATGGACAAGTGACCATTCCACACTGAACTACAGGGTTCAGGCATCTCATCTGACTTCAGCCCAAAAATGGTACAATCACAAGAGTTTTTCTCTAACTGCAGGTAGTGTGCACTACTGTGCAACTACAGTATGTGTGTGTACACACCCTGTAGACACACACTGCTGAATGTATGCATCTCCTCTAGGTATTCATTCCGTGTTATAATCTAAGGTACTACTGCATGGTCTGTGTCATCAACATTACAGGAATATGATGGAATAAGTCTCTAAAGAAATGGTGTGACTGACACATATTCTAAAAACTCACCCACAGGAAGAAACATTTCAGCACATAAAAGCCAAATAGTAGGGCTGACAGATATGTCTTGTGTGTTATGAAACAGAATCAATTACTGGGACAAATTGAAAGGTTTGAGTATATTTTCACATCTCCTGGAATAGCAAATGTCACAGTACGTAAAAGAGTGCAAACACCGGGAAATGCTCAAGAAAGCAGAAAACTAAAATACTTACATCATGAAGAGGATATGCAGCTGTATAGGTGCCATTGTTTAGCAGTCTCTTAATCCCAAATTTTTTCTTCCCTTCTTCTGTTCCATATGGGCAACGTGTAAGAATATAATTAACCTGAGATTCAAGGATGAGAATTTTAGACCCTTCCTATTTTAAGGCCATTTAATAGAAACCTATCATGGATGTGCACTGTGTATAATCTGCAGGAACAACATGCAAAAGCAAGAAGTACTTCTTCAGAAGGCCTTATCCCTTATAAGAACACTGAGGGCACAACTGCCTTGTAGACATCCAGAAGATCTGTTCCAACAAATATTATTCTATATTTCTAAGCAAGATGCAAAGGTACCCAGGCATCTCTGTATTTACCTCAGTTACCACGGTTTCTATACTCACTCCTTCCTTGCATGAATATTCTGATGGGGCCATGTAAATCTACATGTAAAACCTAAGTAGCCAAATTCACATACGTACTATTCTGTTTCTCATGGACGGTGAGAAGAAAGTGCTCTCATCATTAATGAGGTACAGCTCCTGCTTGTCCTTGCTGAATGGCGCCGTGAAATAATCCGGTTCAGGGTGCATCACCTTCTCAGGCAGCCTGAGCGGGGAAAGCACACAGTCCAGGGGGTTCTCCACCATGGAGGGAATGTCATTTTCCTTGATGGGAACCTTAATGTTCAGCACTTCTGCATATGTGATCAGAACCTCCCACGGCGCATGGATCTTCACAAAGAAAATCTTGCCATCCTCAGATTCCTGCCCCAGAAAAGTTAAATCAGACATTAGACCAAACTGTGTTTTATTGCAAGATTTATGGGAATATTTTTTATACAAAATATATTGCCTTTTACATATTTTTGAAGGATTAAAAAAAAAAAAAAAGGAGGGGGGAATAGAAGGACTTCCTCTGTGTGTGTGTATATATACTTTTTTTTAACTGAAAAGCTTGAGTGGTTGGCTGTTCATAAAAATAATCTTTGCACTACTAAAAGCTCACAAAGGCTTTTCAAATTGTATTAATGCCATACACTGGAGTCCGAAAACTCTCATTACACTGGAAACACGTAGAATAATCTTGTCACAGGCCTCACAGAACATGTGTGTTCTTCTAGTGTTGCTCTGCATTCACAGCAGAAGTTTGCAATCAGCAGGGTTTTTAACATGGCTTGATGAATTCCCCACCTATGGATGTTAGAGAGTCTGAACTTCATCAAGAGTTATTTTACCCAACTCAGCCTCTGGCACGCTGACTGCATCAGTAAAAATCGCACATTCTCCAGTTATTACACCAAACAGTACCACTCATCAAACATCCTCAAGTTTTTACACCACGGTCCTTCCTCAAAATTACAACATCCAGTGGGCATAAATTGCCTTCCAAACTTGTTACTCATTGTTAGGTGGGATTAAAATCAGCTGTAAGCATACTTCCCGTTTATGTGGCTTTAAATCAAATCACAGCTATTTTGCCTTCTTCTTTTTATGAAAGCAAAGGCTTTCTTTTCATTATGGAAGCAAAACAAAAGCTTCCTCTTGAATCAAAATTATTCTGCTTCCACAATTCTTATCAATGTATCTGGAAAAAGGATTCAAATAAACATATTAATCTTGTTTCTCCAAAATTAGTCACCCTCCACTGAAATCCATGAGCATAATTTATAATTTTTCTCAAAGAAACAAAGTGGTTTATTAATTTCTGGGTCGATTCTTTTGGTCCTAATTTTTCTTTCTTTTTTTTTTTTTACCTTCTTGTCTTCTGTTTCTAGCTCCAAACCAGCCTTTTGAAGGTTGCTCTCAAATTCTTTTCTCCTTTCCTGAAGAGAAACAAAGACACTTTAGTAACTGATGAAGTTAGCAACTAATTGGCCACTCAGCGATGACTCCCTGGGTTTCACTTCTCTCAACTGCCCTGATGACAACCCCTTAATGCTATGTGACCTTCTAAAAGCAAACAGACAAAAACCAGCCCATGCATACCAGGCCACTTTCCAGTGAGGGCCAGCTTTGTGATGGGAACACATCAGGAATTGCACTAGCTAGCCACAGGACACCTACTGGGTAGGAAAAGGCTTGTTCTGTGCCATCTAGGTCATCAGAGAAGCAACCGATGTCTTGTGTCTTGAGCACTTCTGGCTTCAGGAAGCTGGTGTGTGGGGTGTGTGTCTGTTCAAGTTTAGCTATATTTCCAAGAGAATGATGAAAAGAAAAATTCTGGAAGCACGTGGAAGACTGACAGTCTCATCTATTTACCAGTTATACAATTATGCCTGATACAGATATTCAAGTACTGATTACAGACAATTCAAACAGTATTTCACAAACATCACTATAAAACTAGATAAGACCAACAAATCACCACGTGTGCTTAGCTTGCATAAAGTCAGCATGGACTTCATGCAGAGATAACACGCCTGCCCGTGGCAGTTTGTAGTGGCTGCATGACGTGTGTGAGCTCGATGTTCTTCTTGAATTCTGGATTTTGCGAAGTACTTCCTAGGTGGTTCTTCCTCTCCTTCTCTGTATAATTTTTGCTCTTATTGAGAGCAAAATGCATTAATTTCCTCTTAATTATATAAAATTTGCTGAAGAACTGCTGCAGTAACAATAAATTAAGCCAAATATTGAGCCCTACCCTCTTTAAAATGCACAAGCTAGACAACAAATTTATTTCTGGCTAAACCCTGCCACGCTGTCTAATGTTTCTTCTATTGAAAAGTCTTAACTGACGGTTTTCAAACATACTTAAAAAACCCAAAACACTGTAATTTTCAGCCAGTTTTATTTTCCTGAATGTCTGTGAGGAGCAGACTGCCATTTCTGCATTTCAGTTTGCATAAACTACTCAGACAAATGAATACAGACTGAAGAATAGCTTTCATAGTCCTCAAATGTACCCTAAGATGTATTGATGTATTTTCCTGTGTTAGTGGCCTCTCATTTTTATGTGTCACATCTGATTTTGCCAAATATTACTATATATTAGATTAGACACTAGACGATATAAACTCGCTAATATGATAACTCCTGAGTTCTAGCACATGCTGGGGACAAAAGCAATTCCGTGCATTATTTGCATCCTACAAACCTGCCTAAATGCAGGTTGTATAGGTGTATAAACATGCCAGAGAACTCCGGTTTGCTGACATGATAACCAGATAGAGAACAACACAGATAAAAGGTGATTTAAGAACGCATGTTAAAATGCTATAGAAAAGCTGACATTCAAGCCTAGTATCCAAAGCTACATGCTCCTCTGGATTACCTTTTCTCCTAACAAAGCATGCTGGTGTGTATTCCTTCTCCAGCAAACACTGGAAAGAGAGCCAAGCAAGTCAGCTCAGAGGGTTCTCTGGCACCAGACAGCTTCTCACCAGCTGTGCAGCTCAGGAACAGAGAGAGCCAAAGGGTCTTACTTATCTTTCCTTGCAACAGACTTAGTGTGATAAACTGCAGTGGTCTGAGAAAAATTACACCCTTTTTACCACCTTGCTCTTCTCCCATAAGCCCCCTCCAGAAACCTATGCAATGTACTGTACTTTCCAGTTAATGGGAAAAACATTTTTAAAAAAAAATCAATCTGCCACAGAAAAAAAAAAAAATTCCTTCCCCTTTTCTTCCCAAATACTGAATTTCCTTGTGCCTCCATCAAAGGCTTAAAATGGACAAAACGTATCCTTGGGCCAGAGCTGGTTGTTTTTAATGTGTACTTGTTAGAATTTTAAGCTTATTGCCCCAAATGTAATAAGCTATACCTGGTGCATGTATTTCTGACTCTGCTAGAGATGCCACTCTGCAGACAAAGAGGGATGAGGGAAGCTCTGTGAGACATCACATCCACCGTATTATGTGGATATCTCACATAATGTGGGATAAGCACAGACTCTTTATCTAACACATGCTGGGCTGTAATGAACCATCCCAGCAAGATCAACAAAGCAAGATCCCAAGTCCAGCAGTACTATCATGCCCAGTGCAAATGTAACACTGCATGATCAGGTACGTACGGAAGAGAGACAACTGCTATATACCTGACTGTGATAATGACAGGTTAAACCTGTTGTATAACAACAACAGGTAACAATGCAGGCCCAACTCCAGGTGGGTCCCTTCCAACTCAGCATATTCTATGATTCTGTGATTCTGTGAATTCCTGGCCCTGCACAGGACACCCCAAAAGTCACACCATGAGCCTGAAAGCATTGTCCAAATGCTTCTGCCAAAACTCTGCCAGGCTTGGTGCTGTGACCATTGCCCTGGGGAGCCTGTTCCAGTGCCCAACCACCCTCTGAGTAAAAAACCTTTAGTTCCTAATACCCAACCTAAACCTCCCCTGACTCAGCTTCATGCCATTCCTTTGGGTCCTGTCACTGGTCTCAGAGAGAAGAGGTTGGTACTTCTCCCTCCTCTTTCCCTCACAATAAAATTTTAGACTTGTGATGAGGTTTCCCCTCAGTCTCCTCCAGGCTGAACAAACCAGACGCCCTCAGCAGCCTCTTAAAAGGCTTCCCCTCAAGGCCTGTCACCAGCCTTGTGGCCCTCTTTTGGACAGTCTCTCAATCTCTGTCTCTTTTTATATTGCGGCCCCCAAAACTGCCCCAGCACTCCAGGTGAGGCTGCTCCAGCTCAGAGCAGAGCAGGACAATCCCCTCCCTCGCCCAGCTGGTGATGCTGTGCCTGCTGCACCCCAGAACAGGGTTGGCTCTCCTGGCTCCAGCGCACTGCTGACTCATTGAACTTGATGATTGCTGTGGGTCCCTTCCAAGGCAGGATATGCTCTGATTCCTTCTACAACTACCAGCCAAACTTCTGCAAAGCTGCGTGGAGAGGTGCCCAGTTTGGACTGAGCCCAGCTTTCACCCATTCCTGCAGACCTGTGGATGCAGCTGCAAACAAAGCTAACAGCAGCAACAAGCATCTGGTACTTGCTGCCCATGGCTCCCTAACTCTGGCCTAGCTGGTACCTCTAAGAAAGCAGAAGTTTCTGTCTGAAATTATGAAAACCAGGAAAGGAACTAGATAAAATTTCCTTCTGTATCTCTACACGCCCCTGGGGACAGGGGGACTTTGCTTCCAGTCAACATAGAAGTAAGTTACTTTGCACAGAGATCCCTGAGTCCTAATGCTCTGTAGTTCTTGTGAAGAAATATACTTACGGACAATAAAGACTATGTCCTGGTCATATATCAATACTTTGTTAGATATTTTTATAAATTCTATTTATTTTTTCATGTTCACATAAATTTCATATGGTGGTGAAATATTTTCACTTATTATTCTTTAAAGCTGGAGGCTTTAAGGAACAATAGAAAGTATTGTCTCAAAAAATTGTAATCCTAATTTGTGTTCAGAGAAATTTGTGGTTTGGATTTATTCCTGTAGCTTATAGAAGGCAAGTTCAAAACAGCATTGAAGCTAGAATGTATCTGGAAATATCAAAAAAGTCAGAAGTTGTTCTGCATGAAACTAAGGCAGGAGATGAACAGACTGTCTCTTACATCTGTATCAGGGCTATATTGAAACACACAAAGGAGTTATTTATCCCATTCTAAAAATGCAGAATAAAGCTGTTTCCTTAAGACAAGGAAACAAAACCCTTTGTCATGTCTGCTATTCTCTTCGTATGAACACTTCTATTCTTAGCTGTTCCATTTTATGGTATCATTGTACTACCACAAAAGAAACATTTCTTTCTATGATAACTGTACAATAGCAAGTACAGTGTATGTCATATGAACTCCAGAGGCTGCAGTTCATCAATATTTAAATCTTGTTACCACAAAGAAAACAGCACAGTACTTGTATGCTAAGAAATCTGCAGTAATTTATGGACATACTAATTGCATAAACATCTATGCTGAACATAATTATAGGGCCAATGCAGATGCCCCAGGAACTGTGTAAAAAAATGTGGTATCTCCATGCGTGTTCATCCAGTGACCACAGAGTTAATCTACAGGGCCACTGGCCTTCCTCCACGAGGCCATAAACTCTTTTGCAAGGAAAAGACATACACAGAATTACATCTCACAAGGTTTAATTAATATGGATATTTAGGCCTTTTGCAAGACAGAGATGTTTCTTCCTAGAAGTGCATTTTTACCTCAAAGAGGAAGTACAATATTAGCTACTAGCTCTGGGGCTTTTTCCCACGTGAATCCTTCAGCCAATAATGATACCCATGGACATAGACTCTAGTCTGGCAAAGATACCTACTACCCCCTAATGCCATAAAGCAATGAGAAGGAAACTGCTGCATGCAATATGAGTGACCATGTGACTCATTTTCCTTCCCACCTGAAACATCACCTGAATAGTACTAATCTCTTCCCTCATTTTAAATAATTCAAGTATGACTAATGGAAAAGTTTAAGAGTTGCTTTGACAAATTTTGCATTGGTATCTTTCTTCTCTCTACATTGAGCAGTCTTTCCTTTCTTCTTTTCTAAATGCATTTTGCTTCATGGGAGAAGAAAGCATCTAGCTAGGAGTACAGCCTGACAAAGGGTCAGGGTGAGTTTGAAAAAGTATGCTTATATATAAACATATCGTACCATAGCTATCAACCTGGTCTCCCAATAAAATCTTTGTAATGTGGATAGCTGAGCAAAGCTGACTGAGATGCTTAATCTGGGAGAAGCATCAACCAGAGACATGACAAATTCTTGGATTTTTTAAGGTAAGAAGAGTAAGATGCAGGGGCTGTGTTCTACACTGAATTGTATTTGGATGCAAGGACAGGCAGCATAAGTTCTTAATGAAAACAGTATTTCCTTCATAAAGAATGAAGGCAAAATGCAATTTTTTTAAACAGCCTAATCTTGCAGTATTTTTCCAGAGGAAATCTGAATTTTTAATTACGAAGTACTTTAATATGACAAGATATAGATGGTAACTGTTCTTTGCTTCACAGACCAGTAGTTTTGATCAAGATTTTGTCATAAGGATTGGTATAATTAGTTTTTATCAGATACCCTCATCTTTCAGAATAATATTATTCACTTGAGAATGAAGTTTCTTTGGTGTCTCTCTCCTTTTTAAAATTTTTTTGATTGTGAATAAACTTTGGAGCTATATATTGGAGAGACTAGTTTGCAAATGTAACCTCTCCCGACTCTGAAAGAAGGCAGCGAATACAGAGAAAAAAATTTGAAATCCTGATTTTTTAAAAATATTTTCCTTTATATAAAATTTGTTGTCTTGATTGCATCTCGTAATACTGAATTTTTTATATAGCTTGAATTTATATGTTAGCCAAGTCAGACCTCAAGTTTAAGTGCGAGCTGATAACAAACAGTTGTCATTAACTGATTCCATCTGACCCACTATTACCGTTCAGGCAACTGGGTCTTGCTGGCAAGAGGGATAATCATTAACTAGCATTTTAGAGAAAGTTTCTTCTTGTGCTCTGTTACATAGGAGCACTCTTATCAAAGCCACTTTAAATATTCTTCTAGAAGAATGAATACACATACGTAGAGACTAAGTCAAACACAGGGAAAAGCTCCAAGACGACATGCTGTGTTTGTGTTACTCGGAGTATATATTAAGACAAGAGTCTCAAACGTATTAATGGAAAACTGCATTGAGTCTTGGAGCTAAGAATTTATTTCTCCTCTATCTACAGTCAAAGGGTGTGAAAAAACAGTCATTGTTAAATCTTGTTTGGATGATCTTTGCTTATTTAGAAGAAATAAGCATTTGAAAGTATTTACAGACAGAAGTATTTACAAATATTTCTCCAAAGTCTCAGCTAGACTGTTAACTGAAGAAGCTAAATAATTTGGATTACTCTGCTCAATTGTATAATATATTGCTCAACCTAAGTAACAAAGAGAGATCAATTCAATCAACACAGACACAAAAATCTAATAAAATTGGGTCCTGACACACAACAGTAAATTACACAGAAATTTCCATACATGGAATTTCTTTTCACATAGCTATAAAATTTTTAGCTAAATTCTTTTCAAGATGGGTCTAGTGATCTGAAAGGGTTAGTAACTGATATTCAGCTTATTATACATAAAAATTAAGAGGACTTCAAAAAGACAAACTTACCAACTTTTTTTCCCATTCCTTATTTAGATCATCCACATAGGAGAGAACAAAATCAATTCTCCTGACACCATCCCTGAAGAAAATAGAATCTTTGCTTTGATGTCTTTTATCAATCTGTAGAAGATACAGGCATATGAATAAAAAAACAAGTATTGATGTTTCTCTAAAATATAACAGAATGCAAAGAAGTTTCCCAATATTGCCACAATTCTTCAGTTTCTTTACAGCTGAAGATATACTTGGGCAAGTTTTAACAAGGGCTACATCTAGTTTAAATAATTTCAAAATTAACTGCATATGTCTGCAAGCATTACATATAAGTAACTGGTACAGGAAGTATAAATATATATATATATATGTTAGTGTAGCAATACTTGTGAATACTTGAAGCAGGTAGCAAAATGTAAATTCCATGCATTTTCCTCTACATAACAAGATTCACTAAATCAGCCACCAGAGAGACATATGTCCCAGCAATGACCACATATAAAAACAGCTCGCAAAAATACAGGGGTGATGTTTCAAAACTGAATATTTACTTTCATGGGAAAAAAAAATACACCTAATAAATCAATGTAACAGGGTAATTAGTATCTCAATTGATCTATTAAAGGTCATATTTTAATTTACCAACGTGCCAGAATGTCTTAGTAACAACATCCACCTTTTTCACTATTAGGCCACAGTAATTAATGTTAGGCAAATAAAAGACTGTAACCCCACTCTCCTAGAGAAGTTAACTCATATTAGGTAACATTATTTATTATCATATCAATATTCAGCTCTATCAAATCATGTACAAGACATACAGCAAAATGCTCTCCATAGAAGCTAATATTCTAGTTTAAATGTAACTCTGTGCTGAGGAAGGTTGGTGTTACTTTTTCAACCACACCTATCAGCAGAAGTGTATTTGTATAAGGCTGAATTGGGGTTTTATTTTATTAGAGTAGGAACAAAACAGAGTAACTCAGAGGATTATGTCTCTGTCTTTTCCCTCTCATACCATGCAAGGATGCACGTGTTCCCTGAGAAAGCACATAGTATTTATTTATAGCTGTGAACCTTGCTCCCAGTTAACAAAAGGCAGCACACAGTGAAGCATGTTATTACTGCAGCCATCCAAGCCACTTGCAATAGCATTCATCACTGCTTTACCCTGAGACGTCGCTTCAGGAACAGATTATACTTCCTTCCACTCTGCTGGAATAACCAACAAGTAGTTAGGCCCACTGCTTCTCTCCAAGAACCAACTGCTCCAAGCACATACATCCCAACTACAGTGAGCAAGAAATCCATGTCCTTTAAAGCTAGGAAAAGCCTCCAGCCACCAGAAAAACACAAGCGCCCACAAATAATATCACTATCATGTATTTTCCATTAAAGGCAAAGCTGGGCTGGAATCCGTTTGGACAGTAAAAACATGTTTTAAGCTAATGAATCCTATAATACTAATTGAAATCATATGGATACTCATGCAGATTTTAAAAAGAGCAATAAGAAAGTGGTTTTGAGTGTAGAGCAAAGGTACCAAAACACTGGCTCATGCATAGTGCATGCATGTTTCTGTTATACTCGTGTCAGGTTGGACCCACCGGGACATAAAAAACAAATGGCAACCATGTAATTCCAGAGCTGACAAAACTACAAGTCATAATATCCATGTAATTCATATGTTTATCTTTAAATAGGCTGAAATTAAATAAAAGTAATTGAAAATCCCATTGTTCCATAGTGTTGCACAACTTTATGCATCTGCATTAGACACACTGGTAACTGCTGAAATCAGATATTTGCATTATGGAGAATTCCTGTGTTCCTGAAGCTATCCTAGCCCTTGGGGAGCTACAAAACACTGTTGCAAATTAATGCAGCACAAAAAAAGCTAAAAGAAATTATTTCCTGAAAATGCTGCCATCCGTTCTTTGCCTTCCCTCTTCAGCAATTTTGTTAAGGTTTTTTGCTGTTTATCTTCTTGAGAAATACTTACAGCAGATCAATTAGACTACTTTGTATGACTGAAATCAGGACAGCTACCTCAGAATGCTTTTGCTTCCAAATGCAGTATGTCATCTTACATGATTAAAAGGCTCACAAAAATCATGGAATCCAATAGCAGAAAAGAAAATGCATTTTTCTGTTCTATTTTGTACTTACAGGTTTAGGTCTTTCTTTGCAAATATAATTGTGACTACATGCAAACTGCAACAGTATAGATACTAAGTTAATCAAACTAACACAGTGCATAGAACCACACTAACATCTGTATAGAATCAACAGTATTGTAATTATTCAGCATTACAGTAAGTGAACCCCGAAGTGTATTCTAACAACCTACATGGTTAGTAATTGCCCTAAAAAAACCCACCCCAGCCACTGATTAAAAAAGACAGTGACTTCATAAGTACAGAAATTGTTCTAGTGAACTAAATTCATATACATAAAGAAATAAAACAATAAGCAAAACTTACTCCAAAAAAAAACTCCTGCTGAAGGAGTACCCCAAATTGTTTGGGTTGAATAGTTATAATCAATAATTCAATACAATTGAAGAAATATTTAATCTTTATTGCCATCAAAATTTGGTAATTTTCTAAGATGTATCAGAATCCTCAGTAATTAAAGGTCTGACTATCAATTTAAGAAGATGCAGTAGTCATTGTCAGATCTGCTTTTAGAAGGGGAATACTTATCACTTCCTTGTCCTTCTGTACATAGGATTACTCATTATGGCTAGTGACAGGCCAGCTTATTAAACCCATAAATTATTCCATTTTGCTGCATTTGGATTTCCCAAGGAGAACAAGATCAGTCTTGCATATGCACAGAGGTTTGTGCATACATGCACACCTACAAGTTTAACATATATAAAAAGTTTCTAATTTGCATTGATTCTATCAGTGAATCTTTAAACACTGTGGATTTGTACATCTTATTTCTTAACAGTTCTTTCCAGAACTGCATGAATGCAGTTAATCATCTGGGACAACCTGCAGTTATTAAATAACACTACACCCAATCACAGAAAATATTCTGAACTGTGTTCCTCCTGCAATACAAGTAACTGAATTAAAACTTCCCAACACAGAACAGATAGCAAGATGAAGCTTTTTAGTAATTAAGTTACACCCAATGAGGAACTACAGAAGAGATGGGGCCCTGAGGCATGTGGTGAAAACTCAAGAAGCAACAACCACAAGTCACAACAGGAGAAATTCCTGCTGGATGTGAGGCTGTGGTTGAGAGGGAATGGGTACAACAGATTGCCCAGAGTGACTGCATAATCTCCATCCTCAGAGATCACACAGCCTGATTAAACTAGGCCAGGACTGTGCAACCTAACCTAAGTTTGAAGCCAGCCTTGCCTTGAGTAGGAGGTTGGCCATCCAGAGGTCCTTTCCAATGCAAGTTCACTGGAGGATTCTATGAAATGTTACTGCAAACATTCAGTATTTACCAGGGCTTTCAAAAAGTTGAATAAATCCATCAACTACAAAGCAAGTTTACAAAAACCACCTGTTCAAAAAACAAATACTACCCTCTAATAGCTTTCCAGCCTCAATAGCCTAGTCATCTCTCTAAAAACTATGTGACCTCACCGCTTGTGGACAGATGTGCTAATTGAGTGCTGTAATGGTCTATCATGAAGAGATAAATTTTCTTTTCATGTGGCTACGTAAGTGCAAACTTACCGGATTCATATGGTACTATATCAATAGTTATAGTTATCCTATATTTGATGATTTTTGTCTAGACAACCAGCACAGGCTGGGGTACTGGACCATGTCCAACCAAACAACCCTCCAAGTACCCAGACTTGCAATCCTCGCCTCAGACACAATCCAAAGCCCTGCAGCAGGAAACCCTGACTCAACAAGACAGGTGACAGGGCAGACCAAGATGTCAGTAAGGAAACAAAGCACAGCTCAAGATGAAGTAAGGCTGTAAGAGCCCATGGTTCTGCCCAGACTGGTTTGGGCACAGTGTGTAAATGCTGGCTGGCAGCCCTACACAACATTCAGATCCACCAACACTTGCCAGTGCTGCTGAATGCTTGCTGAGGAGTCCTTGCCCGCCCTGCTCCACAGGTGCCTCTGAGACACTTTGCCAGGGCCAAGGTAAACAGTCGGACACAGTGAGCTGGAGAGCGTAAAGCAGCTGCTGGAAGTGGCAGCAACCACTAACACTGGCACAGAGAGTGCTTCAGGGAAACGACTGCGGGCGGAAGCTGAGCCACGGGCACTGTGCTGAATGTCACTGTGGCTTCACTTGCCCACCCTGGCACACCAACAGTGGGCCTTTGGCAGTGTGGACAGCTACTCCTTGATGGGTTAGCAAAACAAATATGTTTTGCAGATTATACCTGAATTATTTAATCCTGTATGTTTTTATGGAACTCCAAGGGATTTCTATTTCTGGTTATCCACCCAACAGGAAATGGGTCTTTACACGTCACTTAGCACAGCTCTCACCTTGTAGGCATGGAGCTTCCTCCAAATACACTCTGCTACTAAATACCCCAGCCCTCTCTATGTCCATGCTTCAAAGACAGGGAAACTTGTCCTAGAGAAGTACTTTTCAGATTATTATTCCGTCAGAAAACTGCAAGTTCCTTAGGGCCTATGTTCAGAAACACCCTTCCCAAATCCAATGCCTCAGACCTCAAGGTTTCCCAAGTGTCCAACCCCACAGAGCTGGGACTGCAGGTTCAGACCTGAGCACCCTTCCCCTTCTGCTTTTGTATCTTGTATCTTTTTTGTGGGAAGGTGGTTTAAAGCAGCATTTTCAGTAACAAAGCAGTAACCAATACCAACTGGAGATGGAGAAACCCATTAGCTCCATTAGTTACAGCACAGGGAAGCAACTCCAGCTGTGACTAACAGGAAAGATGAGAGGTTACATTAATACCATAGAATGGTTTTTATGATCCCCATCAGCACACCAAGGAATTATATTATCACAGTCCTACATTACCAGGCAAAAACATACCTGAAATTACAACATTAAATTGATTTGTAACATTAAATTGATTTGAAACATTTGTCTGGCTTACAAGATACAGTCTACAAAGAAAATATTTATTTTATTAACTGCACACCTTTGATAATCACACAGGCAAGTTAGATTTAAAACAGACAGTCTAAAAACCCCAAAGAACTACATTAAAAAGCAACCAGGTAATTTATGTATTAGCAATCCGTGGCACAAAAAACTTTCAGAATACAGGAATGGACAAAAATATAAGTTTTGAAAGCTGAATCAAAATACAAGAAAAGCATCCATAACTGAAAGGGTAGGAAACATTCAATGGCTTAAAAACAAAGTCATCGCCTTCACTTAGATCCCCAGTTTGCATGGAATATTTATATACTCCTCCTTTTCACTGACTTAAAACATGCTGCAGGAAAACCACATGGATTTAAGTGCTGCTATGCTAAATATGAATATATATATTTATACATATATATGAACTTAAATGTAACTTTATAAATACATATCTAAATGATATAAATGTATTTCCAAAAGTAAAATGTTCCTGGAAATACATTTACAGAACATACAAAAATAAACAGGTACTCTCCTGAAAATCAAAATGGCAAATTTCTGGTTTACGCACTCAGTTTCCATTTTACCAGAGTCCCTTTCCATGAAGTTCTCATCATTATTCTTCCTTAAAGGAATCCATGCAACTGAAGAGCTTACTCAATTTAAAGACACGTATTAACAACACTCTTAACACCACCCATTCCAGTTTTCAGTTATACTTCATGCAGGCTGTAAGGTTGCATACAGAACCATAACCTTTCCCATTCAAAGAAACACAAAATCCCATGTATTTCTTATAGCTAAAACTTGCAAGCTCCTTTTTTCACCTTCACTGATGTTTCAATTTTGAACCACATTAAAATCTGAAAGCTTGAAAACATGCATTTCAAAGCAGTTTAAGACACCAAGATACTTGCACTGAAATATAAATGCACATAAAAAGCCTCTCTGGATAAAAGAATATATTAGACAAGAACATAACAAAGAAAAATAAAAAGTAAGCTAGGAGAGCGTACATGTTAATGGAAGACACCAGAGCCCAAAGTAAGCAAGCAGACAAGTTTTAATACACCTCAGCATGTACTTTTTCAGCTATTTTAAATGACTTTTTATACTTTTTCTCCATAAATCAATAATGATTATTTAAAGTTTTCTGATACATTTGAGAATTTATACAGTTATCTTGCCTGTGAATTTCAGTAAGTGGCTATTCTGAGCCTTTCCTTATTATTTACTACAATAAAAAAAAAAGAGGCAACATATTTCAAATTATGTCAGTGTTCGTTTCTTGCTCTTTAAAACGTTTTGGAGTATCATGCTGACTCACAGAGCCCTCAGGCTATCATGATAAAAAGGAATCCCACATTTGTTAATAACACCAGAGTCAGAATACACCCTATATCCCATCAAACCAAAACAATGATAAAAAAGCAAACTTTCCAGTTTTCTCCACCAATCTTAACTTTTCAATTTTGTCTATTATTCTTTTGATTTGCTTCAATTTATCTTTTAAGTCATCACCAGGAATATATGCAAAACCGCATTCATTTTTATAAGCTAGTAAAAATTGTTTTTAGAAGGATGGCATCCTTGAAACTGGAAAATTTTCTGGTGAGGGACATTTTGGCATACTGTAATAGAAGACGCCACACAAATTCATGCAAGGAAGCATGAATACTTCTTACTGCTTACCACTTGATGTTCAGGGATGAGTAAAGTAGTCTCAGTGCTGTTTAGGCCCTGCCAGTGGCATCACGGGAAAAACATAATGTTGTTAGCGATGATGCAAAGGATGCTTTAATATTAAAGGCTAATTCAGAAAAAAGAGTGTAGCTCCTGGTTTAAGTTGCTGAAAAGCTCTTCTGAGTGATAGATGGATTTTCAATCAAGATAGTCAAGAGTTTAAACCAACCTCTACTTCCTCAGACAAGCTTGGTCTCTAGCCTACAGCACCAACTTTTACATGGTCCATACTGATTTTTAAGCATTAATAATTACAATTTTTGGTAAGAGTTAAACAGTATTCCTCATCATTTCCATTAGAAAAAATACAGTCTAAACAAGTTGGTACAGATTACTGTTTATAAACTGACGAAGAACAACTGTTAATAGTATTCTCATTTATTTTGATAGCAAAGAGAGAAAATGTACACAGCATAGATGGCTGTGCTTGCATTTGGAACAAATGTCCTGCCCCTTACTTGGCTATTTTTTAAATACAAACTCAAATTATACAGTGGGCACTGAACAAAAACAAATGCAAGCAGACAAATCCTTAATCTCAGAGTGTAGACAAGGTAAATTGGTACCAGTAATTGCAGTTACGCCCAATGAGACTAGTGAGGGTTTCCCAGCTTCTGACCCACACCCAGTGGGGCCTACCCTGATTTTAATTGTACAAGATCTGGGTGCTCACTGTTTTCCTGTGTTGGTGTGGAGGCTGCTGCAACATCCTCAGGCCACACTCCACACAGGATGGCAGAGCACAGCCATCCTACACACATAGCCATCACCTCTCTGGGGTCCTGGCCCACCACCGCGGCCTTGCAGCAGCGATGGGTTTTGAGATCAGGTGCTGCTATTGGAACGAACAATGGTTTACAACACCTCAGCAGTTTCTCAATATCTAATTCCGTTAGTTGATAACTTATCACACTTCTGTTTTGTTTTGCTTTTGTGTGCTTTGACCACAAACCACAGACAGAATTAAACAGTGGAACCAAACAGCGCAAGTCCATTATGAAAACGCAGAACTATGAAATAGTTCTCTGTGGAATTAAATTAACTTTCAATAGAAGTAGAATACTAACACATTTTATTATTGTAGTACCATTTACTGGTTTAGAGTTGTAAAGTTTCAGAAAGTTTATTACCCTAAATCCAATTTTCATAAAGTAACTGTTTATTATTTTTTAAATAATATTTTTCACTTTTAATACAACTTTTCTTGAGAGAAACCACTGAGGTCCATTCCTGTCCTGGTTACACATCAAGTAATACATACACACATCTTTACATTCTTTCTTAATGATGCCATCTCTGGGTATTCGCTTATCTAAGTAAGCCAAAAATGCCCTTTTCAGAATGCAGTAAAATAAACAGAAAGATCAATCTGGCTTTTGGCAAGGAATCTCCCTGAGAAACACTGCAAATATAAATAGCTGCACTGTGCTCTTGCCGTAAGATAGTCTGGACTGGGTTTAGAAGTCTAATCCTCGTGTCACTGACGCTACTGGAAAAACTTGCACTTTTAGTAGAGTACTAAGGGCTGAGATGCTTGAGTGGAAAGTTCTTCTCCAATTATACACTGTAAATATTTGCCATGTAAACTACTGTACAAACTGAACATCGATGAAAGCACAGCCTTGCTTTTCAATGCTACCCTATGGCTCCTGACCTGTCCGTGGCACACATTCCCCCCATCCACGCTGGTACCCTTCCCTCTGCTTTTATCCAGCCTCTCCATCCCGTACTCCTCCCATTCACTGCTCACTACCTCCTCCATGGTTAGATGCAAATACAGGCTTTAGTCACCCACTGCTCCTCACTGCTCACACTGCTTCACTCAGAGACAAAATTTTAATACATTTAGTGAAACACTAAGCTGTGAGGTGAAGACACACAGCTGGCAGAGGCCTTCGTATGTTCCTATGCATTCTGTGAAATGCTTTCCTGTTAGCCATAGGATCTTACCCTGCTCAGTATAACTGTCAGAAATGAATTAGCTCAAGTCATTAGGATTAACTATTTTTAAACTGGTGCTCACACCTTCTCCTGCACATTTCAAGTACTCTAATAGAAACACACCGCTTTTTCATGATATGCCAGAGTCTGTGTACAGCACAAAGGGGTTCCAGTGTTGGTAACGTGTGACATGCAAAACAAGAATCAACTGAAATAATCCAACTTTGTTGAGATGAAAACCGAGAAGGCTGGCAGTTGTGGCAGCAGTGTTGGGCTGGTCCCTCTTACTCTGGAATCCACTCTCTTAAGTCTTTAATGCACTCTGGCTCTCCCCAAAATAGCCCTCATGTGTTTTTGTTAGGCTTGGAAGAAGTCTTTCTGAACTTCTTTCTAGATTTTGAAACCAATTTGGTCCATCTTTGCAATACTAATAATGGTATTTTATGTTTCTCTGTTTGAAGATCCACCAGTCTGAATTGAAAAACTAACAAGCATGAAAAGTAATGCACATTATGATGGTGTTTCTTCAGAAAAAAAATCCTACCTATTAATTTAGAACACCTGCAGCACCTGCTGCTCTGAAAAAAGACAATAATCTATCAGTCAAGCCCTAATAGTGGTAAAATGCACTGCTGTAATAAATTTGCTGGAGCTCTGCCAATTTACTTCTGCTAATCTGGCTTAAATAAAGACAGCTTGTTCTCAGATTCTCTTATGATCAAGTTACATTATGGAAAATCTGGATTAACAGGAATTTTTAGTAAGCATTTCACTGGTGTGAAATTAACAGAAAGGTAAAAATTTAACATATAACTGTGCAAAATCAATTCCTACCTTCTTACAGGTAGAATAGGGCACAGTTCCTGCAGTCTTACTCAGAGAGTAGTGCAGTCACCTGCCTTTTATGAGGCGGAGTCCACATGCACACCAAGAAAACATTTTAAATTACTTTGTACTTCTTAACTGGGATAACAAATAGTCCTCTGTGCAGATGGACCTCTACAGATGTCGATAAACTACAAATCGATGATTCGATTTTGCACAAAAGCTGTACTAATTTTACATTTATCCCATTTGAATGGCCTGAACTTTTACTAGTAGAAAATGTAATACAAATTCAATTTTTTAACCTTTCTTCCAATCTTGAATTAACGGAGTAATCTTCTTTCCACTTAGGCACAGGAACTCTATTTTGTCAATGTGTTTCATCTTCATTTACTCAGTAACCTGAACAACTAGTTACAATCCCTGAGCAGACACAGCATTGTATATTCTCCTCATGCTCTCTCTGCACAAATAGAAAGCATAGAGGAAAACAAATTCTCAGGTTTTATTTCATTCATTTTTCCAATTTGCTTGAAAGGTCTTTCAGAGGCATTTATGTATTTCTTGGAACAAGAACTCCATAAAGACTGATTCAGGTAGATTCTATGCAGGGATTCACTTAAGACAGTCGCCCATCCCTCACAGAAGTGGCTGCCTGTGTATTACTGGTTTAACAAGGACATAATCTGAAGTAGTCCCCCATTGCAACACTTATCTGAAAATATCCCTATTATATCCTTTTTTCTCCCCCTTCTCCAGTCTGCTGTTTTGGGAAAATATCTCCTTGCCTCCCTGCATGACAAAGCATCTAGAAATGATTTATGTTGTAAGTCTTGGAATATGAAAAGCTGATGAAGTCCAACTGATCTTATTTCTTTTGTCCCTGTGGGAGATTAAAGAACAAGAAAAATAAGGAGACTCAAAAAGAAGCAGTTTAAAATAACCAGAAAAACATCCAGAGTGAAATAGGCAAGAATGCAAAATTGAGAAGGACCAAATGCCCCACTGATTGGTGCTCCAATGCTTTTTGAGCCCTGGACTTCATCCAACTTTTGTATATAAGCTGGCAGGCTTCACTACAGATCGTTCTTCACTTTTGTTTTACATGCATCATTCCTTTCATCCAAATCACATACTCCTTTGCAGATTACAAAAGAAAGGAAAAAACCAAAAAAAAACCAAACCCAAGCACTGAATTATGGACGGGGAATGTTTCTTCTCTCCATATTAAATCTAGATTTATTTTTTCCCTCCTCTGTTGCTAAATCAACAGTAAGGCCTTAGCTTTTTTTCTGTGCTGCTGAACAGAGCATACTGTTGCTGGATGTTAAGTTTTTCCTCTTCCAAAAGAAAAAACAGCCTGAGCATAATTAAGTAGTGGCTTGAATGTAAGTTCATTTAACTCTTTCCCAATGTTTTTTTCATTAATTCCATTTCTGTTTTAAAATTACTTAATTTAAATTGGTTTAGGAATTCCAAATGTTCATATTTTTTAACTGCAAAAACATTGTTAAGTGACAAGAAAATTACCAACCTATCACAGAGGTAGAATCATTAAATAGAGAAATGTGCTACCTGTCAAAACAACAAAAAAGCACATTGACCTGAGCTCAGAAGGGCCTTGGTGAAAGGAGGAGAAACCATGCTGGGATAGAAGACCCTGCTGAATTCCTACAGGAATGCATCAAAGATGTTAAAGGCAACCTAGGAAAGAACTGAAGGAAAATAAATTCTTCCAGTTTATATGGAAGACAACTGAAGCTGTGACAACACATGAAGACAAAAGATTAGCATTATATGAAAAAAAATCCCATAAATATTAGGGGCTATCTTACTATTGCAATTAATTAATAGAAAAACTTTAAAATATAGACTTAACCTGAATTCTAGGACATTAATAATCAAGAACTAAGCCTGTCATGGCTGTTAAGAGTGTGAAACTGGGCAAGAAGATGATGAGTAACTCTGTAACTTTCTGTCTGGCTAATGCACAGAAAGCACAAATCAGATAAATGACAATGTGTTAGGGTTCATTGGGTAGGATAGGGCAAAGCACAGAAAAGTACTAACTGAAATGTAAGCAAACATCAGATAACCAGCTGATCTGCAGAAACAAACTAAGGCCAAACAAGCTGTCTCAGAGGGAGCAATGAAAACAACAAAACAAAACCCCCAAGTTATCAACTACTTACTGATACTGCTAATATGACAATACTTTGTGATATTTAATAACGAAGTATGAAGAAAAATAATTATGTAAGGAAACATGTAAGTAGAAAACAAGAGAAAACGCTGCATGAAGTTACCAAGGAGAAATTTTTGAGAGGATAACCAGACATATTTTTCCCAGACATGAATGTGCTGAAGATCAAAGCCTCCTACTTTCCCACCCCATCATGAATCTTTCATCCTTCAAGCAAGGTTCAAATCCCATGTCTCTACATATATGACACATGTTGCAGTCTTTCTCCCATGTTTCCTGCCTTTTCATACATCTTAAGTCATGAAGTGACTTCTTCCAAGCTTTGGTGAAATAGGTAATCTCCATCCACTCAGAGACACTAGTAAAGTAGCTCAGAATCAGCTTATTATGGTATGATACCCTTTGTTCAGTGAAGCATTTGATATGGCTGTTCACTGAAAATTTTCCTGGAAAAAAAGATGATTACAACTCCTACAACAGATTCAGAAGGGAACAGGGTGAACATATGAATAAGTTTTAAAATGGAACAGGTAAATTTATGAAAACATTGGGATGATATGGCTGCATGCTCTAAGAAGACAAAGATCTGCGTAATCTAGGAAGCCCTTCTGAGTTCTGTCTTCATGTGATCATCTCCAGCTTTGGCCCTTACAGGACACTGAGAACATGTTTTAAGAAGCTCAGCAGAACAGCTGCAGTTTTTCAACACTCTATTCAACAGACATCATTTCTGATCAGTGCCCAAGGCCAGTATAAGACTATTTCGACAGAAGAGCTGTTTCTTTTCCTATCTTAAACTTCCTATCTTCCTTTAAGCTTGTAACAACAGTAAAGAAATCAGACAATAGGAATGAAAATAAAATACCAATGTAAAGATCACGTATTTTCAATATTCATTTTGAACCAGTTTCTCAACTGAATACTGGCCACACCCTGCTACCTCTTCAAGACATTGTGTACTGTACATATTAAGCAATGAGGTACTGTGAAAAAATTTACAGCTGATGATGCTTTTCATATTGCACATGGTGAGGTACTCTAGTAACTCAAATCTTCATTTGCTTTCTCACGAATCTTGCTGCACTCTCACAATGTTCCCAGAGCAGTGGAACTCCAGTGTGCTTTGATTTCCCCAGCAAGCCAGCAGTATGATATGCAGCACAAAACAAAGTGTTTGGTTGGTGCAGAAACAGTATGTTTTTCCAATTGTCAAAACACTTAAAGATCATGTGATTCTCATTTCAAGACTGATACAGGAAACACCATTAAGTTCATAGTGTTTTCTACCACTACTGTGTTGTACCACTAGCACTGGTTAGTCACTCAATGAGTGTCATGTCATATTCATGGTTTTTCTCTTTCAAAACCATAGAGGAAGAAAACTTCTACATGGATAAAAATGAGGTATAAGATAATCTAAAAAGAAATACTAGTTTTGAAAACGAATTGTCTTTTTCACAGCAACCATTCTTCTTCCTTCCTACCAAGTAGTACATTAACTAACGCAATTTGTACTGTACCTTACCTCAGAGCTGCTTGGGATTTCTGATCCTGCAGTTGAAATAGTTTCACTTAAAGGTCCGTTGCACTCTTCCCCTAAGGAATATTGAAAAGGAGATTAACATAAATACATTCCTTTTTTAAAAATATTGTTGTATCTGAAAATGATGTGGATCTTGAGCATGGAACTATGAACAAACAAAAGATGGAAAATAACATTCATAATACATAAAATCTTCAAGAATTTTTCTTTGGAGGGGAAAAATTGCTGCAAGACACAATATACTGAGTCTGTACTACCTTGGTGTAACCTTGCATTCACAGAAATGTATTTTCAACTGTGACAGAAAAAAAATCTGTTGTCATCACGTATCTTTGTTGTCTCAAATATCTGCTAGGTCTAAGAGGGTCTCACACCCAGAGCTTTGCTGCCGCGGTTATGGAAGTTCAATTACCTATGGAAGTGTTTGCTAGAAATCAAATTAGGGTGTGGTTTCTTGCTAAGGGGTCAATGATGCAAAACCTCAAGATTACAAATGCCCACATAATGGAGATATGACAACAGGATCAAGAATAGTAATATGAACTTAATTACTAAGCTTCTTCTTTAAAAAACAAACAAACAAACCCTAAAAAAACCTAGCTCCAAAACAACAAACTAAACAAAAAGCCCTGCCTTCATTTTAACAATAGTAGTGAACTCCAACATGACTTACCCACAAATAAAGTCATTCCACCAAAGACACTGAATTGTTAATGCTAGAAGGAAAAACCTATTTAGTACCTTCATAATCTTAAACTGGATCGAGACACTGCCTGGGTTTGTGCCTCTGAACTTACATTGTCACCAGTTTCCTTTGGAGAACAACTCTGAGCCCATAAGCTAGGCTCCTGCTCCAATAAGTTTTTGTAAACAACCATCTCTCTGCTGATTAGGCAGATCAGACTCTTAAATCAGGCATCTAAATCACTCCACCACCAATGGAAAAGGATAAGCAGTTTTGAAAACAGCTGATCAAAATCTAGACCATGCACCTAAAAATAGTGTCTCTTGCTTTCAGAAAAGAGGATTCATCTTACTTCTTTCTCCATTAAGGAAGCATTGAGTATAGCCTAGACTGGACAGACTTACACTGGACCACTGTCAAGACAGCTACAGTTAGACTATTTCTGCCAATAAAACATGCCTACTTTTCTTTTTGTAATCTGCAAATATTTGACATCAAAATTGCATCCAGGCAGGATATAAACTGGTTCTTCAAAAATATATAATAAGCTACTTAAGCACAGCTCGAGAGCATTTTGTTTCCTACAATTTTTTTTTCTTTCTAAGTTCACTTACAGAAAATGGTCTGTAATTTATAACCATACATGTGATGAGAAACCAGGCAATGATATGTAAAATATAACAAATAAGTTTCAGAATGCCAAGACACTTAACATTGTTGCATGCTATTCTGCTAAAGCAAACTACACTTGGAAAATCTGTATTAGTAGATACAATCTGAACATCAGGATAAAGAATGGGAGCACCCCCACCATGCTCTGCTACCTGTGCTGCCTAAAGCCCTGGGAGGCAGGTGGCTACTGCAGACTTAGCCAACGGTACGAGCCCAGGGCCCAGGAGCAGAAAGCCCAAACATTTTGTCACACAACTCTCCAGTTCCAGGCCAGGAACAGTCTGACACCTTGCCCCTGCAGCAGGAACATTCAATTTTCTATGCTGCTGAGGGAACTTGAACTGATTCAGTCGCCTGTAACAGCCTCTGTGTGGGGTTTTTTCTGGATTTTATCCTCTCTGTAGTTGTGAAAGTCTAACCTCAGAACAAATATAATTCAGAGTTCCACATTTTAAATGCTTTCCCAGTACCATAGCTGATTACATATGCAACTTGTGGAAGGAAATCCTCCTGGTATCTCTGTTCCACTTAAATAAACCTGAATAACCCTAGAGCAGCACACAAGAAGGTAAAAAGAGAACGCAAAACATACATTAACTGAGAAGTACAACATACTTAGTACATTCACTCCTTGTAAAACATGTAATCAGATTCCTGAACATGAGCAGCACAAGCAACACACACCCAAATCATGTAGGAAGGTGCAAAGAGGCCCCCATCCCAGAACTGCACCAAGCACCAGCAATGGAAATGCCCAGTTAAATCTTAACCAGGAGAGCTGCCAACAGATAGCCAGCAACTGACTTGCAAATCACATTGCAAAAGGCTCATCTGTGGTACCAAAGACTCACATTAACTGAAGTCTGATTTCCAAAAGGCTCCCAGCAGAAAAAAAACAAGGGATAGAGGACACAGACAAAAGGGAGGAGGTAAAACGCTGGTTAGTACGATACCTTCTGACTGTGATGGCTTGAACTTGGTGAGAATCGCAATGTCATCTTTAAAAGGAAAAAACACTTCAGTAAGAACCAGAAGTAAAATTCACTTTAACATGAACCCATTTCATAATTCTCCTCTATCCTTTACAATACAGCCACCATATAAAACAGAAGAATAAGCCCTGGACACCAGACACTGTGACCTAGACAGAAAGCGTGGTGCAGGCTCCTCTTGGAACACCAACATTCACCTTTTTGTCCAGGCACCTTATTCAGCAACACAAACAAGGATTCCACTTTTCCTTATCAGCAGCAGGGAGGACCATCGTAGTTTCTACTAGCCAAGAAAACTCTAAAATTCTAAAAAATTTTTTAATTCTTCATTAAATTACTGCTTCATTTCTAAAGATGGGAGTAAAACAATAATATTCTGATAAAATTCCATATTTAGGGTATGTCCTTGTTCTTCAACACTACATGCTTTTATGTATACAAACAGATCTAGAAATAGCTGCACGCCAAGAACAACAAACAAGGACACTTACAAAACTAAGTGGCCCTTTATTATAAAATTTGTTTGTATAAATTGCAGAAACTTTTTGAAATGTTTTTTGTTCAAAATTAACTCCAGTACAACTCCATGACTATTAAAACTCACTATTTTTTCAGAAATGTATAATTTTTGCATTTGCTCAAATCACTGGGCTTTATGGGAGTGCACATATCCTAGCTGAAAGAAATGCCTCTTTCCCAATGTAACTGAAGTCTTCAGCAGCCTTACAATTCTTCACACAGCTATTTGTAACTCCTTAAACACACATGCCTTGGCAGTGTGCACGTTACTGTAAATAAGCAAGCTTCATATGGCCTATAATTCTGCAGTGTAAGACAACATATGCTGTCCCAAATTACACCCAACCGCAGGGCAACCTACTTAGAAACTTGTGGTATGCCACCCCTAAGAATTACAGACCATTTCTACTTCAATTACAGACCCAAATGATCAGAACAACAGTAACCCACAACAGAAATCAACATTCAGTACTGAAGACTGGAGAATATAATCAAGACTGATTTCATCTCTTAAAATATAAGTAGTTTACTCACAAAAAAGGTACCTTCGTTATTGTAATCTTATGATTTCTGTAACAAGAGTAAAAACGGCTTCTTGTGTAATTAAACAATTAGAAATTCTATAATAGTTTAAATTTGTTCACAGTGCCGGAATCACTTTGTTTTTCTACATGGCAAAAGTGATGAGTTAGGAAAAGGTAAAAGTACATGTGCTGTTGCAAATAAGTAATGATGGCATTGGGAATCAAGGCCTCCCATAGACCCTATTTTCTGATAAAAGCTGCAGCAAGGTAAACAGCACCAAAAAACAAGCTGCACGTTCTCCAGGAGAAATGCAACCTGTCACAGGTCATGTCCTGGTCACAACAGTGGTGCCTCAACTAGGCAAGTAAAAGCCCAGGACACAGACCTAATGACAGGACTTCTCACTCAACGACTGGTGCACTTTGAAGAATGATTTCAACTTCCAGCACTCTACTAGATGCAGAAGAAGCACACTCCAGAGGACACTGGCATCTGGCCTTCAAAGCCATACGAAGAAGTCTGCCTTGCTAGGGAGAGAAGGTTTTTTCGCCATACAGGTGTGGCTGGACTGTGCTACTCATATTTGGAAGCCAAGGAAAAAATCCTTGGTTTTTTTGATTACTAGCATAGTCACAGCCATGGATGCTCTAGCCCCTTTAACTGCACCTAATCCCCACTTTCCCTGGAAGATGACAATCCTTTTACTTCAGCATCCTCAGTAAGTCCAAGTCTGCTGGAAGATGGCAAAGAAAAAAGCTTGTCTGATAACGCTGCACTTGAAGTACAGCTGAGCACACTGCATCTGGTGTGCAGATGCTGCAGCCTGGCACAGGTCAGAGCAACTCCGCCTCAGAAAACAGAGTAAGAGAAGGCTTTTAAGTTTTCCTTTCTTCCAACTTCTATAACCCTGATTCATCTGCACCAAGTACAGTTCTTGACAGATTGTTTACACCAGTAAAAATGTTTACGTATTAGGTACTTCTAAAATCAGGTGGCAGATAAAGAGACATTTCTAGGGTTCAAAATTTTTGTTTTGCTACTAAAACTAGAAAATCATCTGCATTTGCACCTAAGACCTCTGATAGAGTTATTCCAAAGTAAGTAATGCTACTTACTTAGCAGCAGTAAGACAGTATTAATACTGATTCTGCTATTTCAGTATTGTTTCCAAAATACTGCTTTCAATTATTTCTGCAATTTTCTTAGACACAATAACAGCATCCTTTTCAGCCAACAAAACCAAGCAAAGAGCTTTCAGACCATAGACACTGTTCTGCATATATCTGACGTATTGGCATATTAGTTTATACACATGCCTATCCCTAGAGCAAAATTTTGATGGTCCAGGTAAAATGAAAACAAATAAACCACCCAAAACCGTAACAAATCCTGAAACTAATACTGCAGTTGTTATGAAGTAGCTACTTTGCACTATGAAGAAAATTCCCAATATTCATTTTTAACATGCTACAAAAGAAAATGTTACTCCTAGATGTCTTGAAGTTACCATCTTAATAAACCCCCTGCCATTATGGATCACCTGGCCTGGCTGACAGAAAAGAGAAATCAGTTACTCCTTCCAAGTAAGCATCATAATGACTATTGCAAGTGCTTCCATATCTAAGGAAAGCAGCTTCACTTATCAACTAAACTTATGCACATACTGATCATAGCCTCCTGAGCTGGATGACAGAGTTGCCACAGGGAACTGGAGACCCGCCTAGCTGACTTCCGAGAAACCAAAATAAGGTTATTACTCCAGCTGGCATTGTCTGAAGAGTAATAACTGTGCTGCTGAGCCAAAGGTTCAATCTTAAATAATGCCTGAAGTGGTGATTCATGCATACACAGAGATGCCCCTAAAAATTTAAAACTATTTAACAGTGAAAATATTCTCAGTGAATCCAAGAAAGTCTATTGGAAATATTTTGAAAGAATTTTATTAGTCCCTTAGAAGAAAGAAGATTGCATTCAAGCATAGGCTGCTTCACTGACATTAATTTTCTTCATGTGTTTTATTATTAAACAAGCACTTCCAGAAAACAAGTATTTATCAACATATCGGAAGCAGAAGAAAAATAACTCCTTAATATAGGCATAAATTTGGAAACCTGTTCCTAACAGTAAGAAAATCTCATTTAGCATTTGGAAAAGACATGAAGTCCTAAGTCCTAATCTCTAGTATAGTAACTGGGTACTTTAAATCAGAATAGGATGTTTACCCTCCACTGCCTCCGTTTTAAAGAGCCACAAAACCACCTTCTCTTTTGATTAAAAGCCACCAGGATAGCAAAAAAGAGAATATATTAAATAAAAAGAGAAGTTGTGCAAATCTGTTTTTAGCAAAAAAACCCACAAGCATAGTGTTGTAACACAGAACTTGAATGGCATTTTAATGCAATTCAGGCGACAACCAACACTCTATCTTACGTACCAGCACAGACAAGACTTAAAGCATGCTGTGAGCACTCAGACCTTCCAGGCATCATCGTTCTGCAGAATGACACACATAAACTGATTAATAGGTTCAAATGCATTTTAAAAAGCTTTTTTTTTTTTTTTAAAGAAAGCTCAGACTAGGAATAGTTGGATTAAGTCAGGTATTTTTAAACTGCACAGCATTTACATGCATGTGAGTAAGGGGGACTAGAATGACAAATAAACCTCAGCAGAACAGGGTGGTAGAACACCAGACTGCAGGAGTTCTGACAGCTCATGAAGCAATAGGCAGTGCTTGTTCGCCTTTAAGAGTATTTATACATTCAGGGCCAGATTTTATTGGCACTATCTGACTGCAGAGGCAGGCACACAGCTCCAGCAACGGCCTTGCACATCCATGAAAGTGCGAGGTGCTCTCACCTCTCCTTCAAGATAAAATGAAGAAAGAGGAACTGCGGGATTGTTTTTCATCACAGCCCAATGGAACCACGAGCACTTCAAGAAGTGTTAGGCACAGACTTGCTTTCCTAGTGTGCCCAGAGATACACTGAACATCTCACAGCACCATTCATTAATGCATTTCTCCAACTTCCACTAAAATCACTGATGTAAACCCTTAGGCAACAGAGTCTCCAATTTCTTTCCACATTTGCAATACACAAGTGTCCAAAAATAGTGGAGGGCCCAGTGCACTGGTCATTCTGTGCATACACATTACATTCCTACCCTTGGATGAGAGATCTTCTTATAGATGTTGTAACTGAAAAGGAATACACAAACTAGGAAACTAATGATGCAAATATAGCAATAAATTTTTTTAAGATCACCTCGAATTTACTATCCTCTGGTGATATTCCCCAGTTTCATGTTATCCAGATATTTAATTTCAGATGGCCAATTTAAAATTTCTGGTCCTTTATGCTCTACCTCACTCAATACTCTTCTGGTTATGCTTCCAATGAAATGCATCACTGGAAGTTTTGCCAGTGTATTCACCAGGTATTTAATTTTCTCACATTAAACAACATAAAAATATACCAGTATAGGAAGATGTTTTATAACCAAATGTAAGATTTACAAGAATTGCAAGAATTGGCATTTTTGTCCAAATTACTTAAAAAATGATGGAATAACTTTGGAATTCCTATACTGGTCCCAAAGAGAAACTGTTCCTATCAATCAAGAAAATGATCAGGGCAATGGACCATGGTTTCCATCGCTTAAAGTTTTTACTTAAGCACCAGTCAATTAACAGAATTGAAGTAGGCAAAGTGGTTTGAAGAACCAAGTGGCATGAAAACCACATCTGCTAGCCATTACTTGTTGGCATGGTATATTTCTAGCACACTATAAATGGTGCAAACATAGACTTTCTGATTTCCTACACAACAGTTAAGACAATTCCTTTGAATAACAAACTACAGGGGCCTTTCTAATTTAGGGCTAGTGCAGAAAATGAAAGGACAACCATCTGCATCATGAGTCCTGCCCATATGGTTTGCTAGGGTTCTGCTGTCTTGCCAAAGGCCTCAAATTTCATATTTACCCTTGTAAGCCAAGTAAAGAAGATGAGAATCCCCTTGGGATTTCCAGTTAGAAGACTGCACTTCATGCAAAGATATACTCACTTCCTTAAAAAAAAGCATTTGGAACTTCACCACATCTACTGGTCCTCACTGAGAGCCGCTGGGGAACAAAGGCATGAACACCACAGCTTTGACAGCTTCGGGTTTCGATGAAAACCACACATCTATACAGTATAATCCAAGTAAACAAATCCCAATAGACTCAGCTCCTCCCACAGTGTTTAATCTAACACAAAATGTTATAATTGTTACAACAAAATACACAGTGTTACACAATATGTAACCACACACACAAGGTTTAATCAATAAATAATTCCTGAAAAATAACTGCAAATCCTTCCATAACTATGTTATAATTGCAAGAACTATCCCTAGCAATACAGCTCAAGGACCTTCCTTCCCCTTTCTGCATTTATACACACATGCACATGGAAAGCTATCACCAAATACAATAAAATTACTGCAAGATAAGAAAATATAACCTGGTAATTACACTGCTCTTTGGTTCAACCCCCAGATCACAATAAAAAACTAGTGCAAAAGTTCACTGCATTATTACCTTGCCTCTTAACATCTGATCCCATTTTTACGTTACCTGTACCTTCTTGATGACATATTTAGGTTAGATGACTATTTGTCTCCGCCACATGCATATGCAACTCATTGGTTTAAAGATACTAAATATGAAGACAGTGGTATTTGCTTTCTTGGTGTTTTTGTTTGTTTGTTGTTTGGGTTTTTTTTTTCACAAATTATATGCCAACAGTTCTCAAGCACGATTTTAAAAGCACATTTCCAGCAGTGCCCTTATATCTTATCCTAGTGTTTCCTTGTATCACAGTAATTATTCAGCCTTTGTACACAAAGGTTTAAGTGTACTTCCATTTTATAATACATTTATCAGTTTATTTCTGTAGGGAACACCTCAGAACAGCACACCAGGCAGTGCCTTAGTTGCAAACTGATGGAGAGGGAATCAGCAAAAGAATGTAACTCTACCTTACACCAGAAGAGAGGCTGGTGGCTTTCTTGGTGTTTATTTGGCATTCACAATCCAGAACCTCTGACCCCCCCCACTGAGCCAAACCATTCCTCCAGGACTTGTCGTGAGGGGGAGACAGCTGCAGAGCATTTTCATTCATCTTCTCAGCAAAAAGTAAGTCACTTGTTGCGAAGAGACTAAAATGCTTTCACCTGTGATGGCAGGGCCATCACTCAATTCTGCACCTGAGGGATCTTAGAGGTCTTTTCCAACCTTAACGATTCTATGAATCCAGCTGTATTTCCCAGCTTCCCAAAATGTGGCCTGAATATCCCACATAATTGCTACTGGGTTTAAATGGCATGCATTGAACTTAATGCCTCCTTTGCTACTCACCGAACTGCAGAGAGTGAGTTTAATCTCATATGCAGGGTTCTCACCTAAAATGAAAATGTTGCCCAAGAGCAATTTTCTTTTTTAAACTGACATAATCTTTGGAGAAAAATCCATATTTAACAGCTGCAGTGGAGTTGGGTTTGATGTTTTAATTTTCACATTATAATCACCACAGCTATACACTGATATGATGCAAGCTGTTGGGATGAGTTCCCAAAAGCAGGTTTTCCTACTACAAACAGGAGTTTTCTGTTATGAAGAGGTTTAGCTTCCAATAACCAACCTGTATTTACACTGTGCCCCCACTAAAGAAATTCCACTCAGAAAACAGACATTGGTTGGTCTAAGAGAGTATTTTTTCCCCTGCCTTTTATATTATGAACTATTATCTAAATTTCTTGGACCTTTTATTTCATTACCTAGGAATAAACTTTCAAACAGCTTTCCTCTTAACAACCCCTTTGGTTTAGCCCTGTGGGAACATGATATCCCATGCAATGTTTCCACAAATAGATCAGAAATTACTACATACATTGCGACAGTAATTGGAGACAGATGTAGTCTTGAACAGAGGCCTGTATTTTATGTTACTGGTATGAATTCTGATCAAATAAGTGAAGTATCATTTTATTAAATGACAGCAGTATTTGGCCCTGAATGCTGAGGTATTGCGAGATGCCAACATACTGGCACAAGCAGTTTGCAAGTCATGCCATCAGCTTTCCCTGATGTTTTTCCACCTTTCTCAGAGGTTACACAAGCAAGATGACAACCAGCCTAAGTAAGCCTTTGAATTGAGATCGCTTAGAGCGTTTTGAGTGCAAACCAGGCTCCTGGAAGTTTTAGAAGAGGAGCCATGTGTATAAAGGCAGCATACTTCAAATCATGGCATGGAGCCAACAAGCAAGCTTCCAGAAGACTGGCAGGCTTGGGATATATCCTGCAACACAGCTACTGTAGCATTAACGTGCTGGGGAAAAAAAAGATACTGAAAGTGAACGTAGACATAAATATTCCTAGCAACATATTGCAGTCTTCTTCCTCTCATATTGACATTCCGTTTTTGCAAGTTCAGTTTTCTTAAACTTTAACATTTGAGGTAAATGACACACACCTTCCAACAGAAAGCAAAATCACACACACAAAAGAGGAATTTTTTACCTCACACAGATGCAATTCAGCAGGAAGTCAGAAAGCTTCCTTCAAGGTAAGAGTTCTGGCACACAGGCTCTAAACAGGCCTTAAAGTTAAACTTTCTGCTGCTGGTACAGTCTTGCATCCCCACAACCTGTTTCCCAGCATTCAAGTTAAATAAAAAGCAGTAGTAAACCAGAATTAAATAAATAGGTACTATCCAAATACAAACATGTCTTTAAGGAAAAAAGTAGCAGATGTTTTCTCTCCTGCCTTGCTCCTACTGACTTACACAGGCCCTGCTTGAGCATATCAGACATCTAGAGCCTTAGGAGGCTTTTCCTTAAAGGCACAAAGCATGTGTTTGGATCTACAAGAAGTCCTGCTGGCAATATATGCATACTGTTAACTTTTCTTAACAATAATTTAAGGAAGGTTTTGGGGGTTTTTTAACCTTGAGAGACTTTTGGGGAACAAACTAACAGAAACTTTAAAAAGCCCATATGCAATTTGTTTCTGTTTTAGAAAAGTGGTGAGTTAACAATATTGAACTGAACTAGAACATGATTTCGTATGGAGAGTTACATGCTACTGTACAGCAAATCCTCGTTAACCATCCTTGGACACTGGAACTCCTCAAATTTCCTTATATTCACTATTTATGACTATTAAAAAACCACAAGGCTCATGGGAAAACTGAATACTGTGGAATGAAGTTTACAAATCTGACTTCATAGAATCATTCCCTAAATGGGAATACTTTGTGTGTTCTGTAAATATTTTTTAGTGTCAAGGTACTTCAGAAGAACAACCCATGGAGAGAGCAGCTCAGTCCAAACACTTTTCACTGCTCCCAGGCACTGGGATGGGCGATGACTCAGGTCTCTCACATCCCCTTTGGAATAGGATCACTGGCCAAGCGGCTGTAATATCCATCTGCTCCAGTTCCTAAGAAGCCTGCCAGCTCTACCAGGCCTTCCCAGAGAGGGCAAACCTTTGTCTGACACTTGCTGTGGATGCCTGCCTCCCCACAGCCGGACACCCCTCCTTGCTGTCACTATAAAGAGCTTATTTTGGGTAATTTCAGAGTCAATAGTGCCATCATACCTCTCTGAAACAAGACTGCCAAATATTTTGAAAATCATGATTTGCCACTAGTGCTCATAGTGTTTTAAATGGCATTATATATGTTTTTCTAAAAAACACAGTGTAGTCAAGCTGTGAGGGGGAACATATAACCTGAGAAGCCAACAAAAGGACTTTGTGCTTCTTTCCTGCTTTAAGATTTTCACATCTAGGACTGATGGCAAAGCATTATTTCCAAAAAAAGAGATCTTTTTCTAGGTCAGCATTCTCCTTTTTTTTTTTTTTTTAAAAAATCTATACAGTTTCATTCTGAAAATATCAACATGCTCTCTTACATCTGACTGTTGATTCACGTTGCCAGGTGAGGTGCTGATAAACACACACTTGTGTCATGTTATTTTACAAAATCCTAATATGATCACATTTATTATAAATAATGACATACCATACTGACACGAAATGGAAACAGTAACCTCGCTATAGCAAAAAAGCAAGGCCCTGACACGAATCCACTGGCCACACATCCCCTGCCGCAGGGTCTATCCAAAGCTGAAGGGTACCAGCGCATCTGGTAGAGAGCGAGGGGGAAGAAGGGTGCTCACACCTTCCGAAGTGAGGTGACCCGGTCTGCTCTGAGCCTTCTTGTAAGGGCAGCCTCAGCTGCTGGAAGGCAGCGCCCGACCCCAGCTGGTGCTTCGGCGGAGGCTGAAAGTTTGCTGTCCGGCAAAGGGACATGTGTACCTGCTGTGTCTTTTAAGATAAAAATCAAGCGGGTTCTCTAGCTTTTGCTCTTGGCAGGGTGCTGATGTTAGAAGCTTCATTTTCAAGGTTTATTTGGGGATTATACAGATCTAATCATAGTTTGATCATGCTCATGGAAAAGTGGTTTTGCTCTCAAGTGGAAGCCGAAGAATTAAAAGCTCGATGCAGGAGGGGTCAGGATTCATCCGCGATCAGCCCCATCTCACAGACGCCGGCCTGCAGACCCTGGGGAGGAACCAGAGCTCCCCAATGCCCCACACCACGCTCGCCTCCGCTGCCTCCCACCCGCGCCGCTTCCATGGGCCCCGAGTCACCGCTGGGCAGGAAGCGCTACCGCACCCCGGGGGGCAGAGGCGGAACAGAGCCGCGATCCCCCTTTTCCGCCCTCTCCTACCGTCCGCCGACAGAGCCATCTCGATGAGCGTCTCATTTGCTTTCTTCCCCAAGCGGTTCATGGTGGCCGCCTTTCCGCTGCTGCTGGGGAGCGGCTGTGCAGCGGAGCCGTGACTCACGGGCTGGGCGGCCGCCTCATGCATGCGCACTGCCCGCGGAGGCGGAGCGGCACCGCGCACCGGGGCGGGGGAGCCGCGGGAGCAGCCCCCGAGCGGGCGCGGTCCTCGGGGCCCAAGCGGGGCCGTGCCCGCGGGGGGAAGAGCAGGAGATCGAGGGATGGGCTGGTCCTATACGGGACGACCCCAAAAATTACGCAGTGTGCCTGAGAGCAGGGTCCATGACATGCGTGATGTGGGCTCAGCTGTGCCGACTGTGTCCCCTCCCGAGCTGCTTGTGCACCCACAGGAGCAGAACGGACCTGGACGCTGCCCAAGCATTGCTTGCTCAGCAATATCTAAACCAGCCCTCTGTTATCAACACTGTTCTTATCACAAACCCAAAACTTAGCCCCATAAAAGCTGTAATGAAGAAATTTAACTCTTAACTCGTGAGGCTCCATGCACAGCTGCTGTCCCTACTCCTGGAGCTGCTACCATTGCCATGCCTCTAACAGCCGTAGCTTCTCATCACTTCCTTCAATCATCTGAGACAGTTTCCAACAATCTTTGTTCAGCGCATGTATTTAATATTTTTTTTGTTTCTTAATATAAACTCAGTCATAGTTTCAAATTAACTTTTTGTATATTCATCTTTTGCTACCTGAGTAATCATTTTATGCACCAAACTGACAGGGAGTTTTGTTACTTGGGCAACTGTAACACAACACCACTTTCATGACCAATAAAAATTCATGGAATTCTTAATAAAAAGTTAATCAAGTCAGTCAGTTGAGTTGCTGTGCTTGTTTTCGGATCTATACACAAAACTAAGCCTTTATTTGTGCAGCCTAACTGCTTCAAGAAGTGTATTTTTAGTCAGAAGCAAGACCTAAAAATGTGTCTGGTTGCTTTCCAAAGCCTAAAATGTTTAGTTGGGGTTTTAATGTCCCAATGCAGGATGGTGGAAACAAAGAAGTTGGGTTTGGTGCACCAAAAGGTGCCCTGAAACAGCTTGTGACTGCATACAGTGCATCAGGTCACAAGGCTCCGTTTAAGAGCTGTATGTCTAAGCCTTTAATTTCCTCCTAGCAGTACATATCTTGGATAAATGCTTTTATGCCCACAGAAGATGCAATTAGAGTTGCTATTCAACAAGAGCCAGAAACAGCAAGAACTGCCATGGTCATTGCTCAGTTTTCCTCCTAATTATACGCTCGTGCTTCCCAGCTCCACCCAGCAGTGAACCCAACCATACCTAAAGCTGTGTAACTACCCCAGCCAGAACGCCAAAGGAGATTTTACTGGCCCCTGTAATTGAACAGGCTGATAGTGTGTCGAGGCTTTGTGCAAATTACACAGTGGCCTGTGGTAGGGATGGGACAGAAGGATGCTCTTCCACAATGAGGGATCTGTGGCGGCGCACAGGAGGTCTGTGCAACACCAGCATTGAATTTTCTTGCCTATCCAGAGTCAAACCAGCCATTGTCTGACTCGGTGGTTTCACAGTTTGCCCAAGTGATCTAGGACCACACTTCTTTCCAAGGGCACACACCTTTTTTCCCTCCCACCTTCCAGTTTCACTCTGAATAAGGAATGCTGATAAGGTGATGCATGACTTATGTCAACCTATTAAACCAAATTATCATTTTGTGGGTTTGAGTTTTTTTGGGATTTTCGGTTCCACAAATCACTGCAAGCTACAGGTAAGACCAAAATAAAGGAAGAGATGGGGAACCACGCAATGGTAGGACCATTTAATTCCTAAAATATTAATACAGTAGCCAGGTACACTGTAATATTTTTGCTTTTGGAGTTCAAACACTATTTCTAACACAGTGCATACATAAACCAAAAAATAATAAAATATCTAGAAGGCTGTGGGTAAAGCTAGCAAGCATCACCAAAATTGCTAGCAATGAATACACTTAGCATATTCAGCAGCCAAGAGTAATCCTTTGTGCTGAAGGACAGCAGGTAGTTTGTAGCCCTTATGAAGTCTTCCTTTCCATTGATTGGCCTTTTCCAAGGCATAGTTTTTAGGCCTTCATATTTAAAAAAAAATATTGAACACAGAAAACTGGTGGGATTGGAGAACAAGATTTCAAAGACAACTCAGTGCCTATTGTTGTCTCAGGTAAATACCCCAAGGCTGTTAAAAAAAAATTCTAACATACAACATGGGATGCCAACTTTTAAAATTCCATTTAGAGGGTTCTCTAAAACTTTTGGCATGGGAGCATCTTTGAAAGTATAAGCTGAGTCTTAAATCATGTGGAAAATTGAGCTTTTGTGTCTATCAGCTAGATGCTCTAAAAAAAAATTTCATTCTTTATCAGTTGTCGCAGTGACCGCTCTCTTCAGCCCGGCCAGCACCTGCGGTGTGCAGCAGGAGTGGGAAGCAGCCGAAGGCTCGAGGCTTTAAAGCTGCTCCTCTGGAGTTCAGCTCTGCCCAGGGGAGCTGAAGCCCCAGGTGCTGTGGCTGTCAGCAGCCCCGACGAGGAAGAGGATAAAAAGTTGCGGGTAGGCTTGCCTTTGGATATAGTTTCAGGTTTACTGCCTCAACGACCCCCAAGGAGCACAAGCACAGATCTGATCTGTGCAACAACTTATAAAGGGAGGTGTTACAGTGGGGATGGCCAGACAGGGGACCAATAGGGGTCTTTGGGGGAGGGATATGGACCGGGATAGACATTCACACGGACCAATAGTCTCGAGGGGTGGAGGGGAAGAGGGTCACATGCCCCAATGGGGCGTCCAGGTTTAGGGGATTTCCAAGAGAGGAGGTACCCGAGGGGGCAGGGTTTCAGGGGACTGACGGGGACCATATAGGGGTAATTAGGGAGGGCTTGGGTGACAGACACAGAACAGTCCAGAACTCCGGGAGGGGTTTGGGTGATTGATAGGGAAGGTGCCAGAACAAGGGGAGGGGATAACCATATTGGAAGCACCGGGGGAACAGCTTGGATCTGGGGCAGACCAACCGGGAGTAGTAGTGGGGAAGGTAGGGACGAACCATTAGGGTACAAAGAACATACAAAATACAATAAAAACATCACATCACCACAATCAGTCCTCTAGGAAAGAATCTGATATACAGCTTTTGCATTTACCACTTGTGGACCTACCTGTAAGTTGTTCAAATAACTTATGCTTTCAGGATTCCCTCTGCTATGTATGTCATATATCCATGTTGGAGTCTCAGAAGGTCTTTAACAAGTTTTACATATATATTCAGAGATTTAGTAAGTTTTGAAATCACACTGTGAATACAAGTCAGAAATACTGAAACATAAGTTTGAAACAGAGACATGAGCAAAGAGGGAAGTGGTGTGTCTCCTTCCCAGCCTTCTCAGCCTGCTCTTTTTCCACTGATAGCTGAACAACCCCATGGATGTGTTTGCTGTGTTGTGAGATTTCAGCACATGTGCATCCCAGAAACTAATGTTGCTGCCTCTGATATTTTCAGGAGTGTGCTTTGTCAACCAGTTAAAGGCTGTTGAGGATTTCTAGTTGAAGAGCTAACTTATTTGTTTCCCTGTCAATTAGCTCTTTAGAATATAAGTAATAATATAATTTGGAAAGAGATTAATCATTTGGGCGCCTGTAAGACCTGATGCCAAAAAGGCTTAGAAAGGTAAAGTGGGACTTAGATGGAAGTTAGGTACCCAAATCTATCATTATAATAGCCCAAACTGCCATTCACTTATTTTTGGGGTTTGGTGGGACTTTTTTGTTTGTCTGTGGGTATATTTTTTGTTTGTTTTGCAGTTTTTTATTGGGTTTTTTGTTGTTGTGTTTCGGGGGTTGTGGTGTGGATTTTTTTTAATGCACAGGGCGCACAGTTTCTATATCCTAGTGTGCTTGTTTTGCACGGCCTGTTTTTTGATAGCAGAGGGGCCACAGAGGTGGCTTCTGTGAGAAGCTGCTGGAAGCTTCCACCATGTCCAGCAGAGCCAGTCCCTGCTGCCTCTGAAGATGGACACGCCACTGGCCAAGGCTGGCCCAGTTAGAGAGGATGGTAATGCCTCTGTGATGACAGATTTAAGAAGAAATCAAAACAAAGTGGGGCACAGTTTTTCTCCTAGCCAGAGAAGGGGAGGAGGTGAGAACATGTGAGGGAAAACAACAATGGAGACACCAAGGTCAGTGGAGAAGGAGGGGGAAGAGGTGCTCCAGGCACCAGAGCTGAGATTCCTCTGCAGGCTGTGGTCAGGACCATGGTGAAGCAGCCGTGCCCCTGCAGCCCATGGGCATCCGAGCAGGATGCAGAGATCCACCCACAGCCCGTGGGGGAGGTGCCCATGCTGGAGCGGGTGGATGCCTGGAGGAGGCTGTGATCCAGTAGGAGACCTGGTGGAGAAAGAGGGCTCCTGCTTCCAAGCTGGAGCAGCCTGTCCTTGTCAAACCACGACAGTTTTTTCATGCAGAATGCAGACATTGCTCCTGGTACCTCTCACAAAAAATTATCATGGTTTAACACTGGCCAAATGACAGGCACCCACGAAAGTCGCTTGCTCACCCTCCCCTGCCACAGCTGGGCAACGGAGAGAAAAAAATTTAATGAAGGCTTCATGAATTGAGATAAGGAATGGGAGAAAGCACTCAAAGGGCAAAACAGGCTCAACTTAGAAGTATAAAGTGAATTTATTGCTAACAAAATCAGATGAGGATAATGAGAAGTAAAATACGCCCTTAAAACCGCCTTTTTTTTACCCCAAACTCCTCCCTCCTTCCCACTGACAGCGCAGGAGACAGGGAATGGGGGTTTTGGTCAGTTCGTCACCTGAGATCTTCCACTGCTCAGGGAGAGAAGTCCTTCCCCTGTGAGACCGTGGGGTCCCTTCCCACAGGAGACAGTTCTCTGTGAACTTCTCCAGTGTGGCTCCAATCTCACGAGCAGCAGTCCTGCCAAAACTGCTGCAATGTGAGTCCCTCCCAGGGGCACACAGTCCTCCCAAAACTGCTGTGGTGTGGGTCACTCTTCCACGGGGTGCAGTGCTCCAAGGACAGGCTGCTCCAGCCTGGAAGCAGGGGCCCCCTCTCTCCACTGGGTCTCCCACTGGATCACAGCCTCCTCCAGGCATCCACCTGCTCAGGCGTGGGCACCTCCCCCACGGGCTGTGGGTGGATCTCTGCATCCTGCTTGGATGCCCATGGGCTGCAGGGGCACGGCTGCTTCACCATGGTCCTGACCACAGCCTGCAGAGGAATCTCAGCTCTGGTGCCTGGAGCACCTCTTCCCCCTCCTTCTCCACTGACCTTGGTGTCTCCATGTAGTTTCCCTCACATGTTCTCACATCCTCCCCTTCTCTTTATCTAATTCAAACTGTGCCCCCACTTTGTTTCAATTTTTTTTTCTTAAAAATGTTATCACAGAGGCATTACCGTCATCTCTAATTGGGCCAGCCTTGGCCAGCGGCATGTCTATCTTCAGAGCCATCAGGGATTGGTTTTGCTGGACGTGGTGTAAGCTTCCAGCAGCCACCTCTGTGGCCCCCCTCCCCTACCAAAAAGCCAGGCCGTGCAAAACAAACACATCTAGGCAATAACATCAGTTAAAGTGGGAGAGCACAGGACAACTACTGTGAGTGAAGGGGATCAGCCTCTCCTGATGTCAGGCTGCCACACCAGGCAGTGGGCTGCTGTAGGTGTGGGGAGGGAGCAGCCAACTTGGCAGGAGACAGGGATGGATGAGGTACTGTGTGCTCACCTGTGGAGGTTGTTGCTGCAAAGAAAAGAATGTAATAGCCACTGTCGGAAGAGAAAGCCCAATGGAGATGGCAGCTTGTCAGTGTTTCAGTCTCTGCTCCACAAACTCTTCCTGCACATTACTCAGTGGCTGTTTGAGATCTGACTCTTTCTTCCCATTACACACGGTTCCTCAGGGAAACCTGGCTGCTTGAACACCATGGTCAGGGGCTCAGAAATACAGCAAGGCTTGCTGATGGGCATGTGAATTTGTGTATTGAGAGACAGCTGATCCTTTGTGCCTGCTACCGCACAGCCCTAAATAGCCATCAGGAAACGGAAAGGGAGTGTCATAAAGAACTGTGCTGAGAGGCGGCAGAGTACCAGCACTTCTTAAAGGAAGTAAGAAGTTTAACTAAGCATGCAAAAGTTCATCATTAGTCACTACATTTTTTTCTATGTCTTCACGTTTCAGTCAGCTGAAATTGCGGAATGCAGTGCAGACAGCCATAAGCACCTATGCTGTCTAAACAAACAGATGACTTTACAGATACGTGTTTTTCTTGGCCAGTTACTACACATTGACAATAGCAGAACTAAACTCAAGTACTCGGTTTGCACTGTCCCCAGGCCAAGGAAAGCGCACGGGCGTGGTCCCAGCTCAGCCGAGCCGCGTCCCAGCCGTGCTGACCGCGGGGCGAGCAAAGGCGGAGACGCAGGGACCGCTGTGTGCCCTCTGCGTGAGCAGCAGCGGCTCGGAGGGAGCTGCTGGACATCAAGGAAACCTTAACAGCAGCCTGCATCCCCTTTCGGGAACAGACAGGCATTTTAGTTCTTAATCTCGCAGTTACATTCCCTTAACTGGATAGCGTGGTTTACAGCCGCCATCAAAGCCTTCTTAAAGCGATAATTCAAAGAAACCACCCCCCCCCCCAAAAAAAAAAACCACCCAAACCAAAACCAAACAGCCCTCCCAAAAGACCCCACCAAAAAAACCCAACAACCCCCCAAACCAAACCAACCCCCCCAAAACAAAAACCAAACCACCCGTCGTGCCCCTTCCACCCCCCCCTCCAAAAAAAAAAAAAAAAAGTAATCCTACAAGAAAAAAATACTTTTATGTGTTTTGGGGAGTGGAGAGAAATAATCTGTTTCTTGCTGGTAGAGAGATTCTTAAGGATGGTTGAATATGTACAAAATCTGTTCACTAACAAAGTGTGAGGCTTGATACTTTGCTCTCGTCATGTCGCCATGGACATAGTTCCATTGATTTTGCTATACTACTCCTAAACTACATGAGTGAAGTTCAGCGTTTAATTTTAATGGGCTGTGCACTGATAGGTAAACTCACAGAACAGGTTACCGAATCGGGTGGGGTTAGGAAAAGGCCACTGCATCAGTTCTGGCACTTAAATCACAATGTTAAGAAATTGCATCATCTTAATAAATTCCTGTGTCCTTCTGGTGAAATCATCAATATTTTCACTTGTCCTTTTATAGTCAATTTGCTTTCTCAGGGTTTATTGCCCTCTGGTGGTGATAGTCTTTTCTCCTGTGACAATAGGGATGCTGACATCTCATGCTTCATTTTCGTTTTAATCTGTTGTCTGTTGGTTATCCCAACGTGATAAATAGATAAAATAAAGTCAAATTACGTTATTTTTTTAACACAGAGGATTGTAGAGTGAGTAAAGGAGGCCGATGTGTGAAAGCCAGAGCACTGAAATGATGCGGGGAGCTCAGCAGCTGTAGCAAAAATATTAATAAAATCAGTTCAGTTCAGTGTGCAGTAATCACCTTAGACAGTAATGCAGAACTGAGTGATAAAGATTCCATAAAAGTACAAGAGAACGAAAAACCTGCAGTTGCATATGAGATACACACAAAGATTCTGTCATCACAAGTAAATTTTTGTTAACCATAATTTCTTGTACACAGCTTTTAATGACTTGTACATATCTCATAAATGCTCATTTTAAACTGTCCTTGATTACGTATTTTATTACAAAGTGTATTGAATGATATCAAGAGATCAGCTTTTTTGTAAAAAATTCTATAAAAAGGTAAAGCCCTCAGTATGCATATTAGTAAGTTACTATTTACTGTTTTCAAGCACAACTTATGTAGCTGGCAGACTGGTGATAATAATAGAAATAATAGTACAAATGATTGTCTATTCACAAGGGCAGTATTGAGTGACCATGTTCTTCTCTGCTGTTTATAACATTCTCCATGAGGAGATGACAGTTACAGCAATTGTTTTAATATGAGCATTAAGAAAATATTTCACATTTGCTGTTATAAATGACTGTTAAATTCTGTATATTTGTTAGACCTATATGTGGTTTTCAAAGCTTCCATTCATTGCAGTGCACATATATAGCACTCCTATAAACAACTTAAATGAAGGAAAAATCCTTTCCATGTTGGCTTCTTGGATATCAAATTATCAAGCTACATATATCTCTTTTCAGCTCATCTTCTTGAGTAGACTCTGCAGCTTAACTCCAATGCCTTGACTGAAGGTTTTCATTCTTTACAGCCTCATGCAGCTTCCAATTTTGACCTTTTTTTCCATCAGTCCCGTTCTCCTTGTCCCATGCAAAAGCAGAGAGATTAAACTGTAAAGGCCTCTATCTTACAGTGGTCTAGGCATAGGTTTACAGGTAACACTTCTAACGAGAAATTAGTGGAGATAGATGGGCCAGAAAAAAAAAGTGCAATTTTCTATGGTGATTAGATACAAGGAGAAAAATAGCATTCCTAAGAGCAAGCAAGATGAAGGTGTGTAGGGCTATCTGTCTCAGGGAAGCCTGTGGGATGGTCATAGGGAAAAAGGAATGTGACTAAGACGTTTCCGCAATAACCAGCCCTACCCAAACACACAGGTTTTCCCAGCTTCCTGGGGCTGTGCACTGGCTGATACCATCTCACAACACAGCTGTGTGCTTCAAGGGGCTGTTGTCTGGCCTGTGCTGGCCTGTACCCCAGTGGATGTCGAAACGCTGAAGTATGCTGGAAGGCAGCATAGAAGGTAAATTAAATAGTGGGTGATGTCAGCCTTGATCCAGTCTACTCAATACAGTCTTGTTTCTAGTTCTAATAAAACTGGGGAGTGGCAGGTCTTGGTTGCTGCAGCCCTTCAGTTTCCTTCTTGTTTTCACAATTTCTCCACGCAACTGTGTGAGGTACCGTGACTGTATAGTTTCCAGCCTTTCCCCAGTCCCTAGCCATAGCTGATCCCTATCCCAGATCCTGTCTGAGTAATGCAGCACTTATTTCCCCACCCAGGGGGACCATTATGCAGAGTTGTCAGGGCTGCTCCAGCTGGCCTATCCATCCCGTACACAGCTCAGCCTGGGCATACAGATCAGTTGTGTGAGCTCTGCAAACATGATAAGCATCCAGGAGCAGCAGGAGCCGTGAAACACACAAGCACCCTCAGCCACATCAAACAGAATTGTAAGTATCAAGCAAAAGGTAAGGTGACAAATTAAAAAAAAATTATCTAAAAATCAGTACTTTAAGATCAGAAGTATGAATAGTAGGATGATATCAATATAATCTTATAATTTATGTACACATTCTAGACAGAAAAGAGTCTGTGAGGCACAGAGTGAAAAAGAATAGAAGCAATAAATAAGAAAAATGTAATATTAAATTAAAATGGCTATTGGCTGGGAAATATATTTAAAATTTCAGGGAAATACCTAAAAGCCCTCAAAATGCAAGGTGATTCATCTCCTTTCAAAGAGGCCTACCAGTGCCATCAATAAAGTTTCTTTTTTTGCTATTTACCTCTGACTTCAGGTAGGAAAGCCAAAGTGTAACACAAATAGGCCAGCACATAATTCTGTAATATCAGTGGAGCCAATTTTCCATTTGAACATTTTTTCAGTGGCTACCTCTCAGAATCTTAATTCTCCTTTCCTGCCAATTGGCTGAATACATTACACGAGCTATTTATCTCTAATAAAAGTCAAATCTCTTTTCTTGAAATCATTGCAACTTTCCATAATTAATTCATGAGTTCTTATGAATTGTAAATTATATTGTTTAGCAGAAGAAAAACTAGTTGGGCCTTCTAACTATTCCTTCTTGGATATCCATTCAAGTGCATAATAAATGAGGAAGAGTCTCATTTGTCATTTTTTGTTTCTTTCATTTTAAAAGTTCTACTGTTTCATACCAGTTCAAATCTGAAAAGAGGCAAAAATATACTATGGTAGTTACTAATTGTATCATTTCTGAAATTCTGAAATCCTTGAGTCTTACTGTGTTAACTGTTAAAGATTTTTTGTGATTGTTGAATTAATTACTTATCCTATACTTTTGGATCGTTTCCTTTGGGTTATATCTTCAGGTAAGTCAGTCTACTAAAATAGTAGTGTAATAATAGTGTAAAATATTGGTATACCTGTCAAATGCTTGAGATTACTGGGCTTATCCTTATCTTCAAACATAAAAGATGAACAGACAGGTACTTGTTAATAGCCCAATGTATTGTAAAGGAGAGAAAGTGATATTTGTGTAATCTGGTACACAAACTGTGGTACTGCAAGTATGATAGTAGGTCTGTTTTTCAAGAACTCCTGTTGGGTTTTTTCCCAAGCTAGGCCTTTAAGTCTAGAATAACCTTTCATTTTCTTGTATCAAACCTCAGTTTTCTCATGGTTCTTAGCTTCTCAGAGACATAGTCTGGGCTCCACAATTTACAACTGTGCATGGATCAAGAAATGAGCTAGTATAAAACAGACAGCACTTTTTGGCCAGGCTTTTAAAACCGGTCAATTGCACAAGGAGTCAGTGATCATATTTTCCTTCATGCTTTTCCGTGGGTTACTGAAGAAGCTACAGCATCAAGATTTGCTCTTGTAGTGGGCTGATTCTGGCTCTGAATTTGCTCATCCCCTGCCCCATCTGTTCCAAAGGGTGCATTAGGGGAGTCAATGTGACATTACATAGGAGGGATAACACCAGCTTTCCTGAGTCATTTCTACATTAATTAAGTAAAATGATGCTACTTCATTTTTCAGTTCAAAGCACATCTGCGTGTTTTGATAAAAGTCTTGAATTAGATGAATATTCAAAGCAATTTACATTTTGATTTCCAAGCAATCTTTGGAAATAGAAGCAAAGCCCTAGGTCTCTTCGTGTCTCTAAGTACACTAGCTCTTAGCCCATTTTTGCCTGATGTTCCCCTAAAACTTGTCTGACTCAAGTTAATGGAGTTGGCTTATTTAATCTCTTCGCTAAAACTTTTGAGGAAAAGTTTCATAAAAATTGACCTTTCAGTAATAAGTCTGTGGCTTCTGATGTGATTTAATTTTCCTGAGTCTGACACATTGAGAACTAAAATGGAATGACATTTTTTAGAACTGTCAGTAATAGCTGCTGTTATCAGTCATGAGCAAGCGAGGCACCATCTGAGTCAGCTAACTTTGCCTTGGCCTGCCTAATTGTGCCTTTGTTTCTTCATTTCCTTTGTACTTTCACAAAGTAATGAAGTTCTTAAGCGTCATCCCTCCATTTCTGTTTGTAAAATTGATATCCTCCCCACTCATTTCCTGTCATGCTCAAATGAAAGCTGAAACATGCAGAGCATTTCTCTTTACCTTGTATTTATGAACATCCATGTTATTTTAAAATAATATTTCTGACTGTGTTTTAGTATCTCCATACTACAGCCTTTAATAAATGTTAATGGTCTGTGAGTCCATCATTGTTTTTCTATCTGCATGCCCCAGAACTTACATTCAAAATCTTTTATTCTTCTTCTGCTGTAATGCTTTTTACAGATATCTGATAATCTTTGTTCTGAATTAATTTTCAAGATCCTGCTTTGCTGCTAGATTGGGGCTCATATTCTCTAATACGGTGCAATTGCATATGTTTTCAGAGTCAACAGCAGTTGCAGCACATGCTTTAATCAATCTTTCTTAACACTGATCCTTTTAGCAGCCTTCTCAGACAGTGGAGAATTGACTATTAGTATTGTTTTACTGCGGTACATCTTACTAAATCATACAAGAGAGCTTCCTCCTCCAAAGACCAGCAACTTTAATACAGTCCTTTCCTGAAGCATGGTCAGTGTCCTATGCTGCTTCATGGGCACTTTTTTTACATTTTGAGAAACACGTCTCCTGTATTCTTCCACTTAATTTTTTTCTTGTTGGTGTCATTCATTGTTTTTAGAGCTTGGAATTTTGTAATTCTTTCTATTGCTTTTCTCTCACAAGAAACTCTTGACACACAATTATGTTCCTCACTGTGATAATGTGGTGCATCAAGTGCAGTGACCATGACTGCATGCTGTGTGAGCAGCTGGATTTGAAACTTTACCTGTGTGGATTCCTAACACTGACTGGTTTTAAAACAGATAAAAAACCAGGCCCAGACAGTGATAGGATAAGCATTGTCATCAACTACTCTTCCCGAACAGTTCCCCTTGTCAATACTCATAATTAATTTGATTGAAACAGTCCAGTGATAATCTATCAATTCAAGCTTCAATGATAAAATTATTAACAACAGGAATATTGCTCTGTGTTTTTACACTATACACGTCAGCAGTTGCTTATCTAGCAGGCAAGGACTATGTCAGAAAATAGGGTCTGGGGTGAGCTGTATGAAAAATGTGCAGAGACTGTCCTCAATTTTATGCCATGTTGTGAACTTGGCCAAGTGAGCTTAGCTTTGTGCAACAAATTATTTCCAGTGATACATTTCAAGATGTTATAAATTTGCCAGTGAAATAAGTTGGTTCAGCAGGGTGTAGATGTATCTGAGCCAAATCCAAACAAATGGCTTGGCTGGGGCCTTGTTTTGCTATTTCAAAATGTAACATAACCAGCAGGAACCATGAAGAGGAAGGGGATCACAATTGCCTTAATGTTACAGTCCATAATAGTGATGTATTTAATTCCTGTTAGAGTAACCTGACCTTAACTTAGTTTTTCTTTCCTACCTACATTTGTACCTTCTTATTCTAAAACCTGAACTACCTCATGTACAATTTAATGTCACCCAGATACAAAAACCTAACATATTCTCCTGCTAATTCTTTTCTGATTTTTCACTCTTGTGAATTCAAAAGGCACTGCCTTGATGTGGTCTAGTCAGCCTCGGTCTTTAGCACCTTTGCTTCTAGACTACCTTCCAGCTGTCCTGCTGTGTTGTCAACATGACCAGAAGTAAGACTTTTGTTCTGATGGCAAGAGGCTTATATAAAAATATCTTCCAGTACAGAGCCTGAATGAGACTTAGATAACAGAGCTGGCAGGGTAGTGATTCTTAGATGTGATGGGCACACTTAATAGCTAGGGTTTGTTACCATATATGTCTAAAATACATGTTTAGGTGTTGAAAGTGTAGTTGGAACAAGGAAAAGTGACGGGAAAGACAGACCACAGAACAAGACATTATCTAAAAGTTTTCTTTAATTGAGACTTTTTTTTATTAGTTGTTTTTCCTAATATTTCAGAATGAAGATGTTTTCCTTTCTGTATGTAAAAATATGATCTGAGGAAAACAAGATCTCTCTCTACTTTCCTTCACACTTTACAGCTGTTATTTTGTTCATTTTCTGTTACAGTCTCAGACATCTACATAGAGTTAAATTATCTGTAATCTGAATAATAATTCATGTAGGTTTGCTACCATATCATGTACAGTGTTTTATGTCAGTGACTCACAAACTTATTTTTACCAAGAATTCCTCTGGTATGTAACTTGACTTCCCAGAGCCTTCTTCACCTCTGTTCTCTCTTCTCATCCCACTGGTGCTGCCTAGCTCTTCTTATGTGCCTCCAGATCCCTTCCCTTTCCACTGGATCCTGATATCACCCTTCCTTCCATTCCTCCCCTAATGGGCCTTCCCTCCTACCCTTATGTTTATTTATCATTCTCTTCCCAGCCAGCTTGGAATATATTTTCCTCTTGGAATTCCAGTGCTTTTCCCTTAAGAAAGAGATGAGGGCATGGTAACAGTAAAGGGTTTTTCTTGCTTCTGGCCTTCTGTTTTTCCTGCAGAGCCACATATTCTCCCTTTTCCATCCTAGCAAAACTAGATTTCCTGCTTTCTGAAACTGAGATTGATGTTTCAGTGGATAGATGCTGTCACAGCAGTGTCTCAGTGTCCAGCGTTTTCTCCTGGAGATCAGGAAGTATTTTATATCACCTTTGAATGCACCCCTGTCTCTTTGTCTGTAAGCATTTGAAATTTGACAGTTGAATATATAAAACGTTTCAGCATCAGACTGCTGTGGGTTGTTGCTGATCCTGTCATCCTTTGGTCCCAGCATGGTCCCTTTGGAAGTATTACAATATCAATCAGAGGGAAAAAATATTTATCCATTTGAATCTAATGGTGGTGTAAATTCTATGGTCCTAATCCTAAAATGTTCAGTTTGCCCTTTTTCAGACAAAATTTACACTGAAGTTAATGGCTCAAGATTTTTTTGTTACTATTATAATGCCACTGAAAAAGATAAAACACTTGTCAGAAGCATTTCTTTTTAGATAGCAATGCACTTCTTTCTTAGATGAGGAGAATCAACTGGAAAACAAATATAATTGAGAAGATCTTTAGGCATTACAGGCATTACACAATGAACAGAGATGCTTTTCTGTAAGGGTTTGATATGACAAGTTAGAAATCATTTTCATTTCTTTTAAATTAGCTTCTGACGTTCCCAGAGGTTTTGTCTTGGGTTTAAAAAGCACAAAGCAGAATACTGTCCCCAGAAGAAGATGCTGTCCTATGTAATTTCTTCCTTCTTTGCTTGCAATCAATCATTCTTTCATTGATGCTCATCTTAGGTGCTGCTCCTTGGCTGCAGGACACTTGTTGCTATATGATACCCATGATCATCCAATTTGCTAGGTTCAGTCATCTGTAGATAGGGTCTGGAACATGGTATTTTGATTTGATTTGATGTGAAGAAGTGTGTTCTTCCTTTCCTCCATTGTTAAATGCTTTCCAAGAAGTATTTGTGCTTCGTTTCTGGCTCTGCCAGCACACAGCACTGTGGAAGGGATGGAGTTGCACAGCAGTACCTCATGGAGCTCCCTTGAATTGCTCCTCCTGGACACAGACGAATTAGAAAGATGCACAAAGCTCTTATTTGGGGAACACCCAGCAATATTTTTTGTGTGTGTTTTATCCACCATTTAGACATTCACAGTCACTGACTTTTTTGGATTCAGACCTGGAATAACAGACATATCATTCAAACTGGGAGCCCAACTGTATTTTCAAGAGCTGATGTCAATCATTTGAAGTTGATTCTTTTAGTAAGAAGTTTGCTGATCTTGAGACTTTTTTGTTCTATAAAAACGATTGCTTCTATTCTGACCAAAACAAGAGAGAATTGGCACAAGGTTAATTATGTAAAGCAAGGATATTAACCTGGCAACAGAGAAATGCCAGATTGGCAGAAATGATGAGTTAGAGCTATTGCTTGAGAATATCTCCTACCCCATGGAATCTCTTGCTATTAAACATGTTTTGTTCTATAGACTTGTTGACAACAGAGTAAAGATTAAGGAAAGTGACTCTAATCCACCGGTTTGGGCATCCATCTGGTATATTGGAAAACCAACTGTGTTCTTCAGCCCCACAGGCATAAAGGTTTCTGTTAGAATGGCAGGAGTGAATTATGGATGACTACAGCACACTACAGAAAATTACATTAGCATATGTAACACAGAGAGGGTTAAGTATAATTACACTAGCTGTACACAGCAAAGTGTGGATGAGTCAAAAAACAGTGAGACAAATGCTATTCCTGCTGAATAGCCTTTGTGTGCTTGGAGAAAGAGATTTCAGTCTTCCTTTGGTTTGTATAATGTGAATATTTGCCTGGCATACTTTTTTGCCAGAGACCAGTATGTAGCACAGATGTAGGGTTAATGATCAATTCACATAAGACACAGCTAGGATTCAACAGTTCAGATTTTATATGCCCTGAAATGCTTACAGACTGAATAAAAACTCTTTGCTTCCTTCATATAGTAATATATTAGGTTCTCAGTGGTTGCAGGTTGGAATAGTAGAGATGATCAACGAGTTTGCCACAACTCTATGTTTGTCAGGGAACTAGGGAGAGGAAAATAAACACATGAGAACAGGGAATTTTTGGAACCATAGTAGAAAAGTATCTTAGTGCAGTTCTCAGTCTAGAGTATGTATAGCTGCTACCCTGCCAGCAGAGAGAGTTTCATTTGAAATTCAAATAACTCTTTTTGAGACTTTTATTTAGGACATATTTAAGGCCTTTAAAAAAAATCTTCAGCTTTTGGTTTAAGCTTCAGATAAGATGACTGCAAGCACTTCTGAGTATATAATGTACCTCCATTACCTGTTTCTTGGTGTAACAGGAATATTCACCAACACTTTCTTTGGAAAGGGAAAGCCATTTTGTCAGCAGCAATACAACTTTTGACTGCTAAGTACATCAAAATGAGAGACTTAGGGGTTATGGCAATTAGCAAATGCTGCTGCTGATATAATCCCATAAAACTTGATGCACTTTTACTTTTCTAAAATTTCTATTTATCAGCATATTGAAGGAAGCTGATGTCTGTACATAGCTACAGAAACGCTCTAGAGTCTGAGTGAATTTATTAAACTTACAGTCTTTCCTGTCTCCATTGTCTTAGACTCTGTTTTTCTCAGCAAAAAATAGATTTGGTCTTATCAGCGCTTAACCTTGTGTTTTGTTACTTGTTAGCTAGCCTTGTGTTTTGTAGTTTAATACCTCTTAGATTGCATAACTACCTGATTCTAATTCACCCTGTGAATATTTGCCAGAATGCTTCTATTGTTTCTACATCCCGCTTATACAAGAATGTTCCCTGGTTTCTTTGTGCTGGAAGAAGGTTATTCATGAGCTTAAAGGTGATAGAAATCTTCCTTTTCATCTTTCCTTCTCTCCTCACCTCACAGCCACTGTGATATATTAGTGGAGTGGTTCTGTGAATATCAAGTGTAGAAGTTGTGGGATTCAGCCCTAGTGCTTCCTTCTCAGAGTAATCCAGCTGTACATAGTAATCTTGCTGAAATTAATTGCTTACTGGAGCGAGAGCTGTGTGCAGTGTAGGGCTCTAGGTTCTGTCACAGCTCTACAGTTACTATTCATTCTATAAATTAATCTGCGATATTCTTTTAACAATGGAAACTAAATGCATCATGCTAAAATCAAATCGATGCCATCCAGATCAGTCACCAGGGGCTTCTTGATCTCTTTCTATCAAGGCTTTTGTTATTGAGACATTCCCTACAAGCTGTCAAATGGTCCTACTCAATAACAATCAATAAAGTAAGCATCCCTTAAAAATATCCCCAGGGAATCTTTTTAAATTGAACAGGGAGCAATATATCTTTTAGTGTCAATAATGCTGAAAATGTTAATTTGGTTGATTCTACTATGTGCCTTCTCGAGTGATATTCCAAATGCTGTTCTGGGAAGATGACTGCTACTTGAATTCACTCTGTTGCTTTCTGCCTGCTGCACCAGTCTCAAATCTGTAGCAAGGGCTATCTGAGATAGGCTGTATAACAAAAGAGTGTTCTGGTGATCTGATTGCTTTCTCAGCCTTTTAAATCTAACTACTGATAGTGATGCTCTTAAATTAAAATCAGATGGCAAGGATGAATGTGCTGCTAAGATGTTCTCAGATGGCTAACTAATAGAGTCCCTACACGAAGCAGAAATGTGTCCATCTGCTGAGCACAGCATGAGTCTGATTTACTATACTATGCAAAGCTGGTTTAACACTAGTATCAATAATGTAATTTTCTTTATTATATAAAGTGGGTAGAAAAGAATTTTATGATGCAAATTTAGTCTATTAAGGGCATTTCTGTGAATAAATTACACTAGATGTTCTTTTAATTCTTGTTAGCACAGATTTTTTTTCACAGATGTCATTTTTGGGCATTAGACAATTTTTTTTTTTCTCCTGCTGTTGTGAAAGAAGAACTGCAAGTACTGACATTAAACATTTTGGGAAATTTGTTCTGCTCTTTTTATAATAAGGGAAAGCAGTCCTGCCAAAATTCAAACCTTCCAGTGACTTAAATATTTGTTTTACTGTATTATTTTTTAGGTGCTTGATATCAACCTAAATAAACTAATTAAGGGGCTATTTCTGAAGTCCCAATTGCATAGTTTTGCCCTATAATCCTGCTTTTATTTGTTAATTTTTTTTTTTTAATTATATCTGTGGTGGAAACAAACTGACAGTTTTACATGTGACTACTAAAATAAGTTTTCAATATAAATTTGGGTATGAGATTACAAATGCTAATTACTTCTGATTACTAGATGCTCATTTTTGGGTTTGGTTGGGCACCAGAGCAGCCTAGAAATGGTGCATTTTTTTTACAATGAGGGTGATGAAACACTGGCACAGGTTGTCCAGGTCCAGAGGAATTGTGGATGCTCCATCCCTGGAAGTGCTCAAGGTGAGGTTGAATGGGGCTTAGAGCAACCTGGTCTAGTGGAAGGTGTCCCTGCCATGGCAGGGGGTTAGAATGAGAGGAGCATGAGGAGTTTTGACGTCCCATCCAACCCAAGCTAGTCTATGATTCTGTGTCCCAGCCTGGCCTCAGCCCATCCCCATCCCCATCCCCACAGAGGTGCCTGATGCCCAAGGCTGGGGCTGCCCCAGTGCCCTGCTGTTGGCTGGGATGGTAGGACTGGGCTGGCTGCCAAGGATCCCCATCAGGCACCCCGGCCATAGTCATGCATAAGGTGGTTACTTAAACCCCTCTCCTCGCAAGCAAAACACTCGAGCGAGGAAACACCATTTGCAGGAGTGTGGGTGAGCATGGTGCTGACCCAGCCCTCCCATGGCTGGGTGAGCACTGTCATGGTTGGCACTGGCACCTGTGGTCATGCACGTGGTGATGGACACGCTGCTCTGGGAGCCACTGGAAAGCACCTAGTGGGCTCAGACATAGGAAACTGTGTAGATGTCCTGGTTTAACTCCAGCTGGCAACAAAGTACGACAGAGCTCTCACTCACTTCTCCCCCCAACCCCGTTGGGAGGAGCAGAATTAGCAAAAAAACCAGTGAAACCGATTCACTTTAATAACTGAAACAAAGTAAAATTAAATGTATAATAATAGTAAAAATAGTGATTAAAAGAGGGATGGGGGAGAGAGAGATAAAATTGAAGAAAAACAAGTGATGCACAATAGCATTACTCACCACCTGCTTATCAATGCCAAATCCCTCCCCAAACCACAATCAGCCCCACTCCTGAGTAACTCCCCAGTTTATATAGTGGGCATGGTGTGAAATATCCCCTTGGCCAGCTGGGGTCAGCTGTCCTGGCTATGCTCTTTCCTGGCTGCTTGTGAAGAGATGACACTCTGAGAAGTGCTTGACTTACATTAGGCCCTACTCAGCAACGATCAAAACATCAGTGTGTTATTAGCATTAGACTCATACTGAATCCAAAACACAGCCCTCTACAGCTACTAGGAAGAAAATTAAGTCTATCCCGGCCGAAACCAGCACAATATATAAAGCGAAAACACCGAAAGCACCTTGGTGAGTTTACTGCTGTTTGACAGTGGGTGGGCCGCCGTGAGCGGCGAGCCGGCAGGGGGCGCCATCAGCCCGCGCTCCGCGGTGAGAAAGGCCTCATGCTGAGGCGGCAGGAGCGGTGCGCCGTCCCTGGGGCACCGTGAGGGGGCTGTTCCTGTGGGGCACCGTCCCTGGGACACTGTGAGGGGGCTGTTCCTGTGGGGCACGGTCCTGCCTGGGACACCGTGGAGGGGCTGTTCCTGTGGGGCACGCTCCTGCCTGGGTTACCGTGAGGGCGGCGTTCCTGTGGGGCACGGTCCCTGGGACACCGTGGTGGGGGGCGTTCCTATGGGACACGTCCAGCTCGGGCTGCCACTGCCACGGAGTCTTTCAGCTTGGAAAGTCCTCTGAAAGCATCCAGTCCAGCCGTTAGCCCGGTAAATACCTCCAGGGCTGGTGACTCTGCTGGTTCTCTGGGAAGCCTGTGCCAGTGCTTCACAACAGTTTCTGAGAAATTTTTTGCTAATTAAATACCCTTTGCAGGGTAAAACTAAACACTTCTTTTTGGTTTAAAATATTTTAAAGGCCTGAGTCGGCTCAAGGATGATGAGTAATTCTAATTCTAATAGAAGCCCTCTAATCTTGTCACATTTCTCAGATGAGAAGGGAGATGGTTATACCTGAGGAGTGAACACTGACCGTCATTTATGGAGCAGGTGCTGTTTCCAGGAGAGCGGTGAGCAGTGCTGCCGGTGGCCTCGGTTATTTATACTTGCACCAGGGAATGCCAGCGCCTTGACTGTGAGGTGAGATTGCCTTGTGCTTAGTGTGATAAAATAAACAGCCCTTCTGAGAGGGACTTGAGGGTGCTGGTGGATGAGAGGCTGGACATGACCACCCATCTGCCCTTGCAGCCCCAAAAGCCAGCCATGACCTGGGCTGCGTCCAAGGCAATGTGGGCAGCAGGGTGAGGGAGAGGATTCTCCTCATCTGCCCAGCTCATGTGACACCCATCTGGAGTGCTGCATCCAGCTCTGGGATGTCGGTCACAAGGCTTGAAACTTCAAGCTTCTTTTGTTTAAGTAAATATAAAAATAAGTAAAACATATGAAGGCTTCCTTTTCAAATACTTTATGGCCAGGAATGCAGGCCTACATCATTAGTTCCAGCTATCTGCTGTCACTGCAGGTTTTTCATCATCTCTTTTCCAAGGTTGTAGTGACTGCTGCATGCTGGCAGAAATCTTTACAGGTGTGGCAAAGGCAGAAAGAGGGAAAAAATTCTAGAGCACTATCCTTGGCAAGAAAATTCCATTATAGCAAAGGAGAGGTTTAGGTTTCTGCTCCAGTTTTTTCCCGTGTTACCTATAAATGAAATCAGCTTTAGTTGGGATTGCTTTTCATTACTGGCATTGTAGTGCAATGCTCTGTGTTTTGCTCAAAGGGTATTTACAGAGTTATTCATCAATAATAAAATATCAGCAAAACATTGTAGGAAAGAATTTCTTAATTTTCTGGTAGCATGATGCTACAGAAGACTTCCTGAATTGCCAGAGATCTGCCGGGATGAACCACGCTTCTCATAGAGATATGATGGAACTCCATTTATTCTATTGTCAGACCCATAGTTATACTCTAATTCCTCAAGCACGCATAAGCAAGCTCCATACTATTGGGTTACAGCTACTGTTCACGCGGCCTTTAATAGCAAGTGATTGGTTACAGATTAATATGCAGGTGCCTAACTAACATAAGTCTTTCTCTTTCTTTCTATGGTCAGCATCCCTCTCCGCAACATCCTGTCGGCTTGCCACATCAGTATTGCTCTTCTCTTTTTTCCCTAGTCAAGGACAGTTCACTAATATAGCTTGGATTGTGCATGTATACATGTCCCTGTTCACTCAGCCATTTCTCTACATTCCTGTTTGTCTCCTTGCCATGAAATCACCAGTCTAAGATCATCATCAATTTCTGTTACCCCAACCTTCAGCCTTTCATCTGAGACAGAAAAACTTTCATGTGCACTTTCACCAAGTGATTTTCTGCAAATCAATTTATGTATGCCTCCTAATACGGACCATGGCAAAGAACCACGGTTAGTTGTCCTGCCATTGTATAAGCTTGATTGATACACATTAGGGGGAATAAAATAATAAAGGACAAAAACTTTTAGTTGAGGGAACAGTATGTGTGCATGGACTCTTGTCTGTACTTGATTATTTTTTAGCCCTCCATTTTAATCCTATGTGACCCTTTCCCAGATGTCAAATTATATTTACCCTTGTAACACACATAGTTTTCTCTTGGTTTTGGTTCTGTAGGATAGTTCTCTCAAAGTTTTGTTGGTTCATTTTTGAGAAATCCTGCTGTGTATTTCAAAGAAGTATGTCCAGTCTTCCTCAGGCTGTTTCATCAGCAGCCTGAAATATTGTAGCAGCAAAGATTACAGACTCTCATCAGGGAAAGCAAGCACAGGCAAGCACTTAATTGTCAGAAAGGGCATAAACATCATCAAATTCCAATACTGTGACAGCTCATTGATTTAAAATACACTATTGACAGCCATTTTTGTTTTTTTCCCCCCCCCACTTGCTGTCAGGAGTATTCTTCAACAACATTTATTTAGAAGTATAAATTCCCATACTGTGGAGATTTTTCCCCTCAAGTAACTTAGTGCTTTGAGTGATCCTCGTGAGTTTGCAAAAATCGTATCTTAAATTTCCATCTTCCAAATTAATGTTGCTAATGACTCTATAACTATACCAGAATGCTGGTATTAGTTTGTCACAGTGTATGTGTTATAAATGTATGTGTAGGTTGGATGAGTGCAATACTTTTAGACAAGGTATTGGATACTGTCTGGAAACAAAATGAGATTTCATAGAACCGGGTTGGTTTCTGTGAGCCAATGTATTTCTGTCTTTGTCTCAAGTAGATCCTTAGAGATCTGATAGATCCTTAAATGTTGTGCTTTAGGGTATTGGTTTTTTCTTTTAGAATAATAAGTTCTTGGAGACTTGGCACAAATGGAGATGCCCAAGTCTCTGAAATGAGTTACAGACTTTAGAGGCAGAGGACCATTAATATAATTAGGCTCCTATTGTGCAAAGCACTGTGCAAAAATTAAAAGAATGGAAAATCTGTGCTCAAATAAATAATCATTTCCAAAACTGAGCAGATTGCTGAATGTTAGAAAATGTCTGGGTAATTTCAAAAAATGTTCAGTTGATAGAAAATCCTTTTGACACATGAAGGCACTGAAGGTATTTCTGGATGCAAGAAAAAAGCAAAACTGAAAGGCAAATCCCCAAAAGGCAGCTCCATGTTGGGGCTGAGGAAGCTGCAAATTGCACCTTTTATAACCCAGGAGAGTAAGGGAAGGAAACATGGGTTTGGGTGCACTGTTTCCCTTGCAGCCCCCTTAGCTGGCAGAAGAGGAATGCGGCTTTTGTGCTAAGATTTTGGCAGACTACCTAGAACAGGTCTGTAGAAAGAAACTAAAATTTTCTTTCTGTTTCCCAGCTAGCAAGAGGTGTAAACACATGTATTGCCACCTTCTCTCTTTTTTGGTAATCCCTTCTGGTGGAAATAACTCTTTAAAATATTTGCCTAAAAATATTTCTTAATATAAACATTTCCACCATAAGCAGTTGTATTTTCTAGTTTGGTTTTGGTGTTCTTTGAGCAGTCTGCTACAAACTGCACACAGCTATGGAAGACATCTTTCTCAAATTGGAAGGTTGAAAAAAACTGCCCTTTACCAACTTCAAGATGGAATAATTTTGGATTCAGACATAAAAATAGAGTCTGTAGGTGGTATACATAGTCTCTTTATTTGCTTGAGTAACAGTAGAAAAAAAAAGTAGTTGCCATTTGATATAATTCTGTTCCTTAAAAGATAAAAAGCTTAATTCACACTGGATATGTGCATGAGAATTGAGGAATTATGGTGTTGAGTCACTTACATTTTTAGAACAGTTGAGCTTGTCAGTGCCTACCTCACTTTTAAAATGGGAATTTAGGTTCCTAAGTAATCAATGTGCTTATTAAAATTTTGTTATAAATGGCTTTTTCAAGCACTCTGGCTTTGGAGTGTGAGCATCTCTACGTTACATCCATACTTCTGAAAATCCTAGAAAGGGTAAAGATATCATGTAAGTAGACCAGCTGCCTATCTTTTCCTCCAGGAAATTCCAGTGAATTGTTTTTGATTAGATTAGATTTGATTTTGTCTTTGAAAAAATTTGCTGCATAATTGCTAAACATTTCTCAAAAGCGTTTTGTACAAACAAACCTCTGCTTTTTTTCCAAGGTATTTTCTAATGTAGATTTATGGTGGTCTTGAAATCTAATCAAGAAATATTCTGGAAAAATATGTACTTCTAAAAAAGTGTGCCATATTACTAAGACACAAGCTTTTCAGTCTTCTCAAAGTCAGAAAAAGGGGACAGTAAGTAATCTTTTTAGATGTGAGATCAGTTAGTCACTACCATTCCTCATTACATTGAACTGGGAAGCATACTTGTTTCTGACAACCTGCAGTTAGAGCGTACAATTTGCTTCTTGACTCAGGGAGTGGTGATTTACATGCCAAAAAAAAAAGACTGTTTTTCTTATGCTTTGTTATGTAGAATAACCTGGCCCTTGCCCTTCTTCAGGCAACACAGGACTGAGGCATTGAGGGTAGTTTCTCAAGGGAATGTCTGTTGATGCAGTACTAACCTACGTAATTCGTAACTTTGCATACCCAGAGGGCTAGATGAGTTCACGACGAAGAGAAAAGACTATGAATTCTGTCACCCAGTCCTTGCATCTTATATTTACCTAAAAATGGGTTTGTAATTCAGCATGCAGAAATGACAAAACCTCTAGGAGAGGGGGAAAGGCTACCAGAGGGGGCAGCCCTGAGGTTAGTGCCTTTGAGGAGCTCCCCATCTCTCATGGCCCTCCCCAGCTTCTTGCTACTTTTAAGAAACAAATGTTAATTTCCTCAAGGACTTAAATTAATTTTTGAATTCCAAGGATCCATCTCAACCTAAGAGCAAATGATTTTTAATTTTTCTATGAAAAGAAGAAGTTCACAAGGGAAGATTGAGAACAACTTGTCTTGTGGTTTCTGGTAGGATACTGTCCTGCTGAAAGGTTTGATAAGTCCAAGTTTTATAATATAGTTAAGCTTTTGATCTGGATTTTCCAGTTCCTAAATAAATATTCTGCTGACTTTATGAAGATTTCCGATCCTCTCTTTCATTGGGTTGAAATAGGCTCAGAGTATATAGTTAGCTGCTATCTGTGAGAAACAAAGGGGAGTGTCAGTGTTACGTGTAACAGGAGTTTTAAAGCAGGAAGTGTCCACAGACTTGTACTAGAATATGGAGACAGGAATATAGAAAGGAATTCCAACCTCAGTGTGGTCAGAAAAGCCTTTATCCAACTTTCCTTGATGAAGTCTAAATGAAACCTTATAGATACCACATATATTTCAGGTTGGGGTTTGAAGTGATAGAAGTGGAAACAAAACATCAAGACAAAAAGGCTCTTTCAGACAGGAGGAGAATAGCAAATGCTGTCATTTTCAGAAGTGTCTTGCTAACTGCTACTTGAAGCCTTGCTATTGCTAAAATAACTGAAGCCTGATATTTTGTTTAGTCAGGGAAATGTCATAGCTAAGTAATTTCTTCCTTCTTACTGTGATTGTTTTTACTCCCTGGTATTTCATATTGTTAATTTGGTGTTATTTAAGTCTGAACTACATCTGAGTTACCCCAGTTAAGGATTTGGGTTAGAAACTTCAATTTAATTTGCACATCTGCAATTTGCACATCTTGCACATTTGCACATCTTAATCCATTAAGTAAAACTTAATTTCCATATCATTAACATAAGGGGGGGAAACCCTACTCCATGCCTGAGAACATTTCTTCATTCCATATATACTTAGTACCAGATTTAAGTGCTTGTGAGTTCCCAATTTTTTGTAGATAAAATGGAAAATATGAATCAGATTGGTATCCTACCCTCATATTTTTGGGATCTGAGATCCAGAATAAAATTCAAGTGCTGACCTTTAAATAATGCCCTGTCTAATTTTGCATTAAATTCGTTGAAGAGAAAGGACTATCCTTTGGATATTGCTGGATATTGCTGCAGTGGATATATTTTCTGTGCTCTGTGGTGATTCCTGTGAAATACTATGAACAGTGAGAGATTACTCTGTACAGTTTATGATGGTAGCCTTGCTGATAGAAGCAGATATTCTATTACATTAATGTTCCATTTAAGTAGCAGATTGCCAGACACAAACTTTATATAATCTCATTCCCCATATGTGCAATATATGTCTCTGAGTATGGCTTTGTAGATTCATTTAGCACCTAATGCACTTTTAATGAAAGATGGTTTTTAGCATCTCTTTGTAAAACTTGTGATGCAGTGATTTTTCATAGTGCTTCATAGAAGAGGCATTTATAATTTTCAACAGAGTTATACAAGTCTGATATTCGGTTTACTGGAGGGAGGGGGAGAAGTAGGAAAAAGGAAAGTGAATTAGGTCAGAAACCTCACATATAATCCAATACAGCCTCATTACATTTCATCCTGCTCTTTCTGCTGAAAAGTATGAGTTAAACTGATGGGCTGTTTCTGCTGGACAGCTCAGATGCAGAACTAGTAAAATATCCATCCACCTATGTATCTCACCAAAACCTATTTGACAAAATATGTAATCAAGACCATTGATTATTCACAATTCCAGAAGAATGGAATTAAGTATGGGAAGAAATTAGTTCTCGCACACAATAACTAATGTTGAACAGGATCCAGAAACCATTTGTGTATCTGCTTTCCTGTGTCAGGCCAACCAATATGAAGACCTACTGCTTGCATTGCAAATCCATGCTTCATTTCTGGTTTAGGAGATGTAATGGGGGTGGTGGTCATGGCGAAATTTATCTGAGCAGAGCAATCAAGAAGAATGGAGGCAGTTATGAGGGGTTTGCATCTGACTTTAGAAATCTAAACTGAAGTAGACAGACAGCTGTAAAAGAGAAGACTAATGCCTTGGTCTTCAAATACAGACAGTAGTTACAGTGGTGTAGCATATTAGACCAGACCGTGAGCCAAAATAAATTTAACTGGAAAAAATGGTGTTAATAGTTCTCTAGCACTCTTTTAAAAAACTTGTCAAAGCTGGGGATCTAATTAATGCATTAGATCACATTTGTTGATAGCAGATGGAAAGCGGACTGTTTCTCAACTGGTTTAACTCATGTTAGTGAACTAAGTATAAAGCAGTACAGGAGTGAAATATTGTTTAGGAGTATATGAGTTGAAAAGGTTCAGTATTATCTAATTACCAGAAAGAAAATTGGAAAACCTGACGAATATTAATGGGATAGAATATTTAAATGATTATTTATCATTATATTTAAGGATATATTAATCCTGAGCTTAAGCCAGTATTTTCTTATTGATCCTGCTATTCTGAATTTTTAGTCAGAATCGCTTGTACCTCTTCTATCCTGTTCTGTGTCAGGTAACTCATATTGACTACCACCAAGAATAGGACATAAAATTACATGAACTTTTGGGTTGGTTCAGTAAATAATATATTTTTCCTCTCTGGCAGCAAATGTTTCCAGAGTGTACAAAGCGAAATGGCAAAAAAGACAAGTGGGAAAAAAATTCAGCCAAAAATCTGTAGCAGTTCTTCATTTTCAGAGATAAATTTCTCATGGAAAATTTTACTGTCTGTTTCTGTAGACCATGAGACAGCAGGTAGATATTATTAAGATGAAATATTTAATAGCCTTTTCCTCGATTAAGATACTTCATAACCATCTACAGTAGGGGACAGCACCTAATGAGTATTGTTCCCAGTGGAATTTTGAACCAAGAATTTACTTAATGTATTCACTAGTGAACCCACACTTCAGATCCTTGCTTTCGTGGACGACACTTATTTAATAAGAAACCTAAAAAATTGTACTGCTCATGACATTTTTATTATGTAATTTCCTGTCTTGGTTTGAAAGACAGCTGTCTGCTTGGAATGGCAGATGCGACCCCCCTTCCCTCCGAGTTATTATAATTTTGAAATCAAGGGGCTTTTAGGCAAAGATGTGGAAAATAGGAATAACAGTTCTTTACTATTATATATCTGTATGTGTATAACCAGTCAAACAAACAACAATAACTATGGCAGTAACAGCAAACAATCACAAACCCAGTCTCAGCCTTCTCGGCTGTCGGGCCCTTTCCCCTCGGGTGCAGTTCCGCTCGCAGCCGGCAGGGGCGCTGGCGGCTCCCGGTGAGCAGGGCAGGTGCGATGGTTCCCCCGCACCTGCAGGGGGCGCCTTGGAGCGAGCTCGGGGAGTACATGGCACTGGTGGCCTGGGATCCTGGGAAGGGATGGAACAAAAGCTTCACAAACCCCTGGGCAGCTGATCCTGGTGTCTGGCCGGACTCTCGGGAACAGCAGGCTGGAACGGCAGGCTGGAGCAGCAGGGACGAGCACAAATCCTGGGTGGCAGACGCGATGTATCCAAACGGGGAACTCCCCGGAGGTCTGGGCAGTTAGGGCAAACAGGGCTACAACGAAGCAAAGGCTCGAAGCAACGGTGGGGCAGGGCGGCCACTGCCCAGCTCCCAGCGGGGCAGGGAAGGCGGCTTTGGGATCCCGGGGCCTCTCCAGCAGAAGGAAAAGCAGCCGAAGAAAGCAGCCTCCCTCTCTGTCCAAATGCCAGAGACCGACTGCCCACACACCTAGGTGAAACAAAAGAGTAGCCAGATGTGCCCCACTCCGTAGCCGCCTCCTTTGTTTTTCTTAAGTACCTAGCCATTTGTCCCCCCAACAACATGTATGGGGGAAATTCCTTTAACAGAAAAAAAGCCAGGAGAGCTCCTAAAACCCCAACATTATCCACCCCAAATTTTTCCCATACTAACATGTTACATGAAACTTAACCCCTTTAACCGTATAAATACATGCATCACCTGAATTATATACATATATACATGCTGATACTGATACAAGTACAGAGCCATGGGTAGTTCACCCTAAAACAAGGTCCCCTTGAGGTAAGCATCGGGTCTCTCCATCCTTTTGCATCACCCACCAGGTGCAACCTGGTCCCTGAGCAAAAACAACCCCACGGATGGGTCTGTCTTTGCTTGAGGCAGAATTAACCCAAACAGTTTTTCCAAGCATACCTCTCATGTGCACCACTGGAACCTTATTCCCGTCTGTTGTTTGTAGGGGTTCGGATTGGGGAGGGCCTGCTCAGCTGGTGGAGCCTCAGGTGTTAACTAACCAGGTGGCTCTTGCTAAATGCACCTCTGAGTTTTTGAAAGTCCCCCCTCAGTGCCTTCAAGGTGGTTTTAAGCAATCCATTACACCGCTCAACCTTCCCAGCTGCTGGTGCATGGTAAGGGATGTGGTATACCCACTCAATGCCATGTTCTCTAGCCCAGGTGTTTATAAGGCTATTCTTGAAATGAGTCCCATTGTCAGACTCGATCCTATCAGGGGTGCCATGCCTCCAAAGGACTTGCTTTTCAAGGCCCAGGATGGTGTTATGGGCAGTAGCATGAGGCACAGGGTAGGTCTCAGGCCATCCTGTGGTGGCTTCTACCATTGTGAGCACATAGCGCTTGCCTTGGTGGGTTTGAGGCAGTGTGATGTAATCAATCTGCCAGGCCTCCCCATACTTGTATTTGGACCACCGCCCACCATACCACAGGGGCTTCACCTGCTTGGCCTGCTTGATCGCAGTGCATGTCTCACAATCATGGATCACCTGGGAGATGCTGTCCATAGTTAGATCCACCCCTCAATCTCGTGCCCACCTATAGGTGGCATCTCTGCCCTGATGGCCTGAGGCATCATGGGCCCATCGAGCTAGGAACAACTCTCCTTTGTGTTGCCAATCCAAGTCTATCTGGGACACCTCTATTTTTGCAGCCTGATCTATCTGTTTGTTGTTATGATGTTCTTCATTAGTCTGGCTCTTGGGGACATGACCATCTACATGACGGACCTTCACGGATAGCTTCTTTACCTGAGTGGCAATGTCTTTCCACTCTTCAGCAGCCCAGATTGGTTTTCCTCTGCGCTGCCAGTTTGCCTTCTTCCACCTTTCCAGCCAACCCCACAGAGCATTGGCTACCATCCATGAATCGGTGTAGAGGTAGAGCTTTGGCCACTTCTCTCTTTCGGCTATGTCCAGAGCTAATTGAACAGCTTTGAGTTCAGCAAATTGGCTCGATCTACCTTCTCCTTCAGTAGCCTGTGCAACTTGTTGTGTGGGGCTCCATACAGCAGCTTTCCATTTCCAGCTAGTGCCTACAATTTGGCAGGAACCATCAGTGAAGAGGGCATATTGTCTTTCACTCTCTGGTAGCTCGTTATATGGTGGGGCTTCTTTGGCACGTGTCACCTGCTCCTCTTCTCAGAAGATAACCCAAAAGTCTCACCTTCCGGCCAGTTCGTGATTATTTCCAAGATCCCAGGGCGACTTGGGTTTCCAATTCGGGCATGCTGCGTGATGAGGGTGATCCATTTGCTCCAAGTAGTGTTGGTGGCATGATGCGTGGAAGGAACCTTTCCTTTGAACATCCACCCCAGCACCGGTAGTCAGGGTGCCAGGAGGAGTTGTGCCTCTGTGCCGATTACTTCTGAGGCAGCTTGGACTCCTTCATAAGCTGCCAAGATTTCTTTCTCTGTGGGAGTATAGTTGGCTTCAGACCCTCTGTAGCTTTGGCTCCAGAATCCCAGTGGTTGGCCCCGAGTCTCACCAGGCACCTTCTGCCAAAGGCTCCAGGACAGACCATTGTTCCCGGCTGCAGAGTAGAGCACGTTCTTCACCTCTGGTCCCATCCTGACTGGGCCAAGGGCTATGGCGTGAGCAATTTCCTGCTTGATGTGGGCAAAGGCTTGCTGCTGTTCTGGGCCCCAGTGGAAATCGTTCTTCTTGCAGGTAACCAGGTAGAGAGGACTCACGATCTGGCTGTACTCGGGAATGTGCATCCTCCAGAAACCTATGGCGCCTAGGAAAGCTTGTGTTTCCTTCTTGTTGGTCGGTGGAGACATTGCTCCCAGGACACTTTACTCCCAGGAACTGGATCTCTCGAGCAGGTCCCTTGACTTTGCTCTTCTTGATGGCAAAACTAGCTTCCAGTAGAATTTGGATTATTCTCTCTCCTTTCTCAAACACTTCGGTCGTGGTGTTCCCCCACACAATGATGTCATCAATGTACTGCAGATGTTCTGGGGCCTCACCCTTTTCCAGTGCAGCCTGGGTCAGTCCACAGTAGATGGTGGGACTGTGCTTCCACCCCTGGGGCAGTCGATTCCAGGTGTACTGCACACCCCTCCAGGTGAAGGCAAACTTTGCTGCCAGAGGAATGGAGAAAAATGCATTGGCAATGTCAATAGTGGCATACCACTTCGCTGCTTTGGACTCCAGCTTGTACTGCAGCTCCAACATGTCCAGCACAGCAGCGCTCAATGGTGGAGTCACTTCATTCAAGGCACGATAGTCCACAGTCAATCTCCATTCCCTGTCAGACTTGTGCACAGGCGAGACGGGGCTGTTGAAGGGTGAGTGGGTCTTGCTGACCACCCCTTGGCTCTCCAGCTCACAGATCATCTTGTGGATGGGGATCACAGCATCTCGATTTGTCCGATACTGCCGGCGGTGCACTGTTGAGGTGGCAATTGGCACTCGTTGCTCTTCCACTTTCAGGAGCCCAACTGCAGAAGGATTTTCTGATTGTCCAGGCAGGGTGTTCAATTGCCTAATGCCCTCTGTCTCCACAGCAGCAATCCCAAATGCCCACCTGAGTCCTTTTGGGTCTTTGATAGCCATTCCGGAGGAAGTCTATGCCCAGAATACACAGGGCCTCTGGGCCAGTCACAATCGGATGCTTTTGCCACTCCTTCCCAGTCAGGCTCACCTCAGCTTCCAACAGGGTAAACTGCTGTGATCCCCCGGTCACCCCAGCGATGGATACAGGTTCTGCCCCCACATGTCCCGATGGCATTAAAGTACACTGTGCCCCAGTATCAACCAATGCATCATATTTCTGTGGCTCTGATGTGCCAGGCCATCGGATCCACACCGTCCAGAAAACCCGGTTCTCCCGTGCCTCTTCCTAGCTGGAGGCAGGGCCCCTCTAGCCCTGGTTATCATTCTTTCCCTGGGCGTACATGCTCGAGGTACCTTCAAGGGGATCCAACATATCATCCTCCCTTCTGTAATACCTGGCAGCTCGGTCACGGGAGGCTGAGGCTACTTTCACCTTAGCGGAACCCCCTCGGTTAGTGCCTCCCTCCTTGAGTTCACGCACCTGCGCTGCCAGGACAGAGGTGGGTTTCCCATCCCACCTTCTCATGTCTTCCCCATGCTCACACAGGAAAAACCACAGCTCAGCTCGTGGGGTGTACCCTCTCTCTCTAGCTGGGGGACGACGGGCTCTGACTTGGGGTCCTGTGACTTGCATTGGTGCCACACTGACCTTCCTCATCTCCTCCCTCATCTCCTCCCTCATTTCCTTCCTCATCTCCTTCATCTTCTCTTTGAGGTCCTGGACCACAGCAGAGAGATGAGCTTTCAGCGGACCATTGACCGTACTGTCATAATTCCTGAGCTCGTTGGTGACAGAGCCCACTGTTTCTAGGTTATTGTCAGCATCAATCGTTGCAATGAAGGTGGTGTATTGCGGTGGCCCTAGCTTTGCCAGGTTCCACATCATCTGTCCTGTGCACCTGACCTTATCGGGGTCATTATCATGCTGTCCATCCCTCCCAAAGAGTACCTCTAATACTGCCATCTCTCTTAGCTGCTGGATCCCTTCCTCGAGTGTCTTCCACTGCATTCTATGACGGTACTCCTGCATTCTTTCTTTGTGAATGAACCTTTCTCTCACACACGTTAAGAGCCGCTCCCAGAGAGAAAGGGGCCCTGGCTCCCTCACAAATATCTGGTCCACATCTGGTTCCTGGGTCAACGATCCCAGATACCTTGCCTCACCACTATCCAGTTGCACACCTGTGCCCATAAGGTCCCAAACCTGAAGCAGCCACGTTGTGTAAGGCTCACGCTCCCTTCACACAATGTCGTTTCGCATAGCACGGCGACTGTTGTACGACAGGGACTCAGTGATGATTTCCGGCTCTGGCTCTCCTGCTGGTTGTGAGGGCCTTGGTTCCCCATCATCATTAACTGGTCGTACTGATTTGGTCTTACACGTCCTCCTTTGCACAGGGGCGACTGCTGCTGGCTGTGGTTGTCCTTGTGGTTTAGCTGGAACCTGGATGGTTGTAACATCCGTGGGTTCCACTGCTGCACCATCGGACTCACCCTCTTTGGGACAGGGAGAGGGTTTTTCACTAGCTGAGGAGGTGTATTCCCTTAGCACTTGGCATATCCGCTGGCACACCTGGCGCATCTCCTTCACCAGTACCTCCACCCAGTTCGGGTTGTCCATTTCTGAGGTGGGCTGTTGGGCGGTATCAGGCTGTGGGGCAGGGTCTCTAGTGTCTGGGGCTGTGTCAGGCTCTGGGGCTGGATCAGGCTCTGGGGTAGGATCTCTAGTGTCTGGGACCGTGTCAGGATCTGGGGCAGGATCAGGCTCTGGGGTAGGATCTCTAGTCTCTGGGGCTGCTATCTGGGTGGTTATCCAAGACAATCTCAACGTATCCCTGAGTGCTAAATAGAGCAGGCCTACCAGTACCAGTTGGTTAGTACTCAGAGGGAATCTAAACCCTTTGAAAATTATTTCAGGGTGGGGGTTTTTTTGTTGGTTGGATTTTTTTGGTGAGCTTAAATATGCCATGAACTTATGCTTTTCCTTCTACATGTCAGAATCTGGATGCTGGCCCTTTGACTGCTGTTGGCTTTTGGAGAGTAGCTGTAACTGATTATCCTTCAGTAGCTTTCTTTTCCCTCTTCCAGAGTTCAGACTTACTCAACCTTGTCTAGATACCAAGCTAAAGTAACAGTGAATTCTTAACTTGAGTTTCATGGGCTTCATTTTCTAGATCCACTAATTAGGTAATCCTGTAATTAAATCTCAAAAGTAATTCCAGCTAATGAAGTGCCGTATGTACTGGAAAGACTGGGAAAAATGCAGCATATATGTCATTTTCCTTTAGAAGGAAGATAGTTTGACCCTACCATTTCCTTTATATGTCATAGCCTCTAATTGCAAAAAAATTATGTTCACCTTTCTTTCCTGTCTTACAGAATTGACACCCACATGCCCTGTTCTCTTTCCAGGTTTGGGTGTCCATGGTCACTGGGGTATATACATGGGGAGTTCTCTTCAGCCATCCTGTTGAATTTAGATTGTTGTGTAGCAATGAACTCAGGATTCACTAGGCCAGTAAGAGAATAGAGTAGAACATGGCTTCATGGGTAGGGCACTATGTGATAGATGGATAGCTTCAGTTCTGCTCCAAGGATTCATATTTTATTCAATGCTGTTTCATCATCTCCCCTTTCAGCTGTGTTTTAAAAGGAAAAGAATAGTCCCTGGTTAGCTATTTCAAAGATAGGTCACAGACCCCTTCTTTCAGGAACGGGCTAAAAGCTGTAACTATGCAACAGATAAAAGCATTTTCCTGCAAAATGTGAAGCACAGAGTAGGTCATGGTCACATTTCAAATGCATCCTTGTGCTTACTGTTTCCTAAAACAGCTGCTTCCAAAAAGCACCTCCTTGCCCTCCTTCTCCCACAATAGAAAATGAATTCTTGAAATACTTCTATCAGGAGCAAAGGGAGGTCTAAGGAAAGATTACTGACTCTACCTTTTTTTTCATCCTCTTTCTCCCTGGTAATCATGTGAAAAGTGCACACTTGTTACTGCGGGCTAAGCATGCTGGAAGAAGGCATGAGCAAGGCTCAAGGCTCCAGTGTGCCTTATCCTCCTGGCAGCTGCTGGGTGAGGATGTTTAGTCTCTCCTGTCCCTCTCCAGCCTGCCTGGCTCTGGCCTGGCTGTACCAGCACCTCTGGCAGATCTCTTCTTACCTGGCGGGGTAAGGTAGTAGTGAATCTTTACTGTGAGAAGAAGGCCATTTTCCAGTGGATGTCTTTATTACGAACGGGGAAACAAGGCCTAAGGTTAGTGATGGGATGCCACACAAATCCTCTTTAGAGCAAGTTTGGCAAGAGCTGAGCTCTCTTGATCACTTGACAACAGGAGTCCCAGATGAGTCCCCTTCCGCTGGAGCTTGGGTGATTAAGAATTTTTGTGCAGGATATAAATAATCTGGATGTTTATGCTAGAGGAGCGTCAGTGAAATGGAAGATGAGGCAAATAGCTAGAGCAATCCTCAGAAGGGAAGAGTGTGAATTTGTGAGAGAGTGAACACAGAAATGAAGAAGCTGGAGACAGGAAGAAGGTCAGAATTATCTTTAGACCAATAATAATGCTAGAGTCTAGCTTTAGTACCACCTATTAAGGTCTCTTTGGATGCCCTTTTAATCCTCCCTTGTGGAGCAGTGGTGCCTTGAGCAGGTATCTGGAGATCTTTCAGAGAGGTTGATGCTGGAAAGTGCAAGTTCAACTATGAAATGCCTGACTTGCAAGTGCTTACTCTCGTTGTTAGCTTTGGCTTTGATACCATGGAAGAGGAGAAAAAAGCAAAAGGTGAAAGAGAAAAAAGCAGCACAATTTAGCAGGAGACATTCTCATTGTTGGTGTCCTATCTAGTGCTGGTTGCTTGTTATTTTCTTCAGGTTTTTGTTTTCCCTAAAACTGCCCAGTGCTCATCCTCCAGCCTTACAAAACATGGTCATGGTTGTGGGTACAAAAATACAGCTAGCAAGAACTTCTCTTGCTTCTTTCCCATGCCATGAGATATTTTTCTCTCTCACGGAAGATATTAGCAGAGTTCTATAAACTATGAACACCTGCGACCTTGCAGAGCTTTGTTTATGGTACAGTAGAAAAATATTTTGACAATGGATGTTTTAGGATTTTAGCCAATCACCCCGAGGGGTGGCTGATCCTTTGACCAATTATACTATGAAGAAAAAGGTCTATAAAAGAGTTTGCAAAATAATTAAATAAATCAATCTTGCTGCACTATTCCTGCCTGTTGGATCTCTCTCGTCCTCCCTACCACTGCGGGATACCGTAATACATGGTATTTGTGATTTGTGATGGAAAGCAATCCTTTCCTACATTTTTTTCCAAGCCAGCCCTCCCAAAATTAGATATTCTTCCAGCTAGCAGAGAAGACAAGACTAATGTGTCATCTTCAACCTGGTAGCTGACCTTCATCTTATATGTAAGAAAGGGATATTCATTTAATTTACTTTTTTGGTGTGGTGGTGGGGGGGCTGTGGCTGCACTGCAAAGCAGTCTGAGCAATCTGAGAAAATTAGTTGAACGGTTCAGCTGACATGCATATGTAACTCCAGGCCATCAGGATATTCCAATGAAAACTGGGTGACTTGAAGTATGATAAATAAGAAGAGGTTTTTTCATTGAGCAAATTCTAACTTCACTGTGCTTTGATTTAGACTTTAAATAGTTACAGTAGGAAAAATTGCATGGTAACAGACAAAGGCAAACTGCAGATTTTTTCTAATTTACTTTGTATCCCAAAATTATCACATTAAACAATGCAACAGGATGTGATGACCCTGCAACATTTTTATGATACTACCAAAATATTTTCTCACAAATTAATGTCCTCTGACAGAAGCATAAATATATATATTCAAATTCAAACCTGATATAGATACAAGTGTAATGATAATGAAAGTAGCTGTCAGGGCTACATTGGTCTTGAAAGGTGGTAGAACTGTAGGAAGACATTTTGGTGATGACAAATGATCCCATCTGTCTTTCTGCATAGGGCTGGAGAACAATCTGAAGTGAGGTAATTTATCTAGTTGCATCATTAGAGAAGGATGTTGAAATATGTTGCATCTATTTGTGCAAGCTGTGCTCATTCTTCAGTGTCGTTTCCTTGTGAGCAAAACTTCCTTTTCCACTGTCCTTCCTCTTTCCCGACCTCCAATATAAGAGGAAGAGGATATAAGACACTAACTTCTTAGAATCAGTGCATGATAAAAACAACATACAATATATAGAAACTTACTAGTCTTAATATATTGATTTGTTAAGCTGTAAATAACATTTGAGTTTCTTGTATCCCAGTTTCCACACAGGCATCATGTCTTTCAACCTTTGCTTGATAAAGATTGTTTCATGGGTGTAAGCAAAAGAAGGTGAAATAAAATAATGTAAAATGCATGGTCCTGTTACTCACAGTGTGTAAATAATGACTAGAATGAGACTCTATCAGCACTGAAATTTGCTGGTTTCTGAATTCTTTTTGTCAGGGTTTTACTTTTTGGGACAGATTTTCCTATTAGGGTACTGTATTTCAAGTAGTCAATGAAGTGTCATGCGGTGAATTCTTTTCAGTTTTAGTTTTGCATTTTTATTCACTTGCTTTCCTTCTATCTATTTTGGTTTTTATCAGAAAAGTGAATGCTTTACCTCTTTTCTTACCTTAATTACAAATCAGTTTTGATACTAAAATTGTAAAGAAGGATATTTCATGAATATTTGGCCTGCAGCTTGGATAACAGTAGCAAGATCAAAATCCAGTTTTAATAAATCTCCAATATATTTTCAGCATGTCCGTGATCCTGTTATATGATATTGCGGTTGTCTCCAATGAGCAGAAGCACGTCATGTCATAGTTTAAATAATATATTGCCCATTCCTCTACTTCGTGTCTTTTCTGTACATGGACAAGGTCTCTGAACACTAAATGCTAGTTTAGGCTTTCAGAGGCATTCTAGGACCTCTAGTACCACTGCACCTCAGGTAATAAAATCTTATCTGACTTATGGAACTAGCAGAAGAAAACATCCCTTAGGGTCTGTGTTTTCTCACAGTGAATACATTATTGTCTTCTGCTTTTGAAGAAGTTTTTTCTTTCAGTATTACAACTGCCAAACAAAAATGCCCCTAAGCTTGCCTTTCTGAGATTATTCTGTAAATTCAATCAGGACTTTTTCTCATATTGGTCCCTACTTTTTTCCCATTCCAACTGCATACCTTTATGATGCCAAGTTTTACTTTTTCTTTTGAGAAAATATAAATCCACCCATATATTAATAGTGATTTCCCTGTTCACGCTTCCCTTACTCTTTTCCTGAATCTGATGGCAACATTTTGAGGTATCATATTGGTCCGCCCCAGAACCAATTTCATTCTGATAATTCCCTTGACCTCTCTTAGGACTTGTGGTTCAATTCAAGCCAGACAGACACTTGCTTTGCACAGTTGTATTTTATGCTTTTGAAATTGAGTCCAGCCCAGGTCTTAATTAGCAATGACCTATTCCCTGAACTCTGGGTTGGTAAGAGAAGATAAACAACTCTAGGTTGGTAAGCAGAAGATAAACAGCAGTTGCAGCATTCTTGGCTAAGAATCATGCCCTCAATGCCTATGCTTGATGTGCAGGCATAGCCCCTAATCTGCTTATGCTCATGTCCATCTGCTGAGATGGCAGAGTGCCTTGTCACAAGTTGTTTGGACTCCTGCCTTGAGCACAGAGGTGCCAGGCAATGATCAGCAGCCTGCATGACAATGCAAGCATCATTTCTTCTAAAAGAACAGCTCCTTTAAGCAATTAGTGTATTACAGGCTGCTACCATGGGCCTCTTAGAGCATGGCTACACCTGTTGGTAATTATGTGCCAAGAAGAGAATCCATGAACCATACCAGAGAGCAGTCCAACCAGTGCAGTGTCATTTTTAGTGCCAAGGAGACAGGTTGCACTGCCGCAGGGGTATGAAAACTCATCAGTAGTTCTCAGGGTGTCAAAAAAAGATCTCAGCAGGCCAGAACTGCCTGGAGGCGCATCCAAAACAGTCACTACAATGGCCCCCAAGTAGCAACTAAAACAAAGTAACAGTAACAGAACCTGTGTGACAGCTTTCCTCATAGAATTGGTAATTAAATCAAGATAAAACAGGATAGCTTGGTGCTACCCTCTTCAAAGAAAAATAGAAGACTCTGACCTTATTCTTTCCACTGAATAAATACCTCTTCGATTGAAGAGAAGGTAAAATTCTCTTTTTTTCGGCCTAATTAAGAAACCGTACAGAGTAGTGGGACTCAGCATAGCAGTACTTAACCACTTTGCTACCAGAAAAAACAAAGGGTAAGGAGGAAATTCTGAATAATGCTCCATGCAACTGCAGTAGAGGGGAAAGCACTGAAAGGCAGGTCCTTTTTCAATATCTGTTTTGTCTCAGGAGTCCTGAACTACCCCTCAGTTTTGGGTACAGTAGCTGCCTGACAACAGGAGCAATTCTGTCAGTTGGGGTTACTAAAAGTATTTTGTCTTGAGATGTTTTTAGATCACCACAAGCCACTTGTTTTGGAGAGAAGTCCAGAAGCAGCTTCTAATCCATTCTGCCAGCCCCATGCTATCCAGAAGTCAAATCTACAAAAAATGAGCTAGGATCTTTTTTAACAAAAACTTTTTTTGGGGAAATGAAATTTTAACAGCTTTTATATGCGTTGTCCCAGTTTGCTCATTTCAAACATGAAAAACTGTTTATATATATATATATATATATATAAAAAATATGTATAATATGTATATAATATTTTAAATTTAAAATTTCTGTTTAATTGAATAAGAATGTTTTTCTTTATTTTTAAACTGCATTGCAAAATGTTTTAAATTGAGCAGATTTGGCCATGCTAGTAAGTTTTAGAATTTTAGTAGTCTATAAAGTTCATGAAATATTCATCTAAGAGAATCTTGAGATAACATTTCATTTTTATTTTTCTTATACAGCAGAGAACTGAAATCAGTTGTACCTGTACTTCTCAGCATTAGCCTTGGGGTAATTTAAAATCCTTGAGTTGCTGGAGTGGACAAAAGGACTTGTGAAAGCCTCTGTGTGTTTCCAAGGACGTACAATGAGCTGAAGGGCTGTTACCAGTCTGCTCTGGCTTACACGCAGCTGTCACAGAATGATTCAGGTCTCACTGTGATCAGTGGGAATTCTGCCGTTAACTTCATTAGGACCAAGATTTGCCCTAAGCCCCAGCTGATATTTGTGTACACCATTGGAGTCATGCTATTTTCTGCCAGATGATCATTTTGAGTGCCAGATGAAGGGATTTTGGCAAAGCCTGGTGAACAAAGGCTGTTGAATCCTTATTATGGGAAAGTTTTGGTTGTGAGACAGGTAATAGCCTTTGGATTTGCGCTGTACAGCTGAGTTCAGAAAATAGTCTTTTGTGTGGAGAGTCATGATGAATGCCAGAGACGGGGTCTTTTACACCTGCAGGTAACATCACAAACAGCAAAAAAGGCCTGTGAACATGTAGATAATGTAATTTAAACACAGATTGGACTTTGTGTGAACATTTCCCCTCTAATTGGAAAGAAATACAAAATGAGCTCCATAACAAAAGAATATTGAATACCAAGTAAATAACCCATTGCATTTCTTCTGTGTGGTGTCCAAAAGACTGGATTGATATTTCAACATCATGTCACAGATTCACTGACTACAGAACTAGCTTATTCTTCATGAAGCATCTTAGCCTGGAATTGTTCTGTCTGGAAAGTAGGATTTACTCTACTCACTATAGTTTTACATTTGTTGATCTGAAATTATTTTCAGAATAACAATGTAAATAGTCACAGCTCCATTATAGTCTGGCAGCATATTTATTTATTTTGTCCTTGGGTCTATACATATAAATCTTACTGATAGTAATACAGTTTCTTTGTATAGACCCAAGGATAAAGTTTGGTTAATGATACTTTCTTCTTACACAATGTATAGATAAGTTCCTGCAGGTTTTTTTTGGCTGGCCATGTTTTATGGTGGTACAGCTGACACAGAAACTAAGTGCTGATCCCTTTGCCAGCCTCTCAGGAATGATGCCAGTACATGAGGAGTTGTTGCTCATACAACTAGCACCCGTATTCTTTTCTCTTGGGTAGCAGAAAACAGATGGAGATTATTGTACTCTGAAAAACCTGAGTCTGATCCAGAAGATAAACTTGGAGAAGGAGAAAACACTTCTGATCTTTCATTTTTCACTCTTCTATGTAAAAACCTAATGCAGCTTTCCTTGAAGGTAACAAGCCCAGTTGCATTGCTTATGATGGGAAGAATATCAGGCCTTGGCCTTTCTGCTGAGATCAACCAAAAGTATAATTTAAGGGTGACTGTAACAATGTGATGTAGTTATGATCTACAAAAATTTCAGAAAAGCATAGAAAGCATAACAGTAGTCATTGTCAGGACCATCCAGCGCAGCATCTTATCTTTGACAGTAGCCAGTAGTGGGTGGCTAGGGGAAAGTATGGCAGGGCAGATGGTGATACTTCACAGGATTTTCTCCAACATTAAATGAGAAATTCAAACCTCTGTGATACAGACCACACAGAGCCAAAAGAGTAACTATTTTCAGTCTCTCATCTCCTAGTTTGAGTTTGAAATAGCAGAACACATCAGCTCCACATTTCATTACCACTAGCAGCTAGTTCAAAGCCTGAGCTAGGGTAAAATTATGGGCAAAGCATGCATCAGACTCTACATTGTGTGAAAAGACTGTGCTGAAGAGCTTGAAAATTTAAGAGGAAATTGGATGCAGATTAAAAGGCCTTTTAAAACAACAAATGGAAACATTCCCTGGATGCCTGCAATCCTTTTCAAATACAACTGACAATTAATTCCTCCTAAGTTCATATTTGTGTTTTGTAATGAAATGCTGCAGTCCAGCATTTTATCCTAAAGAAAACTTTTACTTCCTCATATTTTTAAGCATCCCTTGCTAATTAATAAGCTCCACTAGGACAAGAGTTAGTTCTTTTAAAATTAAAGCTAATCTTGAGGCCTGTCTTGTTTGCTAGCTGCTCTGCGATTTACTTTTCACTGTTAGGACTCAGAACGAGAGAGACTAGCAAACCTCCTTGTGATCCACAGAGCCTTTGCACTGCAATGAAAGCTGAAAGCAAAAAATAGAAGAAACTGCTAGCTTCTCACTGTAAGTAAGAAAAACAGGGAGGAGAGAGGAATATAAAGGGTGATGCTTCAGTAGTAATGATAATAAGGACTCCATCTCCATTCCCCTACTGACCAGAGCAAGTTGTTGAATTAAGCAAACACGAAAAGGTCAGAGGAAAGAAGCCAACAATATCTCTTTTTTTTTTGTCTGTAGGACACAGGTGGAATTTAGATGCCCAGGGCTAGGTAACATTTCCCACTGCCCCTAAAACCCTAGCAACACCTGCTTTCAGAAGTAGAATTTTGAACACAAATACTAACAAGTTTGCAAAAGCAAAGAGAAAGGTGTATGCGTGGAACACCTGCCTTGCCCTTCTGTGGTCCAAAAGCAAGGTGCAGGGGTTCCCCAGTTTTTCTAAATATCTGAGCATGCATAAGTGTCCTTCAGGTCAAGACTTACATACAATTGACTGCTTTCTGTCAGATGGAGAACTGTTTGCTTTACTTCTATTTGAAGCTAATTCACAGTATGGTTTCTGTTTTCTTTAGCCAGTGACTGGGAAATTTAAAATACACAAACAGTCATAGGAAAAAAATGCAAGCCTTTTGACTTTCTTCCTAACTTGCTGACCTGTCTCTTAGTTTACATTTGCTTTGGTCTGCTGAAGCTTGATTTTATGGCCTCACAATTGTTCATCCTCTGTGGAAGGGATCAAGGTTGCTTTTCCTTGTTACTGTATTAGCCAGTCATTATGTGCTATGTGTGGCAGTAGGATATTGAATGAAGTCCTTCCTGTTGAAGTGGTAAATGTACCCAGGTGTCTTCGGATAAATGGTTTATGTTATTATTCAATAACTGAAGTCCATCATCCCCAAAATGTAGGGGTTTTGATAAAGTTGGGTGTATGAAAATTTTAATTTTGGGATTTGAATTACTTTAGATTTGGTGACTTCAGGTATGTATACATGAACAACTTAACTCAAGAGTGTGTTTTCAAAGCAAATCTCCCAATAAGCTCACAGTTTACCATACTGTGTTTTGTGTCACACGGTAATCTCTGAACACAAACTGGTTCCCTTTCTGATGAAATTAAAGTGGTAAACATATCTAAGCTTTGAAACTACTGTACTGTAGTCATTAGTGGGCATTCAGTTAGAGTTCCTCTGAAATAAAACTTTCAAAACTTTATAGTGTGGATGTCTGTTCTCCAGCAAGAATTGTTTTGCTCTATAAATATGCTCTGGTTGTGCTGCACAACCTGTAAATGCAGGCATAGATTTATGTTAAGCTTTGACCTTCTTTTCCTTTATCTCTACTGAAGAAATCTGGAGAAGAGGAAGGAAGGAAACCAATAGAGAGCATTTCAGTGGACAAAAACCAGCTGCTGACTGACACAGGTAAAGACATAGCTATATAATACACCTCACACAACATGAAAGAGAGAGAGAAATAGAAAGAGAAATAGGAAAACTATTCCCTCTTTCCATTTCCATTAAATGGATTTTAGGTTCTATAAAAATACATGGTTAAATATACTGTTTTCAGTCCACTTCAAAAGGATGAGTGGTTAAAGCTGTCAAAAGGCTTCCTAGTGCAGCATTCACAGATGTGATTAGGGACTAGAAAGCATTCAAGGACTTTGATTCACGAAAAAATCTGATTGAATCCTGGGATAGGCAGTATCCTCCCTGTGAATCTCAGAAGGAATAGCTTGGAGTCAGCTGCAATTATTGCAAAAGCAGGCTAGAGAATTAGAACTGAGCTCAAGTAAGTAAGTGAATAAATACACTGTGACCCTCTCCACTGTGCACTCTACAATACTAATTAAAGAAGACTATGACAAATGAGCCATGTTTGTAAGTAATTATGAATTTATGGCTCCTTTAAGTTTAATAAGGTAAAATTATAAAGGGAGGATATTTTTTCTCCCAAAATACCTCTCTTAAATCTGTAAGGCTGTTTACTTTTGCAGCAGTTTCTGTCATTTACCAAGAATACAAGGATGTTGTACAAAACCCTCAGTGAAACAGTGCTCTGGCAGCACAGTTCCCTACACCACCTCTTTCAGAAAGAATAATTAACCAGGCTCCCCAAAAAAGGTATGAAAAAGAATATGTATTCTGTGACTTTCCACAGAGTATTTCGAGTTGGAAGGGACTCACAATGATCATTGAGTCCAACTCTTAAGTGAATGGCCCGTATAGGGATCAAACTCACAACTTCGGTGTTATTGGCACCGTGATCTAACAAAATGAGCTAATCTCAGGATTAGGATTCTTCAAATGTTCTTGGATAAACACTTGCACAAGTAACTGTAAGTGAAAACATTAGATATACCAAAACAGTTGATAATCTCAAGAATTCAGAGTTGTATGAGTACTCTAGTTGTCAGAAGGTGACAACACAGTGTTGCAGATCTGTTCTACATTTTTTGTTCTGGGACCAAGAAAAACATAAAGCAATGCAGACAATTTCTTGGATTGATGACAGGAAACAATAGCTTTTAATTTAATTGTGGTAAAACTCCTTGTCTTTACCTTGTAATCACTGAAGTTTTAGCCTGCTTTTCTTTCACCTCGATGTATGACTTCTCTGTGCTGATAAAGTAACTAGTGAGGTTTGAGTTCTCTGTAACTTTCTGGTAGATTTATTACAAAGTTTCAGGATTATTTATCTATTTTGCACTTATAAGCTTTGTGTTGATGATTGTTGTACTCCTTATGAAGTAGTCTTTGGCAGCCTTCTTAAAATTTGGCAGTATTAAAAGAAATCCCGAAAACTAAATGAATTTTTACTTCAGGCATTTTTTTATTCCTCTCTCTCCTGGGTGTTGTTTAATTACATTATTCATCTCTGTACAAGTCATAACAGAAGATCTCTGATTTTTTAGGAGTAAACAACAACCAAGAGATAAGAGTCTTATGCATGCACAAAACAATGTATGTGTTAATCTGTAGTTAGCTATTTTATCATTTGGGAGCAGAAATACCTAGAAGTACAGCCATAATGAAGATCAAGTGAGGGCAGTTTTCCTGTGCTGAAGAAATCACAGCATATAGAATATATACTAAGATTGATCCTTTAAATTGCATTCAGGGAAGATAATGACATCTCAGAGTTGGGTTAGATACAGCACTGTAAGAGATGGGGATCTTATCACTGGAGCCTGCATGGTTTCATTTGAACCCATTTACCATTCTCATTCAAATCACTGTAATGAGAAAGAAGCTCTGTTATATTTATAATGTTTCCTGTCAGCCTGTAGCATGCAGCCTGTTACAAAGAAAGCAGTAAAGCACAACACTTGCATCTGTTTTCACTGTTGCTTGTTTGCTGAAAGGAAAATGGGAAGAACAATAGGGCGCTGCAGTCAATGTGTGTTCCAGATCTGTGTGCAGCGCAGTTCATCCATCCGAAGTGGGTGGCTTTAGCACTCGGAGGATGAAATGGTAGGGCATGGATTGATAACAGAAGAACCATTAAGGTTGGGAAGATCTCTAAGATCATTATGTCCAATATGACTATATGAAGTTGCATTCTGTCTTTGCTCTCATTGCTTAATTTTAAGAGTGTCATGCTGGTGGGAACGGTGTGTAGTAGAGAGCACTGGAAGGTAACATCACTCTTTGCAGAAAAAGGCTATGGATTCTGCAGAGATAATGTAAAGTTTCAAGTTGTTTCCACTGGGGGACAAATCACTTATACAGCATGATCTGAACAGGTTGCTTTCCTATTCAAATATGTCCAGCTTCAACTTCAGCATAACCAAATGCAATGCTATGCATTGAAGAACAATGACAATGTAGGTCACATTGTCAGACTTGAGGGACTGTGCTCAAGACAGTATTGACTCTGGAAAAGATTTTCAGGTCATGCTGGGTAATCAACCCACCTTGAATCTGCTCTGAAGAGCTCCGGCTGTGAGAACACGTGTTGAGAAGAAGGAACTTTCCTTTGAGAATTGGGAAATTATATTACTTGTGTGTGTGGCATTAGTGAAATTACAATTGCTCACGTTTTTAAATGAATTTATAAACTTAAAAAAGCCATTGTAAGACCTTGTTCAAAGATGGGTGATTTTTTTAGGAATTTGTGGTCTTCAGTGAATCAGTGACCTATTTGAGAACATACATTTCTTCATTATCTCTAAATTAGAATAAGGAACAGTGTATGTTCTGTTATGCAAGAACACATTTGAGTGCTAGTAGGTGATCTCTCTATTCTTCAAATTGTCTGTCATTAAATATCCTCTGCAAGGACCAGTTGTAGGTATAAGGTGGTATAGTCATTACATAAAATCAGTGTTTGCACTGACATTAAGGAAATCTTTGTGTGACTGGTGTGAAATCTTTGTGCACTAAACAGACACCTACCTATTTAAAGTGCAATGAAAATGGAGCAGTGCCTTTTTGTCTTCAGCATGGATGATGGTGGACCAAGGGGGTCTCAGTACCTTGAGCTGGAGGACCATGTCTTCAAGAATGATCAACTCCCAGCTGATCCTGAAATTGTGCAGGATCTGCTGCTGTGCTGGATCCTTACAAATCTATGGGGTCTGATAGGATTCATCCAAGAATCCTCAAGAAGTTAGCTGATGTCATCGCAAAACCCGTCTCAGTGATTTTTGAGCAGTCTTGGGAATCCAGAAAGGTTCCAACTGACTGGAAACTGGTGAACATTGTTCTGATTTTCAAGAAGGGCAAAAAGGAGGACCCCGGAAACTATAGGCCTGCCAGTGTAACTTCAGTCACTGGTAAAGTTATGGAGAAGATTATTCTGGGAGGTACTGAAAAATACCTGAAAGGCAATGCAGTCATTGGTCACAGGCAGCGTAGCTTCCTGAGAGGAAACTCCTGCTTACCAAAACTAGTTTCCTTTTATGACAAGGTAACTCACCTGGTTGGTCAAGGGAAACCAGTTGATGTAATCTCTTGGGACTTCAGTAAAGGTTTCAGTACTGTCTCTCAGAGTGACCTTCTGGACAAAATGTCCAGCATAGAGCTGATAAACACATCGTGATGGGTGAGCAACCGGCTCATGGGTCGGGTGCAAAGGGTGACAGTGAATGGGGTGGCATCAGACTGTCACTAATGGGGTTCTGCAGGGCTCCATCTTAGGCCCTGTGCTTTTCAACATCTTCATTAATGACTTGGATGCAGGATTCAAAGGAATACTAAGCAAATTTGCAGATGATACAAAACTGGGAGGAGCCTGCAGGGAGGCCCTGCAGAGAGATCTCGACAGACTAGAGGACTGGGCAATCACCAGCCACATGGAATTCAACAAGGGAAAGGGCCAGATTCTGCACCTGGGATGGGGCAATCCTGGATGTACAGACAGGCTGGGGAATGAGACACTGGGGAATGGGAAAGCAGTGCCACGGAAAGGGACCTGGGGGTCCTGGTCGATGGCAAGTTGAATATGGGTCAGCCGTGCCCTGGAGCCAGGAGGGCCAACCCTGTTCTGGGGTGCAGCAGGCACAGCATCACCAGCTGGGCGAGGGAGGGGATTGTCCTGCTGTGCTCTGAGCTGGAGCAGCCTCACCTGGAGTGCTGGGGCAGTTTTGGGTGCCACAATATAAAAAAGACATTAAGCTGTTAGAGAGCATCCAAAGGAGGCCACAAGGATTGTGAAGGGCCTTGAGGGGAAGCCGTATGAGGAGTGGTGAGGGCACTGGGTCTGTTCAGCCTGGAGGAGACTGAGGAGAGACCTCATCACAGTCACAACTTCCTCATGAGAGGAGGAGGAGGGGCAGGCACTGATCTCTGCTCTGTGACAGATGACAGGACCTGAGGGAATGGCCTGAAGTTGCGTCAGGGGAGGTTTAGGTTGGATATCAGGAAAATGTTCTTCACTCAGAGGGTGGTTGGGCACTGGAACAGGCTCCTAAGGGCAGTGATCACAGCACCAAGCCTGGCAGAGTTCAAGAAGCATTTGGACAGGGCTCTCAGACACATGGTGTGACTCTTGGGAATGGTGCTGTGCAGGGCCAGGAGTTGTACTCAGTGATCCTTGCGGGTCCCTTCCAACTCATCTTGTTCTGTGATTCTGTGATATACCCTTCTTTCTAAGTGCCTTGAGTGTCTTCTGAGGATATGCATTTCAGTGCCAATACAGTGTTGGTTGCTTTGCTTTGGAAAAGATCTGCAAGAGATGATCACCTGTATGATTTAATCTAAATATAATGCAAATATTTATTTAAAATATTGTGAGGAGATATAATAGAAAATATTTTTCCTTACACATTTATAAGTTTATTCTGTCAAAAAAGCTTCATCTGTGTGCATATAAGGGAAGGAGAAATTTTGCTGGTACCATGGCAACAATCTCTTTATTTTGTAAAGTCTTGTGGCTTCCTTCATTTTAATAGAGTAATTTTGTCTCTCTTTTATTTTTTCCCCTCCCATGAGAACAGCAGATTCTTTACCTGCTTTCTACCCTCTTTCTTAGTGAATGTCTCAGTTTTCTTCATGTACATCATGGAAACCTGGACACTTTGAAAGACTTATTTAAGAGACAGACTTAACTGAAAAGTATTTGAAAACTAAAACATTGAATTCCATCTGCCTCATATCCATGAATCTTGCTTTGTTGAATTTCTCTATAAGAAAATTAATATATCAAACTATACAGAAAAAAAGCAGAGGAGCGATAAAAGCTAAACTTAGCTCTAGGTTGCTGGAAGTCAAGGGTCAAGTGCAAAGAGAACAACTTTGTAGTGTATGATGTTCCTGTCATGTAAAATATTCTGCTTTTTAAATAGTTTATCTAGAAATAGAGTTATTACTCATAGAAAAAGCTCAAGTTTCAGCTGTAAACAACCTGGGATGGGCATACAATCTTGCAACAGTACCAATCATTTCAAAGGTTTGTTGGAATATAGCCTCATAGGAAATAAGCAGTGGTTATTTGCTATTCCAGCTTTCTAAAAATTTTTCTAGAATTCACCTTTGTCAAAGAGTACGTATCTAAATTTCACAACAGTAAGGAAATTCAGTGATGACTCAAAGTGGAAGTTTTCTACTAAGCATATATCCTTCCCTTCAGTTAGAGGCATATACATAATGCTATTATAATTTTTTCTATTTATGCACCACTGTCTGTTCTTCAACTGGAGGAACTGCTCTCCTAATTTATAATTATTCCAACACTTGTTCTTTTCCAGGTTTACAGGTCTGAATTTGAGTCAGAAAGGCAAGAGGTGACTGTGTTTCTTTTGATATGACTTCAGCTGCTGTATACACGGTACATACATGCTTGTATCATTTCTTGGATTGGATTTCTGAATATATTATTAGCTTTAATTTCCAGCATAATTAACTGCTCCACTATATTTGAAGCACTTGGTGAGTTGACAGTGCAGAGATAGGATGGGATGGTGGAAAATGATGTAGTTTTTCTAGGAGACGCTTATACAGAATTCAGCTGTGTAAGTGAAAGGCTAATCTGACTCCATAAAGTTTTAAATTTCTGAAAATATCCCCTTATTCTTGACAGTAGATTTGAAGCGGGAGGGAATGTGTGTAATATAGAAATCAGCCTGAAAAGTAAATATGGGGAGAAAGCCATTAAGAATGAATGATGCACAGAAAACAGATGCTGAGAAATCAGCCAGCATCATAAAAATTTCCACAGTTTAAAATGAATCCTGCCTGTCAAAAGAAAAAAAACCAAACCCCAAACATTTCCCCTCCATATTATAAACTACAGGCATATCGAAAATGTATGCATTTCCTTAAGTAAGGATCCTAAAATTTGCTCAGGATTATAATCCAATCCATCTGTACATTATAGCTAAAGCAGGCATACATGTTTCAGAGCCACTGCAGTCCTGGGCAGAGAAAGAGATACACCACTGAGACACAGGGAAGCTCTCCACTTGGAGAGTGTTTCCTAGTTAGAGTTGAACACCTTGCTCAAGAAAGGTCATTATTTATGATAGAAGTCACCCATATGTAAAGGGCTGATGCACCACTGCATAAAAAGTTATTTAAGACAAAATTTTTGCCTGTTTTCTGTTGCTGGGTACTGAAAAAGACTTCTAGGGTTAACAGATTTTTGGAGATAGGAAGAATAGCCACTTTCTTATTGTGGCTACACCTATGTCAGCAAGTGATGCAGACTGCAGGCAGCAGCAGCTGTGTGGAATGGAGGAGCTAATGTCCATGCTGTATGCATTTCAGGAGGTTTTGTTTCCTTGTAGTCTAGTTCTGGTTTCTGTGGAAGGAATGCATGTAGGTGCTTTGGTGTTGCTAGGTGTCCTCCTGGAGTACACCTCTGGATTTATTTCTACTTGAAGAAGGACCAATTCATACAGTCCAAAATCACACTGCTGTGAGAATGAAAGCGCAGTAAATGGGAATGTTTAACAGATTGGCATAAAATCTGCTCCCCTGATGTACACTAAAATGCTAATGCAGAGGTGACCTCTGTGTTACATGTTTCTCACCAAAGGAAAGAGTATGTGTGCAGATAGTGTACAGGTAGGGCAGAAAAAGCTGCTGTCTCTAGGTTTAGTAGTGGAGGCTTTTATTTTGGTGCTCGAGGTCTCTTCTGTATAAGGTGGAAACATAAGCTGATTTAGAATGGGAAACTATTTAAAAGCAGGTATCATTTTCATCAGACTAATTGGTAGAGTTTATATTTTATATTTATATCTTTTCTGTTTCTAGTTTTTGACATACAGTCCTTTATCAGGTCATATTTGGAGATGTGAGTATTCAACTGTAGGGACCAAGGTTTTTAGTAAGTACCATACACTGGTAGTTTTCATTGTCTTCAAGTGAAGCTGTTGGTGTCAATTGTTGCTAAACAGTGCTGCAAAAGCACTTTAGATTGTACCCAAGGCATGAGGGAAGCAATTTGAAGATTTGGGTCTAAAAACCTTGAGACAGAAATGCTGCCTACAAAAAAAAATTTGATGAACAAAATACTGTAATGCTGAGCAGCACCTTTCTGTCTTCAGAAAGCACAAGTAGCCCAAAATATTCTGTATTTTTTATTGTTAATAATAAATGTTTGTATCACACATTTACTATAATTTACCAAATTTCCATAATTTAAATGAATGATGACTCTATTTTAATGCATCCTTCACCTTGGAGTAAACCTGGAGCCTTCTTAATCAGCAAAAGATTATGTTTACTCCAAGTATATTTTGAATAGATGTATATGGTATGTCAGTGCACTGTACCAATCAATCAGTGAAAACAAATGTAGTGCTGTATATATCTATATCTGTATTTTAAAAAGCACATGACTAGTATTTGCAAGCAACCCCACTCAATAAAACAGGAAGAAATCACAAGTCTCAGTTTTCCTATGTTGCAATTAGCACAGTCATGGCAGATTTATAAAGCTGAATTGTGGCTCAGAGTAGCCAAAATGTTAGGGAATAAAAAAGGGTATATTAGGTAGAAACAATATAAGGAATGAAAAGGGGGAAAATAAGTAATAAAAAAATTTAAGAGATTTCAAGGAACCATGTGTGACAATGAGTTAAAATGTAGCCAAGTTAATAATGAAACAGAAGGCTATTGAGAAATTTGACTTGCTCTTTTCTGATACACTTAAATTAGTGTATGAATTAGAACTGAAAATTAATTGACCCAAAGACATGATCTCCCTATAAATATCGGTTCTCTTGGCACTGTCTTACTTTTTTTGATCAATAACTAAACATTGTCTATACAGATAGCAGGTTTTAGATATTTTTTCAGCTAAGTAATTCTAGTCATAATTATTGTATCTTGAGCTTCATTCAGGTTACCTTAAATTGACAGGTCTGGATTTGAATGTATTTCTATTTCAGTAATCTCTGAAAACATCAAAATTGTTAAGTCTACAATCCCCAGTATTTCAGTGGAACATTTCAAGAGTCCACAGTTCCTAATAGAAATTGTTGGACTGTATTTTTTGGATAAAAATTCTAGAATTTTTATTGTCTGCCTCATGATAAAATTCTTAATACAGAGAAATGCAAAGAGCATAGGTATTTATCCTGATTTTATCAGTCTCAGATTTTTAAATTTTCTATAGTATCTATTTAATTAATAGACAAGATGTCACAAAAAAGGGTTTTCCTTTTTTCTATATTAATTATTATTTTAAATATAGTATAAAATTTTATATTATTCAGTACAGGGACATGTGAAATAGATACTACTTTTCTTGAGATCTTGTATATTGGGATTTCTGAGTTTAGTAAATGGTACTACATTATCAACTTCATGCATGCCATTCCCCAAGAGGAAATATATAAAGCCTTTTATTGCTGTGAGACACTCAGAGTGCTCCAAAACAGATGCATTGTTCCAATGTGTAGTATTTTTATTACTTAAAGTGTAGGAAAATTTATATCGAAAGAAAATCTAAACTGTTTCTTTGGTGTTACTTTATAGCAATATTCACAAATAGTCCAGTACAAGATCTTCTTTACCTAAAGCAGAATAGAATTTAAATAAAGTGACAACAAGGCTTGAATACAATCAGCAGTGAGACCTCTAATTATTTTTTTTCTCTTAGTTGTATTCTCCATTAGGTGTCTTTGTGTTCATATATTAACAGCATATTAAGCTGAAGAAAATGCAGAACAAGACCAAGAGAGTTCTGTATATCTTTAATGACCATAGGCTCTGTTAAATTAAATAGGAACATTCTATGGAGCTAGGGGTAGATAAAAATCTAATTACTTTTGGCAATGTGCCCATATCAGGGAAAGAAAATATGAACACAAAGATAAGATATAAAATACTGAAGTTGATAAAATGTTGTGATCCTTTTGGGTAGCCCTGATGTTATCTTTATTTATGGTGGCTCTCTCATCCTTAATAGAGATAGTAGCTCTGAAATAAAGAAATACTTTACTACATCTGGAATCCATGGCAGTTCCGCTGCCTTACCGAGTACTAGAAATCCCTATTTCCTTCTCTTCCTTGTACCTCTCAGTAAGCAAAAGAGTAATTGAAATTGAGTATTTGAAAGATTGTGGCCCAATTTGCTACCAAATAATGATAAAAGAAGCAATGGAAGCCAATATTGTCCTTTGAGCACTTATAAACTTTTGATGCTTACAGCCATGTGGCTGCAACTGTGAAGGAATGATGTGAACAGAAGCAGGCCAGATTGAATCAGAGAAAATGAAAGAAAGGATAATGCTTGTGCTTCCTTAGACCACCTATTTCATGCCCAGATGTTACAGGATTTATACTTGGGAAGAGAAAAGGTCTGTATGTGAAAACCAGAAAAGACTCTGTGGGTCTGTCCCTTTTATTATATTGCTTTTGTTAAATATTATAGTGAGTAAGCCCAGTGCTATCAATAATCATGGAAACAGTTTTGCAATTAGACAGAGCACATCAAAAGTTTGCTCAAAGCTGGTTTTTTTCAATGGAAAAAAACATTCTAAAAATTCTGCTCAGAGAATGGAAGCCTATGCATAAGTTATGTGAATTGCACAGTCAAAGCCAAGAATTTCTCATGAAATGTTGATGAATGATGAGTAAAATGGAGAAAATAGCAGTCTTCATATAGACACATACTGGTAATTTTTGTACCATTAAAGTTCTGTATGTCCTGAAACTTTGTCTACATCTTACTGGCGTGTATTCAGCCAAAGTACCTCATGTTGTACCAGAGAACTATTCCTCATGGGAGTTTCACCTTCTCACATCAGATCTGATCTTATTCCAGTATCTTCTGAAACTTGATCTTGCAATCTTTTGATTTTCTTTTAAACAGTCTCACAGTGCCAAGAGAATTTAGTTTTATCTGCCACTGTGCTACATTCTACTCATGTTCAAACTTACATTTGCCTTTAACAGTAAAGTTCCCATCCATAATTTTTCCCAAACAGCTCACTACCTTCTACTTCCAATGCTGAAATACTTAGTGTTCCCATGCTTCAAGTCAATTTAAGCCTTTCCAAATTTTATTCTCCTACTGCTTTGTATTGACTGTTCCTAATTCTTACATAAGCGCATTTCAAGGTCAGTTTAACAGTTTCTCAATTCCATGTTACATACCAGATAACTGTAGGACACTTAAGTGTATAAAGCTTGTATTTTAGAAGTGTTCTTTTGCTGCCTTAGCTTCAATGGATTGCAGTGACTTTCACTCCAGTCCTTTGAATACTTTGGTAACTAAACTGAAAACTGTCCTTTAAACTGTGATCCCTCTTGGTGGGGAGAAATATGATAAACTCAAGAATCTGGAACCCCTTCACTGGGAGCTGCATACTAAGTTAACATGTGTGATACAGAAATTGCCATTAAAAAGTTAAAAAAATTAGGAACTGTGATTGGCATGGAGAAATTATTTATTCAGGTATGTACACAAAAAATTAGTCTGCTTGACTGAGAAAACATGGGAAAAAAAAGAAGAAGGAAAAGAAGATGACTTCTGGGGGTTTCATAATGCCATCATCTTGTGTTTGCATTGCTGGCAGCAGCAGCTGTAACGGGAGCCCTCGTGCAGATGTAGGCTGAAGCCTGTTTTGCCTCACCTATTCATGGTATGCCAGTCTAGCCTTCCTGACAGCAGGCATCACGTTTAACTGTCATGCCTGAGCTGATGTAATTTGGATGAGTGCCCCACAAATGATAATAACTGCATATTTGGTTTATCTCCTTGTTCAGAATATTCCCTATGGAGCTAGAAGACACCACAACTCATAATAATGGTACAAGTCAATATTGCAGAGATCAAGAAAACTATTTGCTTAGCATTTCTAAAAATCACATTTATTATTACACTGTATGGTATGTGTAATCCAAATATGGATCCAAATATGGCCTGTTGCTGTTGGGGCGGTCACGACACACATGGACAGTGCCTCTTTTAAGGGCCAAAAACCCATTTATTACACAAAGCAACCTCTTCTATACACCTTTTGTATGTCATCATTTGTGTTATAGGCTCATTGGCTGCTAAACTACTACAATAGGCTCATTGGCTATTATTAACCACAGCATACTACCATTGGCTACCTATGGCGTAAGCATTCAAGCATTCAGAAAAATAACAGGTGCGGATATGCTGCTGTTTTCTCCTTCTACTGTTTAACTTTCTTGCTTCTGTTGATACGACATTCTCATGGGTAAATCTAATTGTTTTTCTTCTCACGGACTTTTCTCACAGTCCTTTTCTAGCCAAAGTAACAGGCCTGAGCCATAATTTTACAAAGGCAACAAGGCCTTCATTTTATAAGGTTTTACTTAAATGCTGCGATGGCCTAAGGAATGGAAACAAGCTAGCAAAGGAGAAATTATTACAAATGTCAAAGTGCTTTCAAAACAGTCTTCAGTGCATGGAAAAGGTCCAAAAGGCTGTTAGGTTGGGGTTTTTTTCTCTCTTCTAATCACATACCCTTGTGTAATGGACTTGGATTGATATTGGGGGAAATGGAAGATGAATCAAATGCATTTTCTCTCTTTTCATCAAAGCAGTCCTTTGTGTGGGTCTTCCTTGACACATTTCCACTTGCAAGTTGCATCTTCAGGCAATGAATTCATGCCAGTAATATTTCAATGAATGCCAAGCTGAGCATAACAGTGTTATTCTAGAACATGATTAAGGAATTTTTTTGATTTCCCTTGTCTTCACTGGAATACTGGAAAAATACCAAACTGAAGAGCTGATATCGAGCTGACAAAGTAATGAATCACCATTTCCAAGTCTATTAAATTTTAAGAGTTAAGAATAACTGCTTGGTTCCCTTTTCTAGAGAAAATGCAGCATCAGAATGACATTAAGTCAAGATGGAAATTTGGAGAAGGTAATTCTGTTTAAATAAATCTGTTCTGTAGGAGGGGGACATGAGGACATGGGTAATCTTCCTTCTGTGTAGGAGCCTGAAAAATGTCATGGTGCTTCATGTTAGCTAGCAGATGAGAGAGCTGTGTCATCCTGTTTACCTGTGATAGTACAAGCAGTAGCACAGCTTATTTGAGTACATCTTATTGTATGTATGACTTGAATATTGACTTGATTTAAGAAGACTGGTAACAAATAGCTATGTGGATGGCATCCATTCAGAATGGGAGAGAGTAAAGATATATAAAGCATTTAACTCAAGCTCTTTTGAATACCACTAAACAGTAGGTGCTTGTTTTCATTTGGTTGTATCTGTGAACTTCTCACAAACCTGAGTTCTATTTATTATATATACTGGAGTTCTTCTGTAAATCTTAAAAGTTGTGGTTTATTGATATACTACCGGTTCAAGTACTGGTTGGAAATAAAAGCACAAATTCATGATTAATGATTTTTTTAATCCCTGAAGTAAGTCTCTTATAGCAGTTACATACTCTGACCCCCAAAAGATCTCATGACCCTTTGATCCTCACGGTTTTGAATATATAGCTCCCAAGGAACAACACTGTGTTATTACACTGCATTTGCGCTTCTGTCCTGGCCAGGACTGCACAGGTACATCTTGGGACAGTTGAGGCCAACCTCCAGATTCAAGCTGCTGGCTTGACCTCTGCAGTCAAGTGGCTCAAAACTGTGTCCTTACCTTCGCTTGTGTGTGTGTTCAACCCATCCTGAAGCAGAGAATGCTCAGCTATTAGCAATCTGTGCTTTTAGCACTGTGATGTATTGGTAACATGTCTTAAAGATCAAATGTATATGAAATAATTTTAAAATAAAAAAATACTCTGAAGTACTGACAGCATAGGTTCAGTTGGTTCAGTTGATGTTGGGTCATTTGCAAACAGTGTGATGCCAGTCATGTGAAAAATAAAAATGGCTGTTGGCTTAAGTAACTGGTGCCTCAGCAAAGGACGTGCAGGAGATACAACTGCCCAGGACTTGAGTCCTTACTGCTTGAATCCTTGGGACACTGACGACAATTGCCAGGGTTTGATTCTAATGTTGGCTCAGTTGGAAAGTGAAAGACTTTAATTATCTGATACATGGAAGAGTTAGGTTTTGTTTTCTTTAGAGGCATAGATCAGCAACATCATAATTTCCCTAATAATACAAGAAATTTTAAATTAATTCTAACAGTCTTTCTCACCTTTATCTGTATCAATTTTACATGCATACATAATTTGAGGAAGGACAGACCTGACAATATTCCAACATAACTTTAGAACAGAGGAACCTACAAGCAAACATAAACTAACAATGTCAATAAGTATGCCAAGACTTTTTGGTTCTTTCAGAAATGAATCATGCTTTGATACTACCTGTTACACAAGGGTTTGAAAAGATCTCTGATTTATTTCAAAAGCTACGTTTACCTTTGGAACAGCAATGCAGTATCTCAAACTCTTCTTTGTGTAACTTTCTCTGTAATTGAGACCCTAGGCATACTTCACACCTTCACATGCTTTCAGAAGGCTCAGCAGAGATCCTTTGCAAGTTTTATGTTGATGTAAGATGCCATAATCATATTTCTAAACCGAAGTAACTCAAAGACAATTGTAAAATCAGGCTTCCCACTAGGTGGCAAAGAGAGACAGTGATTTGCAGTGCATTTCCACACATGGGAAAATGAGGGTGAAAAGCAGCCAGCTACAGAGCCAGGTTTACAAAAATATATTGTGTTTTACTGGTCTAGCTTTTTGGAGTGAGGTTGAGTCTGAATAAGTGTGATTCTGGAAGACTGGAAGGAGCAGGCTGATTAAGGCAGTTGAGACTAGGAAACAAAAGCTATCTGTGTGAAAGGAAAATGTTCTAATTTCAGTTTGTCCATTTTAATAACCCACTTGAAAGGTGTGTGCTTCTCCTATTAATTTCTTACAAATTTTAATATTCAGTGTGCAGCACCATGATATTGTGGTCAGCTCAGCTAAATTGCTGAAGTAGTAAGCTTATAAAAAAGTAATATAGTTAATGAAGAAATTCCACTAACCACACTACAGAATATTAGAAGTATGGACTACCTCTACTGCAGTTACTAGAATTATCAAAGCAATCCATTGCTGCAGGTAAACCTATATATAATTGTGCATTTACAGCCCACACCTGCACAGTACTTCCTTGATCTTGCAAGGTCATATCACAACAATGTGGAGCAGAAGCTTTCATAATAAGAAGAGTCAAAAATTTTGAGAGCTTTTTTTTCCCTTGTGTTTTTCTCTACCAACGTAAGGATCAGGTGAGGTTTTCATAGGTTGGATGTAAGGTGACTGTGACATAGTATTTATCATAAAACAACAGCTATGCTGAGCAGCTGAAATTTGTTACCAGCATTTGTTGTTGCATTGTCAAAATATATCTTATTCAGATTTGTAAAGAATTTTAACTTTCCCTTGGAAGGAAAAGAATGCAAGTTTCATTTGTGGAATGTAAACAAAGCACTACAATTGGTTGTTAAAATTTTATGATTTTTGGCAAAATTCAGCTTGTGTTTCAGGTATTCTTCCTGCTGGAAAGATAATGAAGCTCAAGAAACTCTATTTCAAGAAATGGGAGAAAATTTTATATATGGTTTCTCTGTACTTTCTATTATAATATTTTTATGCTTATTTTCAAGAGCTCTAATATCTCAATGAGTTACAGGAACTTGAAATTTGAAATAGACAAATAATCCTGACACAGGTAGTCTTTTGTTCAGAAAAAAAATCATACTTCTCAGGACAGATTTTAAGGTAATAATAAAAAAAGTCATTTGCACTTCATATATTTAATAATATTCGGCTCACGTTTATAAACTTATTACACAGAGAATGGCAGTAGAACATGGTGGAAACTGATCATGGAGAAAGAGAAAACTAGTCTTAAAAGAAGATAATCTTCCCAGTGAACAGTGGCCAGGATGTTTGTTTTATGGTGAGGCACAGGAATAGATAGGTACTTCTTGCAGGAAGGCTTATTAATTGATAGAATTTCTGTGCTAGAAAGTTTAAATAGTTGTATTTGATATGGATCTTGGAGAAAAAAGCTTAAATTATTTTTTTTTTCCTAGGAAAAGGTTATAGTTCAAGTGTAAGGAAGCTACTAACAAGAATGAGGGGAGTGGAAGAAACGATGGTGGAGAACAAGAATACAGAGGATGGGAGGAAGACATGAAAGCTGAGATGTTTAAGTCACTAGAATGACATATATATGTATGTATGTATGTATATGTAATGTTTCAGAGAAATATAGGAGTTGATACTGGTAGTGGGAGTGTCAGAATGCCTTGAAGACACTCAGGGTGAAAGGATGATTTGATGGGAATGGAAGACCTACAGTTTGTAAAAAATAGGGAAAATAAGAAGGAAAGGCAAGATGCTCCAGCATTGGAGTACAAGAGGATGAAGCTCCATTGTGCGTCCATGGAAGAAGAGAAAGAAAGTACTTTTAGAACCGTCAAATTAAGGTTTTAAAAGTTTATTTGATAGAAACAGTGCCTGTGTGGGAAGTAACATTCAAGGACAAAATTTCACTGTGCCTGAAGAAGAAACTGCCTGCTGAGAAATTTTCCCATATATTATATGGAATTAACACAATGGCTTTAATCCTGTTGTGACATTGAACATGTGGTTTATTATAAAGAGGATTGCTTTGGAAAGGCAGTCTCAATTTTCTTGCTAGATAAGAGAGAAAATGTTCTCTTGGCTTCCCACTGCTATCTGAGCATCCAACAGAACTGAACTAGTCTAAGTGAAACCCTAAAATAACAAGAATAAAGCTTGTGTGAAATCTCACAATTTGTATAAAATAAAAGGAATTTTTTTTTGAGGAATAACTATATAAAAAATGAGTATCATCCAGCTGGATTCATTAGTATCGGATTCAGTAGATTTTTTCTGCTGTAAGTGTACCTTGAAAGCTCTTTCACCTGCTTTCATTTGGTTTGGTCATCTCATTAATAACCACTTTCTCCAAATGTCAGTCAAGATCTGGAGAAAAAACAAGTTTCTCTGTGATGTGTTTCTTCATAGATAAATTTAAAATGCACAGTCTATTCTCTAAACTCCTCTAATGAAGGGATAATATGAAAAGTCCACCAGGTTATTTAGAAGCATGGTTCTGGAATTTCAGATATGCTTTGGATGCTGATTTCTCAGGGTGCAACAACTCTTTGGAGAACTAAATATTAAACACAATCAACATGTGTTTTATGCTTCTTCATGGAACACATCTGAAGGGTCAAGAAGGTCCAAATTCTTGACTAAGTGAATACTTCCCAGAAGCCCCCTGAAATTACATTAGAATTTTGCTTTACATTTCACTTAGTATAAGTTAATTGAACTCTGTTTCAAAGTAGGTGGGCAAAGAGAACTTAACCAGATTTCCACAGGCTGCTCTAGAAAGCAAAGCATATGCCAGCATTTGTGAACTTAAGCAAGAAATTACCTGTAGAAAACTGATGGCACTTTCTACCTCAGATTTATATTTGTCACATGACTAGAACCATAACTTACAGAGCCTCTTAAAAGCTACTAGAGTGATCTAAAACTGTTCTCTGAAAGTGTTCGGTTGACAGAGTTCACTGCTATAGCTCCAGGTAACATACATTATTTGAAGACATACTGATAAGTGGTAAAAAACATTGAATAGGACATTCTTGAAAAACAATAAAGTAATAAAGAATCCCCCAAAAGTATTGTTTCTAGGTAATACCTATGCGTCACTTACACATCTATACTCAGTTTATGCTAGAGTTGTGGCTCTAAAAATCCCATTGATCTTCACGGTGCAAATTCTAAATAGTTATAGGGTTTACATATATATATATATATATAATATAAAAAAAAAATATATAAAAATAGATATTTGCATTTTAAAATAGTGATTACATGCTTTCCCTTATAAAACTATCTACATAAATTAAACATCTTAAAACCTAACTGTCATCAAATGAGTTTTAGAATAGCTAGCAAAAGAACTTTCTGGATGGTGAGCACTGATTTTTTTTTAATACATACTGGAAAAACACAGACATTTCAAGGGCTGAAATCAAGGTTGTACCATGACAGTTTTGTTTGTTTGAATTAGCGTCCAGACATCTCACAGTGTGATCTCTGGCAAAATAACGGATGGATTGATATAGGACTCTATTTATAAACAATTAAAGGGCAGTAATATAATTAAAGCACTACATTTGTTAAGAAAAGGCTTTTTAGTCAGGCAGAAAAGTCCAGGAAAATCAAAAGGCTAAAAGTCCAGAGAGAGAATGTTGAGAATGTTACGTTATTCTGTTAATATTTTAAATGCTGAGGATAACTAAAAAGGGAGCAGTTTACAAAGAGTTCTATATTTTTTCATCACTAGGAAACAGTAAAATCAAGACTGGTTATATTTCTGAAAGAAAATGTCTTGCCCACACCCAAGTGTGAAGCTGGAACTAGTGCATGAACATCAGCTAGTGCGAAACAGGAGGTTAGAGTACACAGTTAAAATGGGTTTTTCTAGACTTAAAAGGCTGTAATGTGTGAAAGAGGAGCATTGCAATACCTAGCTTTGAACACAGTAAATTAATTCCCTTTGTACTCTTTATAAGTAAGCAACAGTTCTGGCTTCAGTCTTATATTAAATTATTTTCATGACAATTCTTTTATGTTGGAGTAAGTTAAATGGTGAAAATCCGTGTTTGAAGAGGATACTCAAAACGTATGTATGTTAAAAAAAAAAAAAAAAGGAGCCCTGAGTTTTTTGACTTTTTATGTTTGATTTGCAGTGGGAATCCATATTTTTATTATAGTTGGTAGTAAACCAGTGATTTTCTTGTGAGCTGAGCTGAATTTCATTACATCAAAAATTGAAATTTCAGATTTGAACTGCTAAATTATTATTTGTAATTATTATTTGTAATGGTGCAAGAAGTACAATGAACACAGGCTGTCTTTCAGATCTTGGGTATTCTGTATGCTAGAGATGACATTTCAAAATTTGTTTTCCAAGCCCATTGGATTTGCGGTAGAGTCATTGAGGGAGAACAAAACACAGAGCCCTATGAAGTAATTTCTGACACAGTGCTTTTCTTACTTGAAACACACTTTAAAGCTAATACTTGAATTCATTGTGCTGTTGAAGTACCACTGCTGTTCAAATGATGCTGTTTACTGTCAGAGCAATAGTCAAAGGCGAAAATCTGCCAGTGTCTCCAGCATGTGCTTAGATGTTCTTTAGTCTTGGCAGTGCTGAGCAGCTCAGTGTCTTCCTCATCCCTAAGCCTTGCTGGGTCTAACAAAAAAGGCACCTCAGTACCCACCTCAGCGATGGAAAACACTTGATGGAATCCACTGGAAAAGCTCTACTGAAAGCATCCTGGAACACACAGGGGTAAGAGGTTTCCTGCTGCATGTGGGAGACCCGCTTTGATTCCTCTTTGACAAAGTGGATTGTAGCCCTTATCCCTACCCAAGCAAGCGAGTGCGCTCCCTCTTGCTACACAGGATATTCTGGTTCTCAGTCTCAGATGGCCATTCATACCTATTGCTGACTGGGACTCTCTTTACTTATGGAGTAATACAAAGCAATTGCCCTTCCTGGATTTAAGAAAAAGAAAGAAAGCTCACATGAATTTATGTCCTTAAGTCCTAAAGCTGATTTATGTCCAGCATTCATTAACAGCATGAACAGGGCTGCTGGGCATCCTTGCACAGCTGCTCAGGTATGCTGTGCATTACCACACTGAGGTCAAGCCCCTAATTTTGAAGTCCTCACTGTTTCTGTGCATGGTGTAAGGAGGACTAAATACTTTATTCTTTGCTGTGACTTTCAGTTCCTGTAATGGCAATCCTAGCAGATGAATCCTGCTGTGAACCTGGTCCTTTAACCTGTGTGTGCTTTCATCTGATCATCTGTTACAGGATGTATAAATTCACAGTGGACCATTTGGGAATAAATATCATAAGATACACATTATAACCCAGCAGACCATAGCAATTGCATATAAAACATTATAGGATATCATTAAAACATTTACAACTAATTAGTGTAAAGCAATAGACTACCATAATTATCATCCACTAAATAATTAGTATTAATTACTTAGAGGATTAATTAGTTTGCTTCTGAAGCACTTTGAAGATGGAAAGCAAAGAATAAGTGCCATGTATCATGACCTGTGTTCCCTTACAACTGAATATAACATATTGTCTAAAATGCATCTTTTTGTTTATACAAAATTGTATTTCATTAGGCCAGTATGTCGCAACATTATTGACTGGATCTGACAGGATTTTGTTGCTATGAAACCCATTCAGACAAGTGATCCTTTCACCAATCTAAATGAGTGACTGCAGCTCTCCTATAGGGAGATCTAAGACTTGGAGGAGAATGCAATTAAGATTCATCATGCATAGGGAGTGAAATTCTTCCCCGTACATTGACCTGTAGTATATTTTTATATGCATACTAGCATTAAGAATCTAATTTCTACATACTGAGAGCAAAATTTGCCCCTGAAAGAATTAATTGTAACTAGTTCAAAGGTGCTGTTCAGGAATTCCTGTAGTTCTTGTGCCTCAAAAAGCCCCACATTAAAGTTCCTGATTTTGTGAAGTACCAAATGCCAAGATCTTCTAATAATTATAGTGGGAGCAGTTGCTGCTTTTCAAACCTCTGAATCCAACATCCTTTGCATAGGCTCTGAATTTATCTGGTAGGAAACAAATCTCTGTGTGTGAGAGATCTATTGGCTCATCAGTGCTTCTTAGCAGGTATGCAAGACTGTGCAGAACTAAATTAACGGTTTAATTGTGGTTTTCTTTTGTATTCCATACAGAGTTCTGAATGTTAGATATCTGTAAGGGTCTGTATGTTGATCTCTAATATAAATGCTGTAGTGTTCTGAAAACGGAAAATAATCTGAATTGTCCCTTCCACAAATGGAAAAAAAATCTAGTAATTAAACCTTGTTGTACATCATGGCAAATTTACTGCATGAATATTAAAGGATGATTAATGGAGTTGTGAGTCTCTAAAACCAAGGAATGATAAGGAAAATCCTGTGATAAATCCCTAACTTCACAGCACTGGAAGACATTTATATCTAGATATTGCAACAGTCTTGATCAGTTTATTGTCAAGAGACAAAAGCCAACTGCAGTATAGTCTTAGACATGAAGAGTCAGCAAGTGACCTTCAGCTCCTTTAAATATTTTTAGAGCAATTATGTTAATACTTGTTCTTAGGCACCAAAAGCCTTTATGAGTTTCATTTATCCCTTCTAGAATTATGTCAAAGTGCACCAAAAGTATATTAACTATAGACAAGTGATGAGCTATTCAGCAGGATCTTAAACCTTAGTGAAGAAGAGGTTTAATAAGCTGAATATGATGTTGGTATTATAATGCCTACAATCCTTAAATATTTATTTCAATTTTCTTCAGTTTTGGGGTGAAGGGGATTAAAAGAACAAGGGTCCAGTGTTAATTAACATAGCATGTTTCTGAGTTATATAGCAGTTGCAACTGTGTTTATTTTTTCAAGTGAAAGTATACTGGTCCTTCAGCGGGAGTTCTGATTTTACTTATGGACTTTTTATAATTCTGAGGAATTAATTAAAAATGTTTGTAACCCTTTGAAATTCCACATGTTCTGCCATCTATGAGGACTAAACCATAAATGTATTCTTTGCTCTTTCCTAGTTTCAAGAAAGGTTGGTTATTTATGCTAGAAGTTTATGAAGACCATAGACTTACACAGTGATGGGTAGAGCCAGGAGGTGGACTCGATGATCCTGATGACTCCCTTCCAAATCAACATATTCTCTGATTCTATAACAACACAGTTATCAAAAAATACATACTGAATATCTGTCTAGAGAGTATGTGAGCAGTCACAGTCTAAATTCAGTGCAGTTAAACCATGTACTACATACTTTTAAAGTAATTAATACTTCTGGGTTGGAAGGAACTTTTAAAGGTCAGCTAGTTCCAACCCACCTGTAATGAGCAGAGGTATCTTCAGCTAGGCCAGGTTGCTCAAATTAGCCAACATCTGGTTTGGTTTGCACTTTTCTCCTCAGTATAAGCATTTGCAGTGCCTTTGTTTGAACCAGATGTCAGAAGCATAGCTGGTTGTGTAAAATAGACAATACTGTTACATTTTCCCAGATCAGCTTAGCTTGGCAAGAGTTTCCTTCTCCTTCTACTCAAACAGCCGTGGGTATCCCAGGTGAAGAGAAAGAGGAAAAAAAATCCCTACCAGCAACTTTTTCTGAGATCTGCCTCATTTTCCTGTATCTCTGCAATCGTCACAGTTAGACTTGGAAAATTCCCACTCTGACCCAGAGGACATAGGACTCTCCTCTTCATCTTTCTTCCTACCACCCCTCACCTATTCTGATTTGAACCTGGAAGCTGCTTGATTATTTTTAAAGAGCACAGGTCTCCATTCTAAATGGCAAAGACACTTACCCTTGATGGAGAGGTCACAGCTGAAAGCCCTTAGCTATCTATTATAGGTTCTCACATGCTGCTTTGGGAGCGTTTTCCATTTTCTTTCAAATGATAGACACTGGTCAAGTTCTATGGCCTCTGTTCCAAAGGCAGCAGCATCTACAGGATTGGGCTCTCTCTAATTAATGTTTGGTGGCAGTTTCTATAGTGAGACCCAGAACTGAATAGGGCTGAAGATGAATACATTACACCTTTTTCAGAAGAGCTGTTTCTGGCCAAGACTTATTTGCTGAGGTGGGAAAGAAAGTTAGTCCAGGTTCTGCCTCTGGTGTGACAATCCCCTGAGTAAAATAAACATGTCTTCAAGACACTCAGTTTGATGTTATCAATAAGCATTTCTTTGGCTTTCATAACAGGTCATAAAGAAGGAAACTATTTCTCATATTAGCAAGTTTCCTGCTATCTGAAGCATTACAGGTGTTTCAGGGAGACCGATAACAAACCTGGTGGACAAAGGTTTTTTGGAGACTGCCTGCAGCTTCTGCTGAGGAGACAAAGATAGTGCATATCATATCTCTGAGTCACACAACTGCTGAATGTAAATCAGCATTACTACCTCATTCATCAGCATGATGTCTTTAATTGTGAAGCTGGAAGAATAATTTACAGTCTGGAAAACAGCCCAATTTTCAGGAGAAGCATTTGTATTAAATGATCAATGCAACACTGAAAAAGTGAGTGTGCATAACCCATTAATCTTTTTTTGAGCCAAGAAAAAAAGCAAATGCCATAGCCATGGACAGCAACAAATTTTATTCTTTAGGCTCCTGGATAAACTGAGATTATGGTGTTATTTCACTGTTACATCATTGTACTTGATGTCAAGTTCATTGATATTAATTTTTGTTGACTGGACAAACAAAAAGGGCTGTGTATTAAATATTAAGCTTTGTTAAGAGCTGGACAATATTATTTTACTTCTTGCCTAGAGTCTTGCAAACATAAAAGTTTTATTCTTATTTACTTAAATCTTATTAAAAGGTTTCTTTTCCTTTCGTGAATCTCCAAAAGGACAAACTCAAGACAGATCAACAATTATACATATTTTCTTTGGAGAATGAGTTGCAGTAAGCCTTCTGTCCAATCCTGTTCATAACTACATGTCATGAATGTAGTTCTTACTGTAATTAAAGCACATAAAAATAATAACCTGTGTCCACATATGCTAAAACATGAGCATGGAAATAATGAATATAAGGAATAAAACCGGGGAAAGTATTTTCTTTTTTTTCCCCTTTTAGAATGCAGAACAAATATCAGGATTCACCTGAAAGGCTCTTTCATATCACTGTTTCCTTAGTCACCCAAGCCTACGTTGTATGCTAAGCACGTTGTTTCAGGAGATCTGGAGTATAAACAAACAGCAGCTGAAGAGCACTAGCTGTTCATGAGACCATCCTTCCAATTATCTGCTGGGTATCTAGATGGTAGTATGGTGTGACATAATTTCCTTGGCACATTAGTATAGCAGTATTTTAACATATATTCTTCACTTTTAGGCATTCCACTGATATGAAGGTTTGGAAGATATTTCTTAGTGGTTTCAGAAACGCTTTCTTCACATCCTGAATAAATGGCACCAAACAAAGATCACACTTGTGTTGCCACCTTTAGGTTGTCATTTCAATGGGTGGAGGATGTTAACAGTGAGGATAACATGATCCTATTGTGTGGTAGGCAGGACAACATCTGTCTTTTTTTCCCTGATGCTTTCCAAATGCTGTAAGGTCAAAGGTGTTTTGGTGCTGTTCATTATGTCCATGAAGCATACAGAAAAAGGGGGTCCAAAAAGTTTTAATTTCCAGCTTAGGCAATTATTTGAATTGACTTGCTTCTTCAAGTTGACTTAGATTTTTCCACTTTTTGGGCACCAGAAAATGGGCTTTATAAATATTTGCAAGGAGTCAGTGATAGATATTTAACGCTGCTGAATAATTATTCAAAGCCTTCTATTATTATTTTTGGAACAGAGGTAAATCGTACAAGTCACACTGCATTGCTGCCTGGGGGATTCTAGGTTCAGCTCAGAGGAAAACAACTTTTCAAACATTAATGTATGTTTGGATCTTAACATTAGACTGCTTATAAGAAGAGAAGAAAAAAACACAAAAAGAATTGGCAATCTGGATTACCTTCTATTTTGTGTTGACATTTTTCTTGATTATTATTTGCTTTAGACACTAAATACACATATAATTTTCCTAATAGCATCTGTGTTTTCTCTTTGTTTGGAACTTGAAGGCTGCTGGATCAGAGAAAGCTCAGGTTTTCTCAGCATTACAGAACATGTGGAAAGCAAATTGGTTTGAAGTGCTGGCTGGTGAGGTCCAGACCTGCACTCCTACTTCAGTATTGACATGCCTTGTGTTCCCATCCCACTAATACTGCTGCAGTCCTATCAGACATATTAAATGACATCAAGGATGATTTGGAAGAAAGGAATTCAGGAGACTTGTTCCCTGTTCTGTGATGTTCATATAGGAAAAAAAATCGTCTGTAGCACACTCGATCAGTCAATACCCAAGAGTGACTTTTCCTGCAAAGAACACAGTATTAGACATGTCAGAGTATATACTGAAACCCATCACTATTTCTCAAATGCTTTTGTTAGTTTTAGAATAACTAGCTGATATTGTAGTGTAATAGACTCTTTTTGCACTTTGCTTTTTGTTCAATTCTAATACTTCTTTTTCTTTACAAGTTCAAGATTTTATAGATCAGTGGTCTGCTCTAATCAATCCTTACCGCATTTTCTCATGTCTTTCAGTTACTCCTTATTCATATTTTGTACTTTAATTTCTCTCAATTCCCCTTTGCAAGTCAGTCCTCTTATCTGTGTATATTCTTGTTGTGCTAACATTCTTCAGCGTTTTCATGTACTGAGAAAGAACACTGGAAAGTGACAACTCAAAACCAATTTATTTCTATCTTGTTAAAAATGCTGTTATTTGCTTCAGTTCTACCTTCCATGTCTGCAGCCACCCTCTCTGAAATTTCTTCAATCACTGCATAAGCAAGGCCCATTTACTACATTGTCAAAAATCTGAAATTATACAGGCCCCATTTAATTTTTTCTGAATATTTTCCTACTTTTAGGCGTCCTGAATAACAGCTAACATGGGCTTCATTATAAGCTTTTTTGCAGCCATCTGGCTTGCAATGTATTCCTGATAAGTGTTTTATTTTTCTCCTTTATCTATGCACGTTCTACATGTCTTGTCTTTTTCAGACTGTGAATGTTTGTTCTGTTTGACTTGCTCCAAAAAAGTGGTTTATGGGATTTTTATTTTACCTGGAATGTGTAGGGATTAATAATTTTTACAATATAAAGATACTTTTCTGTGTGTTCTCAAATATATTTTTATCTGTGGTTGTTTGTTAAGTATATTCTTATGTATCAGTATATAAAACCACTAAAATTATATTCTGGATTATTGCTGTAACTGCAAAGAGAGTTACCCGACAAAGTTTAAGAGAATGAATCCTTCACTATTCTTAACGCTAAAATAATATTAAATATTCCTTTAATAATATGAGTGATGTCCATATGAGTTGGGCCTATATGCCTTGTGAGTAATTCCAGCCACTGACAACCCCATCAAATGAAATTATGAGGAGTCCTCATTCATATTCTTCTAGGAATGAGTCAGATGTCTGGCCTTTCCTCCCACTGCTTTTCCTAAGCTTTCATAGAAAAAAGGTAAAGTATATACTGCAAGCCAAACAATTATCACCAGATAATCCTGTTTCTTCAAGGCTCCATATTTTTGTTTGAAATTTTCAGTAGAAATGTATCAGATTTTTTCATGATTATGATGAAATGATCTCCAAGTTTTAGATGTAGTCACTGTGTATTTTTAATAGTTACAACTATTCTACAGAACAAGATTTTATTACTTGGATATTAATACAATTGTGCTTAGAAACAAGAGGAGCATTAGAGATAACATGTCTATAATTCACAGGAGTGGGAGTAACCTTTTCAAATTATTTGACTATTTACTGTAATAAAATAAATTATGATAGCCTTTGACAATTACAGTGGATTTCCTAAATTTCTAAGAATTCTGCTATCATTTGATATAAAAACACTCTTGTCCCACCGCAAAGATGTAAATGCAGTTTTCATGGGGTTGCTGGGAGTTACCGTGCGCTGCCATGGGAGGACAAGACCTGGTATAGCCAGTTAGGGAATTTTATTGCCTCTGTGCTGTAAGGGTAGCATAAACTTCTGATACACAACAATGGCTGCATTAAACTTTTGAGGAAAATTGTTAGCTAAAGCCCTATATGTAAGGAAAAGCTGTAAAGTCTGTCTACTGCCTGAAATTCACTTGTTTGAAACCAAGTTTACTTTTGCCCTTTCAGACTTTTTATAGTGTGTGGTACAGATTGGTGTAGACTTAAACCAAACTGGTCTCTAAAGTGTCATCCTCACTGCTAGGGAAATTGCCCCAAAACATTCATAACATTAAAGTGTGTTTCCTAGCAGAGGTGGCTTAGACCAAGTAGGACTGTCTCAAAAAATGCACAGCCACCACTCAAGGCCATTTTACAGTCCGCAGTTCAGGTGTGATTACCCTGACTTGGGCACGATTTAAAGCAGTTCATCTGCATGGACATAAACCAGAGCGAGAGCGAAAACCCTCACCTCTTTCCCTAAACTAGACCAGACACAGCCTGCATGTATTCATCTGAAATCAAATGGTGAATATATTGTTTTACAAAGTTGAGAAAGTGTGAGGGGCACACCTAGCAAGCTTTTTATCTTTGCACACTATAAATACTTGCAGCTTAAATGCATGTTCTTGAGTGTTTGCATACTCTCTGGATTTGCAATTTTACCTCAATAAAATCTATTACTTAAACTTGGCAAACATTTGTTCTGCTTTGCATCATCTATAAACTGCATTGACATATTATAACTGTCCTTCACTGTAGCTGGTAGAATTTTACACTCCATAAGTCAGTGTGGAGCTTGTCTTGATGTCTGTCTACAGGCGTAATATTTCCTACCTGATTATCACCTACAGTACAGTTATTTAATCCAGGGCCTCTCAAGATTTTTGGCACACAAACATGGATACTGTGTAGTGGATGGTATATTAGCTGTATGATGTATATGAATCTTTTCCCCAAGCCATTCAGAAAAGCACTGGTTTCTGTGTGATACTGTTTTATGTTGTTCAGTTCATATGCTAATAAATAATGGTAAATAATTTCCAATTGTATCAGTAAAATTAGAGTAATAGAATGAGTATGATTTCTAATAATAGTTGATACAAAGAAAAATATTTATTTTGTGGTGATTAGTATATATTATCCAGACTCTTTTTATTTCCATGATGTATCTCTGCCATTTTTTTGTTTACTTTTTGAATTTCAGATACTCTGCCCCACATTTATCTGTTTTTTCCAGTTCTACCAGCTTATATCCAGCAAATGAAAAAATGGAGCAAGGATAACTTGTGAAACTATAAAAATCTTGTATTTTTGTTTGAGGAAAATTAATTCCTGTGTCCCATTTGGAATCTTTGCAAAAAAGAAATCTATAAGAAACCAAAACCCCTGCATGTTTTATTGAAGTATTTTAGCTGTCAGATGTGCAACTATATGTTGTAGGTCCATTCATAGTAATGTTAAATGGAAATCATTCTTTAATAATGTGAATGGGTAGATCCAGATTCTCTGTACACTTTATCCATGAAGGTCTCCACAAAGCTGACATGCTGGGAACCACTATGGTTGAATCACTGGGTCAACACACTTTATAATGTTTTCTCTTGAGTGCTGCAAGCAGGTTATAGAAACACAGTGGTTTGCAGTTATGTTTTCAATTGCTGCAATTGTCACAGCCACCAATAAAAATTTAACATTGCCTGCCATTGAGTAGCAACACATGATATTTCAAAAAGCTTTCTGCTTAGGAGGTAGAAACAATTCTTTTTAGTTCAACAGTTATGGATTTGTGACAAGAATACCACCTTTTTACAGTTTATGCAAGTAAGTTTTCTAAATTCATATTGAAAAGAGCAAGGGAATGTATTATGTGGGCAAACTAGACTTCATCTTATGGCTGTTGCCTGGGTGAAATATTTTCAGTAAATCACAGTCTTTATGCTGTCCTTGGATCTTCTGCAGTCTCAGCTGCCACTGCTGTATAATGTACATTGATTTCTATTTGGTATTCAGACAGAGAGAAAGCTGTTTAATCATTTGGTTTCTGACTTGCTAATAAAAAACCTGTCTTCTTTAATAAGTTTATTTTAGATAAAGCTACAGTCTCTGCCATAATTTGACATACTTTCTTAAGTTTTTTAAAGTAACAAATGATGCTAAAGATGAGACAATATCACTGTAATTTCTTCTTACCAAGTGAATGCCTTTGTGATTTGCAGTTGCTCAACACTCAGAGAATGAAAGCTACTTAATCATTCTCCATATGAATTGTAAATAAAGTTTTACAGTTGTCCTACATCGAGGGGAATGAAAGGAAAAAAAACAGAGAGAGACTTCTCATTGTAAGGAAACCATTTCTAATAGTGCCATGTCTATACCCAAATGCGAACATCTTTTATATCACTAACAGTTTTCCACCCATCACATCTCATTGATATTCTGCTTCATTAAAGCCCCATGATAGAAAAGTTATTAATTTGCAGAGGCAGTTTTATGTCAGATTGGGGGAAAAAAACCCAACCCAAGTCTGATAATATAATTACTGATGTTGTATGATGGGAAATCACTAATATGATTAGAAGTGCCTGACAGATTGTAGTATGAGATTTGATAAAGTCCACCTGGGTTTGGAGAAGTCAATTGATCAAAGTCTCGGCTACTGTAGGGAAAAGGGAATGGAGGAAGCAGCAGGGTTGGACTGAAATCAGAAGAGCATGAATCAGTTTCTTTTAATGGGTCTGAAGCTGGTTTGCTCTTTGTAGCCAGACTGTTCTGTGCATTAAAGATGTTCTTCAAGTTCAGCATTTGGTTCCTGTGTGATATGACACAGGCAGGCAGCTGGAACAACCACAAACCCATGGCTGAAATGCAAAGAGTAAACTTATTTCATTACCTTGCTAACTGGAGGATCCCGAAGCAACACCTGGGTGGGGACACACAAGCGGGAACGTTGGCACCACCAGGCTCAGTCCATCTTGACAGGCAGCAGGGCTGCTGTTTGCACCCATTTATCAGGGGCCCATGCACAGGACATGCTGTGACCTCCCCTGAGCTTTTCATGATCTCTGAGCTTTGGTTTCTCTTCCAAAACAAGGAGCTCAAGTATGTCTGTGAGATCACCTCCAGGTCTCCAAACACCTACATTATCTCTACACAGAGATTCTACTCCTCAAAACAGAGGATAAACAGCAGTGGACATAATATATGGGGTTTGATATATAATTAAAAAGCCATTGTTGTCTTTGAAAATCAAAAAAAACACCCAATGTAACTGGCTTTTTGAAAGCAAAATTTAGCCTTTTGCTTTATAATGGTCTGTGAGGGTTTTTTCCTCCCCACCTTGTTGTAAGTATGCAGTACTGCTTTGATGTGACCTTGTAACTGTGGACTTTGGCTTAGTTATGGAATAGCTTCCAATTTTGTAATAATTTGCATATAGGATGCAGAAAGAAGAGTATTACACAAATAAATCATCTACAGCAGTGTTTTAGTCATCTGTTCAAGAAATGCTTGCCTTTGGTAGAACACTTTCCTCTGCAGAGAATGAATGTGCTGCTCCACTTAAGCCCCATTTGTACTTCCTGTCTACAAAGAAGAGTAGGTTTCATACATCTGATCAAAACCCCCTCTTTTGTTTCAGAATTCTGAAATCTAAAAGATATAATGTGTATTATGTTCCTTTATTTAAACATTTGCTTCACCTTGTTGGTCTGGTTGCAGAAGGTAAGCAAAAATCACTAGATTTTTTTTAATCCAGTCTCATCTTTTACTATTACATAACTGTTGTTAAATTCCAAATTATCATTGAATCACAGAATGCTTTGAGTTGGAGGGGACCTCTAAGATCATCTAGTTCCAAATTCCTTGCCATGGGGAAGGACACTTTCCACTAGATCAGGTTTCTCAGGGTCCATCCAACCTGGCCTTGAACACTTCCAGGGATGGAGCATCCACAGCTTTTCTGGGTAACCTGTGCCAGCGCCTCACAGTAAATAATTTCTTCCTAGTATCTGATATAATCTGACACTCTTTCAATTTGAAGCCAACCCCCTGTGTTCTATCACTCCATGCTGTTGTAAAAGGTCCCTCTCCATCTCTGTTGTAGCCCCTTTAGGTACTAGAAGGTGCTATCAGGTCTCTGCAGATAATGAAAAGTCTCTGGTTGTGTTTTCCTTCTGCTGATGCTGATTCCACTGTGACTTGATCTCAGATAAGTGGTTCTTTGCACTTAGTGGTCAGAGAGTCTTTGAGCTTTGAAGTTATTCTGCTTTCTTCTCAAATGTACAGTTTTCATCTTAACTCTCTCAGCTGGGTGGCTGGAGAAGGAAATGCCCTTTCACAGTTGGAAAACAGTTAACATGAGCAAGCAAGGGCCCAAACTTAAAAGTGAAAATAATAGTTTGCATTCAAATCCTGAAGACCCCAAAGCTTATCTCCTCCCAAACCAGAAAAAGTTAAAAGGAATCAGACTCTTTAGGTAAACATCTGCTCTGCTGAGAAAATGTGTTGATGAATTATTCCTAAATGTGATTTTGCAAATATCATAATGCAGAAATACAACATGACTATGCAAAGCTAAAAAATTAGTAGTTATACCACTGCGAGATGTATGTAATAATTGTGGTTCATATCCTCATCTAAAGACAAACTTTATGCATTGCAGATTAGGGGACAAGGAAGAAAAATGGTGGTTCAGACAAACTTAAAAAATTTCTTAATCCTTTGGACATCTTCAGCCTGTGGGAGCTATGTCATAAATCCCCTGAGTACAGCATTTTGAAATGCATGACAGATTGTAAAGCCATGCAAAGGTTTTTTATCCATTCAGTAAAACCTGAGGATTAATTCCTTTCATGTTTCCTGCATGAGTATGTATTATAGAATTAATATCATCAGAGGCAGATACCTATTTCCTTTCATCCTGCTGCCAGGCAGCCCTTCAAACAGCCTGGCTCTGTCTTCTTGAGGACCTCTTCACAGGTATTCAAAAGCTGCTGTTCAGTCCTCCAGAAGCTGGCTCTTCTCCAGGCTTCTTCTTTTAAGTCCTGAATGGCAGCGCTGCCCACACTACCACTGAGACCCTCAGCTGGTCCCTCATTTATAGTCACCTGCTAATTTACTGAGCTCCATAATCTCTTCTTCATCATTGGAGGAGGTGAGTGAGCATTGATGAACAGAGTAACCAGGAGAGGTCACAGTACAGTTCCTAAGGCACCACTTTGACATACAGACCCCTGCCAGGTGGTCTAGTCCATCCAGGTGAAGAATGAGCACTAACTGCTACTCTCTGAACCCTTCCATCCAGCCAGATTTTTTACTCATCTAACTGTTCACCTATATAGACCATAATGTCCTTGCTGGGCTACAAGAGTATAGTGGGAGACAGTGTCAAAACTCTTGCTAAAGCCAAGGCAGATGACAACCACATCTCTCCGCTTGTCCACAAACCTAGGTATTTTATCATAGAGGGTAGTTGGTCAGGCATTATTTGCCTATGATAAATCCATGCTGACTGTCCCCTGATCACCTTCTTCTTCTTGATGTGCCCAGAACTGTGCTTTAAAAGGCTTGTTCTATGATACACTGCCAGTATTCAACACCATCCAGTAAGAAATTCCTTATTACAAGCAAGAATGAGTCAGATGCTTAAAAGAGCTAGGTGTCATGTGTTTTACAGCATTTTACAGAAAATATATCTATTATTCTTCCCTTTTGTTGATACTTCAATAATGCAGGTGCTGCATGTATCATATTTTCCGGTCCAATAGCAGTAATGAAAGGTGGGTAATTGAAGCTGGTATAATATGCCACTTGTCACTATCAAAGTTTTATAATTTTGATGTCTGGGTATCTCATATATGGGCTCCCATATTAAATAAGCCTTCCTGCTGGAGATAGGGTCAGAGTTTGCATTGCAATCCTGAGGGATATGGGTGCCCTACTTAGTGCCATCTAGTTTCTGAATGGTATTTACCTAAGATCTCTTTTTTATTGATATTTTCCACACAGCAAACATAACTGAAAGTTCTATTCCTGTGACTCCAAGATACCACGGAAGAATGTCAGCCTGATTCAGAAATTCTCTGTGCCTCACTGCTTTACAGTTTTTGAAGTACAAGAAAATTCTGTGGTCTTTGGGGCATGTAATTTCATCCTCCACTTTTTAAAATTAATTTCTGCCATTGGAAGACAAAGCAGTAATTTTCTTACTGTTTTTCCCAATAAGTATTAAAACATGCCATTAAGGTTGTGACCAAGTATCTCTAAAAGCACAAATAATAAAATTTAATAATCTTTCTTGTGGTAAGTCGACAGAGGGTAAATCCAGATGGTAATTTAGCACAGTTCCAGGGATGCTGTTAAGTTACAGTGGCTGGAATAGTTCCTTGATGCAAGTTCCACAGCATGTTCCTTCACTCCGGCTTCCTTTTCCAAATGATATTTTTTCCCCACATGGGAGATAGTGAGCTCTAGCATATGGATTTCCTAGTGTTTTCCTTTGTCCAAAGGGCAACCATGAGTCACCACAAGGCTCCATAAAGAATGCAGCCTTCAGTGGCACAGATTTAGTCTTCAGTATTTGCTTTTGCACTAATACTGATTGTGAATGAGTGGTCTAAAATGTACTTCTGAAGCAAGGCAGACAGGCTCAATGCTTTTTTTACTAAATTATATATAGATATTTGTGACATTTTTCTATCCATATGCTGTCTAAAATGAGGTGAGGAAAGATGCTTAATGTGGGTACTTCAGCAGTTTTTCTTCGTGGAGACAAACACTTTATAGAGCTATGTCTAACTCAGTTGCTGTTTTTTTATGTAAGTTAAAAATAAAACCTGTGTTTCCCACTACTGTTTTCTGCAAAAACTAAAAACTACCTGTTTTCTGTAGAATATAATCTACTGGTATGTCCTGCCAGGATACTTAAGATACACCACTTCTGCTTCTTACAAGGGCCTAAATTAATGTCTGCTGTATATCCCATACAAATATTAATTATTCCAAGGATGAATGTGGCTGCTCAGTACTGAAACAAGCCAGTTCTTTGTCTGAATGGATATGCTTCCCTGAACACTGGCCAATGCCTGATGGCTGAAAGGCAAATGAAACTTCTCCTTGTAAAACTGTTCAGCAGTATCATAAGTTGACAGGGAAAAAAATAATGTATTTTCCTATGCCCATTTGAGTTATTGATGATTTTTTTCAGATTAAAAATAGAAGCATAAATTATCAAAGCAAAATACAAGGTGAGAATAATGATTCTGTGTTAAGTCCTTTCTGAGTGAAAGACTGGGAGGAATTGGAGGCACCAATCATGGAGGCAATTGTGAGAGGCAGCCACTTGGCCAGGCCCACATGTATCAGTTGGACTTGGGGTAAAAAGATTTTAGAAGCCAAAGTACAGCCCTTGAAGACCTCTAGGACTTCCTTGAGCATAATCTGCATAGAAAAGTAATTTTCTTTATGTGTGTCAAACTCAGGAAAACACTGCTGTGTCTTGTCAAAACAAAACTACCTCCGAAACTGTGGATCCACTGCAATCCAGCAGTTTTGGTGAGGTGAGGTTGTTATTCTTGAACTCTAGCTCTAACCCCAGTCTCAACACTAACCACAGCCGTAGCTTGACACTGGAACTGGCCAGTGTCGATGTCGTTCTTCCTAACTCTGTCAGCATATAGCAACTAACCACTTTTAAGATCTGCTCAGTTTTCCAAACCTTTATCCTGACCAGAATTACAACTCAATGCAATTCTCTGAGGAAGAAGGAAAAGCCAAGCATTATTATAATCCCTAAAAGTTTGTATTTTGAAGAACCCAAACATAAACTTGAGCATTTATGTTCCTATAACTCGTTATACCCACAGGGAACAATAACATTAGGAATTGATTACTGCTGATATCACCCTCTTCATAGCTGTGTGGACTAAGTTGATTCCAGTCACATACAGAACTTCTGACATTTTACTTTTTAAAATTCTAATTGTTATCCGGACTTCAATTTTCACCTGAAGTGTCACCAGACTATCCTTTTTCAGGTTAAAATAGAAAATAAGATACTGGAGCCTTTTGACTTCAGCAGTCTAACTCTGCTGAGTTTTCAGGGTCCATCCATTACTTAGTTTGACTTTCAGCTTCCACTGTCCATAATGTATCCACTATTCATTATTTTAATTTCAGACAGGGAACCAATACTTGGACAAAAATAAATGGTTTAACACCTAGAGAAAAAAGATTGAAATGTATTAATACCAAGCCTCTTCCTAATTTATTAACTGTGTACAGGACAAAAGGTTTATCTTTTCCAAACTCCTTCACACATCTTAAATCCCATGCTTTACTCTTTACCCTTACCAAACTGAAATACCAATATTAAAATGGCCAGGGAAGTATAGGGGGAAAACAATTGAATCTATTAACATCATCCATTTTCCTTATTTTGTGGCATGTGTAGAATCTAAGCATTATCTGAGATACTGCAGTTGTAGTTTTCCAAACCCTGGCGAACTCTAACCCCAATAATACAAGCTGCTAGTATGCCTCTATGCAAAAGAAAACACAGCTCAATTAAGTTGCCAGTACATGGGCGTTTATATATAGAATAAAAGTATTACTTTATTGGTTTTGTGGGTTTTAATCATAATGTCTTGCTTCTGACTGGTTATATGATCATTACTGGATTGACTCCAAGCAAGGACCATCCTAGGACAAAGAGATTCAATACTTGATTTTCTTGATCATATATGCCTGAGGATGGAATATCTTTGTTCTAGTGAGCGTGACCCCTTGCCATACTCCAGTGGCTTCCCTGAGGATATGTTCACACTGACCCAACCACAGGGTGAGCTGAGGACCACGCCTCAGGCATTTTCCTCACATATAGAATTTTTTTGTTCAGAATTATGATGCAATCAAAGGCGCATCCCACAGGTAGATAGTAATATTTTTCTATAATATGGGACTTGTGACTGTTTCTCAGATGAAAATGATTCAAGAATACTCCTCTTTCCAGACCAGTGACAAAATTAGATTTACAGCAAAACAAAAAACACGTGAAGACTCTCAGGTGGGGAGCTACTGAGTACCCGAGTTCCCAGCTGATTCCAGTGCTGCCTTCCATCTAGTCACAGCCTTCGCTAACAACCTGCCCTTTCATTTCAGCAGAAATTCAAACAGGAGAGCTGAAATCACTGCCAGGCAACCACTGGATGCAGCACACCAGATGGAGCTCATCAGCCCGCTATATATAGAAGCAAGCTTTAGGAAAGTTATAAGCTGTGCTTAGAACTGCTGATGTTAAGGTGAATTTGTCTGTTTGAATAGTTTTCTTGTAAGCATCAAGCAGTAATAGTCTTGAAGTGCATTGTTACCATACCCTTATGCACTTAAGGAAAATTCAGTGGTGGTGTTGCGTACATAGAGGTATATGGAGGAATGGATTTCTTCAGGCTCTCTGGCTTCCCAATATGTTTTTGGTGGCAACTGGTTTACAGAAAGGACCAGAAACAAATATGATGTTCTGTGGAAGAAGCCATGAAGAAAAGTTTTATTAGTTCTGTTGGTCTCTGAATATATTTCTGTTGGTGTAACAGCTGTTATTCTGTTTTACATAGTAATTAAACACGTCACCTCTGAAAATTAGAAATGGGAGTTGTTACAACTACTCTAGGTGAGGCTGCAGCACATTTCTTTTATCTTTGGTGCAGAGAAGTGTTATTTAATGAAGGCTAAAAAGTAATATTCCTAAAACATTTGACACTAGGAAGATACTAACAATAGTGATTTGATAAAGGGCAGAGATCCTGCCCTTTATGTCTACCTAGTGCTGACTTATGTGTGTTTGTTATTTGCATCATAGCATTGCCTGTGTAGCTCTTAGGACCCCCTTAGGCATCCAAAGCAGTCTGTGTCTCAAACAGTCTAAAAATTCCATGATGGAATGTATTCTTCTGAAGAATACTTTTCTTGTATTTTTCTCTTATTAGGTTCCTATTTCAAGTGAACGAACTGTTTACAACACTGTTGTTTATGAAGTTCCCTTTTGTAGTTGAAGATTCATGTAAATGCTACCATGCAACAAATTAAAAAATTTCTCCAGTTCAAACTGCAATTTGACTATTTCTGCTGTGTAAAGTCTATTATCAGACCCTTGTTGAGGCACAGAACAAATTTGGATGAAAATGATGAAATTTGGATGAAATGGTCCTCCATCAGGGCAGACTACAAAGATCCTTCTCTTAGAGGTATTTGCCCTTTTGATGCATAAAATGCATGCAAATTTGTTTGAAAAGTGTGAGTTGATTAGTAAAAGGAAATTCACAGTAATTGTAGTGAAATGAAAAAAGAAAACAAGGCAAAAGCATTGGAAAGAATATGTTTAATTGCATGTAATTACTTGATGTGGATTTCAACCAGGGAAAGAAAGGGAAAGGAACATGCTAAATAGTGTTGATGTGGCAATTACTCAGTGATGATTTTCTCAAATGACTGAACTTTGAGTATTTTTTTTTTTTAAAGATACAACAACAAAAAAACCAGGAAAAACACACACACTACTTTTCTATGTCATAAGAACTTCTTTGCTGTATCAGTCAAAATGTTCTGCCATGTCCTTCATCTCATGATTTTGCATGTGTAGACAAAATGAACTTTCCTGGTAATGCTGTGTCAACATGCTAGGTAGGATAAAAGTTTAATAAATTTAACTATCAGGGTGTAAGTAAAACATTGCGTGTTTTTATATGATAGCATAAGCACTTCAAGATTCAGCTTCTCAGTTGAACAAATTTTTTGATGTATCAGGTTTGCTGACAAAAAAATCTGAACAAATTGCAGTCTGGTGAAATAAAAATATGGCAAAAAGAGAAATAGAAGTCCAATAGAGGTGCAAGGTTTCTAGCACTAATTAAAAAGTTTTTGTCTCTAAACAAGTAATCAGACTATGCTAAATAACTAATATATTTATGGTCCCATCCAATCTGCGACTTTTAATCTATATTCTGCATAGGTGATAAAGTTTAGGGATGGATTACCTTATTCCATTACTGCTTTTTATAGTGAAGAAATTCATACAAACACTAAATCCACTTTGGATTTAGTGCAAATGACCCTTGATGATCTCAAGGGTCTCTTCCAAACTAAAGAATTCTATTGTTTGGAGGGGCATGGAAATACACATTCTGAACTATGGGTTTGGTTTTTTTCTTTCTGATACTGTTCAGTAAGCACATTATATGTTTTAAGATGGTGTCATAGTAAAGACAGATGGTGGAGAGAAATGCACAGTACTACTGCTGGGAGGTGACGGAATCTAAATGTAGCTAGGTGGACAGATGCCTACCTATGGATATCAGCTAGTGTGCAATCAGGAGACTTTGCTGGGGACCACTCCAGGAAAGCAGAGCACCTCCCTTGGAAGGCAGCGTCTCCCAGGGACACCCACAGTGGGTTCGTGGGAGAGGATGCCCATGAAGATGAGCCCAGCCCCTGAAGAGGAGGCACCAGGTGAGGGACAGGGCGGGAGGGGGAGGCCGGTGGTGGGACAGGGCTCACCAGTACTATGCCGAAGCAACCACCTCAGTCCCAGGATGCCTCCTCCCCCTGCCTGCAGGTGACAACAGGCAGTGTCAGGGCAGCCAGGGCCAGGCCTTGTCCCTCCACGGGAACAGAATGATGTCATCCTCCTGCTCACAGAGCTTGGGGAGCATCAGGAACATTCCAGCTTGGATGAGGGGGTGCAGGGACAAGTGCCACAATTCTGCAGGTCGTTCTGGCCAGCAGCACTGCAGCCTGTAGTTAGCACTTGAAACACCACAATATGTTTCCTTGCCTTAGCTGAAATATTCTGATTTTAGAAAAAGGAAAAATATTACCTAACTCTATGATATTTTTTCTTCTTCAATTGCTGTCATTTTTCTCCAAGGAAGCCTTGTGTCTGAGTATGACAGGGAGATCCAGCAGTTAAATCTGGTCTTGTGAAGCACCTGCTGTGCATGTGAGTTTTGAAAATGAACCCCTTTTTCCTCTTCCAGCCTATGAAGAGATTCAGATCTGGAAGAAAACTGAGAATAACAAAACTGTCACAGTGTCATGAAGTACCTTCTTCATCTCTAAAAGGATGAAATATCTCAGAGTGCTACAACGCGAAAAGAGTTGGTTGATGTGCTGGCTTTGCATGGGAACTGTATGGACAAGTATGTCAATGTCATACATATGTTCATATGCTACCTATGTGGGTTTTTCCTGTAGCATAATGTGTGTAGCTCACACATACTTCAGAGTGCCAGTGTGACCACCTGCTGCTCCAGGTCACCTGTTTGGCTGTAGTTATATAGCTGAGAGTGGGTCACAAGTGAGGGGACCGCAGCAGCATCCTGTAACACTGAGGAAGAACACACTCGTTGATGGGATCCTGCACTGTCAGGCTGTGCTCCTTCCCTCGCATGGGAGGATAGGCTTCACAGGGGGCTTGCAGTGTAACAATTCCGTATGAAACCCATTCATCAGCCTTAAGCAATAAATAGGAATTTGAAATGGACATTGGCCAACGTGATTTTTCACCCTCTAGTCCTGTAATTTTCATAAAAATCGGTCTACCTGCACTGTTATGGACAAAGGGTTGACTTCAGAAACTGAACTGCATTTCTCAAACTCCTCAGTGAAATTGCCTTTGCCCTGAGCTTACAGGCTCAAGCTTCAAGATTTTATTAAAATAATACATAAGTAAGAGTTAAATGTCAATTTTGCTAAATTACTGCATCTTCACAGGGCTGATTTAAGAGCAGATCAAATCAACTTCCTACCATGGCATTCAAAATTATTACTGCAAAAATTACTATATGAAATTTGATAAAATTTTTCAGTGTGAAAGCTCAGTTTTTTCTTAACTTTGCATAAACGTGTGGAAGGAACAGCTGTTTTCCTTTTAATCGGGACTCTTACTGATAATCCTCCAGAAAGTGGGGCATCAGCCCTGCTGGTTAAATAAATGAATGAGTCATTCTCAGGAATTGATGGTTAACTTATCTATTTAATGGTATACAGGAATTAAACTACATTTTTCAATTTGACAGATCAAATTTTCTTCTTATATATCACTACTGTTAAAAAGATATTGTTTACATTTATCTTTTAATATGTAACAGTGTCAAGATTACAAAGATTTAAGAAATCAGCGATTCTTACGTTATAACATCTTCTAATATTGCCTCATCTTCACTCTGGAGGCTTCCAATAAGGAAAGGACAAATGTGGGAGTCTGGGACTTTCCTTCTAAGAAATTGAAAATAATGGAAGAAAACTAAATAGGGACAGGAGAAAACTGGTACTATCCTTCTGAGAACAGAACTGAACTCATAAATGAACTTAGGACTGTTCCTCAGCATTTTTTAGAAATCTGTCAATGCACCTGTGACTGAGACTGGCTGTGATTGCTGTGCTGGGCAAGAAAATTAGAAGTGAATTCTAAATGGCAAATATTGAGGAACCAGTCCAAGACTTTTTAACATGTGAATACTGGATTACTTTCCCTTCTCTATCAAAATAGTTTCTTTGACTACAATACTTCCTAGAGTTTTCCCAGGTACACAAATACAACTTTGTCTCAGTGTAAAGGATTAGTCAAGGTCTAGTTGTGTTTTGCTTGGAAAAAATTTCTCCCTGCTATACCTGCACCAGAACAGGTTTATTGGTGGAATTTTCTTCTGCAGATGTGGTGATTTTTGTTTTGGTGGGTTTTTTTGTTTTTGTTTTTGTTTTTGTTTTGTTTTGTTTTGTTTTCTTTTTTTTGGTCTTAATCTGGTGTATTTCTTTTTTATTTCACTGTGATGGAACACCACTCAGCTGAGTAGGGAAATATTCTCTAGTTCAGACTGTAATTGAGTAGAATCTGACTTATTTGGGGCTGAACACAAAAGTGAGTATAAATCAAGGAATTAACAAAACCAAGAGAACAGACTACTTTCCAGATCTCAGAAGGCCAGTGCCGGAAAGTTTATTGTAATGGAATTTCCAGCCAGAATTTACAGGCTCAGGAGGTTTAGTTATTTTGGATACATTTCAGATCAGCAGAGTCTGCCTGCCATGCTCTCTGCTCCTGTCGTAGCATTTAGTTTTGTGACAAAGTTCTATGCAAGAAACAAGATGGCCTGTATCAGGACACTTTGTCAACTTTATTTTAGCTACAGCATTTTCAAGAGGAAGTTCCACAACTGTTATTCCTTATATCTGTGGGTCAGTGTCTATGCTTAAAATGGTTGAAAAGGATGTGCAAACTAAAGGCCTGTTTCCCACACGCTGTAGGTGTCAGCTCAGCTGCTAGACACTCTTAATATGTGTAGTGTTACAAACAGCAGTTCACAGAGCCCTGGGGAAGGCATACTATTAGTTGGAAGTTCAGCTACTTCAGCTGGAAATTTACCACAAGACACAGAGTGGTTTCTTTGTGGGGGTTATCTTAGCAAGGTGCTTACTAGGGGATCCATATGCTTCTACTTACTTATGTGCTTCCAAGGATGACATTTGCTAGCACAGCCAAAAACCCACAGGGTAACTGCATATGAGCACAGTATAACCCATTACAACTGCATTTCCTCTTGTCTGTAATCAGCAGAACTCATCTTATAGAGTGTTTATCTCCCACTATTTTGGGTGAGTAGACCCACTCTAAGTCCTACTACTTCCATATCTGTGCTAGGGTTCATCCAGCACAGAGTACTTGGAGCAGAGCTATGGGGAAGAGGTACTGTGAAACTTCTGATCTCTTGCCTTCCTACTTTCTCCCTATTTCCCTGATCCATAAAAGTGTTTAGCCATGACAGTACTTCTATTCACTTCATGTCCTAAGAAGTAAGTGTTAGTTGCACAGTGGTAGTGCTGAAACTGTTGATCATGCCGTTATTAGATGACCCCTGGCATTCATCAACTAACTGAGAAGCTGGAGACCATGAATTTCCCACGTCCCGAAATCACTTTCAGAAACTGCTGCACAGTCTTCCACAAAATCCATAACTTAAAGGCAGAGGTGAAAATTTAGGGAGTGGTGACTGACTTCCAGCTGTGATAATTTTGCAAGGCTACTGCTAGGGAAGAGGCAAGAGTTCAACCCCCTGACTGGATTGAAAGCAGCCTTACTGCGAACAGCTACTGAACCTGGCGAGAACATCTAAGTGCTTGTTAAGCTGCTGAAAGGCGGATCTGACAGCTGCTCCTCGTGTGCATAAAAACATGGAAAGCACACAGTCCTGAGAAATGGACAGTTGAATGTTAGTTGTTTCTAAGTGACTTCTAGTGCCAAGAATGCTCGTTATGGGATGATGTTGGGGATATAAATAGCAGGAGATAATTAATTGCATATTGTGAGTGAGGAAGGACTATGATGTTAAAAAATGAGTTTAGCTTGTTTTGGGGGTTTTCTGTTAATTTTTCTGCTTTGGGTTAATTTTGCAGTAGTAAGGACACCTAAATATTTTTTCAAGGCTGAAACTAGTACTGTGGTTATCTGTTGCAAAAGTTCTGAGTCTCTTACCAGGTTAATTTTAACATATATCCTCACCCTTGGTCTTTTATCCCTAGGAGGAGCTGGTAGTTCTACTAAAAAAAATCAAAATCAATCTCATACTATGTTCTTCCTTTTATTAAACTTTTTTACCTGATATATGAAGTTTCTTTTTTGTTTCCTTCGGTCCTTCAGTGCCATAAGGGAGAAAAATATTTAAAAATAAATAGATCTGGGATGAGCCTCTACTGCCTGTCCTTTTTCTGTTGGACTCAATTGCTTTCATACATATTTTTACAAGCTTTTCATGAAGAGGAACTGAAGTCATAAAATGTGTCCCTTCTCGTAAGATTCTCATCAGCGAGGAATTATATCAAAGTAATGAGGCAGAAATTAGCTGGAATTCTAGTTATAAAAGTGAAATTGCAAAAATGAGAAGGTGTTCTCTAAGCAAAAGTATCTCAATACAGTGTTCACATAAGAGCAATAAAATATGATCAACTGATGATGAATCTGCAGAAGAAAATGTTTTTTGGATGTATTTCCCATTTCCTTACAGTGATAGCGGAAATGGCAAGAAATTAATTGCTGTCATCACAAAATGATTCTTTCTGTTTATGATTGCTCTGCTTAGTATTACTAAAAATTAAAATTGGTTCACTGAAAAAGCCTGCTATGAACTAGTCACACCTCACTCATCTCCAAAATAGCACTATTACATATCCTGAATCTTGGGAATATGTGAGGGAAGGTGAGGGGGAGGGTAAAGCAGTTCAGTGAGAATATCTGCTTCATGGCTGCTCCGTCTTCCCATTTTACCATGGAATAATATATGAGAGTGTTCCTTGCTCCTTCCTTTTCCTTGCAAATGACTCAGATAATCATAGCATCAAAGCTAGAGTCTTCATAACAACTGGCTCTGTGGATATTTAAAATGCATGAGCTAGCTCTGTCTTTTTACAGAGGAAGCAGAGAGGGGGTGTTTACGCAGCCATTCTTGCTCTTTTTCCTATTCTATTGCTGAAAAAAGAGCTTGATGAATAGCTCAAAAATCAGCTACCGAAATTTCTGTTTTGCAAACAGAATGGTCATATTTCTCCCTCCCTTGTGTTGTCTACAACAGATGTTTGCCTTGATGCATGTTGCAGGCACAAATGCTCATCAAAATAGGTTTCAAGCCTTCATCATTAGTATTTATTAATACTACATTTTATTATGTGAATGTTTTCTGGAAGTAAGTATGAATCTTCCATTAATGAAAGAAAAGCATAACTGTGGTTTATCTGCCCAATACAAAGAAGGAAGGGTGTACGTTTAAGCACCAGAACAAAATAGGAAATATCAAAGTTGAAGAAAACTCCAAATTTTGTCCTTGTGAGAACATCAAAAGAACACTTTCCTGCATCTGCCACCATACATAAACTGTATGCTTTCTGTGATTATAGCTCTGGTTCTTAGATGAGCACCTACCCCTTTGACAAGATGTGACTGTGGCTCTTGCTGTGCTATCTGGTTTTCCTTGGTATTAGATGCAGATACTTGGGGAAGGAGAGATGCTCAGTGGAGTCTTACAGATATCTTGATCAGGATGATTAAAAGATGGTGCCTGCATCTCCAGGGAACCTCAAGAATGAACTTGTATTATCAATTTTCACAACTACAAGGCAATTTCGTTTTTATTCTTGTATGTTATGAATCAGGCAAGAGTCTCATTGTGAGCTCATTAAATTAGAGCTATATATACTAAATAAATAAGTTCAGTAATTTGCATATACATGGAGATGGAGCAGCTAATAATTCTTGGGTTTTTAATTGACTGAAGAGCTATTGTAATGAAAAATTAATAAGAGGGGTGAAAGGAGTTAACCTATTCCTGTTCCTGCTTTTCCTGTAAAATACGTGGCTAAATTAGAGTGTCTGAGTTAGCGTAAAGTTACAAATCTGTGTGCCTGCCTAGTAAGTTTAACAAAAACTCTGCACACCATTTCCCAAAAGCTTATAATTTAGACCAATCAAGGCCTTTTGCTTCCCAAAATCCTATACTTGTTTCTCAGTAGGAGTTACGGTGACAAATTAGAACTCTTTAGATTTTTTGGTTGAGTTAAAATGTTGCCCAGAAAAATCTCTGCTTTTTCCCTTACAATGTAGCAAGTATTATTTTTATTCTCATCAAAACAAAAATGAGTGCAGAATGACTGAGATGGGCCCTGATGGGCCTGGGTGGAGTGCAGAGCCGTGCTGGGGCCAGATGCACTCCAGTCCTTGGGTTGCACAGACAGAGCTGCGGCAGCAGGACCACAGGTGCCCATGATGTGCTTCATCAGGGCCAGTGAATCAGCTGATATATCCTCTCATGCTTGATGGCAGTGAAGTATGTTTTGCAACACAACCCTGTGAAATATTTGAGTGTTTGAAAGGGTTTAACACAGGTTTGCAGGGTGTATAAGCTCAAACCTCTGCAGGGAGGCTGTGCCACAGGAGCATGTTAACCTGTAGCCTAATGATTGTTTTTACATATAATTACCATGTCTTGAGGGGCATCAGGCACAGCATCTCCAGATGGGCAATGTAGGGGATTGTCCTGCTCGGCTCTGAGCTGGAGTGGCCTCACCTTGAGTCCTGTGTGCAGTTTTGGGCACCACAAAAAAGACATCAGGCTGTTAGAGAGTGTCCAAAGGAGGCCACAAGGATAGTGAAGGGTCTAGAGGGGAACCCATGTGAGGGGCAGTGAGGGCACTGGGTCTGTTCAGCCTGGAGGAGACTGAGAGGAGACCTCATCACAGTCACAACTTCCTCATGAGGGGAAGAGGAGGGGCAGGCACTGATCTCTTCACTACTCTCTTCTTTCAGTCTCTTCCTGTGACCAGTGACAGGACCCAAGGGAATGGCCTGAAGCTGAGTTGGGGGAGGATTAGGTTGGATATCAGGAAAAGGTTTTTCACCCAGAGGGTGGTTGGGCATTGGAACAGGCTCCCCTGGGAAGTGGTCACAGTACCAGGCCCTTCAGAGATCAAGAAGCATTTGGACAGTGCTCTCAGGCACATGGTGGGACTCTTGATGTGTCCTGTGCAAGGCCAGGAGTTGGACTCTGATCCTGATGGGTCCCTTCCAGCTCAGCATATTCTGTGGTACTCATATCAATGACAAGGGGAAATGACTTCAAACTGAAGGAGAGTAGTTTATATTGCATATTAGGAAGAAATTCTTCACTGTGACAGTGGTGAGGCACTGGCACAGGTTACCCAGAGAAGCTGTGGCTGCCTCATCCCTATAAGTGTCCTAAGTCAGGTTGGATGGGGCTTTGAGCAACCTGCTCTAGTGGAAGGTGTCCCTGCCCATGGCAGAGCATTTGAAACTAGGATCTTTCAGGTCACTTCCAATCCAAACCATTCTATAATCCTGTGGTTCTATAAATCATTAAATAGAAAAGGATAGAGACAGGAAATAAAGCATTTTGGACTAAGAAGTGGCTAACTATAAAAAAAAATTGGCAACTTGTTAGAGTAACTACTGTTACAAAAAAATATATGGAAGGTGTATTTTTGTGCCCACTACCCTAAACAGGGATACTGCTTAAACAGAATGAATTTTACAGGTAAAATGATGGATGTGTTTGGAACAGGGCTGCATTTCTGACTCCATTCAAATACTCCATGTTTCATTTTGTACTTCCAAATTGTTTAAAATATGGTATTACAGCATGAGTACTAGTGTCACATCTGTATTATTTTGGCTCATCTTGAACTTATTTTGCTTCTTTTGCTCACATTGAATTCTGGTTTATTGTGTATACACTCACCTGTGCCTTCACAGAGAATACATTTATGTGTAGATGAGTATGTATACACACATAGGTATAAAATATGTGGTTTGGAAAATATTTTAATTGCTTTAATCTGCATCAGTCTACATGAATCTATACAACCAGTATGTGAATCTACAGCAGACATGTTTATTCCTACCCACACGTGATGTACTTAGGCCTCTCTAAGAATCAGTTGTACTGGGATGCAAATGTCACAGTACTCAGAGGAGTGCATTCTCAGTTGCACTATTTGCACTGCCATGTTTAGTATCTTTTTTTAAAATTTAAAGCGGAAAAAACCTGAGTCTTGTGTGTTTCCAGGTGACGTAGCCATGCCCTACCTCAGGGAGTGAGTCTGTGAAGTGAAACACAGGGGTAAGAAGCATCCTTTCTGCCCTGAAGCGCAAGGAGGAAGAAGGCTTGAACATCTGCTCTTGTTGGCAGCGTTTAGCAGCTGGTCCAAGGCACGTGTAACTGAGACATGCTCCCCTCCCTAAGGCAGCCTCGCTGAGCATCATTGAGGAGGGTGCAGGTGTGAGTTAGCCTCAGAGCTGGCTGGGATCTCAAAGAATCTGATGTGAAGATGTCTAGGGAAGATGCTGCTGAACAGTCTTGACTGTGCACTTATCACTTCCCCACTGCTAAAAACTTATGTTTTAAATAAACATGCCTTAATCTTGCCTTGTACAAAATCTAGTTGTGATTATTTAGGGAAATGGAACACATTCTTGAGATAACCAATTCTTGCAGCTTCATGGTGAACCATGTTTTCAGACCTCACAATCCTAATGTTAACACAGTTTGTTTCTGTGTAAGGAAACAAACTCTGTCTGACTTCCAGACTGATTACACAGTAAAGTAAGTATGTTCTAGCATCAGTGGACAGAAAATTCCCTTGGCAAGCAGCAAATACTGCAGAGGGCACTTAAAATAAATGCAGGCCTGAAGCAGCTTGTAGTAGTAGTGGTATTTGCACCTTTAAAAATACCAGTGGTAGTTGAAGGATGTAAGCATGCAGTCTGTAGGTAGAAATAGTACAGCTTTGTCAGATTTTATGTGAATAAGCATAATTGCAAAATACATTTGTCTATGCATATATAGATTAAGACTAAAATAATTTCTGAAAGTAAAGAGTAAAGTGACACTTCTATTATATTGACTGACATTTCATTATTTGAATGCCTAATGTGCATTTCGCTTTTGGATAATTAGTTGTCAGTTTGCAAAAGCAATTACATTTTAAAGGTTACCAGTGTTTTTCCGAATGATAACTTAAGACTTTTTATCTGGTGGCTGAATGGGTGTACAGACCTAAGTACAGACTTGCACAAAATGCTTTTTTTCCAGAGGGATATGTATGGGCAGGCAACGGTAACACAAGGGCAGGATTCATGTGTCTCAGGAGAAGATAAATAAGGATTTATAATCAAGTTAGTGTATCCTGCCATGCCAAGTTCTTCATCTGATTAACCCCATACTACCTGAACACGTTGTTTCTTACATACCTGCAGAATTTCCCTCTGTACTATATGGATCAAATTGTTTTGCTTAGGTTCCTGCACAGTGGTTTCTCTCATGAGGCTTGAATATTTCCCCCCATTCCCACCATCCCTGCCAATTCCTTAAATTATTCTTTTTCATTGTGCTCCATTCTTAGGAAAGGTTATTCTTTACCCTTCAGTACAGGTTTATACATCCAGCTGAAAGATGTAAGCATAAATGAGGGAACTAAAAGCTAACAATAGCTAACAACAAGCAGTTTTGCTTTATAGGACACCTTGTAAGTATAGCTGCCACAGGGTATGTGAGCCAAATCAGCACATAGCAGAGCTGTGGACCCAGTTATAAGTGTAGGAAACTTCCTGAGAATTTATTATTCATAATAGTCTTGGAAAGGCACAAAGGTGAAGGAGCACCACAAGCTTTGTGCAGAAGTGCTTTCCTGTTTTATGTAGAAGCAACTACACCTTGATTTCTACCTGAGGAGGGCTTGATGTTTTGCCAGAGGAGTGCTCAGGGCTCAGACTTGCACAGCCACCAAGCATGGAAGAAGATGCCAAGACAGAGTGGCAGGACATACAAGTGAGGCTTTCAATCCAGAATCTGACACAGTTGTGTACAGGAACTCTCCTCCACACCAGGCATTTTTTTCCTGAGATTTCAGAAGTAATTCTGTACCACAGTGGGATAAATCCAAGGCTTTTCAAAGCTTTCTGTGAGAAACAAGATGGAAAGAATATCCAGTGATAAAGACATTCACCTGTGATGTCAGGTCTCAAAGTCACATTCAAATTGGACTTGAATTTGGCTTTTTTTGATATATCGATGTTTTTATTTGTTCTGGAGATTTTCCATTTGCTGCAAATTGATATTCCTTGAGAGAGCCCATGTGAGATTGGTAACAGCACTTACAGAAGTCTGATGCAAACATTCAAATCCTGCAATCTTCCAGGTTAAGAAGATTTTTGGACTGTCCTAATAACTGTATGGATTTTATAGTATTTCAAAAAGGCATTGGTTAAATATGAAGGGTACCTATCATACTCTTTTTGCTCATCATTGAGGTGGAGTTGGAGCCAGTAGCTTTTAACCATCCTGTGGTCCCTCAGACCAGAAGAGGGAAGTTTGCCAATTAAGGTTGTTTTGGTTTTGATGAATAAACTCCCTGGCAGTGCTGAGACAGAGCTGATGATGGCTGTCACGTTACTGGGCAAAGAGCAGTGACATTCATAATGTCCGGATTTGTTAGGATTTTGTGTTTCTTTCTCATTGGGAAGGTGACAGCATTAGCACTATGTACACAGCTGGCTTAGTGTTGAAGGTGAATAGCTGTTGTGTTGCTCCTAGATTTGCTTGGAAACATGTTCCCTACGGACCTGGTTATGCAGTTGAATCTTTCTGGGCAAATCTCTGAGCTTCCTGCAGAAGTGTCTGACTGAAATCTTAAATGTAACTTCATGCTTAGATTTTGTTGCAGTTTTTAGGGCCCTCTCCTCCTGTGTCCTTATGACATCTATATGGAAAGATTACAGGAAAACAGGCAAGCATCTAAACAGTTCTTAATTACTATTTATACTGCCTCCGCAAATGATTACCTTAGCTATATTCCCACTTTATAAATGACTTATGCAATTGGGTTAAACAGACTCCCACACAACATTTGTTGGTCAATTACCTCTTAAATTATGTACATTTCTGTAATTAGAAAATGTAATTCTGTTTATACACATAAAGCTTTTTTTTCTAAATCTGCGCTTAATATACCCGGAATGATGACTTTTATTTGTACACAGAAGCTAAATTGGAAAGAGTTTTCCTAATAAAAGTGTATGATTCTGTAATCAGCAAGACAACTTTATTTCCGTATGTGTGAGGTGTTCTCTGAATTATGGACTGAAGAGTCAATGGACGTACAATTTCTAGATGAGGAAATCTTGAAAGCCAAATGTATTCACTCAGCCAACAAAGACATCTGTATGTTTATCAAAAAAGCAAAGAATGGATGTTATAATGTTAATATTATCCTAAGGCTCAATTACTTGTGAATTTACTACAGTTCCAGTAAGAATGTTGAATTGTCAGGAAAAGGAATTCTTGCATGACATCTTAAAATACCCATAACATGAAATCACATTTTACAAAACTAATTGAACTTTGCCATGAAAACATTAACTAAAGATGTAAATATTTTTTCATTTGTTTTCCCAAGAAGACAAGGTGAAAATTAACCTGACAACAATGTGCATGATGTGTGTGATCGCTGTCACGGCCAAGATCTTATCTTTGGAGATGTCCTTGAAAAATTCACAAGGTGAAGTTTTGGCTTCTCAGGTTGTGCAAAAGCTGATGTTTCTCCGTTAATACCGATATGTTCACGCTGATTTTTATCTGATAGGTTAGTATTGTATTCTTATTGAGAACAGCCCTGAAACAAATGAAGAATAATCTCTATTGTGAATATAATTTAAACTTGTGCTCACCCACATTCATATTTGAATGTTTTGTCCCAGATTCACATTCAGACACAAATCACGGCCAATAGTATTTTTACTTCTTAAAGGTTAATTTTTTTCCCATAATTTCCTTTTATCCTATATTTGAGTTGGAAACTTCAGTATCTAAATCAGTTGTTAGAAGCTCAATCTTATCAAGTATTTTAAGGGTATTTTAAGGTGTCATGCAAGAAGTCCTCTTCCTGACAATTCAACATTCTTACTGGAATTGTAGTAAATTATTGTGCAGTTTCATTATCCCGCTATCCTTCCTCTCTGGTACATCAAGTTTTAGGGAGTGAAAAGAGAAAACACAGTGAACTAGTCTTATCAGTCAATCTCTACTTAAGTGCAAATTAAAATTTATTTCATTGTAGTGCTGTAGGCAAGTCTTGTGTCTCTAAATCTTAACTTCTTAATAGACAGCCCTGCTAGAGGGGATGTGATAGGGGACCTAATGATCCAACATGAGCTGATTGGTGATGTCAAGATTGGAGGCAGCCTGGGCTGTGGTGATCACGAACTGGTGGACTTTGCAGTCCTGAGTGATTTGGAGTAAGAGTAAAGTCAAGAACCTGAATTTTAAGAAAGCAAACTTCCAGCTGTTCAAGGAATTAGTAAGTAGGACTCCCTGAGGACCTGCCCTCAGGGTAATAATGCAGGCTGGATGGTGGAGGGATTCAGTAGAAGCCCTGCTGAGAAGAACTTGGGGTACTGGTGAATGACAAGCTGGACATGACATGGCAACATGTGCTTGCAGCACAGAATGCCAAGAGCTATATTTTGAGCTTTATCGAAAGAAATGTGACCAGCAGATCCAGGGAGGTGATTCTCCCTCTCTCTTGCACTCTGGTAAGACCCCAGCTGCAGTGCTGTGTCTGGCTTTGTAGCCCCCAACATAAGAAGGATATGGACCTGTTGGAGCAAGTCCAGAGCAGACCAGATTCTCTGAGGGCTGGAGCACCTGTATAATGAAGAAAGGCTGAGAGAGTTGAGCTTTTTCAGCCTGGAGAAGAGAAGGGTCTGGGAGACCTTAGAGCGCCTTCTGGTACCTGAAGGGATCTTACATGAAAGATGGGCCTGAACTATTGAGCAGGGCTTGTTAAGATAAGACATGGGGTAATGGTTTTAAATTGAGAGAGTAGAGTTAGATTAGATACAAGGAAGAAATTTCTTCCTATGAGATTTGTGAAGCACAGGCACAGGTTGCCCAGAGAGGTGGTAATACCCAAACCCCAGAAACATTCAAGGCCAAGTTGGACAGGGCTCTCAACAGCATCTAGCAGAAGATGTCTCTGCTCACTGCAGGGGGGGTCTCTCTAGATGATCTTTAAAGGTCCCTTCCAACCCAAAATATTCTGCGATTCTGTGAAATCACAATATCCTGACAGGTATGTCACTGAAACTAGTATCTAAGTCCCTTAAATTTCATTACTTTTTCACTGGAGAAACATGCTTAACTTACAAGGAGTTGCCAGCATGTTTAATGTGAATCTAAAAAGCTTTTATGTAAGTCTAAAGTATTGGATTGACTTTATTTTTCTCCCTCTTTTGGATTTGCCACTGACTTCCTTGCTGTGGGAAGTTTCTGCCCTCAAAGTAGGTGAATCCAGTCTATCCACCAAGGCTACCTATTTCCCTTGAGGGATGGAACATTGAGATGCTAAATCTGCCCTTCAGTTTATTCCTACCATCCTGACAGGGTCTCCCATACCCCTTTCTGCTCAAAGGCTATGTCATATATTGACACCAAAAATGATGAAACTTATTCTGGTCTCTTGTTGAATTTTATATTTATTTTTAGTTCTGTACCTATTTACATTTGTATTGACAGAAATATATTTAAGCAAATAAAAATATTACTTCTCAGCCTCAATTTTCATTGACTAATCAGATCAGTTTTTTTTAGCTTCTGCTCCAAAGTAGGCTTTCAATTACCATCAAAATCTAAAAAGGCCCTTGTACTTGTTCCAGTTCAGTTTATCTATTTGTAAAACAGTACTCTAATGATGGGGAGCTGCGTGCTAGCTTAAAAGGGGCCCGGAGGTCTAGCCACAGTCCCATCCACACTACAGCAGTCACACACTCACAAGTAAAGAAGGCTGATGGAGTTGAGCTCCTCATCCAAGGGAGCTTCCCTCTAAGCATGCAGTAGAGGATGCAAAGAAGTAGAGACGGGACTCTCCACGTGTGTTCCACACAGGTTTATTCCCGTGAAAAACAGGAAGAAAGAGCCAAACTGGAAGGAGGGTCCAGGGGCCTTATACTGGGTACAGATAGGCAGGAAGAGGGATCACAGCCAATGGGATCGGGGCAAGTAGGCGGGGTTGACAGCAAGGAAACCAATGGGAACAACACATAGGAGGGACTTAGGAAATGAGCCAATGGGGGTGTCGAGGTACAAAGAACTTTCTAGAACTGATACATATTAAAGAAACGAAATGAATATACATAACATCATACATAAAAGAGGGCGGGGAAAACATGAACCAAGGGGGAGAAAACATGCAAAAGGCAGAACAGGGGAATTGTGGGTTCTCACCGTGACTGAAAGTTACATGTTAAACTTGGGTTGCTAACCACCACAGCTGGTTGTCTGAGTTCTCCTCAGGAGACAGAGTGGCTGGAGTCACTTGCACCACCATGCTCTTAAGTGTATCTTAATTTCATCATTGCTTGAGCTGTATTAATGTTTCAAATTCTGTTGTAAAGTATCTTTTCTGTAGGAATACCAGTGATATAAAAGTAATAGGTAGGACATGCTTTTCTAAATAGACATTACATTATGTTCAGTCTTTATAACCATTTTTGCATTTCTTGGTAATTTTGTGTTATTTAACAGTCATTCTCCTCCTTAGTTATATGACTGATGAGTTCTGAGCTTATAAAAATCTTGGAGTGTTTGCTCAGAGGTTGATCTTGCACATTGCATGTTTGAACTTAATTTCTATTCCAGGATTTTGCAGCATGAGCTATTTATTCTCTTGAAGATTGGAAATACCTATTAACTGCTTATTGCCTGCATATTATTTCAGGAGATTTGTACTTTTTGTTTCAAGGATCGGAAATGAAAATTTACAGTTTTATAAAGGTCTTCAGCTGCAGCCAGATATTCCCCTTTCACCTGTACCCACTGTGTTTCCTCATGTTTATTTTTAATTCTAATCCATATCATGTCCAACCTTGTGTGACACCATAAAATAGTGATCTGGACAACTGTAGTGTCATTAGTCTGACCTCAGCATAATGCAAGGATTTAAAAGAGATCTTGAAGGAAGAGATAATGAAGGCAGTTATGGGCTTGTTATAATTGCTGTGGGTGAAGGATATGCACCAGACAAGTTGTAATTAAAGAAACAGAGATAAAGAAAAAAGGGTAGAAAAGAACCAAGGATTTGCCAAAGATAGATTGTGTCTGAATAATCAAACAGCTTTAAGTGTGCTAACTGATTTTCTAAGAAATGCAGTAGATTAGATCTATCTGGGCTTCAAAAGTTTTATGAATCCTTTGTCTAGAAAATCGATTGTCATTTTTGGAGTCTGCTGCCATGAAATCCCCAAAGTAATAAGGTTAGAGCTACTTTTTTCTCCTGCCCTGGCTTCAGTGTGGTGGAAGAAGAAAATTATTCCAATTTTTGGCCTCCTTCTTCCAGAGAGGAAGGTTATGTCACTTGTCACTGCCACTTTGGGTATATATAGTGCCCAGAATCAGTTATTTCTGCTCATGAGTACACGCTCTCTGTACTGGGGAGCATTTTTGGGTAATAAATATATCAGATAATTGGAAGAAGTTACTAAGTAGTTTCTTGTTGCAAGGCATATTCGGAACAGGATCTTTGTATTGGAAAAAACCCCAAACAGCTGCTGTGCACCCATCCACTCTTGTCCCAATCTTTTCTTATTTGTGTTAGTTCTCTTTGCTTCCTTCAACAGAAGAAAGAGTTGTGTAGCCAATGTCCCAAGTCCACCTTTGCTGATGAATCTCATTTTAGTTCACATTACTGAATCATAAGCAAAAAGTGAGAAAGGACTGCAGGAAGCTATGTAGTCTTTACTCAGCTGCTTATGGCACTGTCATTCTCTAGTATGGTTTTTCAAAGCTCCTGGTAGTGGAATCCATCTGTCTCCTCTGTGAAATATTTAAATTTTTATCTATGTTTATGGCTATGAAAAATTTATTTTAACATGGCATCCAAGTGTCCTCATTAATTCTTGTCCATTGATTTTTGGCCCTCTCCAGATGAATATATATAATAGTTTATTCCCTTCCTCTTTGTGGCAACCTTTTAATAGTTGCAGCTGTCTCCTCAACTGTCTGTAGTCTAGACTTGAGTGAGAGGTTTTCCTGTTTTTCACTGTGTATATTTCATCTCTTCTAAAATTTTGATTATTTTTTAGTGCTCTTCCATGGATTTTCTTAAGTAGAGTCACAAATTTTTTAAGGTGAGATGTCCCCGTCTTAACCCAGGACCTCAGCTGAGGCCTTAATCAGATTGTGTAGGGTAGAAGGTCTACTTTGACTTTATTTATTTCTAATACTACTTTTGTGCATGTCAGAAGAATTATGCTTTTTTCAAGCACAATACTACTGAAAATAAGTAAATAAAATACAGCTTGCTTATGATGGGACTTTTTCCCAAGCTTTCACAGAAATTTGCAAATACCACACTAGCAAAAATGACTAACATGAAATTGCATCTCTCAAATCCTTCAGATTTACCAAGGACCCCAAACCCTGTTGACAAATGCTATTTACAGAGTCCCAGCGATTTATTACTGTTATGTTATCCCTAATGTAAACTTAGAGAGACATAATGTAGTGTCAGACCTCACTAACTAACCTAGACTAACCTAGACTAAAGTAAGGTTAGTTGGTTCAACAATTCCCTACCTGCCACTTCCTTGATCAACATTGCCATCAATAATTCTGTTTACTGGAATTAAAATACAAAAGGGATTTCTACAAGAAATCATAGCAATATAGCATAACTTCCCAGTAGCAAATAAATTAAATAATTTTATTCAAATAAAACAAGCCCATACAGAAGGTGTGATGGGAAAGTGAAATACAGTGCTTTACAGGTCATAACTAAATATTTGTACTGTGGTCCCTTCCTGTTCAGCAGTACATGCTCCTGTTGAGATGGCTGAAGATGTAATAAGTCAAAGTTGTGTTCATGGATCGTTTATAAGCAGAAACAAAGGAGGAAAGCAAACAGATTCAAGAAAAGTCACGGTTGGTTTTTTTTTGAGGCTTTGAAAATCTTGTACTTTTTTCCAGAAGTTAAAACCAATAATTTATCTAGGGGAAGTTGTAAAATTTTTGTATTGTCAGGTGCTGTACTGGCCTAAGAAGACAGTTTCTCCTAATCCAAGTTATAATATAACAAGCTGTGTATTTTACTAGCTACAGAATTCTTGAAGTTTAGAATTTCTTCCTTCCTGTTTTATCCTTCCACAAATTCTCAACGAACTGTCAGGTGCATAGCAGCTTGTATGGCTCTCTGGTTCTTTTGTTGGCAATCCCCATCTTTGCTCCAAGAAGCAGTATCAGCTTTCCAACAGAAGCCAGTAAAAGTGGTTAAGTCAAGGACTGTCAAGTGCAATGTGACAGATGAGTTTCTTCTCATGAATTTTCCCCTGGGAGTTGGAGTGAATAAAGTTTGAGTAAAAAGAAAGCAGTCTGGAGTATCTGGGTCTGCAGCATGCAGACATCTATCTCCCTCTAGAACTCATTTTTTAAGCTCTTGGGGCTTGTTAATTTTATTGTCCTCACAGACACAATGTTGTTAATGTGGAAGAACTTAACAGAGTTGCTGAGAAATGGTATCTAGATGGTACACCAAAATATCTGAGTCACCCTTTTGACCTTTCCAAAAAGTTCCCCATCTGCAGGTTTCCCATTTAAGCAGCCAGAACCCTTGACACAGAGGACTTTGCAGGATCATTTAACTATGGTGCCTCTCCCCCACTGTAATTCCCTGGAATGTTAAGTGGCACTAGGGACAGAAGTTTTTTTTAGCCTCATCCTCTGAGATTAACTGCAATACACAGAGAATATTTGACTTCCACGAGCTCAGGATGCTACATATGATCAGGGAATGATGTCAGATACTTCTTGGGCTATTGAAGTAATGAGACTACAGTTTTTAAATAACCTAGTACACCAGACTACACTTAAATAACTGAAAAGAGAGCCATCCTTTTAAACAGTGTTTCAGTGTGAACCAGGCTATATATATATATATATATATATATATATATATATATATATAAAATTTCATATGAAGCTTCCCTGGCATATATTAGTGATTAAAGTATCTTTGTCTCTTAGAAGCAGTCATTAGGCTATTTATAAATGTCTACATTTAACAGAGAGTTTCTTTTTACTTCTTACAGATATTCTTTGTAGACTGCTATATTTTTCTTACTTTAAGAGCATTGATTTAAAGGGTCTCCCTTGCCAGCTGTGCACCTGTTTTCTTCAGGAATGCTGTGTGAGAAATAGAGTTGCTTTCTTGGTAAAAATATCTATCCCAGGGGTGCAGAGCCAATGCTGCCTATGCAGGCCCTGCATTGCATAGCCAGGCTAAATCCTTGGACAGTACTTGTATCAGGTAGCTATGGCATCACTGAGTTCCATTTTGCGACTAGGTTTTTCATCATCTTCAAACAAGGCAAAATACAATCTGAGACTGAACCTACTAAGTAAAGTCTATTCTGTAATAAGGTTGTACCAAAAAATGACAGGTGGTGTTTTACAAGGTGCTGAGCCCACTCCTGCCATAGTCTGTGGCTTTCTCTTCCCACTGTAATCTAAATTGAATATATTGATGTATTTATTAGCATTACACTGAAGAGCTGGGCTCCACTGAAATGCAGTTTCAATCTCAACTCACTTTTGATGGATGGGTTTTGTTTGTGAATAATTGTATTTATGATCCCAAGTCCTTAATAAACACTGCGTCTTCATTCATGGCCTCTTAATCTTTCATAAGATTGCATCTTAATGTGATTCTTCAGCCTTGTTCCTTATTATATTTTATTATATCTGCTGGATTGTATGTGTAATGGAAATAATTCAAAGGTGGTGAGCAAGTTTCAGATAATCCTTTGTTATCCAGTCTACAAGTTTGGATGGCAGCTGGAAATACGTAAGATCTTATTATACTCTTCAGTTCTTATAGCTGAGCTAAGGTAAATCCTTAAAGTGAAAATAAAATGCAGAAAATTACTACCAGACCGATAGAACAGTATAACCTCAGAAATTAGAATTTGTTTCTGAGTTCACTGTCTAGCAGTTACAAGAATTTCTCATATGGAAAAAGCATTTATTCTGTGTTGCTTTAATAACTTGCAAGACCCACTGCAGGGAGTTCATATACTCACTTCATATTAGAACTCTCAAAACTTGCTGTATAGTAATATGCTTATATTCTTCCCCCAAAGTAGATTAAGTAAATAAAACCTAAAACTTATTTCTTATATATTTCTCCAGCAAAACATAATGCTGGCAGTCTTGCTTGTTTGTCTGTATTAATACAGTCTGCCCTCACTGGGTAATGCTGATGAATAAATCACTAAATGTGTAATGGCATCTATTTACTCTGAATGGCAACATTTTAGTCCAGACAGAAAATGACCATTCATGGGTTTTTTTTCATTTTTTTCCTTCTCCTATTATCTGAAAATAAATTAATCGTATTGTGTGTAGCCATTATAGAAATATGTAAAATTACACCTCACAATATAGCAGTGATGTTTTCCAGTCTTTATGCGAAGATATTTAACTTCTAGTTTGCAAGTAAATTGCTTTTTTCACTTTGGTTGCATGGCGCCAGAATTGTAACAATTTTGTCAAAACAAGGCCTTTAATTACCACACCTTTGTGATAATAGGTTATTAATGTCCAGAAAATTCTTGAGAGATTACATGAGAAATTCAATAGAATAAAATGTTTGATCATCAGTAAAAAGTGAATGAAATGGATTCCAAATCTGATGGACCTGTCATAGGCAAAAAGTTATTAACTTGATTTTTATAGCTTTTGCTGGTCCTTACTGTACCAGTGATGAATGCATCTGCCATACCAAGTACTATTCTACAGGAATACAAAGAGGAAAAGAAGGTCTGTTTGATACTGCTTTCAAGTCTATTGAATTTATAGCAGTTGAAATGAATCCAGTGAGTCCTGAGCAACTCATTGTCTTGTAACTCTGTGCAAGTTTCTATTGTGTATGGCTGGTTTAATTCCTTACAATGAAGCACCATCATTCTTAATTTTAAAATAAGAATACTGAACAGTACATGATGCCAAATATTAAATTAATAACAACGCTAATGAATTTTCCTCTTTTTTTCTCTGGTTATGAATTGGCCAGAAAGAGATATGGCAGTGTAAGGTATCTGGCTGTACTCAATGATCTTAAAGGTCTTTTCCAACCTAGATGAGTAATCTATGATTCTGTGGTTTCATTATATGAAATTACTGTTCACAATATTTTAATAATTCTTGAATGGTATGAAAATGGTCTTTTATGAATATTTGCAACTCTTTTTTGGTTCGTATTATAGGATTAAATTCTGATCACAGACTTGTATGAGTATTAGATTTTGTGAACAACTAAGTTTACAATTTTTAATTTCCTATGATTATAAACATCAGTTCTGTAACGAACTAAAATACCCCCCAAATTGCTGAGTATTTGTAAGCAACTAGAAATACTATTCTTGATTTTTTGGAAGGACCATTCTGGTTTAATAGTATCTATAAGAAAGTTTAAGGTAATTTTCTCCCTGTCTTTTGCTTGTCATTTAGTTTTCATTTATAGTAAAAAGACCAAAAAGGGAGAACAGTTGCACTTTATAGTAAGTAAATTGTCCATGTTAAAATTCTGGTCTGTGTTGAGTAAACTAATTTATCCTTACAATATATCTATGTTTTTCCTTGCTATTGGTTCTAGTAAAACTTTTCATCCAGGAGTTTTAGAGGAATTTCTTTAAGGGAAATGGCAGGAAAGCAATGATGGAACAAATGGCCATTGTATTCACAGAATGTGTTGCTGTACCAATGTAAAGCTATACAAAACAAGGACATGTAACTCCACTAAGTCAAGATGCCAAGAGAACCCCACATGAAAACATGGAAAAACCCCCAAACTTTCATTAAGCATGATATTTGTTGCCTGTGTTACCTGCCTCATGCTATTTCATATCTTCTGGGAGCACACAGGGAGCATAAGTGAACTGGCATTATCCAAAATCTCATGCCGTTTGCGCACTGGGAAAAGAGCTGGAAGAACTTGAGCTTACACTGACAGGAACTTGTTCATAATGATGATTGACCATAAGTGAGTGGGGCTTGTTCATGCTTTTTCTTCTCAGCTTCAAAGCACCAATTCTTCCTTTGCTTTCAGGCTGTTTTTCAAACAGAAGTCAGAATTATCAAAAGTTTCAGTCTGGTGAAAAGTTGAGGCAAGTTGCTATGCCAGTGATATATATACAGTGGAAATGTTTAGGGACCTGAGGACAGAACTGATTATTAGAAGAGAGAAGAGTCTAATGGGTTGCAGAAAGGGACCTACCAGCTACCTTGATAGACTGACTAGGATTCCTGCTACATGAAAAATTTACAAGCATTGTCTTCCAGGACTACAGAAAAATTGGGAAAACTTTAATGAAATGCTGAAATAAGCAGAGGGTGATTGATATCCAGAGACTACCACTAAACCTTCTCCTTACAAAAGCAGCTCAAGTTTCCCTTGAAAGGACAGAAGAGAGTGGCTAACAACAGAAGTCTAGATTATTTACTGCCAATGGCTTCCTTAATTTATCTTCACTGTGAGTTTTATTCATGCCCCAAGGTTCTAGGAGATTGGTAGGTGTCCTAGAAGAGAGACTGCTGGTACCTGATGACTGAAGCAGTTAGAATGATGTTGAACTGATGAGTCCAGTAAAAGATAAACTCTGACAAGATGGGTATAAATAAAAGCAAGTGCATTTACGCAGCTCATTCACAAATTGCAGGTTATTTGCAGATAGTCATGCTTGTAAAATGGATGACTCTGGAATTACTGATAATGGTAAAGCCAATACTCTGAAACCAGCCAGGTTGATTTTCTTTATTCCTCCTCACACTTGTAAGATGGTTTTGAACACCTGATGGGTTGGAGAGTCAGATTTAGCAGGGGAACATGGCAGAGAAGGAGAAGTATATTAAATACCTTTAACTGAAACTGAACCTGCTTGCAGAAATGTAATGAACACCTTAATGATGAATGCATTTCATATAAACCAGGAAATTCCCCTCTCTCCAACTCATAACTTCCTAAGCAGTGTGCAGAGCTTCCTGTGCTTCACTCATGCCTATGGATTTTGGGGCCAGGCCAGCACAGAGGTGTCTCAGGGAATACAGCAGATCTTCTTTGCAGGGTGTTTCTGTTAACATCAGCTGGAGAAGGACAAGAATTGCCCACTCTAAGGTTTCTTTTAAACGCTTTTTGCACTGTGTATCTTGGTCAGGATCACAATAAAAGGAGGGGTCTTTAGAGTCATTTGTGTCTGTGTAGTGTTCTGGAGTTGACCTCTGCCTCCCAACTTGTGGAGGCTGGTGAGCCTGCTAGACAAGGAAAGAAAGGAGTCCTACGGTGGGATAAGTCCTAGGTCCCTTTCTACCTTATGGTGACTGAAAAAGCCTCCCCCAGAATGCTGTGTTCTGTTATGTTAATGTACCCCAGTTCTGCTCCCCTGGTTGGCTCTGTTGGCCGCTACACCCCTTGTTACCTGATACCCCCTCAGAGTTTCTCTACTGGTTCCCTTACCCTGGACCCCCCATTGTTCTGCCCCGACTTCTCTGGAAACTTGCATGAGTGCGGATGCATTAAAGCTCTCCCGTAGAACCCCATGTGAAGACCCTTCCTGCTCATTCATTGTCAGACTGCTTTTGCCAGCTGTCCGGTGTGTGTACGTGTGTGTGCAAGTGTGCTGGCTGCACCGAGCGGCTTCCTCCTTGGAGGTGCTTTTGGGAAGGTTGTGGCCCTTTACCATCTAATATCACCGTGACACCAACTGTCTGAATTTCCATTTCTGAACAACTTCTTAGTGTTCTTCATTTTGCTGTGCTGCTTCTGAAGTATTTGGCCTGCTCCTGGAATTGAAATTTGATGTCCTGGATGATGGTGCCAGAATAACTTTGTAATAGTATGTATTATTTCTTTTCCTTTTAAGGTGAGATCCTGGGAATGCCATGCATTTTTAAGGCTCTCGGACTTCTTTTTGACCATTTAGTAACATGCAAGACTCAAAACTGAGGTTAGCAGTGCATAGAAAATATGGAGTAGGCAAATGATGAGTGATGATGACTAGGCAAAACACTGATTAGTGTAGCACAAAGTAACTGAAAGGTGTAGGGAATAAAGAGGAAAGGTAAATAAGTTAGTGGTAGTATGTGGAGGGTAAATGATCTCTGAGAGTACCATGGAAAGACTTGTTGTGTTTCATTGGAATAATTCAGTACAGCAAAATTTCACATACTGGTCCTTTATGAGTGCTAATATACTTACGACAAAAGCATTCATCTTACTGAAAAGAGCACTGACTGATCCAAGTAGGGCTGTTCACATAAGCAAGATTTATCCACCAATCATCTTCTTTCCTTGAATAGTAATATTATACACTCTTAAGCCTGAGTAAATGTCAGCTGATGATACTTTTGTGGCTCCTTTTGGTAAATATTTCATTATGTATTCTAGATTCTGTTCCTTTTCTTGGAGGCTTCAGATGTTTTTTTATTTTGTTTTTTTGCTGCTGCTAGCTCTTGTGCTGTCTTTTTTAAAACTATGTTCAAAGAAAATAGTAATTTATTAAGAAAATTACCTGTACAAACAGACTTTGATGGCAGTAGCCATAAAGATAGTGACATTCACAGGAAGAAACACTTTGCAAGCTGACAGACTATTTCAATAAAGCTCACATAGCATCTCAGTGAGAGAAAGGGTAGGGTTCTTTTTTTTCTTGTGTTTGCAGGGCTGAATTATTTAGACTACCTAATTTGAACCTTTAGATAATTAAGAACAGCTTTATATCATTAATGATTATATGCATGTTTAAGTGGTGCTTTCTCTTTTGAAACTATTGGCCATCTTTAATTAATACAGGGACAGCAGAGAGCACTTTGCTGACATTTGACTAATCCACACAGAGCTGCAGTGGTATTCCAGGTAAACTACATCTTCAAGGCTATAGAGTTTGGTTTAGGACATAGTAGCACTTGGTAACAATTGATGCTCCAGTTTTGATTTCCAGCATCTATGTGATAGGGGTTTGGGAGGCAGGATTGCTCTTCTCTATAGTAATAGACCTTGGGATTTAGTATTAAAATAGTTTTTTTCTTCACTGAATTAGCAGCAATTAAGTGCCGATTTTTTATTATGGTAACCAGCTGACTCAAAAAGGTGTTTGTTTGATTTGTCTATGATCCAGTTTTGGTATTTTATCTCAGGCACAGAGATATTTTTACGGAATACATGTTTTACATAGAACCATGAGTTTATTTGACAAATGTTTGGTGTCCATCTATTGCTTCGCTGTTGCTGGGTTAAGAAGTTGAGTGAGAAATGTTCAAGTAACTCTGCTAGTTTAGTCTTCCTCATAATACTTTACTTTAAACTTCTTTAATTGTGACCAGTCTCTTGGGTTTTCTATTTCTTTCCCCTTGTTGAAGACTAATAGAAAAATCCAGGCTTCTATTCTTTCCATTTTTACTCAAAGGTAAAATTAGGTAGACTCAGATCAGCTGAAACCACTGGAATTACTGCTACAACTCTTTTTAATGGATTGTGTACCTCATCCCACAGACTCACTTTCCTGAGTAATTCTATGCTAGGCAATACATCATTGGTGTTTTACACTACCAGTTTCTTATTAACATCCAATTTAAGAGTGATCCACACTTGGAGAATTTATTCTTTTCTTTTCAACATACATAAACTTAGTGCAGAAGAGAACTTTTTTTTCCATCTGGAGCTGAGATGCTGAGAGTGCTAGTGTTGCTTGTAGGGCTTTATGCTTATAAAGCAAATCCAAAGTAAGCTAGGGCATTTTTCAAAATTTATTCTGGTTAAATTAAAAATTAAGCATTGGGTAAATTGCTTAATATAACATTATGTTTTCGATTAAATTAATTGTTGTCTTTGACTTCCAGATTTATGTTCCTACTAAGCATGACTAAGCCAAATTCTATTAGCTGAATGCTAGTGTCTTCAATTAATTTTAGGCTTTTGTAGCTTTGCATAGTGGTATTCTAAAGCTAGACTATTTGAAAAACTCCAGGGAATTTAAAATTTAAGGTCCTTAGTTTTGTTCCCTTTCAAAAGTCTATCATGCTTCAAACATTTGATGTAAAACAAGGACATCATGTGTATGAAGCACGAAGTTACTACCCACAAACAAAAAATTTAGATTATGATGTTATCTAGTTCACTTATCAATTGTACAAGGTACAAGTTTTTAATCTTCCACAACCTGAGCAGTACATATCATTAACTGTTAGAGTAGTGCTGGTTGTTGCTCACTGTCCCTCTTGAAAAAGCTGTGCTCTTACTACCTCCTGTGCTTTCCTTTCCTGTTAAACTTTCCACCTGTCTATAGTTACGGTAAAATGCAAAAGGAACTGTGCTGCTCTCTGTTAAATACCTTACTGCTGGTTTCCTGGGCTTTTGAACTGCCAAAGGCCAGTTGTGTCCTCACAGGTTCAATGGCTGGCAGTCACATGGGCCTCAATGCTGGAAGGCTCATTTGCCACGCAGCCCTTTTTGCCTGTGTGTAACAGCTTGGAAACGAGGTCTGCAAACTCTGCTCTCCTATTACACCTATACAAAATCAATAAACACAGAAAACAGAGTAAAACAAATTAATTTATCATCTGGAACACAGGGCAAGTCTATACTAATATTTAGGTTTAAACAGGAGGTCACCCTTGAGGTTTCCATGCCAGGTACTGCAGCAGTTTCCGTTGCAGATTTTGGCTTTGGAGCAAAGCCATCCATACTGTGACAGCCTGGCAAGGCCAGCCTGTGCAAACCTACAGCAATTGCTGCTCTCCTCTTCAGACACCCTGTAGGGCTGGAAGATGGAAGCGAGAAACTGGGATCATTCTGTACCAATCCTGTGTGAGAGATGTACAGTGTAACCATGATTCAGAGGAAAGAAGCTGTTTCAAAAGTTGACCTCCTGTCTAATAAATTAAGTAGTTTTACAGCCTTGAGAGGCCAGTGCCTTAGGGTAAAACTTGGAGATTTATAGTATTACAGGAAGGCAGATAGGAGCTGAATAAGGTTTCTTAATGAAGCTTAAGGTCAACATAGTCAATGATGATACTTCCTTACAAGTATCAAATTTCATATTAGCTCCTTCTTTCCATGTTGTCTGTTCTTGGCTCCATGTTCAGATATATGGAAGATATTGTTGGCTATGGTTCTTCTGGAAGAGTGTAACATTGATATAAAAAGGTAGATTTTTCTTTAAAAAAACTTTTCTGATTATTGTGTTCATCTAAACCACTTCAGTGAAAACTAATGGTGTGCAAATTTCACAGAAAGTATTAAAGAGCTTAGAAGAATAATCAATAAATTTCAATTAAATGGAGTTTTGGTGGAGCTTTTGTCCATATGCTTTGAATGATGAGACCTATGATCATAAGTGTAATAACTGTATGCTTACAACATAAAGGTCAGTGGATTTTGATTGCTCTAATTGTCCTTTCATTGTTCAAGAATCTTAGATTCTTCCCTTCTGATAAATTCTCTTCACTAATTTTGACCTGGACTAATGTGGTAAGGTACTTAACTTTGTTAATTAAAGATACAATCCCATCACGATGCTTAAGGATGGTGCTGCCTATGACATTCCTTATTCTAAAGAACCAGACCAAGGTTTTTAACCAACTGCTCTCTAAATTCTGTGGCAAATTACTAGGTACTGAGCTGTAACAGAGTAGAAGACATAGACCTTGCCTGCATATCTGGACAGTAGGAATGCATAACAAGCCATATTGAGAAGGGAGTTTGCTTCTTAAAAGCAAAACTGTTGTCTAAATAGGGTAGGTTGTATTTTGCACTGTCTACTATTTCTTTCTAATCCCCTTGAATTACACGTCCCTCAACTCCTAAAATAATATTCTTTATCTGAGTTGATACTTCTGCCTCCAAATTATTTCACTGGCTTCCTTTGGGTAAGTCCTACCTGATGGTAGATTTACTGCCAGGTTCAATTCCTTATCTCTCTGTGTGAAGGCCCAGAACAAGTTGATCAGTTTTCACCTTGAACCTTTTTCATCCTTTATTCCTTTGCCACGTGTGCCTTATACCTGGAAGTGATTTGCTGTCTTATTGCACCAGTCTCTTGACATTCATCTCATTTAATCTCCTCAAGATTCAGTTCTGCCAACTTCCCCAAAATGGACCCAGGTGTAATCTTCTATTCAGGTTACTGACAGTAATGTGATCTCATTTCATGTTTTTACAGATCCAAGCACAATTAGGTTTCAGTCTTGCCTGGTGCCTTTGGACACCACAGAACACGTAACACACAGTAAGTGAGAGGATGGATATTTCTTCATTTTTTCCTCAATAACTCTTGCACTTCTGTTGCAGTGGGATCATAAACTAATGAGAAACACTAGATTACAAAATCCAAAATTGATTTTTTCCAACTGAAAAGGGATGCTTGTTTTATGAAAGCTCCATAAATTACCTTTAAATCCTTTTTAATTTATAAGAGACCTATGAATGGCCCACTACACTGCCTATGCATACAGCAGTATACAATACAAAATATCTATGACCTCACTCCATATGGCTAAAAATGAATGTTGCATCACAGGATGTTATTAGAGAATGAATTGAAAAGATTTCACTCTGCACTGTAGCGTATCCTGTGTTAGCAGTGTTTGTAGGGCCTAAGTACGGTTTAATACTTTTTCCTGGGAACCACTTCGGGCCAGATGGTAGCTGGACACAGGCGTAGCCTCTCCCCCAAGTAATCAATTGGAAAGGCCCAGAGACCTGGTGTGTTTCAGGGTCCTCCACCAGCACTGGTGGCTTCTCTGTGAGCTTAGCTTGGGTTGAATTTGAGAAGTGGCGGAGTACTGGGGGGTCAGGCTCTGATGATGTACCATTTAGGAAGTTAATGACATAGAGAGCCTTACAGAGTCTTTCAACAGGAGACAAGATTTCTGTTTCTCTCCGTTGCTGGTTGAGGACCCTTTTGAGGGTTTGGTGGGTCCTTTCTACGATGGATTGTCCTGTGGGATTGCTAGGTATGCCTGTCTTGTGTTTTATTCCCCATTGGTTGAAGAAATCTTTTAACTTGTGAGAGGTGTAGGCAGGCCCATTATCTGTTTTGATTTCTTCAGGGACTCCCAGGGTGGCGAAGGCAAGGAGAAAATGCTTGATGACGTGGATGGCACTTTCTCCTGCACGGGCTGACGCAAACACTGCCCCAGAAAATGTGTCAACTGACACATCTGAGCCCCGGCCATGCGGCTGGAGAAATAAACATCTCTGAAACATCTGCCACGAATCTGTCCATATATACTTCGTTTCCACGGGACTCCTGGTTTGATATATGCTTGTTGCAGTAATCCCCGCTGCGACAAACTGGTGAAGAATGCGGGCAAGATACCGATCCCTGAGGACAATTCGTGAGTAAAATAACCACTCTAGACCTCTCTCTTCTCATCTTGGTTTGGATATTCTCTCTGGACTATGGAAGAATTGTGGGAAATGGGGCTCTCTGAGCCACAGAAAGAAATGTACCTAGAAGTTAAAGGAATCCTTGAACAACATAACAAAAAAGTAATGCAACCAGGAGATCTAGAACATTTCTTCATCTGGCTTTTCAAAAGGTTCTCCTATATTTCTCGAGACTTACTTTTTGATATCGAACCTCCTGTATCTTGTGAGGTGTGTTTCTGGGACGAGATATGGGATAAAGTATGGGATCAAAGAGAAGCTTTCCGTGCATACCTTGTAATCAGAGAAGCTCTTGAGAAGCATTTGTATGGTCCCATTACCCCTAAAGCAGAAGATCATACTAATCCCATGGCCGAGGCCGCGCGGCCGCCATCCTGGGAGCGCGTGGCTGCAGCCGTGCCGGCGGAGGTGCCTGTGCTGGACGCGCCCAGCCCCCTCGGGAGCGTGCGCCTTATGGTGGACCCCATCCCTGTCTCAGGGTCCCCGGCCATGCGGCCGCGAGTGAGGGAGCGATGCCGCAGGCGCTGCGGGTGCCATGGGCCACGAGCAGCCAGGAACTGGGCATCGGCGTGGCAGGCCGCTCTGAGCACACGGCTCGGAGAGCCCTGCGGAGAGAGAAGCGGCGGTTTCCACAGCGACACGAGAAGCCGCGCAGCGCAGCACCGAGCCGGAACGGGGCCGCTCTCAAAGCAGCGTGGAGTTTGCAGAGCGGAACCACTCACAGGGCACAGACCCGGCGGTGATGGCAACGCGGGGCTGCGCAGAGCCCAGACACGCGCCGGAGCAGCGCCCCTCGGAGAGCGCGGAGCAGCCGCAACGCGGGGGCCTGGCCGAGACATCGGAGTCGGCGAGGCGGCGGCCATGCGGGACCGGCAGCCACGATGAACACGCAAGCACATGATAGGAGGAGTCGTAGCCACGAAAGTCACAGGAACTGTGAAATGGTACAATGTCAAAAACAACTATGGGTTTATAACACGAGATGATACAGAGGGAGATCTATTCATCCATAGAACTGCCATTAAAAGGAATAACCCTAAAAATTACCTGCAAAGTGTAGGAGATGGAGAAGTTGTACAGTTTGATATAGTGCAAGGAAAGAAAGGTTTACAAGCAGCAAATGTTACTGGGCCTGGGGGTATTCCAGTCAAAGGCAGCCGTTATGCACAAAATTATAAACAATATCCATCCCTGCAATTTCCCTACCCACAGCCTACTTCCCCCTTTTACCCTATACCCAGTAGGAACCCCTTCCTAAGTTTACCCTATCCCCAGTTTATTCCTAATCCGTTTTTCACCCCATGGTTTCCCTATACAATTCCATTTCCCTACAATTCCTCTCCGATGCCGAGGGGGGGATGAAAAGGGGGAGGGAAGAAATTAAACCCTCTCCTGCCTCAGTTTCCCCACAAAGCATGCCCGGAGAGTTCTGTCTCCCTTCTGTCAGCCATAAGATGTTCCACAGAATCTGATTGGACATTTAAAGATTCAGGAGGGTGGCTTGTTTTGTTTTGAAACTGTTCTTGTTATGTTTATCCAGTTGTTTTCATTCTCCTTTTATTAAAATAAAACAGGTGAGGTGTTGGGGTCCCTCCCCCGCCGTGTAGCCCTGGGAGAGGGGTCCTGAGGGGACAGACACAGGGTTTCCCTGCCCCTGCTCAGCCTCGTTCCCATTGGTTGGTTTGTGTTCCCTGCGCGGGCAGAAGGACCCTTGGTCCTGTGACTGGAACAGTTCCTGAGCACAGCCCCGGCCATGCGGCTGGAGAAAAAAACATCTCTCTGAAACAGCTATCAAGAATCTGTCTGTCCGTATATATTTCCTTTCCACGGGACTCCTGGTGTGATATCTGCATGTTGCAGGATCCCCACTGCAACAGTATCCCAATGGTTTCTTTCCAGAGTAAATTTTTTGGCAAATATGCCTTCATGTTGCTGCAAAATATAATAGATGTTTTTGCAAAATTAAGAGCTTAATAGCCCTTTCGTGTGTGTGTGCATTTGTTTTTTGTTGGGTTTTTGGGGGGTTGTGGGGGGGGTTGTGGGATTTTTTGCATTTTTGTGTGTGTGTGTTGGTTTTGTTTGGGGTTTTTTTTTGAGGGACAGAGTGGTGGTGTGTAGTTTGGATTTTTTTGCTAAATCCTTTAGTTCTCCTCCCTTAGCCTTTCTGAAGTTCTTAAAAGGTCTTGTCTTTAGTAAGCTTGTCTTTTTTTTATTCAAATTCCATCACCTTACCGTAATAATCTTCTGGGATGATTGCTCCGCTTGCAAATATAAGATACCTATTGTCTGTGAACTGAAGTATTTACAAGGGAGACTACTGACTGCTTATGAGAGTTGAGTTCTATAATAAAAGCTATGTGAGAAAAGTAACAGCCATGCATCTTTCAATAGGTCAGTTGTTTTCTGTTCATTAGTGTATCTCTGCTGGTAACTTCTGAGAAAACACTGGAACCCTGTGAGTCTCTTCAAACACCTCACAAATCAGCCTTGCAGTTTTTAATGCTTCCTCTTTTCCCCACAAATGCGAACTTCCCCATAATTTTTCTCTACAAGTTTTCTTAAGTCACATTTGCATGCAGCCTAGTATGAGATTGTTTTCAGTATAAGGTAAACTTATTATTCTGTGGAGCTGTGTTGAGGAAATGGTGCAATTTAAATCTGTTGGAAGAATAGGCTTACAGAAAGGAGGAAATACTTAAAAACAGTATGTGCATATAACATAGACAAATAGATGCACACTGGTATGTGTAATGAGCGCTGTAATTTTTCTTGGGCTGCCAAATCAAGATTACATGATACTTTGAAATATAATGCATGAAAGTCAGGAGTTGTGGGGTTTTCTCTACTTTTTTTGAGGGGTTTTTTTTGGGGGGGGAGGAGGGAGAGGGATTGTTTGTTTATTTGTTTGTTTGTTTGTTTTTTATGGCAGGCCATATAATCAGTTAACCAAGTGATGTAGTAAGTTTTAATATATCCTCAAAATAATGATCTCACCTGAGCTGGAGTTAGTGCTACTTAGGGAAATTGCTGGTTATCATCAACATGTGAAGAAACAGAAGCTGTTAGAAAGTACCTGCCTCCTAAGAGCAAAAAGATACCAATAACCGATTAAGCTCATCAGAGTACTACTCAGAAGCTTCAGTTTAAGGGAGTTATAAAGTATGTCCTTGTGACACAGCAGAAAAAGAGAGGGTGCCATTTTGGAGGGGATATAGGTAGGGACAAAAGACCTCATCTACTTTATCAGCACGTCCACAGATGTTGATGGAGCTTAGAGCTGCTGTTTACAGAAACATTCTGGTTTAAACCAGTTTTCAGGTACCTGACAGATGTCTAGGATTCTATTTAAACCATGTGCATTTCCTAAAGAAGGAAACCTGCCAAGATATGAGACTATTTCAGTTAACTATGTGTCTGATGTCAAGGGGTGATTTAAACAACAGCAATATGATTGCCTACACTATTCACACAGGTTGTGGGGTTGGGGGGATGTCAGTTTGGGGCTTTTGTTCTTGGCAGGGTGGTTTGTATCTCTTCCAAAGTTTCCATTTATTTTCTAAAATCTGTTGTGGAGATATAGAGACAGGGCTAAATAATAGTGTTAACTGCTATTAAAAGAAGAGCACAACAAGACAGTTCTAATGTATTTTTATATATTTCTATCTATTTTGTGATTTCAGTATGTCAGACATGCACTCTATTGCAAACATTGCCCTCTCTTTGCAGCACATTGCAAACTGTTTCAGGTATTAAGCAGCACAGGATTCAGGCTGTGTTTGTTTTGTTACAAAGACATATTCCATATTCCTTTGTGTAACACCAGTGCCTCATCTAATGAAAAATAATGGCTTATTTATTTTTAATTATTATTCCAATTTGCTTCTGGAATAATCCAGCTGTAAAAGAGAAGCACATCACTCATGTGCTAACCAGTATTTTCTGACTTGGTCTCTTTCATTGTATTCTATCCTTCTTCCTTTTGACTTATATAAACACCTGTTTTGCTAAACTCCTACAGTCTCCAAAGATCTTAGCATTTGATATGGTTGATTATAACATTCTGTTGGTTAAATTAGCCTCCTAAGGTTTGATGGTTCAGATCTGAAATGGATCACTACATATACAAATCTAATATGCTAAAGAGAAAATAGAACAGTTATATCAGGGACTTTCCCATTTATATTCTTTTATAATAGCGGAACTGGTGAAAGTGCTTAATGTAATTTTCTCAAATATGTCTGTATTTGTATAGTTTTTAATCTTAATTTTTTTGCTGTGATATCCATCTGTTTATTAATTGCACAAGTGCCAATGTGCTGGTGATTTTATGAAGAGAAAGGGGGGAAGATGGAAATACCCATTAAAAAGTAGTTAAGGAATTCCCTGTTTATTTCTTCTAGTCTAAAAATGTAGTTATTTTGGAAGCATAACTGTTTACCGTTGCTTAAAAACATTGAAGTTGAAAGATTTGCAGACTGAAATTCTCTCTCTCTATGACATCAGTAAGGTCATTGTCAGCAGGGCTCATTTCACTCATGTTGTTCTGCTAACACACCCTCATCTGTCTGGGGGGACCTAAACTAATCACAGCTTTTCTGTTGAGGCTGCTGGCACGGCTTTGGGTTGCTGCTATTGCTCTCCTGGTTTCCTGATTTGGACATTCTCTTGCTATAATAAAGTCATTAAAAAGACAATATTCATTAAGTTTCTTCATAAATACTTACTATTGTAGACCTAGAGATACCACTGTGAAGTTAATCCATGTCTTGGTCCATGTTGCAAGGCGCTGGTGGCAGGAGACACGCTGAGTTACTGGATTCAGCAGCTTTAGGGCTTCTCTATTTTATGCTGTCATTTCAAGCCTCAACCTGTTGAGAACATGCAGAAACTTTATTTGCTCTGCTGCTGATTTGCCTTCATCCTGAAGGTGAAGGATTTAGGTCTAGGAGCAGTTGATCTAGATGACTGCTCACATAATACATGATTTTTCACTGAAATATATGTGACCCTGTTGTGGTTTAACACTGGCCAAATGCCAGGCACCCATGGCAGGTGCTCACTTGTCACAGCTGGGCAGAGGAGAGAAAAAATTTAATGAAGCCTTCATGAGTTGAGATAAGGACTGGGAGAAAACACTCCGAAGGCAAAACAGGCTCAACTTAGAAGTATAAAGTGAATTTATTGCTAACAAAATCAGATGAGGATAATGAGAAGTAAAATAAGCCCTTAAAAACACCTTTTCTTCCCCCAACCCCTCCCTCCTTCCCACTGACAGCGCAGGAGACAGGGAATGGGGGTTTTGGTCAGTTCGTCACCTGAGATCTTCCACTGCTCAGGGAGAGAAGTCCTTCCCCTGTGAGACCGTGGGGTCCCTTCCCACAGGAGACAGTTCTCTGTGAACTTCTCCAGTGTGGCTCCAATCTCACGAGCAGCAGTCCTGCCAAAACTGCTGCAATGTGAGTCCCTCCCAGGGGCACACAGTCCTCCCAAAACTGCTGTGGTGTGGGTCACTCTTCCACGGGGTGCAGTGCTCCAAGGACAGGCTGCTCCAGCCTGGGAGCAGGGGCCCTCTCTCTCCACCAGGTCTCCCACTGGATCACAGCCTCCTCCAGGCATCCACCTGCTCAGGCGTGGGCACCTCCCCCACGGGCTGTGGGTGGATCTCTGCATCCTGCGTGGATGCCCATGGGCTGCAGGGGCACGGCTGCTTCACCATGGTCCTGACCACAGCCTGCAGAGGAATCTCAGCTCTGGTGCCTGGAGCACCTCTTCCCCCTCCTTCTTCCACTGACCTTGGTGTCTCCATTGTTGTTTTCCCTCACATGTTCTCACCTCCTCCCCTTCTCTGGCTAGGAGAAAAACTGTGCCCCACTTTGTTTTGATTTCTTCTTAAATCTGTTATCACAGAGGCATTACCGTCATCTCTAATTGGGCCAGCCTTGGCCAGTGGCATGTCCATCTTCAGAGGCAGCAGGGACTGGCTCTGCTGGACATGGTGGAAGCTTCCAGCAGCTTCTCACAGAAGCCACCTCTGTGGCCCCCCTGCTACCAAAAACCAGGCCGTGCAAAACAAACACAAACCCGTACCTCCCAAGATTATATGATGTGTGCCATTTCTTCTGCACTGTCCCTTTGCAAAGAGATGATAAAACTCAAACAGAATTGACTGCTTCGTGATTTCCCACGTGATGAATGTGTGTATGTGAGGAAGAGGTGGCTGTTCTGTGGAGTTACATTGTCTGTTCACTTCTTGTTTACTAAATGGGGAGGTATGGAAGGAAATTGAGAAATTGCAACATGGTTCTGAAGTGTTAAGGATTTATTTCAACTGAAATAGCTCCTTCATTTTAGCATAACTTATTTTTAATTATTGAAATGTTCTCTAGTTTTCAAATGTAAGTGTTTTATGTACTTTTGGTCTCATTTTACTCATTTCTGAAGTGAGCTATACATCCCCATAAGCTGATGAAACCCTATAACCAACACCATGCCTCTGTATTTTATCCTTTTAGGTATTTATTTTATTGTTACTGCAACCATCTCGTTTTTACTTTTAGAGCTAGCCCTTAGTTCTGAGGGTAGCTTTTTTCTTCTTTAAAAAAAGTAAAGTATTTCATAGTCATTATTGTACAACTACTTTTGTAAGTCAAAGCTCACCAGAAGCTTCTGTGTATGTGGTACTGGCTATACACTTTTCATCAGGAACTGCTCTTCTTCCTATGGGTTCTCTGGCTAGTAGAGTCATTAAAAAAATAATAAATGTTGAAGAAAAATTCTTACTTGTTGTGTAAAAATAATATGTTACACAATAATATCTGACATTTATGTTGTTTACCTGGAGATATATTTACTGCCTTCACAGCCTCTCTAACATTCCTTCACATTTGCTTGTTTCTGTACTATTTTGATAAGGTATTTCAGTAACACAAAATTTCTTATTTGAGCACTAATTGGCCTCACATGTGTACTGTATTTTGATACATTCACTTATTTACATTATTTGACAATAGACAATAATAGTTCTTTAACTTTTGTTTGTCATACTCCTCTGTTGGCATGACTGTGCTTTCAGTGGTACTTACTTTTAAAGTATTTTCTGACATTATTGCCCTTTTTTGTTATAATCTTTCCACTAAACTACTGGTGTACTTTTTCCATTTTAGACTCCTAACATTTGTGTTAGATATGCTTGGTTTTGAGTTAGATTCATATTTTTGCATGTCTTGCTTAATTAAAATCAGTTAAGAAGTATATTCTTCATTATTTCCTACAGTAGTTGGCATATTCTATTTGCTTGTTTTCAGAGACGGACTTTTTATCACTTCATTTCTAGAAAAATACCTCATCTTCAACTTACGTGCTCCACCTACCAACTCTTCCAGTCTCTCCTATCTTCCATCTTTATAAAAAAGCAAAACAAAGAAACCCACATCTTCTCTAATCTATTAAATGCTAGTCCTGCATTTTGGCAGACTGCTCCTTTTATTTGTTCTTTTCTGTTGCAGAGTTTTATATATTTTATCTGTTAGTATTGAAGTGAGACAGTACCACATTTAATAAGCCTGAACTTAATCCCTGATATTTAAGGAATCGTGGCGGGGCTGATTATTTCTGTGTGCAGCATCAGTTGCAAGTTAACCTCACAAGGAATCCTTGTATGCTGAGGTACCTGCTTGTGACTTCATTTTACTGCTGGGAATCAGGAATCAGTGTACTTTAATATTGGGTCTGACAGTGACTCTGGGTCCTAATAATTCAGTGTTTCAGATCTAGATCGTTAATAGTGCCCTTGCTAGCCAGTGTGTTGGGACAGTGTCTACCCTGAGTCATTTTCAACTGCAGCTGGATGAAATATAGCTTAACTTCAAACAAGAGAGAGGCTGATTTACAGCAGGCAGAAGTGTAGCTCTACATTTCAAATGTATTTTCAATACTGAGGTTTTCATAACTGAATGCCTATATTTTTCCAGGCCTCCTTGAATGTGCAGAGTCTACAAAAATTCAGATCATACAAATTGCAGTACCAGAGAAAATTGTTCCAGCTGCCTGCTCATTCATTCATTCAACTTAGTCATCCAAAACACACAAGGAAGATTGTATAGGTGCCATAAGTATCCTTATTTTTCAAGGCTATATTCTGCCTGGTCTTTGACAGATGTTTTATGACAGTTGCTTGCACTGTCCATAAATACAGAAACCAGTAGCTCCTAGTTTCTCTTCTGGGCCTTTGTGGGAGCCTGTGTGCATCACTGCCCCTGGAAGAATGGCCATCTCCCAGTGCATCTCAGTTTGTCTCCTTTAAGTCATTACAAGGGTATCTCTTCAGGGAATTATGTGGACACCTGAAAGAAAAAAGGAGAGAGAATATTCTGTGGTACGTATTGCAGCTACAATCTGCCTCAACTTTGTGCTACAACGAGCTAGCTAGATTAGAAACTGAAACAATAATAAAGAAAAAATGAGAGAGGAGGAACAAAAGGAAACTAATATAAGCCAGAACTAGTGGAGAAGTAAACCTAAAAAAAAGGACTGTTTTGATGAAAAGTAAAGAAAGGAGAAAATATATGTCAGAAAGAAGTGACATACAAGACATATATCTGTCACTTTAGTAGCTGGATTTCCCATAAACTTCCATTGAGATCCGATTAGCTCTGCAGGGAGCAATATAAGTGGGAAAGAATTAGATGTAACTGAACTTGTGATAAATCCTCCTGCAGCCAAGCATTAGTCAGACATATACTGATCTAATAACAAGTCATGATTACAGTTTAATCCTGACTGGTACTTTTAGAATTATGGATAAAACTGATCGTTTATTGTTGACTTTTAAAATTCCCCAAGGTAACAGTATGGGGTTCTCCTTAACTAAAGGAATTATTCAGATTGAGGCTGAAGGCATATAACTGCACACATTAACTAGGATCATTAATATTGTCACAGAGGTGTATGTGAACAACTTCTAAACCAGGTACTAGTCACATCCCATGTAGTAAATTACTAAGCACCTTACTTAATGTTTTTAAATCTATGATACTAAGTTTTAAAACTTCAGCTGGCTTTCTGATTTTCAGTTTGGAAGAATCCTTTTTGCCCCACCTTTCCAGGTGTGATAGGTGTTGCTCAAAGGCTTCATTCTTCCAGTGCCTGAAAGTAGAAATGCAATATAAGAACATCTCTGATGTTCTTCATGATGTTGGGTGTGATGAACAAGAGAAAGTAATAATTTATATTCATGGTTGTTATTACACCTGACAAAATGTGCTGCTGGTCGTTAGAGATAAGATTTTTTCTTTTCCTGTCTTGCATGTGGTATCTAGAGTACATCTCTGTGATTCATTGTGGTTAGGATCTGTCATTTTTTGTTGGTTGCCAAAACAGAAAATAAGGGAGCCCTTTTTCTTGAAAATTGAGATTTAATTACCCAGTTGTCTCTCACAAAAAGTACTTTTTGAATTAAAAATCACAGTTTTCTTATAAAGCTCTTAATTTTAATTTCTTTTAACAAAAAATTTAGCACTTTTAAAAAAAATGTAGGATAAACTACTTCTTCTTGAGTGACTTTGCATACTTTTAAGCTTTAAGATTTAACTATATTTATTTTGTACTGTAAACGGCCACTATTGTTGAACACTTCTTGTGCATGTGTTTGATTTCTACATGGGTTGCATGCAGTTTATATGTTAAGATCATAAGGACACTTAGCTGATAGATGGAGTAGGTAGTTCTCTTTGCAGCTCTGTTTTGGGTCAAGAAAGAGCTGCTAGTGAGTTTTTGGGGAAAGAGACTGGAAGTGATGAATCCAAGTTGTAAAAGACGAGTGAGAAAGAGGAATCTGTTCTGGTGTGGGCACTGAAAGTGCAGACAGAAAAGCCTTGAACAGTCTGTCAGTTCAAGTTCAGCACTTGGTTATTGTTATATAAACGCATTAAAAATATCTTACCAACTCATTCGTGCAAAAGTACAGACAGCCTGTAATCCTGATTAGTACTGCAAGAACCTCTTGCATGATCCTAGAAAAGAGCCTAGTAGAGTTTGGTGCACATTACTTGCCAGGTTGGGGCAGAGTAGGTCCAACCACAGTGGTGCAGTATCTTGTATAACCAAAGCTTCCTAACCTGGAAGGAGACATGAGGGCCTGAGGTCACCCATCTGGATGACCCAGTCACCTGGAGGAGGGATCTCTGGCTGGTACAACCATGCCATTTTCACCCAGGATGTGCCATGTCTCTATAACCCCAGTAGGTTGTGTGATTTCTTTGATCCTACTTGGCACCTGGGAAATAACTGACATGCGCACAATGAATCTGACCCATGGGATCCAGACGAGCTGAGAAATCAGATGAACTCCTGTTTCATGTCACTTTGTCAGCAGAATTACACTGACCTTAGAAAAGTAAATCCTAATTTAAAATTATGTAACTGGCAAATTGAACTGCACCTACTGCTGTGATGAATGTAGGTGGTTTTTTTCCATAGAGGCATAAAAATGGATATTTATCTCTGATGGCAAGTGTACAGACTATTACTATATTTATTTAATTTCCAAGTGAGGTGGCTTTCTTGCTGTCTCCTAAGGTAGTCTGTTTTCTGCATAAACATTGTTTAATAACAGAATAACAGACTATCACCCCAAATTCTGTACTTTTGTGTTAATCAGTGAAGTATTTTTTAAGATGTGTGTGACAACAATTGTGTTGCTACAAATGTGAATACATAGAGAGCATAAGGCAATTTTTTAAGGTATACATTTATCTTAAAATCTCTTTGGTGAATAAAAACAAAGCAAAGGGACCTTGAGCCTCCCTCGTATTGAGGTGATCCATATGTTGCATCCTTTAAGACATTTGTCACTGTCTGGTGAAATGACCCTGTATATCAAAGAAAAGATTTATTTTCAGACATTTTTTCATTGCCATAGTTTTGAAAGATGGAAAAAATTTGAAGTCCTGAGAATTATAATGTTAGCCTAACTGTTGAGCAAAATTATTTCATTTATTCTACTGTGAAGTAACCAGGATTCTGATTTTGTGTGATGCTTTACATTCAGCTGTAATGTGCCTTGTTCCAAAATAGCTGTAATAAGTGTGCAAATATCTATCAAGGAGATGAGAGTAATTAGAACTAAAAGCCTATGTAGGAAAACCCAATTCTGTATATAAATACATAGATCCTAGAGTGCTGATAAGCTGCACCTGAACAACCTCTCCTGAATGTTCCACCAAGTTCAGGGTAGCAGATGATACCGTATTTCTGGGAAGCCAGGTGTTCTGTAGCACTACTCAGGGAACCCATTTAGGTGTGAAGGTATCATAAACATTACTCCAGCAGTGGGCTTCTAGTGATAAAATTTCTCCTTTAATAACCAAGGATAATCTTCCTGTCAGAGAAAAAATCTGTTGTCAGACATTTCTTTTAGCAACAAGATAAGTTATAATTATGTGGGGTTTGTCTGAACTTTATCCTTCTGATAAACCAGTGGTTTATCCTATAGTTTTTGGAGATTCCTCTTTTGAGCAGTATTTTAAGGAATGTTGTAGTAGGATACAATTTTGTTCTTTTCTTATATATTTTAGGAATTTAGGAATTATTTTAGGTAATCAAGGTTTGGTTTTTTTCAATGAATGAAGCAAATACTAAAAGAGTTGCCGTGAGAACAGATGTGCTCCTATTAATTTTCTAGGCACTTCCAGGAAACAGCTATCATAGGGAGGATTTGACTTGTCATCTGGAGCAAGTTGCCTTGCTATGTATTCCTATCTGTAGATATAGCATAAAGAAACGATAATAATTTAGATTAGGCATGTAACTTTTAGACAACTAAAGCTGAGCCTGATTCTAATTGTTGATTTAAGAGTCATTCTTGTTCAGAACCCTTGATTTCTTTCAATTGGATGTGATAGAAATCTTTTTAAATCAGCCTCTTTTCATGTTCTTGTTTCAGCAGCTGAAGAGCTGCTATTTGTCAATCCCTTTCACTAGTGGTGTCAGTATAAATTCTTTTATGCCTATATTGATGCTGTCAGATGGAGGTAGCTGGCAGACTCATTGGTTTGGGGATGCTAAAACTTCATGTGGGAACAATAGAAAGCAGGGATTTTCAGGGAAGAGAAATCCACCAAGGGTTTCTATATGTGTGCAGAGATGATCTGTTGATCTGGAAACAGTGAAAGTATTTGAAATACAGTGTGATTTCCTTGTTCTGAAGTCCTGCCCTAGCATCCTCTTTTGGCACTTGGATCCTGGAATAAAGGATCTTTTGTTATGTAGCACTGTGGCATATTCATGTTTTTAAAGAAATCTGACCTTTAAACATAAGAATTAACAGCTCTAGACATGACTATTGGTCCAGTAAGGACAAAAAAGTGAAGGCCTGAATTTTTTACCTGAGAGAACTGATTCCCAGAGGATTTGGGGAGATCAATTCTTAACAGATTCATAAGGAAATAAATTACAAGGGAAATGTTTGTTCCTTTTGCATAGGCTACAAGCCCCACTCAAGCCATCTGTTGATAAATTGCCTTCTGAGAAATGCTCTTTATAATTCTCTGTCCTGCAGCCTAGGTATATTCCCTTTTCAAAGGGCTGACCTCATTGGGGCCTTTGTGGAAAGCATAGGACAGTGTGGGAAATGACTGGATAGGTAGTAAGTTGGTTTCCCCTTTACTTGGAATCATAGATCAAAGGCTTCTGTAATTTTCACAGGTAGAAATAGTTTGCTAGTACAGAGATCCAGCTAATTAGATTAAGTTGGTTCTTCTCAGCGTGCACACCCAAACACAGTGCACACAGTCCTACAGACGTACCCCCATATCCAGCACGCAGGCATGGATTATGTCCTATCCTGTTGTTTTCTCTTAAGTGTTTAGAGGCTGAAATTATATATAGAGGGCAGTTTGTCTTTCTTGTTTATAGAGAGGTGCTAAATATTTTAATGGATCTCTGTGTTTTGCAGACTCCTTTTTGAAACATTGTAGAAAAAAACCTAGTACATATTGTTGAAATGACAGAGTTTCAAAACTGTTTTTATTCTATGTGCATGCAGTTCACAAGCATAAAATAGAAACAAGTTTAACAAATATGACTTTATATATCAGCTATGAAAATGTGTTTAAATGCTCTTGGTGACTTAATAGATAAAATAAGTGGTTCTTAAATCCATCAGTCTCCTTTCAAAATCCTTGCTGTTATAATTGTATTACTAAAAGTAGTGGCTATATATCCCTGGTGTGGATTTAAAATATCCGTAGTGTTTACTTAGAGGTTATTAATGCACTTCTCTTTAAGCTTCTGATTTTTCTAGCTCTCAACAGTTCAGGTGGGCTTTCATTATGTCCACAGAGCAATACTGTTCAGGTCAGGTGTTTTGGGTGATCTGGTTTGGTGTATTGTACACAAGGTAAAGGTATAAACAAGGTATTCATGTGCCTCTTGGAGAGAAGTCAACAACAGTGAAAAAGCAGAGGAAGATATTAAAAGAATGCATGGTGCTCTCAGCCTACCACCATCACCTCATTTGAAATTGTTGCTATGAGGGACACCTTTAGTAGGGTTTTTGCAGACAAATCTCTACTTAAAGGGATTCCTTAGGTACCTTAATTTAAAAATCTTAAGAAACAGATAAATGCATGGAGATCTGTTATTTGATATTAAATATGCTGGATAAACAAAGATGTGATGTACTCAAAACTAATCTTAGAATTGGTAGCTAAGATACCTCAAGCATCCAACAGTAGTGCTCACTGCAGATAAAACACTGCAATGTCTGGTGCTGGTGATTTTTAAGGTCGTTTGTAAAGTTATGTACATTTGCTTGTACAACAGTTGTCATAGGTGGCTTTTAGCTAAAGTTATAGCATCATCTTGGTCATCATCAAAGAGGGAGTTGAATTCAGGGTTTGGTTTTTTTTTTTTTTTCAGAGAAAAAAGTACTGGCCACTGTCAACTATGCACACTATTCCAGTATTACATATTTCTTGTCTTGTCCACAGCAGAGAATATTCATCCTAAACCTCAACCCTTTCCTAGCAGCCAGTTTCCCTGGTAACAAAGCCAATGATACACTGTGAATTAGACCAGGGTAACTATGGAGCCATACTACTGACTTAATTTGAGGCTAAATTCTGATGCACCTGGAAATAGAACCGGCATTAGTAGCATTACATGATCTCTTATTGGAGTCTTTTTTCGCCTCAGGTAACTGATCCATGACCAGTGAACCAAATAAAGCCCCACCCCACACTTTGCCTCCTACTGTCTTCAGACCCCTGGCTGTCTTCTCTGTCAAATGTTTAAAATGCAAGGCATATCCAGTGATATGAAAAGATTTGTCTATGTTCCTGAATCATTGCCATGTTGCCCCAGGATAAGGCTTTTTAGCATGTCTGAAAAAGGGTGTGTGTCTCTTCTGCTAACTAGGACATGTTAGATGAAGATTTCTCTCAGAAGTATCTTAATTCCCTTCCATATTTTTTCTGGAGAGCCAATTCCCACATAATCCTATTGAAATTGGATTTATATTGAACTAAAGTTAAATTAAGGCATATCTACCAGTGATAGTTAACAAAATTTCAGTGAGGATTACAGCACCAAAATTTGAGAGATGAACAAATAATGTCCTCCTGCCGCGTTACCACCTGGATGCTTACCTAGGCTTCAGGCATGCCTTGCAACTGCCCTTGCCATATGTCCATATAATGCCTTTATTTAATTCCCTATCCCTTACATATATAGAAGGTAGTCTTTCATTTCTTACCCTCCATTCTCTCAGCTCTGAATTGGAGGAACATTGGTTCAGCTCTTCATTTTATGATTCTTTGCTTGCTTTTTCACCTGCTTTTTGTAGCAGCGGAATACTATTTAGCTTCATGTCAGCCAGTGCTGAATTGAAAGTTGCTCTATTCAATCCAGGATGCTCAAGAAAGAGTAGGCAGGTAGTAAAGCAGCTTGAGTTTGCTCACTTCAGCTTGTAATCTGTGGCTGCTTTTTCATGATGCTGCTAATTCAGACATCAGCACTAGAGCATCGCTTCATGTGGGTTTTTGATAGGCCAACTATTTGGAGTTTGCAGTACTGTTTAAGTCAATTTTGTTGTACAAATCTTCAAGTTCTATCTTGACTCAACACTGTGCTCAGTAAAAGCTGAAATTAGAAATACGTGTAATTAAAACATCATCATTGTCATGTAAATTGCTGCCCATCTGAATCAGGCTGAAGAGCACAATGCATTGACATGCAGAGACAGAGTTTCAGACTCTGCAAGTTCAAACATTTCTATGTATTTCTGTGTCAGATACACTCATTTGGTTGCTTAAAGTTTGCTTCTCCACACTATAACAGCTGGAGACTTGCTTTGCTTTAAAGAACATAAAATAACTGGAAGAAGTATCTGGAGCTGACACACACACACATGAAATTCTGCCATGCTCTCAAGGCACCAGGCCAACACCAGAATGGCTGCCACAGCATCTCAGTGCCCTGACTCTTCTGCTGCTTGCCAAAATTAGGCTTGCATGAGTGCCAACATCTGGTGCAAGCCATACTGTACTTTGGATCTGTGCCCTGCCACCACCTGGAAGAAAGACTATAAATTAAAGTCTGGAACTGAAAGGCATTTGATTTTGTGAGCTGTAGGGAACATAACATTTCTGTTTGTGTCTGCTGCTCTGAGTATTTCACATTAGATAATAAACTGAGAGGACTGCATGTATCTAAATCTAAACTAACTACTTAATGACAGAACTTTTTATAATTTAGTCGACAGCAGCTAGCAGTCAAACCTAATGGCAGCAGATGGACTCCATGGTGCCTATTCCAAACCCTTTGTTACTCTGCTAGTCCCTCCAAATTCCACTCTTGTTGCAACCTCTTTGTTTTAAACGAGCACAGTTGCCTTCTTTTTCCTAATATTTGGTCAGTTGCTTTACCCAGAGGGTTCTGTTGCAAGGGATTGCAAAGGCTTAGTCTGCTGCTGGACCACTGAGTCCTCACGGCCTTCATTGTCCTTCCAGCATACTGGCTTTTGAAGCAAACATCGAGCTCCTCATCTGTATTCTCAAATTTGATGAAGGACTTTCTCAGCACTATGACTACATTTCTTCTTTGGGAGGTTTCTCATTTGTCCTCTCTACTTGCATCTACATTGCCATCTGCCCTAGAATGCCAAATCCCTCATTATGACCTGGAATCTTCCCTCTCTCTGAGTTTGTGTCCTTTACAACAGAGTAGGTAACGATAGAAAACAGGCCCGGACATGCAATCATTATTTAGCCTGCCTGCAAGTATGAAACATGGACTCCACAGCTTCTGTTACACCAGCTTCACTGTTTATTTTTGGGCTTGGTTTGGGGATTTTTGGTCAGTTTCTTTGTTTTGTTTTGATCACTTGATGGCTAGGATTTTTGTATGCTTGCTTGCCATGTCTCTGTCCATGTGTTAGTTGTCTCTCCCTTGGCAGCAGCATTCAGGTATGGTTGGTACTTGCAGCTCCCTGAGCATGACAGTCACTCAGCTGTTGTCTATGAGCTGCTGTTCTGCACCTGCCTCTGGCCACAATGCTGCCTGCTGTGCTTAGAGCTCTTCTTTGGCTACTCATTTGTGAACCTATTTCGTAGGCTGGGGTCCCTGTTCACCTAAGGTTTCACCTATGGTATTTTGCTATACTAGCAATATCTTGTGTAATGGGCTCTGTCATGCTACTGTAGTCTTCCTGATATCTTGAAGTGTGCCTTTGTAGTTCCACTCATGCAGCAGGTTTACTCCTGTGTCCAAGGAGGAAGGTTTACACATCATGAAGATTGGTTGCTTATGTTTTTGGAATAGTGTACTGAAGTCCCTCTGTGAGGCTGGGCAGGAGGTTTTCCTGGCTGTCAGACTTTGACCTTAGTACCAACCCTGAGCTGGAAGCACTCCCTGGTACTTTGTGGGTGAATAAGGGAAGATACCAGTGAGAGCCTCTCACACTTGTTCTTACGTTTTGAATTCTGCTGCTGAGAGGTTGGCTCATTGCCTGAACCCAGTCTGGTGATTCTCCTGTATCTTACAAATGTGATATAGGGTTTTACTATTACATTTGTTGTCTAATTCTAATTCAGTAGCCTGCATGGCTCCTTATCTCTGTGCTTTATGACATTTGTTGACAAGACAGTGTTAGTAACAAACACAAATCACATGAAAGCAATATATGAACTTGAGTGCTAATTTCCCATGGGTTGCAGTGTATTCTATTACCATTCTCATGAGCTGTTGAAACCAGGTGGGGCTGTGTTTCCTTTCGTCCTGCCCCCAGTTGATCTTTCTGTTAATGGCCCATCAATGCCCTGCCACATGACTCAGAGATAACTCTCCCTGGAGTATCTTTTGTAATGAGCCCATCAACACTTGGCCTCATGACTCATCATCCCATTGTGAGATGCTCCACCCAGAGGGAGGAACCAAGCATTCCATCCTGGATATAATCTGAGATTCTGAACACCAGAGACAACCTTCCCAATGGATTTCCAGAGGACAGGAGCTACATAGCCACCACTGGACCTTCTGAGGAAGAGCAGGCCCTTTCTACAGGATTACTGCTTTGACAGAACTACATCCATCACTTCAGGAGGACTGCAGCCACCATTCTACCGGACTGCTACCACCACCCTGACTAACAGGGTGTCAGGTTGTACCCTGACTCTGTCAGTTTAACCCAGTGTTTTCTGCCTTTTTTTTTTTTTTTTCCTTTTCTTTCCCCATTAAATTGTTATTCTGACTTGGTGTCTCCCACTAGTTTGTTTTCAAACTAGTACATGTTAAAAAAGAGACTAATACCATGCAGTTTCTGTCAAACTATCCTCTGGGCTTTTTGGGACTGGGCAGTGAAGGAGCTGTACATAATCTGCTGTTCCTTACATGTACCAGGAGAAATCAGACATATTATTCCAGAATACCCAGAAGAAGTCCAATATTAGACTGCAAATGCAAACATTTTCCTGTGGCACTCTGAACAGTAGGCTATGCCCCTTACAATATTGGTGTGCCTCATGGATAAGAATAGTGCATGTTGAAATCATCAAACCGAAAGAATTACTCTCCCAAGACTCTACTAATCTTATTCCCTGGGGAGGCTCCTCTCCCTCATAACCAGCTAATGAGAAGTTATCTCTCAAGTAGGTCACTTCAGTTACTGCCATACCATGGACAACTCCAAAGTAGATCAGATACCAGGTGAGAGAGAGATTTGTTTAGTAATTCATTTTATGAGGCTCTGAAGAAAATTAGTACATTAAAATTTGTTTTATTAAAGAAAAAATACACAGTATTATCACAAAGCTGATTTTGCTAAAATAAATCAAAGCGCAACAAAATTTAGAAAGGATTAAGCATGAGAAAGTGCTATGCCATTTTGAAATAATTTGGTACAATGCAGAAAAAACCTGCAGAGTATTTCTCTTGTTCTTACAAAAAATAGAACCACTTCTGTGAGCATCAGACTTGAAACATTTCTAGAGTATCAGATACAATAAAAGAAATGGGAATGCTTTACTGGAATTTTCAAGTAGATGTTGTGCTGTCCTCATTTACAAAATCTTCTCAGATATTCTACTTCAAACCCTCTCTGGATAGTTGATTCTGTGAACAGCTGCTAACATTCAGATTGATTGCTTTTCCTTCACATACTACTGAAGAGTTCATTTGTACCTCTGCAGTCTGGTGGGATTTATATTTGAGTACCATCCTGAGCCTGTGTTCCAGCCCAAAGCCGTTTTGTGGATTCAAAGTGCATCCACACTGCTCGGGCATAGCCCTGAGCTCAACAGCAGACCTTAGGAGACCTCGGGTGTCCAGAAGATGCTTATGCTAAGAGCTCTAAATGAAAATCTTTGGAGTGCAGAGAGTCTGGACAGGTCTATTCCAGTTTGGTAGCAGGACTGGATGGTCAGTGTTGGGCTCCATCATCCATCAGCATAGCACACAGACGATAAAGCACTCAAATGCAAGGGGTACTTGTGCCAACAGAGGGAACAAACCAGGCACAACCAAGGATGTTGCTGTCCTTTAGTACTTAGTCTGAGTGCTAGTACTCAGTTACAGGCCCTGCTAAGCCTCTGGATGCAGACTAAATATTGATGCCTTAAAGACCTAGAAATAAAACAACACACTTTTGAGACAATGTTAGTATAGGAGGTAATATAAAGGCTGGTCTTTATTGGAGGCCTCCAAGGGGCAGATATGGAAAATGCCCAACCCCACCTGGAGTGAATGCAGTTTTATAAGTTTAGCAAATTAGCACGATTGACAAAAATCCCCAATTAGAGACATAAGTGGTGAGGTAATTCCCCGTTTTGGTTCCACCTCACTGTAGCCCCCCTTTAGATAGGAACTAAGTTTATGGAAATGTGTCTCAAGGTGCTGGTTTCAACGTTGGCTCCCAGGAAGAACCAAGATAGGTTAGGGGCCTTGGACCCCCAGCTTGGAGCCTCTGGACTGTGTTTTGTCTTTCTACCTATCAGGGTACAGAAAAGGTCAGGGGCTAGCTAGGAACTATATAACTACACAACAATAGAGCTATGATTATATATGAAGAAAATATAAAAGCAAAAATCATTCTGGCATCAATATGATCATTGGGGCAGCAAGCTCAGCAGCTCTCGTGTGTAGACAACACGTGCCTTTACTACCCCCTCAGAGGCAGCTTGCAACAGGCATATTTCCACTTGCTGAATTCACCAGGCCTAGACCTTCACAGAATCCTAGAATGGTTTGGGTTGGAAGATCATCTTGCTCCAAGTCTCTGGCATGGACAGGGACACCTTATACTAGACCAGGTTGCTCAGTGCCCTGTCCCAATTGACCTTGAACACTTCCAGAGATGGAGCATTCACAACTTCTCTGAGCAACCTCTTCCTGTCTTCACATTGCTTCAATAATTGCTGTTTTCACAGGGGTTCAATAATTTTAAAACTAGGAAACAGTACTCAGTACTTTTCCAAGATTTTCATGCCAGCATGAGGATTTCTTTTAAAATTAATTCTAAAATAATTAAACACCATTTCTTTTCCTTTTACATTTATTTTTCCCTAATTTTAAAGTTCATGATGCAACGTTTAAGATGAGGTTTCAGACAATATACACTAAAGAACTTTTTCAGCCGCAGCCAGTTGGTGCTTGGTTGTAAAAAGCAATGCTGGGTTTCATTTAAGTTTAGAGCTGAACAGAAGCCCCTGTAACTTTCCTAGGAACTGGGTCAACTTTGGCTTGTATCTCTAGAGTAGTCATGGAAAGGTGCCAGTCTACATATAAAACTATATAAAAAATTAGGCAGCTACAATAATTACATAGCATTTCCCTTTTCTTGTGACAAAGTCTCACTTTAGATGAAGGAAGAAACTGGATTTTCTATGAAGGTGAGTTGAAGTGGAGCAAGACTTCAGTGTCAGTACTGCCCCACTGCAGGAAGGGCTCGGCTCAGCTGTCCTGGCTGGTGCTGGAGATGCCCTGCTCAGGAGAGGAGCGTGGTTTGCTCTTTGCACCAGTGCCTGCCCGGCCAGAAAGAGGCCACCCCTTGGGGATGACTGCCCCCCACACCAAGGAAACAGTCCATGAAGTTGGAACTTCTCTTTTGGAATAGATGTAGGTCATAGGAGTGTGGGCTGTAGGCTGTAAAAATGATTGTACAAACGCAATAAAAACTGGGAATGCCTCTGTAAAATTCATTTCATCAGTCTAAATTTCAGTGCTGACTAGTTACAACAGATTAAAGATGACTCAGACATCCTAGGCCCATACAACTTCACATTGTAACTCTTTTTTATTATTACTTCATTTGAAAGAAATAAGTAAATTTATTTGAAACTGCAAAATTTTTATTATTCTTAATTTTTTCATGATTCAAGTGTATTAAAAATATGCCAGATTAATGGAAATATTTGGAGACAAATCTAATCCTCTTCCCAACACCTTCTACCTAGTAATTCCTTCACATGATGACGTTTTCTATTAAAAAACTTAGAATCAAATGAAGACAATCATTAGAACACTTCTTTGATTTCCTTTTGGAAAGCCACAAAGCCTATTATTTTTAGGCAAAATAAATTTTTTCTTCAATAATTGTGATAAAAAGCACTGATTTCTGTGGTTATTTTAACTGTTGTGATGCTTTGATGCATGATGAGGCTTTTAGGGTTAGCCATCAGGATTGCCACACTACTGAAGTACTTCTGGCAGCTACCACAATACTACACTTTTCAAGTCCTCCTACACTTTTTCCTATGTTAATTCATAAAAAGGATTTTTCAAAATCTCAAATTAGCTAGAATGTTTGCTAACCAGATAATAATTTGCAAATTAATTTTATGCTAGGTAAAATGCAATAAAAAATGTAAATCAATAAAATTCAATTGTGGCTGGCCATGTTATACTTTAAAAGCCAACTAATCAGTATCGAATAGTAACAGCCATTTTTAATGCATTCAGTATCATTGCAGAGGCTCTCAGGCAGGGCACATTAATTTTCACATTAGAGATGGGCTGTTGGAGAACATAAAACATTTTAAACAGTAATGCTTTCTTTCCAGAAAGGAAAAGTTCACAAGTTTTACTTGACACAATGTTATGATACTTTGAATGTTGCATTTTCTGATGGCATATTTTGATAGAGGGAAACTTAAGGATATAATTCTTGAGTTTGTTACGAAATTTGGAAAGTTGTAATGAGCTGTTTTGTAGAGACTTCTGCAGACTGGAATCCTGAAATTAATGGACATAATTTAAACACAACAACCTATTCAACTGTGGGAGTGGGAGCCTGGCTTTTAATTTTAGCAGAGGGACAGAATGTAGTAACATGGTAAGCAAGTGGGGAAGCCACTTGTAGTGATGACTCAGCTTGGCTCCACAACAGCACACGCTGTTGTGCACTTCATCTCCCTAGATATATATCATATGGATGCCAGCCAGCTGACTTCTCTATCCAGGTTGGTCCTGTGCACCCTGGGGCATTGAGGTTTAAAGGGATGCTCTCTTCACCAGTTTGTGGAACTCTCCTGTTCATATCTACATATAGCCAACTTGTATTCTTTTGTCTAAAGCTGTCTTCCTTTACCAAATTGGCATATTTTAAGGCAGATATTCTAGAAAGACTTTCAGCATGTCTCCCAGGTTTATCTTCTGCAAAATGTCCTTATGTCCTGCATTTTTCTGTGAGCCCTCAGTGCCTTTGTTTGGCCACTCATTTAAATGCCTGATTCAGAGAGTATTGCTTTCACTTACCTCTTTTTACATCTTTTGTTCTTAAACTTCAGACTCTTCTACTGCAGTTTCACATGATACTGGCAGCAACTTAAGTTCCATTCTTTTAATTGCTTCATTTTTTGACTGTCAGCATACCAATTTGTTCTCAGATGTAGGCGTGTAAGAGCACAGAGCAAAATAATCTAAAATATACTTCCAAATTCATGGAAGTCTTTTCTCTGCAAGCAACTAACCTTACTGACGGTTCTATCTGAAGATTTTTAGTTATTAGGTCCAGTCCAGTAGCATCAATGAATCTTAGGGAACTCCATTGCATCACACTCTAAATAATTACAGAGAAATATTTTTGGTCCCCAAAATACATAGTGTCAAGGTATTCTACATAAAGAAGTGAGGTAGAACTAGGTTGCTGTCCTGATGGGTTTTTCCTGTGCACTTCCAGTAAGGTGATATGTGCCTTTTCTTGTTAGAGAGCAGTGTGAAATGAGCTCCCCACATGCTTATTTAGGCACACGTAACATGCAGCAGAGAGCTCAGAAGCTGATGTTGATGCCAGTCTGGAAACCCACATCCAGCTATTTGAGATAGGAATAAGCAATGGATCTACATTTTTCTGCTTTTTCATGTCTGGTTCTAAAACTACCTAAACTTAAATCTTTTAGAATCATAGAATCCTAGACTGATTTGAGTTGAAGGGACCATGAAGATCATGTAGTTCCAACCTCACTGCCCTGTGCAGGGATTCGTTCTACTAGACCAGGTTACTCAATGCCCCATCCAGCCTGGCCTTGAACACTGCCAGGGATGGTGCAGAAGGCTGGGTGGTAAGGAGTTAATGCATTGCTGTACCTCAAACTCCAATGGCCATTTGTATTGGTTTTGCATTCAAGCAGTCAAGTTAGAACAGGACGTGCCTGGAAAGCTGGGGGCTGTATGAAGGTAGGGCAGTACCTTTCTGGAGCAAATTTTCCTGTTCAGGTCCATGATGACCACAGAGCACCCAGCTGCATGGTCACAAGAAGCAGAGGCAACAGTAGTCATATTCCCAGAGGGGCCTATGGACCACCGAGGACCCCAAAGCACCCCCCAACTCTTTGCAGAAACTCTCCATCAGAACACTACACATGCCCCATAGCATTGCATCAGACAGGAAGGATCTCCTCCCTGGGGAGGGATCTAGGCATTCCTAATGCCAACTTGAAAGTATACAACTCGATGAGCTTTTTGTCGACCCTCACACCCAACAGAGCAGGATGAGCTTTTTGTTGACCCTCACACCCAACAGAGCAGAGCACCACTCTGACCACAGACATCAAAATTGCAATGATGAGGTCTTGTTGCTAGATCCACAGATATCTTTCCTCTCCACTACTATCCACTATCCTTTCCTTCGCTTTCTTTTCTTTATTGTGCTAGTTTGAAAACAAACCAGTGGGAGATTGCAAGTCAGAGTTATAATTTAATAGGAAAATTAAAATAGATGCAAAAGTACAAGAACACTGACAGAATCTGGATACAACCTGACACCCTGTTAGTCAAGGTGGTGGTAGGAGTCCAGATGAAGTGGTCCTGTTGAAGCAATAATCCTGTAGAAAAGGGTCTGATCTTCACCTGAAAGTCCAGTGGTAGCTCTTGTCTTCTGGGAATCCCATAGGTAAGGGCTGCCCATGCTGTTCCAAACCTCAGATTATATCCAAGTGGGAATGCTTGGCTCCTCCCCCTGGGTGAAGCATCTCACAATGGGTGATGTAATTCTGTGGGTCATGTGGTGGGTCCTTGATTGCCCATTAAACAGAGATAACCTCCCGGATGGAGTTATCAGGGATGAGTCATGGTAGGAGATAACAAGCACTGCCCCACCTGCTTTAACAGCTTGTGAAAATGATAATAGAATACATGCTTTTGGTTACATCTTACATTATAACCTAGGACACTTACATATTTTCTTCATGAATTTTCATACTTCTATAGAAACTAACCAAAATAACCACATGCATTCTTTCCACTGCAATTACATAGTTTAAAAATAAATCTTCTTCATATATATGTTGGCCATTCAGTGTTCTTTCACTCTAATTCACCCCAAGGGATTTATTATCAGGAACCTTAGTTACCCTGTCTCTGATGTGGGTTGTAACAGATGAGGCATTCACAATTTCTCTGGGCAACCTGTTCCAGTGCCTCACCACCCTCACAGTAAAGAATTTCTTCTGTATATCTAAGCTAAATATCCCCTCTTTCAGTTTGAAAATTTCTCACTGGTTTTATGATCATCTCCAAAATTCTACTGCTACCCTTTATTAACAAGAGAGAAAATTCTACTATTATTTCTCTGGTATAATTGCTCTTCCCAATGAAACCTGAATAAAGCCTGAATTCTGTATAATGTTGATACATTGGCTCATTTAAAAAAGCATTGTTAGCAGCTGATTGCTTATATAATCTCCTTGGCAATTTTTTACGTTTAGGTTGTCCTTATTTTGTTACAAGAAAAGAACATAGAGGTTTTTGCTTCGATTGGGTCCATTAATTTTCCGAAGTCATTTGGACAGCAAGGTATTTAATCAATCTCCTATGCGGTTTCAATGAGACACTATTTCTAAAGAACACAAATTAAGTGCTTTTATTCTCAGGCTTAAGGCATTCATTAGAAACAGGCCACGTTATCCGTGAAAGATTAATACCTCTATGAACAAGGAGTAATGTGATCAGGAATGGTAGTGATACAGCATCATAAAAATGGGGCTAACTAAAAATCACAGTAAAAGAGATGCAGAGTTTTAAACAAACCCCCATCGCTGTTTTTATCATTAACAACAAATTAAAACTAATTACTTTCTAATGACAACACAGTCTGATGTTCAAGTCATACTTTGTAGTGATTATCAAGGCAGGTGTGGAGCAATGGGAATGCTCAACTAACACGCGTGAAAGACATGAATTATTAGAATTAGTTCTATATGTTAAACTAATTTTTCTTTCTGGTTTTTGATTCTGTATGGAAGCAGGAGGACTCATACCTCCCTTTGTCCCCAAGGATGTTCTGTTCAGAGAAGTACATTTTGGTGATTTGTAGGAACACAGCATTTCAGCCAAGTAATCTGAGGATGCATTCAAGCTGGATACATTTCCCTGAAATTCTAGGAATAATGATAGAGAAGGTAAAGAGAAACTCCAAAATTTTGGATGCCCATTCAGCTTCCTTTTGTTAAATTTTCTAATATTATGTTAGAGAATGAAGAAGCCTTTGAAACAGCCAAAGAAGCAAAAAATTTCAAATCAAAACTTTGATTACAATTTGTTGCAGTCTCTTTCTAATCAGTGGGCTTTTGATTTTGCTCTACATAATACGTAGAATATTTATATTTGCTGAATATTTATTTTTCTTTTTTTCTGTATGAGTGCTGAATGCTCTTGCTGTCATACATGGATATAGTGGAACTCAATTCTCAGTCATACTGGTTAGTAATCACACCAGTTTTGTTTCAATGTTGTTTTCTTTTTCACTGAGTCCAAAAAATGGTCAACTTTGCTGGTCAAGCAGGATCTTCTTGACTCCTAAATATAAGTGGGGAAAACAGCTCCTAGGGAAAAAAGATATTCCAAAGAAGAGATTTTTTAAAAGCCACTTTACTGAATTGACCATTAAATATAACAAAATAATATCTGTAGAAATGGTCTTAAAGAAATATGAAATAGAGAGAATTTTATAAAATTAATGGAATGTGAAAGTCCTAATAGTGAATATTTTATGAGATTGAGACTGATAATGTGGTAAGCTGAGAGAAGTGTGTCAGAGTGTCATTGCACCTGCAGGTGGGAACCTCAGCATGGATTTGAGTTCACTGTCAGAGGAACCCTGCTCCAGGACAGAAAGCATTTCTGATTACACTATCGCCAATACAAGGTATTTTATTTCAACTACAGTAAATTGATATAATAATGGGTGTGTTTATTTTCTCCTGGCTGCTTCTAAGCATGGAGGTAAAGAGTTCATCCTTCCTACAATGCCTTGCTAAGGTTTTCTTTACATTCTCCATCTCCTGATTTTTCTTTCCGACTTAAATTAAACTAAAATGTTTTACTCATAAACCAACACATTACAAACATCTTACTAAACAAACTACTAAAGTGAATTTTCTCCAGTGTTACCTGTGTATATTTCTAAATTATTTTTATAATACCAACAATCTTTGGTTTTACATTTGCACAGATTCTAGCATAAGAGAATTGTGGTATATGACTTGGGTTTCTAGGTGTTTCTCAAAGTGCACACTCTTTTCCTAAATACTCCTAACAGATCATCTGACATTTTTATGTGAGTCAAGCTCTCACTTTAGATCAAAGTGTGTTTGTGTTGGTCATGCAATGCCAAAGATTAAAGCTGAACAGAGACCTCCAGCAAGGTGCCGGGAGGATGCCTTAGTGTAGGACCTTCTCTCACCTCAGTACAGGAGATGTGTTGGGAGTTAGTTTAGTTGTCTAAACTGCACTGTGCTCCACTGGTCCTCCAACATCATCTCCACAAACATGACTGGGCTTAATTGTGAGGCAAGTATGTATTAAGTAATTAAAACTACCATCCATTTTAATGAAAGTTCTAAAACTTCTCATATCATTGATGTTAGTCTTGTCCAGAGGATAAGTTTTGTGTCCACTGAATATAATTCTCAGATTTGAAAATTAAGTGCCTGACTTCTACTGCTTCCTCTTGCTCCCTCAGCACTGCTTCTCCACCCCCACAAACAAGTAATCAAATCCTAAATGGCTTGCAAATAAATTCTGTGCTTTTAAACAAATGTAAGTTGAAATGTAGCAAAGCATTTTCAGATCCTTCCCTCTGGAATATTATAAGGAGCACAATGACTCTTCTTGAAAATGTTAGTAGTGGAACAAGAATTTTCATAAACAAATGAAAGTAACTGGGTTGAATGTCAGAATATAAATGCAACTTTTGATCAGGAAATCAATTTCTTCTTTATATTCATATGAAACTTATGAAAAGTAGAAAGTAGCTCAAAACCAGCTGCTAATATAAAAACATTGATAGCAAAATTAGTCATATATGTGTAGCAGTGAGCTGTGAGACATTGAGATGCACCATCTGTCACGGGTTTAGAAATGCCACCTGGGGTTGGAACCTGCATTCACATTGACTCTTCAGCAGAGTTGCACTCCAAAGGCTTTTATTAATTGGTGTTATTAATATGTTATCTGTCTTCCTTGCCTAACTGAGGAGATCCACCTGTTTCCAACCCATTTTATGTGGCAAAGTTCTGATTTAATCATGCTGTATTTAATCATGGTATGTTAGAAACACAGAACCCAAATCTGAGTGAGTAGTGAAACCCCCCCAGTATGAAATGCTGCAGAGGATAGTGGAGTTAGTACCTGTTAGTACTATCCCTGTCTTGCACACTCTCACTGTTCCTCCAAACAGATGCCATTGTGCTTGCAGGATCAACCATGTGGGTGAAAATTTCATGTCCATGTTGTGAAGAAGTCTACTGGGCCATCCTATCTTCCATGAAGTCAGAAACTAGTATGAATAGCATTAAATAGGTGTTAATACAGTGATTGTGTACCTTCAGCTATTGGCGTTCATTTCTTTTTTCAAAAATAAATAAAAAATTTAGAAAACTAACAAAACCGTGTAAAACATTTTCTATTGAGAAGATGGTTGTTGGAGAGGTAAATAAAATTATGAATGTTTCCTGTAGCTTTTGATTTTCTGTGAAGAACAAAAAAAAGTTAGCTCATTGAAATTTACCCTACTTCTGTATATTAAACTCAGTAAAATTTGGATTTCCATGGGGTTTCATTTGATGTTTTGTGAGATAGATATATCTGAATATTAAGGTAGTGTATTGAAAGACAAGTGAAGCGTGCTACTGCTCTACTACCAGCAAGGGACCATCATTATCATTTAATCAATTTTCAATACATTGTACAAAAGTTTAACTTTTCTCTTCATAACTTTGTTTAAATTAACATTATAAGGGAATGGTCTCCCTTTTAAATAGCACAGTAAGCAGATAACTTAGTATTTCAATTTCTTCTCTGTAAAAAATAGTGGCAAAATAACCTTGCTTTGTTGCCGTAAACACATATCCCATTAGCTGTAATATATTTATATATTTAAAACTGCTAATAGCTTACAATGTGATCGTTATGGGTAATGCTCTTGAACAGTACCCATCTGACGTTTCATTACCTTTTCCATAAACTTCAGCAACCACTCAACCAGATATCAGCCCCCATACAAAGAAGTACATGAATGAAATTTAAATATACATTTTCTAATATTTTTTTCCAAGGTGCCTGCTTTTCAAACTCATCCATTCTGCATTCATTAGAACTGTAGTGGAGTTTAAACAGCCTGTAAGTAGCCTTTATCTGCATGGAGTCTGAATGGCTGAGTAATCTAACTGGACAGTTAAGGATTTTCTGTCTAAACTAACTGATGTTAATTTTAATAATCCTAGACTTTTTCCCCTTAATGTTTCAGAGAGTCATTAGCAGAGTTCAGCCTTTTTTTACCTTGATTAGGAATAACTTTGTATGCCTGCTGATCCTTATCGTAAGGGCTTGCCTTGCTTGAAAAAAAATATGATGATGGTGGTGTAAATGTAGAGGGATGGTTTCACACAAGGATGTTTGCTTTTGATGGTATGTCTATAGTACTGTATTTTCTGTGTCTCAGTTGATCAAAAGTGTTCTTCAGATTCCCAAGAAATAAAAAAAGGAAAATAAAAAATCCTCAACACAACAACAAACACAAACCCACAAATAATTCACAACCGTTTATTTGCCAGATGAATTTGGAAGCTTTTATGGACTGCTCACTGCTGTGAAACACAAAATCCAGAACGAACATATTCTTAAGGATTAAGAATACATTAATTTTACATTAATTTTACATTAATTTGTGCATTAATTTGTAGTCACTTTAAGTTTTGATTCATCTGCCTAAGGAAAGGTACTTTCATTTTCTTCAGCCTAACTAACACATGAAAGTACATCTGATAGCATTAATATGTTATAAGGTTGATATTCTTTTGGATCTTTGTAGGATGCCATTCATTTTTTTAGATTCTAGAAATTGGCTCAGGTTTCATCCCAACACTCCCAGACTCTAGAATAATTAAGATTAAAATTTGTACTTTGTTTCCGTGCAGGCAATATTATATGTCTCTCTTAGGACAGAGCAGTTCATCCCACTTCTGTGGTCATAAGCTTCACAATAGAATTAGGTGCAGATTTCTCAAAGGCAATTTCTCACTTGCCTTTTTTTTTTAATATAGGTCTATGCTTATGATTGAAAAAGAGTTTCTAGAAAATGGCATATCCCAAAAAGTAGATACCTTCAGAGTAATCATCTGTTTCTGAACCATATGTGGCCTGTTCATTTAGACTTTGATATTTTCCTATTTGTACGAGTTACTGTTAGATCTATATTAACCAGTCAACCTTCAAACACAGAAACAGCTGATTTTGGAAGACCAAATTTGCTTGTAGATTGGCTCATGCATCAAAATTGCTAGTTGAATTTAGATTGCACTCTTCTATAATATTTATTCATGTTTTCAGAAAGTACTCAGCAGGACTCCAGGCTCTGAGTATGTAAACTTACAAAGAGTTAACTTGATGTAAGACATAAAGAGAAAAAATCAAGTACAAGTTGTTATATCCACACACAATAAACTTTTCTCCAAGTTCAACCTTAAATATATATTTAGGGATCTGCACATAAATATTGCCAGCTTTCATCCTACAATATATTATCATTTATGTCATGAGGTTCTAAGAGTTTGTTATTAACAATTCATAATCCTGTGATGTTACATTTTATCATTCATTTTATGTTTCTCTTTGGTTGGTTTCAAGCCTGAAATTATGTTTTTATGGAGGTATCCTTATCAGTTATACAGCAATCATGAACAAGAGGTGTACATGATCCAGTTGTAGAATTGTGGGATTTAGTAGCAGTAAGAGTAACAAGTATTAGTAGCAAAAACTTCTCTCCACCATGTTTTAACCTTGACATTTAGTGAGTGCAAATGACAGTGATGGGTCACACCATTTTCTTCAGCCTTCTATCCCTCCCAAACCTAGGGCTGAAATTACACTTTGTTTTGGTATCGATTTGTTCTGCCAAAATGGAACTAATTTGATTGTAATTTTTATTTACTTTGTAGAAGGTGGTTGCACTTCCTAATCATATATATAGTAGAAACTCATTAACTGAGAATGAGATTTGGCTAAGGAATTAGCTAAGAATCTGCTTTATTCTGTCACTGAGAAAGAACATGTTCTTGGTGTCTCTCACACCTGGTAAGTGTATTTTTCTAAGTTCTCATTTCTCTCTAATTACGTCTTGTTTGTGGGGTAAATTCTCTAAGCTTCATTGGAAGCAAAATCATTGTCTTTTTATCCTCCCTGTGGGGAATTCATTCCACTTGTTTACTGATATGTGTGGCAGACTGAATAAAATGATTCCTAATTAGCATATATGAAATAATCATTGGTCTATCTGGAGTCATAATTAATGCATTAGGAAGAATTTACTGAGTGTCAAGGAGAAAGACATTAGCATAAATGAGCTTATTTTAGATGGGCTGCAATTGAGACACTACTTTCCTGTAAGAATGTTTACCAAAATTAAGCAATAATAACATATCAATTTACTAAGAATCATTAGCATGTATGGTCTGAGCTATTAACTTCAGCCCTGCTTTGAGCACCTTGATAGCTGAAAGAAGTTGTTGGCATCCTTGTAAAATCACAGTAGCACCAAGGGTGTGGGGATGAAGAGTGGAGAGGGCCCATGGAGGCACACACAGGCTTTCCGCAATATGCTCATGGATCTCAAAAAAAGCAGATGCTGTAGAGTCTTATCACACTGCCTGGTAATGCTGAGGCTTTATTGATTAAAACATGTCCCTCCTGAGAGCGTAACCTGTAGACAATAGTGAAACAAAGATTATCCTTACACAAAGGTGTTTAAATAACTCTAATTTCTGTATTGATACTCTGTGGCAAACTGTAATATAAACTTCAATTATTTTCATACCTTTTTTTTCTCAGTCAGTCACCAGGCATCTGTTAGCCCAAAAGTAGATTTTAATTTTTAGAGGGCTCTGTCCATTGAAGAATGAATGGTCTACCCAGGGAAGAGGTGAGATTCAGGAGACTTAAAAATAGGCTGTATCTCCTAGCAATTAGGTTATAGAACATATACCTAATATACTTTAGCACAGTCATCATTACACTTAATGTTGAAAAGATGTGACCACAAATAGAGCCTGACAGTGGGTCCATAAACAATTGAGTCTGGCCTAATTTCAGACATGAGGAACTGACTGAAACTGGTTAAACCTGACATATGTGACTCCATCTAGTCAAACTAGTGTCAAGTTAGTAGAAGTGGGTTCCAGTATTGCACTCACTTCAAGAAATGGGAATCCCTTGCAGAATGATAAAATTACAGTAACCCAAGAAGTTGGTGTAAAATCTTTTAAGAACTATCATAACCCTTCATCAATTCACATGGGGAAAACAACAGTCTGGTTGTTATCTCCTTCCTTGTCCCCAGCTTCTGTACCTCTTTCCTTTTGTATTTCCTGTGAGATATGTTCTGTTACCTGCTTTAAAGCTTTGCAGCAATTTTTGTTTCCAATTTTTTTCTGTTGACTTATAAATGAAACATGACATTACCAGTATATTGACAAGGTTACTGATGGTGACAAACCACAAAACATACTGTATATATATGTATAAAGCATAGTCTTTTTACAGCTCAATTAGAGTAGATAAGTGTTGGCAGTTGAATCACGGACCCAGACCAGCAGTGAATCTGAAGCGTTTCACAGTATTTCCTTATATGACATGACCTATCCCCTGTTGCCACACCAGCAGCACACTTCCTTCTATGGCATGATCACTCGCTGTTCACCTGTCCGTCAGCTCCCGGCAGGCTCCTCTCCATAGGGGTCTGCCGTGTGACACCTCCTCCCCCCAGGGTCCAGTGGAGACAAGCCTCTGTGTGCCACCATGTGCTTCTTTGTGCTGCCATGTGCCTCTGCAGGGAGGTTTCACAGCTCACAACCCAATTCTCATAATTCCCCATAGATAAGTGTTTTGCTGGTGATAATATAGGTACCTCATTAAGTGGTATGCAAGATGACTGCTAACGTGGGAAATGCCCCTTTTGGTTGATGAAGTCTGTGTTGTTATCATCAGAACATCCACTATATTGATTCACTGTGGTACTGACTTCAGACAATGAATTAAAAAACAGCATTAGTGAGGGGGACCCAATAAAAGAACAAGGCAGTCTTGGGAATGCACCACGGTTCAGATGAATGAAGCAATTCAGATTATTGAACAAATCAGTACTAAGTGCAAGAAATAGGTAAGGAAACTGTCAGAATCACAGTACTGGTAAAGAAAACCTATTTAGGCTAACTTGCTGCTGCCTTTATTGCCTTCATAGACATATTGCCTTCATAGACATATTGCCTTCATAGCCTTCCATGACCTTTTTTCTAATCAAGTTGTGAGTCTTTGTACTGGGAAAAGTGATTGTGATGCTCCGTCTTGTTTGTGCCCCTTGAGGAGGAGATACCATATCCACCAGCACAGCAGAATCTCCATTTCCAGAATTGCATGCAAGCCATTGTTACAAGTGCTGTTAAAAAACACCACCGACAGTGCTGACATTTTGGCCCAGTGATAAATGTTGTAGCAAAATAAGACTATTTCCTTCAGAAAGGTCAAAGCCAAGGGAATAAATTAGCATAGCTCCTGCTTGTGGAATAAAGTTGGGGAGTTGGAATAAAGATTTGTCTTTGTTTTCCTTTTGTCCTTCTGAATAAGAGGATTATTTTGTGCTTCCACAAAGTGAACTAAAAAGAAAGGATGGAAAGAAATCCTCAGGCTTTATATCCTGTCTGTCACTGTAAATGCTCAGTCACAGAAACATTGTGGGCTATATTCCTTCATATTGGTTGGTCTTAGTCCTTGCTGTGTTGGCAACAAGGCCAACACACTTGTTCATTTATAGCATCTACTCAAGCTGCTTCCTTAAGATATCTTTAAGAGATTAACGTATATAGAAGAAGAATGAGAGAGTCTTAACTACCAAAAAAGTGTGGTGGCCCTCAAAAGAGATTAATTTGTTCTTCTTCTTCCATGTCCTCTTCACATCTTGGCCAAACATCTCTTTTCTGATGTTGTTCTCACTTCTGATGGAAGCCACTAAAAAGTTTGGAATTACTCCTCTGGTTTTGCTCACCTGGAATTTTTGTAAGCTGTAAATAACTCTCTAGTTATGAATTTTTAGGCACTGTCTTCCCGATAGGTTGGTATAACTGAGCCCCAGGTACTTGGCATGGGAATCAGGATGTGCCTTTGTACATTTCTGTTTCACACTGACCTTATTTTAATTGTTGCTTTCAGACACTGCAACTGTTGGGCATTTTCTTATAATACTTCCTTCCTTTAATGCGTTCTGAAGTATTATTCTGAGAATCTTTGACTTTGCTATCAGAAGCTAGGATGACAGGTGTGGAGAATTATCCTCTGAAAATGTAAGGTTTGTACAAAAAAATTAAGCATTTTATTCCAACTTGTGAAGATGTTATGCCTCACTTGTGGGAGACTGTTAGGGATTCTCTGTGTGAGATTTTCATGTTCCAAGAAGAGCTTTAATAGATCTTGACATTATTGCTGTTCTGCATTCAGAATGAAATCCTTGTCCTCCCTGCACCACTTCTGTGATGACTAGCAGGAGAGTACCTCTCCTTTCAGTGGCAAGAGCATTGCTTTGGTAATTCTGTTCACTCTTCATCTCTGCTCTCTCCTCGCCTCAGTTGATCAGAAGATGTCACACAAAGGGCAGCAAACTTTCAGGAGAGAACTAGGTCAGGATTTTATTTAGTCTGTGCATGAAAGAAATGGAGAATGAAGGATTCTTGGTGATGTGAGTAAAGAAGGAGCCCTACAGGCAGCCACAAACCTTTCTCTATCAGACACAAAACAGGTAAATTCCTTTTCAAACAGTGGCTGAACTTACTACTGACATTAAGTTAACTCCAAGGAGTTGCACCTATTTGCATCTTTTGGCCCTGGTTATGGTATCTCGCTTTGAAATGTCTGTATTTCTGCTAATCTGACTTCAGACCCCAGCATTCTTATTTGATTTCACATTTGCTATCTAATTTCCAATTTAAGAATGAAAATGCTTTTTATAATGTAATTCATAAAGCAGCTTATAGTCTTGCGTAATCAAAATGGTAAAACAGAAACAGTTCACTGCACTTTGAAAGGCATACTAAGCTAATGAAAAATTATAGCATCACAGAATGTTAAGGGGTTGGAATGGGCCTTAAAGATCATCTAATCCCAAACGCGCCTGCATGAGGGGAAGCAGAGGGGCAACCTGCTCCAATGTCTCACCACCCTCACAGTACAGTATTTCTTCCTAATACCTGGCCTAAATCTCCCCTCTTTCAGTTTATATCCATTACTCCTTGTCCTGTCACAACAGTTCCCGGTGAAGGGTCCCTCTCCGGTTTCCCAGCAGGCCCCTTCAGGTACTGGAACACTGCTGTGAGGTCCCCACACAACCTTCTCTTTTCCAGGCAAAAACCCCACAACTTTCATCAGGGAGTGTAACTTCTAGGAGACTGTAGAAACTTTGAAACGCTTGATAACAGTGCGACCCAAATTACCCTGGACAGTGCAAAAAATTAGCAGTAATTAATACATGTGGCTTGTATCATCATAAATGATGTGTCTTCATAAATGGCACATTAGATCAGGCAAAAAGCATTTCAGTTTGTAAGCAAAATGTATTTGTTCTGCATGTATTGGATCCCTGGTTCAAAACTACTTTTAGTTTTATGCATAGGATCCTGCACTTCCAGGCTGTTTTTAAAAATAAATTCCATACTGATTGGACCACAATACCTTAGTTTTAACTGAGACCTAGCCATATATGCCAGTGTTGTGAGAAAATTTGCACAATTAATCAGACCTTCCTCCAGCCCATCAAATTAACTTCTGTCCATCTAGAAAGACAGAGTAGATCCAAAAGCTTTGCTGCTGTGAATAATTGTCCTGGTTCCAGCCAGAACAGGATAAATTTTTGCAGTAACCAGGAAGGGGCTTGGCTAGGACCATTTCACGTCATTTGGAGGATATTTTCAATGTATAGTGCAGCATTAAGTAACACAATTAGCTGTGTAATTAATCACTTCAAGTTATTATTTTTCCTGCTCATGATATGAAACTGGACACACTGGGGCATTGACTTGATCAAGTTCCAGTATATCCAGAAATCAAGACCTGTTGTTTCTTTAGTCTGGTCTTCCTGAAATGCTGTGTGCCATTATGCCCCCTCCCCTTCCCAATGAGATGCCTCCCAGGACCTCCTGTAGCTTTACACATCACTCTGAGGTTAACCAGTGCCAGGGAATAGAGTTATCCACGGTCTGCCACTGCCTCTAGGCTCTCTGTGAAGCTCTCCCGCCCATTCAGAGGCTATAAATAGTATATTCACATCTGTGGGTTGTTCCCAGTCCAGTTTTTACAGGCAGCTGCTTTAGCCTTTTTGGGGACATGAAGATCCACAGAGCAGCTCTATTATTAAACCCTGACTAGTGTGATTCTGAACACACAGGTTTTTTTTGGTTTTTTTAATTAAACACATTTTCATGGAAATGGGAGGGTTTGTTCTATGGAAAACAAAAAAGTGGTGTATTCCTCTTCTTCACCCCCCAGTGTGTTGTGACAAATAATGAATATGATTCTTCTTCTGTCTCCCTCCCACTTAATGGACCCTAATTCTTAAGCATATGAGGAATGTGAACTTCCAGCATAAATGAGTCGATACTGCCAGTAAAAATCCTGCCCTGCTTTCAATGGCTGTGCATGTGTCACCTCCCCCCATCATTAATGTTCAAGCACTGAGATTGCAGTAATTTTTGCTTATAAGTGGCATGTTGGTGTGTTTATTGCTCTGCAGTGGAGTTCAGGACTATTTCTCATCTTTTTTTGCAGTGCTCATCACCACCTCAATAGCTACAGATAGGCAAAGCTGCTCTGAGACCTAAAGAAGTTGATGCCTAGAGAAACAAACTTTCTCTGTCACTAATTTTTCAAGCAGTCACAGTATTTCAGACCTGTGAGAGACCTTAATATGAGAGTTGTGTGAATTTCTGTTTCAAAATAAGCATTTTTAAGGATTATTCAATTTCAAACAGTGATTGCTGATTATGTTTTAATTGTTGTCTTTGGGAAAGAATACAGTTGTATTCCTTGCTACCTGAGAGCTTTAAGTGTTCTCATAAATGTGATGGAGAAGATACTAATCCTAAAAAACAATGTGGTAGGGCACTGTAACCCTTCATTGGTTTCCTGCCTATCTGATGCATCATCCATGTTCGTTTCCCAGTAAGTATTAGCCACTTCTGAGCCAGCATGGACTCTGTGTAGGACTTCATAATTGCTGCAATTGCCGTCTGCTGGAGGCAGATGTCCCTCTACTGCCATTGACAGAAGAGCCAGACCTGGCTCCATTGCCAAAATATGGCAACTAGTTGATACACAGATGCTTCTTAGTCCATGCTGCAGTAGGATGTGGACTCCTCTTTCATTCTGCATTAGCACAGTGAAAATTTCCCTTAAAACATTGATTCAGAAAGATGCTTAACCTTGATTTGTGAGGGCAGTTCTTCAGTCAAAACTGCTGTCTGGAGAAGCAGGGACCCTCTAAAGCAGAGCCACTCTGGTAAGGAGGCTCTCTGTGGATGGCAGTGTGAAGTCCATGCCCGTGGCAGCTGCGGCAGCTCTGCCATTGGAGCAGAAGAGTGCAGTCTGTCACAAGGCACCCATCTGGATGGCTGTCAGGCAGGTCATGGAGCATGTTGTGCCCATGAACAGACCTTGAGCTTTTGCTGCATGTAGCCATTGATTTCCAAGGTGATGTGTTAAACTGCTCTGCTTTGTTAATGGTCAACATGAAAAGAGCCAAGGTCTGCCACTGAGAAATCTGAACCAATACCTACGCAGCACATCACATTTTAGACAAAACTTCATGCTGTGGCTTTCACTGGGGTTTTATTGGAGTTTGAATTGCTAGTAAAAGAAGAATCACAGAATGGGAAGAAGTAAGGCACCAGAGTTGGAGCACAGTTCTCACAAATTAATTTTATGGCTAGATGTTCAAACAGGACTGATCTGAAAAGTGCCAGAAGATCATTACATTCACAGATTGTTGATAGCATCTTGGGTTTAGGATCCTTCCTGAACGACCCTTCCCAAGTAAATTGCACGGAACTGATTTTACTGCTCCAGAAAGCCACAGGGAAGAGGCATCACTGCCAGGACTTGAAGCAGAATTTTGCAGGGGCCCAGGTGATGCGAGCCTCAGGGCTGTGCCAATAAAGCCATAATGACATAATGACACTCTGCAGTACAGTACACCTTGAGTGACTAGCTCCTGGCCTGATGGTTTTAATGGGATAAAATCGTTTTGGTGTTAACTGATGAGATGGGACTCTTTAAAAGCAGTGTATCCCATCTCAGTGCTGGTGGAAGTTTAAGACTTCCTGGTACAATAGGCAATATTAAGAGTTTATAATTTTCACCTATTATGATTGCACATTCCTATTCAATGATTTACACAAATGGAAAATTATTGCCCTAAGTTAAAAAAGCTAAAAAATCCCCCCAAAATAAGAGGTAACTAATATGTGGATAATTTTGTAAGCCAAATTAAATAATTTACATGCATGAGCAAACATATATGAACCTTTACAATACATAGATGAGCGGCCAAAGGGGGGCCACAAGGATGGTGAAGGGTCTGGAGGAGAAGCCTTATGAGGAGAGGCTGAGGTTTGTTCTTTCTTTGTAAAGAATTTACCCATCTAATACGAGCAGACATAAATGTTATCTAATTCAAATCCAAATTTAGAAACTTTCCTCCTTATGTATTTTGTGTATGAATTTTATGTATGAATTTGTGCATTTTTTAGTTTTAAATGAACTATTGTTATGCTGTCCTCTTACTTATCCTACTTATATAATAAATATGTTGTCACCCACAAGGAAACATTACTGTCATATCTTCTGTGGTTTGAAAAGAATGGAATTGATCCTTCCTTTTCATTCTTATTTTCAGAAGGTTGTCTGAATCTGAGGAGTGAGAGCAAGAGGATCTGAATGCTGTTCTTGATTTCGTCACTTCTTCAGAAGCTTACTCCATTTTGTGCCTTATTTTTACCATTATGAGGGGATTCAGTGATTCTGTACTTCCTACTGCAGATAGCTTATTAATATATACTATCAACTTGCGATTCTTAAGTAGAAGGTTGTATTCAAATAAAAAAATATTACTTCTTTGCAATTATTATTTCCATGCCAAAACTCTGGCAAGAAGTTCTTCAAAGCCAAACACAGTGTTATTGGCCCAGCTTTAGTACTGCATGTAACTGTACAAAAAAACCTGTACTTCTTGTTCTTCCTACTATAGAACTTGTGATACATATTTCACATGGCAGTGATGTAATTATCTTTGATTAGTGACTGTGCTAACTTTAAAATAAAAAAAAAGTAAAGCAGATGTTGATTACCAAGCACTAATGTAGTGCTTTCATGCACAGCTATAATTCTGCTCATGAATATACATTAATCTTATGCACTGGTTGTTATCATTATCTACAATCAAAAGACACTAACCAATGCTGTTTCATTCTGTAAATGTTTATGAAATGTAAAGGAAGTACAGCACTGACCACAGTGCAGGACAGTTCTGGATTATATCAAATCCTGCACTGACTTTTGAGCTTTCCTGATCAAAATAATTTTTTTTTTTTGGCCACAATCAAAATATTCTGAAATAAACTCTTACAGAGAAGGTAGTAACCAGAACAACATTAGAGAGAGGTGAGAGTGCAAGAGAATGTGGAAGGAGTCTAGAAGCAGCAGAGCTGGGAAATTATGTGTGATGGGGAAATCAAGTGGTGCTGTCACAAGGAAAGGGGAGATTTCCTCAAGCCCTTAGTATTTGATTAGTCTGTCAGCACTCCAGAAAGCTGAGACCCTTGTACCCAACCAATCTGTCAGCATCCCATTGTGGAGACCCTTCACTGAGCAGTCCTGCTGGATTCAGAGGGCAGTTTGACTGACTTGTGCAAGGTCATGCAGCAACAGAGACACCTCCTCCTGGGTCTCCACACCTTTCTTTGAGTGTGTTACCTGCTGCCAACAACTGCCAGCAACCTTGAAAGGCTCATACTAACAGTTTATGGAATGACATTATTAATAAAATTGTGGCAGGTTAAGGCTCAAGGATTGCCTGTGATAAAGCAATAATTCAAAGTTAGCCCGAGATAATCATTCAGCACATGTAGAGGACAGTTCTTATCCAAGGCATCCCTACTGGGGAGAAGACATGTTCAGCCTGTTGACCGATCCCAGAAGTTACAATGGAGTCTTCCCTGACTTCTCCCCATTCTTCACTCACTTTTATACTATTTCTTTACATTTGGATGGAGCTTGAGTGACTCTAGTCACACATCATGCTCAGTGAGGGGTGGTTGTACCTTGGAGCTAGGTAACGTCAGTATTACCTCTGAGGTAAGCTTGGGATGGAGATATGTGTCAGTATTAACCTGAGGAGAGGAATTCCACCACGTTTACTGGCTCAACAGCAAGACATCGTCTTTTATGTCCCTTGGTTTTCAGTTGCTGCGCTGTTTATCAGCTAAAAGTACCACTGAGTTTCCTTCTCTGCAGTGGTTTTGACAGAGCTTGGCTTTGGTGTCTCCACTCTGCTATCCTCCCTTTAGTCCCCTTTAGATTTTATTGTGTGGGGGAAGTAGAACATGCTGACTGCATTCCATCCAGTGAGTAGCAACCACATTCCCCCCTATATTTTCCATACTGTTATAACTGTGTCTGTAACTTTCCATCTTTCTTGCATTATAACCCCGCAGGTTACCTTTTTCCCACAGGTGCAGTCCTATATAGTGTTTGAATACTTAACAAGAAAAAAACCTCCTAGAGTAGTCTAGGGAGGGAAGGAGAAAGTAACCTACAGGTGAAAAGGTGTGAAAATAAAGTGCTTGAGTTAGGACTTAAATAATGTTGTATCATTTAGATATATCATGATGTATCACTTATATAATGATATATCTCTTGTTATCAGCATCTGAACTAATTGTCTAGATTTCTTTTGTATTCTGAGCAAAGAAAAAGCTACTTATGGAGCACAATTCATTTCTTCTTGTAGTGGGTATGTAAATACAGGCAGATGAACTGTGCTTCAGAAATGCTCATTTCTCTCTACTGGCTCTCATATGAGTTTACTTGGCTAGCAAAAATGTGAATGGCTAAAAGTGGGGACATCCAAAATAATTTCATTATGGGGGTCCTCCCCAGCTCCAACACTATCACTGTAGTTGTTGTAAAGTTAAAAAATAGCAATGGAAAGCTGCAATTAAAATTAGCAGGTCTTACATAAAACCTTGAGTGACCAACAGGTTCTTGAGAGCTTCTGCTCTGCTGCATTTTTTCAGTTTTTTCCTGCATCCTGACTCAGCACCATGTGGGCTGAAATGCTGGGTTTGGCATCACATGTGCTGCTCCTTCCTGCTCATTTCCAGATCACCTCTAATTGTTGCATCCAGTGTGGTGGGAGCTCCCAAGGAATACGAGTGCTGCAGGGCTCATAAACCCAGAAGAGCTTGTTGCAGTACTAGTCCCCCATGGAGCATTTGCTTCTTTGCTTTTCGGATTCATCTCAATCTTGTGGTCTTTCAAAGAGCACAAGTCTTTATTCTGTACTAGGCCATGTCACACTTCGTTGAACCTGCCAGATCTCTCTAACAATTTTATTAAATATCAGTTTTCTTATGCAGGTTTTTAGGACAATCTAAATGCTTGGATCTCATTGGAAAGGTCCTTTCCCTTTCCCTTTCCCTTTCCCTTTCCCTTTCCCTTTCCCTTTCCCTTTCTCTTTCCCTTTCCCTCTCCCTTCCCCTTCCCCTCTCCCTTCCCCTTCCTTTTTTTTTTCTTCTTCAAACAATCACAGAAGATAAGAACAAGAACTCACAGAAAACCAATCTGGTGAGAGTACAGTCAGCAGATTAAGGCCTGTTCTGAGTCTTCATTTTCCTCTCTCATTATTCTGACTGATCTTTGGCAGAGCAAGGCAGACATGTGGGCTGTATTTCTAACCCAAATTTTTTTTGACAGCCGTGCAGCAGACTCTAAGACGGCAATTGATTGTAGCACTGTACAACTTAAACATGTCTGTGAACTGCAGGAACTGTGCGATTACTCCCCTGGGTTTTCTAAAACAGATCTCAAAGTTTCTAACATACATTCTGTGTTTTCCTGCAGAGCTGAACCTGACAAAATGCTCTCTTGGCAGTGAGGATACTTATAGTGCTCAGCATTGTGGTAGGGACAGAGGCACTGGGGTCCTCTCTCCTCCAAAGAACAGTGCAGAGAAGTGTTTACATTTCACAGTATATTGCTTCACCACACAATTCAGTCCCATCAAGTTGTTATATTAAAAAAAAAATATATCATTTCCATCACTCTGAAGGAGTAAATCCAGCTGCCTAATCTCTTCATATGTGTATTCCTCATATCTATCAAATAGAAGTACAAAATGTCATGGTTTTGCTTCCCCAAAAGGTACTGTAAGTAATTCTTACTGAAAACAGAGGGAGGGAAAATACAGTTTCAAAGCAAGTTCTTCTGGGTATTTTGTGACAGCATAGATTTAAAGGCATTCCCAAGAAAAGTGGTGTGATTTCTTCTACTGGAAGGATTTGGCGTCGTGGTTTTAAATGGACTCAGTGTTTTGCCCTTGCAAAAAGGGCAGAAAGGAAAAGGAAAGAAAGAAAATTGTTTTGTTCTTGTCTTAGACCAAGAAAATAATGAAAAAATGATAGAATTGGGAAGCACAGTGGCTCAGGATTGCTAGCTGTGCATGTTTAATCTGTCAAGATAAGGCCAGGAAACACTTGGTTCTGATTTTTCTTTCAATAATTTCACACCTATTTGATAACTCTAAATGCAGTAGTAAGACTCCTATTTTAACTGCATATGAGATGCATTTCAGGTCTTATTCACAATTCTGGCTTCACAGCTCAGGCCTGTCACAACTAAAAGATTGAATAAATGTACAGGAATGATTAATTCCTAAGAATAAAAGCTCACAATGAAAACCCAAGCCAGCAGATCTCTAGGATGCTTGAGCTTGCCCAGCACACTAAGCAAAATTACCTTTTTTTCCCCAGGTGACATCCAGGACACAGCTTTTCAAGGTCAAAAAGCTGCTAAAACTCATCCAGCTGTTCTCCTTTTCAAAACATTCTAGGAGAAGGGAGGGAGCAAAGGTAAGCTATTACCCTTTGTGATGTTCTCAGTTTGTTAAACTAGATTCACCATTGTATCTGGCCCCCTTTTTAGACTTCTTTATTCTCTCTAGGCTTCCAATTTAAGTCAGTGACTGAAGGGAGCAAAATGCTAGTTTTACAGCACTGACAGGAGAGCTTAGTTCAGTAAATTTGTCATTTAAAATCATCCTATGCCCCCAGACTTGGGGCTTGAATCCAGTCTGAATAAGATGCTTGAACTTTCTGAGATTATCATGCTGTGGGATGGAAAGGTTTTCTCAAATTCATTGCATTGTACATGTAAGAAGAATGAGGTAGAGGTGTTTTGTTGGAATGACTCTTTCTGGCAATGTACTTCTTATCTGATTCATATGTACAGTGTATTTCCTCTGCCTGCAAAATAGAGTTGTATCCATGCAGCTAATTTGATTTCCAACTATCTTGTAAAACCAAGCATTACTTTTCTTCCTCTTTTCTCATTAACTGAACTTGATATATAATTGTTGATATTTTCTATGTGGTGGCTACATGCCCTTAATGATGGGGTTATGACACTAGCTCAGTTGGATTTAATGTAATACTCACAGTCAGTGGCTTTCATTTTTTCATCAGAAGCACAGTGAAAAAAAAAGATGTTCCCCCATTTGGCACAATAAAACCTGATATGCACATTGCAGTCACTGACAGAGAGCACTGCAAAGCCTGACCCCTTGACCTCACTTCTGTAGGTGCAGAGGACTTTTGGACTCAAGAAAATGGTGTACATTTGCTCCACTGTGTGGAACAGGCTTATCCCCTGGGGCTCCACAGGAACACCTGCTTTTTTCTGGGCCAGAACCAGATCAGAATTATGTGTCCTCCGGTATACAGAATCAGAGAATCAGGTTGGAAAAGATGTCTAAGTTCATCGGGTTCAACCATTAACCCACCACCACCAGTGTTCATCACTAAACCATGTCCCCAGGTGCTACATCCATGCATTTCTGAACTCTTCCAGGGATGGTGTCTTGGTTTGAAAGACAGATGTCTGCTAAGGAAGGCAGAAGCCTCCCTTGGAATGGCAGATGTAACCCCTTTCCCTCTGAGTTATTATAATTTTGAAATCAAGGGCTTTTAGGCAAAGATGTGGGAAATAAGAATAACAGTTCTTTAGTATTACATATATAACCAGTCAAACAAAGAACAATAACTATGGTAGTTAACTATGGTAGCAAACAATCACAAACCCAGTGCCAGCCTTCTCAGCTGTCAGGCCCTTTCCCCTCGGGTGCAGTTCCGCTCGCAGCCGGCAGGGGCGCTGGTGGCTCCCGGTGAGCAGGGCAGGTGCAATGGTTCCCCCGCAGCTGCAGGGGGCGCTCCGGAGCGAGCTCGGGGAGCACGCGGCACCGGTGGTCTGGGGTCCCGGGGAAGGATGGAACAAAGGCTTCACAAACCCCTAGCCGGACCCTTGGGAAAAGCAGGCTGGAACAGCAGGCTGGAACAGCAGGCTGGAACAGTGGGCTGGAACGGCAGGCTGGAGCGGCAGGCACAAGCACAAATCCCGGGTGTCAGACGCGATGTATCCAAGCGGGGAACCCCCCGGAGGTCTGGGCAGGCAGGGCGAGCACGGCTACAATGTAGCAAAGGCTCGAAGCAACGGCGGGGCAGGGCGGCCACAGCCCGACCTCCAGCGGGGCAGGGGAAGTGGCTTTGGGATCCTGGTCTTGTTTCCAGCAGAAAGAAAAGTGGCCGAAAAACAATCAGCAGTTCCTCTCTCTCTGAACGTGGAGACCCAACTGCCCACACACCCAGGTGAAACAAACGGAGAAGGCAGGTCTTTTGTTTTCTCTTAAGCACCCAGAGATTTGTATCTTAGTAACAGTTTGGGGGAAAATGCCTTTAGCAGAAAAAAAACTAGACCTCTTAAAACCCCAACATTATCCACCCCGAATTTTTTCCCATACTAACATGTTACATGAAACTTAACCCTTTGAACCATATAAATACATGCATCACCTGAATTATATACATATATACATGCTGATACTGATACAAGTACAGAGCCATGGGTAGTTCACCCTAAAACAAGGTCCCCTTGAGGTATGCATCAGGTCTCTCCATCCTTTTGCATCACCCACCAGGTGCAACCTGGTCCCTGAGCAAAAACAACCCCACGGATGGGTTTGTCTTTGCTTGAGGCAGAATTAACCCAAACAGTTTTTCCAAGCATACCTCTCATGTGCACCACTGGAACCTTATCCCCGTCTGTTGTTTGTAGGGGTTCGGATTGGGGAGGGCCTGCTCGGCTGGTGGAGCCTCAGGTGTTAACTAACCAGGTGGCTCTTGCTAAATGCACCTCTGAGTTTTTGAAAGTCCCCCCTCAGTGCCTTCAAGGTGGTTTTAAGCAGTCCATTACATCTCTCAACCTTCCCAGCTGCTGGTGCATGGTAAGGGATGTGGTATACCCACTCAATGCCATGTTCTCTAGCCCAGGTGTTTAAAAGGCTATTCTTGAAATGAATCCCATTGTCAGACTAGATTCTCTCAGGGGTACCATGCCTCCAAAGGACTTGCTTTTCAAGGCCCAGGATGGTGTTATGGGCAGTAGCATGAGGCACAGGGTAGGTCTCAGGCCATCCTGTGGTGGCTTCTACCATTGTGAGCACATAGCGCTTGCCTTGGCGGGTTTGAGGCAGTGTGATGTAATCAATCTGCCAGGCCTCCCCATACTTGTATTTGGACCACCGCCCACCATACCACAGAGGCTTCACCCGCTTGGCCTGCTTGATCGCAGCGCATGTCTCACAGTCATGGATAACCTGGGAGATACTGTCCATAGTTAGATCCACCCCTCGATCTCGTGCCCACCTATAGGTGGCATCTCTGCCCTGATGGCCTGAGGCATCACGGGCCCATTGAGCTAGGAACAACTCTCCTTTGTGTTGCCAATCCAAGTCTATCTGGGACACCTCTATTTTTGCAGCCTGATCTACCTGTTCGTTGTTATGATATTCTTCATTAGCCTGGCTCTCGGGGACGTGACCATCTACATGACGGACCTTCACGGATAGCTTCTCTACCCGAGTGGCAATACCTTTCCACTCCTCAGCAGCCCAGATTGGTTTTCCTCTGCGCTGCCAGTTTGCCTTCTTCCACCTTTCCAGCCAACCCCACAGAGCATTGGCTACCATCCATGAATCGGTGTAGAGGTAGAGCTTTGGCCACTTCTCTCTTTCGGCTATGTCCAGAGCTAATTGAACAGCTTTGAGTTCAGCAAATTGGCTCGATCCACCTTCTCCTTCAGTAGCCTGTGCAACTTGTCGTGTGGGGCTCCATACAGCAGCTTTCCATTTCCAGCTAGTGCCTACAATTTGGCAGGAACCATCAGTGAAGAGGGCATATTGTCTTTCACTCTCTGGTAGCTCGTTATATGGTGGGGCTTCTTTGGCACGTGTCACCTGCTCCTCTTCTTCTCAGAAGATAACCCAAAAGTCTCACCTTCCGGCCAGTTCGTGATTATTTCCAAGATCCCAGGGCGACTTGGGTTTCCAATTCGGGCATGCTGCGTGATGAGGGTGATCCATTTGCTCCAAGTAGTGTCGGTGGCATGGTGCGTGGAAGGAATCTTTCCTTTGAACATCCACCCCAGCACTGGTAGTCGGGGTGCCAGGAGGAGTTGTGCCTCTGTGCCAATTACTTCTGAGGCAGCTTGGACTCCTTCATAAGCTGCCAGGATTTCCTTCTCTGTGGGAGTGTAGTTGGCTTCAGACCCTCTGTAGCTTCGGCTCCAGAATCCCAGTGGTCGGCCCCGAGTCTCACCAGGCACCTTCTGCCAAAGGCTCCAGGACAGACCATTGTTCCTGGCTGCAGAGTAGAGCACGTTCTTCACCTCTGGTCCTGTCCTGACTGGGCCAAGGGCTACCGCACGAGCGATTTCCTGCTTGATGTGGGCAAAGGCTTGCTGCTGTTCTGGGCCCCAGTGGAAATCGTTCTTCTTGCAGGTAACCAGGTAGAGAGGACACACGATCTGGCTGTACTTGGGAACGTGCATTCTCCAGAAACCTATGGCACCTAGGAAAGCTTGTGTTTCCTTCTTGTTGGTCGGTGGAGACATTGCTGTGATCTTATTGATGACCTCGGTGGGAATCTGACGTCATCCATCTTGCCACTTTACTCCCAGGAACTGGATCTCTCGGGCAGGTCCCTTGACTTGCTCTTCTTGATGGCAAAACTAGCTTCCAGTAGAATTTGGATTATTCTCTCTCCTTTCTCAAACACTTCGGTTGCGGTGTTCCCCCACACAATGATGTCATCAATGTACTGCAGATGTTCTGGGGCCTCACCCTTTTCCAGTGCAGCCTGGGTCAGTCCACGGCAGATGGTGGGACTGTGCTTCCACCCCTGGGGCAGTCGATTCCAGATGTACTGCACACCCCTCCAGGTGAAGGCAAACTTTGCTGCCAGAGGAATGGAGAAAAATGCATTGGCAATGTCAATAGTGGCATACCACTTCGCTGCTTTGGACTCCAGCTTGTACTGCAGCTCCAACATGTCCAGCACAGCAGCGCTCAATGGTGGAGTCACTTCATTCAAGGCACAATAGTCCACAGTCAATCTCCATTCCCTGTCAGACTTGTGCACAGGCGAGACGGGGCTGTTGAAGGGTGAGTGGGGTCTTGCTGACCACCCCTTGGCTCTCCAGCTCACGGATCATCTTGTGGATGGGGATCACAGCATCTCGATTTGTCCGATACTGCCGGCGGTGCACTGTTGAGGTGGCAATTGGCACTCGTTGCTCTTCCACTTTCAGGAGCCCAACTGCAGAAGGATTTTCTGATTGTCCAGGCAGGGTGTTCAATTGCCTAATGCCCTCTGCCTCCACAGCAGCAATCCCAAATGCCCACCTGAGTCCTTTTGAGTCTTTGATAGCCATTCCGGAGGAAGTCTATGCCCAGAATACACGGGGCCTCTGGGCCGGTCACAATCGGATGCTTTTGCCACTCCTTCCCAGTCAGGCTCACCTCAGCTTCCAACAGGGTCAACTGCTGTGATCCCCCGGTCACCCCAGCGATGGATACAGGTTCTGCCCCCACATGTCCCGATGGCATTAAAGTACACTGTGCCCCAGTATCAACCAATGCATCATATTTCTGTGGCTCTGATGTGCCAGGCCATCGGATCCACACCGTCCAGAAAACCCGGTTCTCCCGTGTCTCTTCCTGGCTAGAAGCAGGGCCCCTCTAGTCCTGGTTATCATTCTTTCCCTGGGCGTACATGCTCGAGGTATCTTCAAGGGGATCCAACATATCATCCTCCCTTCTGTAATACCTGGCAGCTCGGTCACGGGAAGCTGAGGCTACTTTCACCTTAGCGGAACCCCCTCGGTTAGTGCCTCCCTCCTTGAGTTCACGCACCCGCGCTGCCAGGACAGAGGTGGGTTTCCCATCCCACCTTCTCATGTCTTCCCCATGCTCGCACAGAAAAAAACACAGCTCAGCTCGTGGGGTGTACCCTCTCTCTCTGGCAGGGGGACGACGGGCTCTGACTTGAGGGCCTGTGACTCGCACTGGTGCCACACTGACCTTCCTCATCTCCTCCCTCATCTCCTCCCTCATTTCCTTCCTCATCTCCTTCATCTCCTCTTTGAGGTCCTGGACCACAGCAGAGAGATGAGCTTTCAGCAGGCCATTGACCATACTGTCATAATTCCTGAGCTTGTTGGCGACAGAGCCCACTGTTTCTCGGTTATTTTCAGCATCAATCATTGCAATGAAGGTGGTGTATTGTGGTGGCCCTAGCTTTGCCAGGTTCCACATCATCTGTCCTGTGCACCTGACCTTATCGGGGTCATTATCATGCTGTCCATCCCTCCCAAAGAGTACCTCTAATACTGCCACCTCTCTTAGCTGCTGGATCCCTTCCTCGAGTGTCTTCCACTGCATTCTATGACGGTACTCCTGCATTCTTTCTTTGTGAATGAATCTTTCTCTCACACTCGTTAAGAGCCGCTCCCAGAGAGAAAGGGGCCCTGGCTCCCTCACAAATATCTGGTCCACACCTGGTTCCTGGGTCAACGATCCCAGATACCTTGCCTCACCACTATCCAGTTGCACACCTGTGCCCATAAGGTCCCAAACCTGAAGCAGCCACGTTGTATAAGGCTCACGCCCCCTTCACACAATGTCTTTTCGCATACTACGGAGACTGTCGTACGATGGGGATTCAGTGATGATTTCCGGCTCTGGCTCTCCTGCTGGTTGTGAGGGCCCTGGTTCCCCATCATCATTAACTGGTCATACTGATTTGATCTTATACTTCCTCCTTTGCACAGGGGCGACTGCTGCTGGCGGTGGTTGTCCTTGTGGTTCAGCTGGAACCTGGACGGTTGTAACATCCGTGGGTTCCACTGCTGCACTATTGGACTCATCCTCTTTGGGACAGGGAGAGGGTTTTTCACTAGCTGAGGAGGTGTATTCCCTTAGCACTTGGCATATCCCCTGGCGCACCTGGCCCATCTCCTGGCACATCTCCTGCATCCCTTTCACCAGTACCCCCACCCAGTTCAGGTAGTCCATTTCTGAGGTGGGCTGTTGGGCAGTATCAGGCTGTGGGGCAGGGTCTCTAGTGTCTGGGGCTGTGTCAGGCTCTGGGGCTGAATCAGGCTCTGGGGTAGGATCTCTAGTGTCTGGGACTGTGTCAGGTTCTGGGGCAGGATCAGGCTCTGAGGTAGGAAGTCTACTCTCTGGGGCCATGTCAGGTTCTGGGGCAGGATCAGGCTCTGGGGTAGGATCTCTAGTCTCTGGGGCTGGTGTCTGGGTAGTTATCCAAGCCAATCTCAACTTATCCTTGAGTGCTAAATAGAGTAGGCCTACGAGCACCAGATGGTTAGTACTCAGAGGGAATCTAAACCCTTCAAAAATTGGTGGGATGGGCCCAAAGAACTGGTTGAGGGGTTGTGAGAAAACTTCCCCTGGTGTCATTTCCTCACAGAAGGTACCATTTTTAACATAACCCCAAAAAACATGCACTTAGTGTGTGATAACCCTTTATCCATGTACCTGCATTCCGGAGGAAGTTAAAAACCCATGAATTCCTCACCCTCTCGACCCATAGCGCAAACTGGATAACAGCAATGGTAGCCTTAGTCAGAGGACCCATGTTTAGGTAAGGAGCTGCAAAGGGGAAGAATATAGCCACAACCACCTGCCACCCGAACCAGGGTAAACTAAACCACACAGGGCTGCTTAGCAAGGTTCCTATATCCAGCACACAAAATTAAGTTATCCAGGAACTGATATTCCTTTTTCACCTCTCTCTCTTAATGCCCTCAGGCCCCATGGTTGGGCGCCAAGAGATGGTGATTTCATCACTTCACTGGCCAGCCTGTTCCAGTACCCGATCCCTCTTCCAGTGAGGCATTTTTTCTAATAACAAATCTAAACCTTTCTTGGCACAACTTAAGACCATTTCTTCTCATCCTACTACCTCTTACTTAGAAGAAGAAGACCGACTCCAGCCTGTTTATAGCCTCCTGTCAGGGAATTGTAGAGAGAGAGAAAGCCCCCCTGAGCCTCCTTTTCTCCAGGCTGAGCTCCCCCAGCTCCCTCAGCCCCTCCTTGTGCTCCACCCCCTTCCACACCTCTGTTGTCCTTCTCTGGACATTCTCCAGCACCTAACCTAACACATGGGTTGTCACATTTTGTCACATAACAATTTGTGCAAAAAAAGGCATAAAAATATAAAAGCAGAGGTTGCATTTTAAAATGTATCAGTTAATACTATGTTCAGTACTAGACCAAGGGTATATATATGAATGAAATTTGACTCATAACGTTGAACAAAGCCTGGTTAATGAGTCAGAGGCAAAATTCATAACATAATTGCAAAACAAATGTGCTATTATTTGCTGTTCATTTAGACAAAGCCTTCCTGAATAAACGAGTATTTACACATTCAAGTCTCTGTGTCTAATTGTGTTTGTGCATGTAGTTACATATTGCAATTACTGTTCGTTGATGCTATGCATGCATTTTTTAAAATCTAACTTCATAAATTCACATCTAGCTTTATTGCCTCACAGATATATCTGAAGCTTGTATGTGTATATATAAATATTTTTTCTATTTTTTTCCAAATAACTACTTTTAACTAAAGGTGTCACAGTCACACCCACCAATTATGTCCTGGTTTGTCTTCTAGAAAGGATCATATAGTGAATGAATAAACCAAGAGAAAATTCAGACTGTCCATTGCACAAGGAAGTGAAGTACAGGATATTCACGTGGAAAATGAGAAAGAGGCTGAACCTTAAAAGTTTGAGGTAGGTTTTAGTAGTAGTTGGGATTTTTCCTTGACTAATGGTAATTCATTAAATTCTGATCTTGAAATGACCCTTAGTCCTACTACACAAAACTATATGTTCAGGCATTTCATGAGGGAGTGAAAAAAAAGCACCATTCTCCCCTTTAAAAGTTAGGTCTTTTTTGATGGCCTCACAATGGAATTGTAAGCAGTACATAACGAATCCTCATCCTAAAAATTGGCCTTTATCCCCCAAGTTAATAGCATTGGATTTTGATTTTAAAATGCAGATGACTTTAGATTTACAATAAAGGACTGTATAGAATGCTATCTGGAGTACAAAATACAAAATTAGAATTAAAATTGACCTGATAAGGTATAGTAAGGCACAGCACTCTTTAAAATGGCTTTAGTCAGGATACATTAAACTGTTGAAAATATGCTTTAATTCCACTACTTTAAAAAGTAATCAAGTCCATAAAATACAGGTAAAGGAGGAGATAACTGATTTGGAATCTGAAAGACTGAAAAGTGACCAGCAACCAGAACAAGACATGGAATTCTTAACTAGAAAAAGAAATATTAAAATGTGAAAAGTGCAGACTCTGGACAGGCCCAAACAAAAAAAGTCTTTATGCCAAGTTGTAGCGGATGAAAATGGTGTCACCAAAATCTTCTTTCTCTTCTTATGTAGGACAATAATAATATATATATGTATCCAATAAATTTTAGTATTTGTGGACTCTTTTGAAAGCTATCAGTCCTTGATGGCAGATCTATGTGAACAAAAATCTGAATTTCTGTTCACATTGTTTGTATGGTTGAAGAAGGAAAATTTCAAGGGATAAGTGTCGCAATGACCGCTGCTGTCCACTGCCCAAGGCAGCTCCAGCAGTGTGCGGCAGGAGTGGGAAGCAGCTGGAGGCACGGAGCTTTAAGGCCGCTCATCTGAAGCCTCTGCTCTACGCAGGGGAGCACAGGCTCCAGGCACTGTGGCAGTCAGCAGCCCTCGATGAAGGGAAAGATAAAAAGTAGCGGGGAGGCTTGCCATGGGAGGTAATCAGGGTTTACTTAACAGGATCCACAGTGAACAAGCAACAGTTGCAGTGCTGCTACACTTAATAAAGGGGGGTTGAACAGGAGGAGTAACCCAACTAGGGACCAATAGGCAGATTAGGAGGGAGGGATGCTGGAGGGAAGGACTCACATATGGTCCAATAGTCTTGGTGGGTGGAGGGAGAGGGGTCACATGCACCAATGAGGCATCGAGGTTTAGGGGATTTCCAAGAGGGGAGGTACTCGAGGGGGCAGGGTCTCGGGGAATTGATGGGGACCATATAGGGGTAATTAGGGAGGGCTTTGGTGATAGGCACAGAACAGTCCAGAACTCCGGGAGGGGTTTGGGCGATTGGCAGGGAAGGTGCCAGAACAAGAGGAGGGGATAACCATATTGGGAGCACCGGGGGAGCGGCTTGGATCTGGGGCAGACCAACTGGGAGTAGAAGTGGGGAAGGTAGGGATGAACCATTAGGGTACAAAGAACATACAAAATACAATAAAAACATCGCATCACCACAGAAAAGAGTTAATTTCTTGCCACCTATCACTTCCCCTTTTGTGACTGAAAATCTTTAATTTGGGTTTGGAAATCTTCATTCAGTCATATTTTGCTCCTGGAAAGACCTATTTTTTTTTTTTTTTTAACTTTTTAAAAACTTAAAAAAAACCCAAAAACCAAAACCAAAACACCCCAACCAAACAAAAAAAAACCCCCAAAAAACAATAAACCTTTTTTTTTTTCCTCAGCATGAGCACACCGGTGGGGCTATTTGGATTACTGTGTGAAAATTCCTTGATCTCTTTCCAGAATCAAGTTGTAAAGAATAGTGAGAAAGAAAATCAGTAGAGATAGGGGAAGTTTCTGTGACATGCTTCGTGGTACTAGGGTGAGACCAGCCAACATTACAAAATCACTGAAAAAAACACTAGCAAGTAACTTCTTTGATCCCTTTCCATCAGGATATGTGCAATCTAGACTACTACAACCACATACAGTCACTGTTCTAAAGCACCTGTTACCATAACATTGGGGTAGATGTTACAGTACTTATCAAAACAGATATGAAATAAATTTCAGAAATGCATCTCACTACACAGGATTCCAAATCACTTTATGGAATCATTTTAAATGAGTCTAGAAATACAGAGGAAGCCTGCTGGTGCATGGGAAATTACCTTTTCAGCGTTCAGCAACACACAGATCCTAATACTAGAGAAACCACTTTTTAGGTTCTTTTACAGAGGTCTGAAGACAATGTATCTCAGAGGAAGTCAGGAAAGGAAAGCTATGGAGGAAACTGTGATGGGGAAATGGGCAGCACAGGGACAGACAGACATACTCACTGTGTTAGCCCCTAATTTTTGGTGTCCGCAGGAGAAGGAAAGTCAAGCACTGCAGCAACCACTGCCTGTAACAGTGCTTGGCAAATATTTTTGTAGCCACGGAATGTACAACATTCAACAGATTTTTTATTTAAATGGCTAAATCCAAGATATAGATTCCCAAAAGCCTTCCCGGTGACTAGTTAAGCCTGCAGACACCTCCTTGTCCACTAACTAGGATACCTTAGTAGTCGTCCACTGAGCCAACACAGAAGTCTTTTCTTAGTGAGCAGCATGGTGTTTAATCTCCTGCAGGATTCAGAAATCAAATTTTTCCTTTCCCATAATATCTGCAAAGACTGATCAAATGAATACACTTAGAGCATATAGTCAGGTGAGATTTCATGCTGAACACAGGGGAGAGGAAGAAGAAACGTGTTGTGCATTTTCCTTATTTTTTACTTAGAACCTGGTATCTATAGGTTTCACCCAAAGGATAAGAAAGTGAGCTTAAAATCCTCCTATTGTTTGTTTAAAGCAGGAATTTGTTTCTAGGAGCATGCACTTCTAAAGTCTGAGATAAACTTCTTACCATTTTTTCTATCAAAGCCTTCTTGCAGCCCTTTCCTTCTTAGGAGGTGAAACTTAAGCCCATCTCTCTAGGATTCCCTGCCAAGAGTTTAGATAATAGAGACTGCAAGCATCTCTGGATTAACACAATTTTAGCACTTGTATCGAGAAGATTATAGTGTGGACAATAGCACTTAGGGTTAGGTGTGGTGAAGCTGTGCCTAGTTCTCTTATGTGGATCAAGTCACTGAGATGATTACTTCAGTCCTCCCTTGTTAAAAATCCAACTGGTATCTCAAAAACTTATACAACAGTTTGTAGTAGGAAATATAGAACAATGTTTCCAATATAAATTAGAGTTGGAGAGGAAATACAAAATAAAACTGCTTAGGACATGGTGGTGAACACAACTGTTTGTGCTTAAGTTTTGTATCTTGATGATTGTGAGAACTGGGATGAATTCAGCATGTCATATCCTCTAAAAAGACAGAGCTGTCACAGTAGCCTAAGACCTGATTTTCTTCTGTTTAAGATGGAGAATGCAGTCAGCTCCAGCATGGCCCACTTCTGCTTAGCTCTGGGTTTGGTGTCCTCAGAGAACAGCAGGACCATAAGGACACATCCCAATCTTTTCTTGTCTGTAATCTGTAATGCTGGCAAGGCAGTGAATTCTGTAACCTAGATAGGAAGGCTGCCTAGGATAGACATCAATTGCAATGGCAAGGTTTTGTGATAGACGTTGTACTGGAAATGTCTCTGTGCTGCAAGACACACTAAAATCTAGTAATGGAAAATCACAGGTTTCTGGTTACCAGCATCACTGTCTGAGTTCAAGCCAGAGTCCTACAGATGTGAGGCTTTGTTTCTAACTACCCATCACCTCACTGTCTCAAAGGAAATCTTTGGGTGAAGAAATAGACAGAAATAATAAGAGACTTCATTGCTCCGGTCTTAATATATCAAGAAAATAAGTTTGTCAAGGATGTTTAAACAGAAGAGTTTCTATCGCTGAAATATTGTCAGGGTAAATTGCATCATTAGCAACTAATTAACAATGGAATATTGACAGTTCAGTAAGTGGAAGTACTGTGTGACCCACCTATCATTTTGTAAGGCTGCTTTTGGCAAGCAGAGTCAGCTAGAAGTTAATACTATGCATGGGCAATGAAAAGAAAAAAAATTACGAACAGGGAAATCCTATTGTGTTTCTTTATGACAGCTCATTTTGTGTATTTAAAGAGAAGCTCCTTTAGAAAAGAAAGTGTATCAATGTGCATAGATGCTGATTCTGCTATACAACAGTTTTTTTGGTATAAAAGGGCTGAGATCTACTTGGACTGGTGCTTTGAAGTTCATTCTTTTAGCAATCATAATCCCAGAAAGAAAATGAACATTATTTTGAATCTCAGCATAGTGAGAGATCACACATTTCCCTTTTTTTATATTTTACAATAGAAAAGGCAAGGAGAATATATCACAGTATCCCCTTTGATACTTTTCACATTATACTTTTTTTCCTCACTAGTGGAAGAAAACCCATATATTTTATGATATAGCAGGCACATGAGTAGAGAGAGCCAGGAATATAAGGGGGAACGTGGAAGGGGACTGGTGCTCTCAAACATCGTTTAAACACTTTGTACTTTATCTAGTCCTCGTCAAACCCACCGTATTACAATCTAAAAAATACTATGGTCTTCTCAAAGAATATGTAGTATCAGAAGAGGAAATTTTTCCCAGTTTGTGTCTACATTCCCTGCCAGAAAACAGATGGAAGACTTGCACTGTGCAGGGTAAGGAATGTACCCAAGCTGAAACTGTGAACAATGCTTGCTTGCATTTATAATGGCAAGGTGGAACAGATGGTGACAACTGAGTTGAATGTGAACAGTCCATTGAAATAGCCTAAATTGTCAAGCTATTCCTGTATAGAAAGCAGTGTAGGCACCATTCAAACAAATTGAAAGTAGCCTTCACGTTATTGAATCAGCTGGAATTGCCTTACATTGTGAGTTACACTGGCCTGACAGGGTTCTACAGAGTATAAGCTGTTTCATTTTAGTAGCTATGAATGCTCCAAAGCCAGGAAAAAACTCTCAAAAGTTAACAAAAAATCCATTACCATTCTATTCTCTGACTCATTTTGTTGTAGACAAACTTCTGGGCAGATATCTAATGAGATTAACAGGATTAACAAAAACGTCGTGTCTTCAGTTTTAAACCCAAGGACAGACTGTTCTTATCAATAGGCTCCAGATCTTCAAGGCAAGGCCAGATCAAAATAAGCTTCATCAAAAATATTGTTTTCCACTTTTGTTAATGTAATGTGTTTACACTCAGCATTTTAAAAGCAGGTCCTGAATGGCTTTTTGTAGGCATGCTGTGCAGAATGAGAATAGCCTGCTTGATTTTTGTGTGGCAGATTAAGCTTTCAGCAGCTCTGTGCAATACTGAAGAAGCACAGGAGGCACTGATGACTGCACACCTCTGTGTAAGGGATGTGGACTCTCCTATACACAGCAAGAATGGTACTTGCCAGACCAGTGTGCATGAACAAAAACCTGAATTGAGCAGAGATATCTGAGATAGCCCCCAAAGATGAAAGAGAGGCTGCAGATTAAATCCTACCCGTGAAAGTAAGGAGGGCTTTGAGGTAGAAGGAGTTACTGGGAGGTAACTTGCTGCTGATGTACTAAAGTAGCTGTTTTTGTGATATAACTTCCATGTGCATGCTCATTTCCTGTGATAAAGTTGGTGAATGCAAAGTAGTTTATTTCTTTTTCATGCCATTCTGATCAGGGGTATGAGCATTTAATTTTTCTGTGTCCCACAGTAGCTATTTCTGTGCTTGTGCCATTTTACTGTCTTGGAGTCCTCTCCTGAACAGGTGAGGTGTATCAGTGGCTCCCATCCCTCCTCAGAAATGAGACTGGAGTGAAGGAGGCAGCCAGTGTTACTCCTCCACTCACATGGCACAATACTTATCTGATCTTTTGATATCCCTTTCTTACCTGGTCAGGAGCAGAGATTGGAAACAAGTGGTCCAATACTAAAAGTGAATGTTCCAACCGTGATGTTACACATAATTTTGAGCAGAGGTCCTTTTGAGCATCTACTTTAGAAATAACTCTATTGAGTATTAAACCAAGTAGCCACTGGAAGCTCATGACAACTTCCAGAGCCAGTGAAGTAACTTCTGTTTTCACCTGCAGATTATTTGTGAACAGATAAAAAATCTCAAATATTTATTTAATCCCTCTTTAACTAGGAATTGTACATCTCTTTCTTGCATGTGGAACTGAGAATTTATAAGGTGAAAAGAAGGGATGAGTTGCAGATTGCTCTGTTAGAGCTTTTCTTTCCTGTATTGATAAGGGAGTGCTGAATATGTGCAAAAATACACTAAGGTTTTAATTAAGGTGGAAAACTTCTCCTAAATTACTGATTAAAAGGAATGAACAAGTATGTTGGCATATTCAGCTATTTGCTAATTGCAGATAATTAATCCTTCATAATGGCTAACAAAGTCTAACATTACTCTGTAAATAATGTATAGCATATTCTTAAGGAATTGTAAGGACATATAAATATTGCATACTGCATTCATTTAGCCTATTAAATTGCATTTAGCAGTGGTCAAAAGCTGAAACACATCATTTTGCATATTTTTTTAAGGATATAATGAATCTAATATTATTCCTCTTGACTCTTTTGACTCCAAGTTAAATGGAAGCAGGAGCAAGCCTCAGCTAAGTAGTCAATTGTTTAGTACTGTGTGCTTAGAAAAGGGTGAAATTCCTCCCACTGTTGACATTCATAGTTGGCTGTCTAGTCAATGCCATGAAGATTACCTGTTAACAACCCTTGTCTGAGCCTAAGCAGTTATAAAGGAAAACATTCCTGTATTTTGCATATAGATGTGTGTGTGTGCATGGGCGTGTGTGTAAATAAAATTATCTTGTCACTTTTATAATCTTGAATATGAAAATGACTGTGTTGCTCAACAGATAAGGTAAAATGCTCTTATAAAATTCCCACGCAGAGGTTTTGATAAGCTGTCTCTCAAGAATAAGCATACCTCTTTGACCCCTGGATTTAATAAACATAGGGAAAACAGCAGTTTTCTAGCCTGTAGAATATTCTAAGACTGCATAAAGAAAAGTAAGCTTAACTTATCATCATAATTGCAGTTTCTTGGCATAAAAAAAGTACTGTGAAATGTAACACTAGGGCTTGTTATGAGGACTTTCTTCATTTAGAAGAAAACCCTACTGACGAGTGTGATTTGTTGTAAATGCCTCTTTGTCATTTGAAGATCTCTTCAATAGACATTTCAGACATGGTTCCCCTGAAAAACCCACTAAGCTGTGTTTTTTAAAGGAAGGCAAGAACTAGAAGCAAGACATGCTTTCAGGCACCTTTGTGTTTTGGTGCTGTTACACACACAACTCCGTGTGTAACAATGGGGAAGAATTTTAACATAGGTGAGAATAGAGAACATAAAATAAAAATGGAAATTAAATAAACCAAGATTGTGTCTATTTAATAAATGCAAAGCCTGGGTCCCTTCAATCCCAGGAGCCAAAGTAAGGATAGAGAAAGGCAAGTCCTTCAATTATTCATAGACATAATTCAGCAGCAAGCAATTATTGCCTTTGGTTATAAGGATTCAGTTGGCATTGAGCAATTAAACCAGATGTCTTTTTCAGAAGGAAACTATATAACTTTGACAAGACATTAGCACCTATCCCCAGTTATGTCTTATTGGATCCAAGCTGTCATCCAGGAGAACATTTGTACTAGAGTTGTGATCAAATAAAATATAGTGAGTTATAGTTGTGTTTATGTAGAATGTGGGTCCCTGTACACATATATCTCCTCTCTAATATGGTTTAATCATTCTTTCATTTTTATAAGATTCAACAAGGCATCATTTTAGGAGAAAATTCCTTTTGTCCCTATTGTGGAATTTTCCTTTCTCTTGTAAACTGGATAAATGTAAAGAGGCCAATGATTCTAACTTCTCTGAAGAACGTCTAAGTATCTTTAAATTGCCACTAAGAGTATTCCATACACACATGAAGGGAGAGGAAAACAAACAAAAAAATCTCTCTGCTTATGGAGAGAAATAACAAAAGAAATCATGTTCGTTTAGTCATTTAAATTCTCCAGTATGTTTCTTTCCACTGTATTTGCAGGAGGCTTGCTTTTCTTCCTATCTTGAAGTAGCTTATCTACTCTTATCTAAGATTTTGTTTTCACCCTCTGTCTTCTCTATATCCAGCTTTAGTGTGCTTTGACACTCCTTTTCAAATAAAAATGTAAACCATTGGATTAATGTATTAAATGAAGTGTTCAGCTTCTATGTACTCCTGTCTGTTGTGAGTTATGAATTTATTTGGAATGCAAAATTAAATAGAAATCTTAATTATTAATTATTAATTATTAACTTTTCACAAAATCAACCTTCCTTCTTCCAAAACCAGCTCTGCAAAGTCCAGCAAGGCAAGTCTGCCACGTGATACAAGCAAGATGCTCCCAAAGACAGGACTCACTTAAGTCTGTGGTGGTGACAGACATCATACACTTTTTATATTGAGCATATATGTTAAGTTATTGCTTTGTAGAATAGGTGGATACACCTCCCAGAATCAAAAGGCTTGCATATATTCAGGCATGTAAGGCTTTCATATCTAATCCAAAACTATAAGGTTGTAAATAAATGCTAAAGACTGTATTTATGGAACTGTTGAAAAATCAGCCTTGGCTTGACAGTTAAATCATTTGGCACAATGATTTTTCTTGTGATTCTGCTTAAGACCACAAGAAGCACAGTGGCCACAGCAGATATCCAAGCACCTTCAGAGCATCTGATTGTTTGTGTCATGCTGAGTGAAATGGAAAATTGCTACTGCAAAACTAGAGATCTATAATTCTGTGTAGATGTTAAGATTGACTAATGAAAGGGATGACAGGTCACAAGTAGCTTCTACTGTTGGTTAAATGACACCCAAAATAGGCCAGGTATGTCAGAGGGATGTTATTCCTGGTTCTAATGTAATCCTTGTGGACTTTTTCATGGAAGTTTAATTAATACCCCTGGTAAACACAGGGCCTGGCAAAGGTCATTTGAAATATTTACTTCTGTTAGCAACTATATTGCAAGGGATGCACATTCCATACATTCTTGCCTGAACTATTTCAGAAAATGTCATTTGGGCTTTGGGGATAGACTGCTGCCTCATTAAGGTCAGTGAAACAGGGAGGGTTGGTTCTCCTGGACATTGAAGCAAAACAGTGCATATTTTTACCCTTTGATCCAAAGTAGCAGATCTTTAAACTATAAGTTGAACCTACTGTATTAACAACGATCTTCCTGAAATTTGATTATTAAACTCTTACAAAAAAAAACCCAACAAACCAACCAAGAAATTAAGACCAGTTCAATAAACAAGATCAAAACCTATTCAAAGTGATAAATATCTACAAATGTAATTGAGAAAAGTGTTGGGTTGCAGAAGATGGTGCTATGGTAATAAACACTTAAGGATCCAAATTGATTTCTGACTATGACACTTGGGTGACTCACAGCAGCTGTAATTGAAAGGTTATGACCTGGCTCCCTGAGAATAGGTGTAGTTAATGTGTCTGGAGTCCCACTTCTCAGAGAATGTAAATCGACTGGATTGACAAATTCAAATCAGGGAATACAATAGCAATGTATATGCCAGGGAAGTCTATATGCCCTGCTCTGGAACTCTATATGCCCAGATAGCCAAGTAATCAAACACAACAGCCTTCTTCCTCAAGACACCTTTTGTTACCTTGGGGAGAATCGGCCCAAAGATTTGTTCCTCCTGTGCAGAACATCATCTCTTGAAACAGCCTGTTTCTATTCTATTCCCTGGCAAACCAAAGGTTAAAAAGCTTTTTTAAAAATTTTTATTTTATTTTATTTTCCTTTTGGAGCATGTCCTTTCAAGAAATAACTGAGCATTCATGAAAGCAACACTTTTCATTTAAAATATAACTCTGGAGAGGGAAAAAAGCAACAAATTAAATCCTCCTCTTCTCTAGCAGAGAAGACAGCTTTGGCTTAGTGAACATCCTTTATCATTCAGATATGCTGTTGCAGCACTCAGCCATGCCAAATATTTATTCAAAGGGAATTCCTTTTGATTTTCCTTTTATTATGTACCTCATAAAATGTTCCAACACAGTAATCATTAGCTAAACGATTATTCAGATGGATAGTGCCACCATTATCTTAATTGTACATCCAACCTTGCTGCAATCCTTGCTACCACATTGCTTATTTCCGAAGCCCATTTTCAGCTACTGCATGGAAATAAAAACTTTTAACCTTGGGATAGAAACAGCAAAGGAAAAATCTTATGTTAAAGATTTAAATGGTATTTGAAAGAGTGAAGAGAAGGGGGAGGATCAAATGATGTGGTTATTAGAAACCACCTTCAATTAATTTTAATGCTGAATGAGCAAATATGCTAAGATGCTGATAGATATGCATCTTACCAAGCTAAAGGTTTAGAGTATTTTATTTGAGATCTTTCCTAACTTGTGTAGGAAAGGATATTTCTATTATGTACGTATATTTTATATTTATTTGGTATATATTTGTGGAAACCAACAAGCTGCTCTGAAAGTTTCACAGACCTCGACTTGGACACAATCACTTTGTACCCTTGCAAATTTGGTTTGTACCTGTGAGAAGTTTTAACATCAACAGAAGCAAGAACCCAAAACAACAGATGAAGAATGCACAGCTGCACTGGGGAGGCTGTTATTTGGTTTAGATTTATTTTAGATGGGTGTTAATTTCAAGTAACCAGTAGTTTTGTGGGGTGTTAACATAGAAGCCAATGGGGACACAGCACAGGTACCAAGAAACTGTATAAAAGAGGCTTTGTAGAATTAAAGATGCTTTTTGCCACTGCCTGCCACTGAGTTGTCAGTGTATATATGTGTCGTGACCCGCCTTGAGAGTGACATATATTGGGTATTAATTGGGTATTTATTTATTGGGTATCGCTGATGGTTTTAAATATATATTTTATGACAGGATCATCTATTAAAAAGGATATATTCCTTCTGAAAACATTTTAGTTGTGAGTTAATAGCATATATTTGATGCCATGAAGATTTTTGCCTTTTCTTTTATACCCCTGTTATACCTTTTACAACTTCTGTATTCCTAGTGCTTTTTGCCTACATTCTTGGACTTGTTTGTCAAGCTAAGAGACTAAACATTTTGGAAGATCCATAGCTAGGGATCAGTGTGCCCCAGACCCCAAGGTCCTCTCCAGAACATATTCTGTAAACCAAGATAGAACCATCCAGGGGAAGGTTCCTTGGGGAGGGGGGGGCTCACTTGAGCCTCTCATTGGGGAATCTTTGACAGATATGCTAATTAGTAAAACCTATAATGTTATACCCAATGTTGGGGGGGGGGAGGAGAGGAGAGACACAGAGACACAGGGAAAGACTCGGGGGGTACATCTCGATGCATATGACCTGGACGTGTACACCTAAGGATCCTTAAAAATAAATACCAAGGTAAAATCCCTTTTCCCCTTCTAACCATGTATGCCTCTTGATTTTAAGACCAGGAAAAGGCATCAATTGATGAAAAATTCCTCTGCAAGAATGGAAAATGAATATGGAGTAAAGGAAAAATACAGGCAAAAACTGGACAACCTGAAGAAAATTGGAACCAGTGGGATTAGCTGATTAAAAAATATTACTGCTGTAACTGTATCATATGAGGAGATTAGGTGTGCTGTTTCTCACTGAATCATAATGCACCAACACTGTTACATTCTTCTAAATGTTGCCCTTTACGTACTTCCAGTTTAGATTGCCTTTGTGAAGGAGCGCAAGGGACGTAACAGCAGGTTGGGGGTTTTTCCTTCTCTGATAACAAACAAGCAGTCTGTGGAACTTTACCTACTTGTTCCTTTGGAGTCAGGCTCTGATGTTTTCCCCTGAATGCACATCCATGCCATCCTAGCAGGACTGCAAGAATGAAATTGGAAGATAATGCACCTTTCCTGGGGGAGTATAAGGGTGTGGATCTATGACAGAGGTAGAGCACCAGGCCATGTCATTCGTACGGGTGAAGGTACCCAGCAACAGGAGTGTGCATCTTCCCACCAAGCTGAGTGGTACCTCAGGAAACAAAGAACAGGGACTCTGTGAAGCTGTTTACTGTCACAACAGATGATGGTTTACTCTTGAAAAACGAATGTTTATGGAGTAGAAGAAATCACCATTGCATCCCACTCAGAACACTGAGTCTGGTATTTTAATCAGTGTGATCTGTTTGCAAGATGGTTGCAGAGTACAGAACAATATTCTGCTTACATGATTCTGTTTCTCTTACCCAGTTTGTTTCAATGATTTAGCTGGTTGGAAGACAGAGATGTGAGAAGCAAAATAATGGTGATGACAGAGTGAAAGAAACCTGCAGATCCCAGAAATCTTCCCAGGGAAAAAAAAAGACAGATATTAAATTAGTGATGTACCCCTGTCCTGGGTTGCCTGGTTACCATCCTCATGAGCTGTTGAAATCAGGTGGGGCAGTGTTTCCTTGCCTCCTCCACCCAGACTATCTTTCTGTTAATTGCCCATCATTGTCCTGCCGCCTGACTCGGAGATAACTCCCTCCGGACTATCTTCTGTTGATGAGCCTAATCAACACTTGGCCTCATGACTCATTACCCCATTGTGAGATGCTCCACCCAGAGGGAGGAACCAAGCATCCCATCGTAGATATAATCTGAGATGCTGAACACCAGAAATAATCTTTCCACTGGATTTCCAGAGCACAGGAGCTACATAGCCACCACTGGACCTTCTGAGGAAGAGCAGACCCATTTTTCTACAGGATCACCTCTTCAGGAGGACTGCAGCCCCATTCTACCAGACTGCTACCACCACCCTGATTAACAGGATGTCAGGTTGTACCCTGACTCTGTCAGTTTAACCCAGTGTTTTCTGCCTTTATTTTTTTTTTTTCTTTCCTTATTTTTTTCCCTATTAAATTGTTATTCTGACTTGGTGTCTCCCACTAGTTTGTTTTCAAACTAGTACAACCCCTTTCTTCTGAATGTTGAGCAACTTACTTCAACTCACTTGAGACAGTAGTTTCAACTGAGGATTGCAAGAAAATACCATCACGTGAACCCATGTGAGCTGCACCGCAAATTCATCAGATTTTGGCTGCAATATATGTGCAGGGTTCACTGGCACATTTGTGGCCAACTGCCTTGGTCTGCCTTGGAGCTAATTCCAGTGCCTGGGACCTTTTAACACTGGTGATGCACGTGTACAGCTCTTGGGCACACCATGGTGTGTGCCTGCAGTGCCATCCAAGTTCTGACAGATAAAGAAAACAAAAAGGAGAATTAAGAGGGGGAAACACCTCTGCTTTCTCAGGGTCTGCTGATGGACTGTGTGTCTCCTTCTCTCCTGATGGGATGTCTTTAGGTGGGCTTTCCAGCTCCACCCATATTGAAGCAGACCTGTGTATCTATCTATCTATCTGTCTCCATATATGCATCACTAATATCTCTTCTGTCTCAATACAGAGTAACACTGTGCAAGTTAGTGCATTTTTAACCAGTAATCCTGAATCTCCTTTCCCATTGCTTCAATAAACCATTGTATTTGTGAAAGCTCTCGTTGAACTCAGCCAGACCTATAGTACTGGACTAGTAAAATGCACTATTTGTAAGTCTGTGATCATGCCAGTTCTTACTGAACTGCACCAGACTGACAGTGCCGAATTGGCTACAATCAGAAATTAAGTGCAGGCACACCCAGCCCCTCTGATTACTAAGGACCAGCTGGAGCACAGGAGGGTTTATTTGCTGCAAAATTTCCATATCCTTAATGAAGAAGAAGAATTGGTGAAAGACAGTGCAGAGTGCATTGTGCACCCCATCCCCAGCAGAAACCATTAATCCACGGAGGTGATTTGCTCTTCATTAAAGGAAGATTGCCTGTGCAATGATGTGGTCACATTTCTTCACCCCAACTCCTACCTCTCTTTTCAAACAACTCCACAGAAAACTCTGACTTTAAAGAAGGCAACATCTATGCATAACATTTTGTCATTCTCTCTATTTTCTTTTCTAATCACTGCCAATGCTGTCTTCAAGTCTCAACTGCTCTATTTTTTATCTAAGCCTACACAAGCTTTTTTTATGGTAGTGTTCTGTTCATTTCCCCATTATTTCTTAGCTAAAACTTTCCAATTATTTTGTCTTTAGTTAAAAGACTTCACTTCTTCAAATTCACCCGGGGCAACTTCATTATTTTGCTTTCCAGCTATCTATCCAGTGTCAATTACGGGACCATTTTTTGCTGTGTTACCGAAGCAATGATAGTCCAGTTTTCTAACAGTGATAACAGCGTTTGACTAACAATTTTTTTTTTAATTGCTCATGGATTTCCATCTAATTTGTGAAATTCATTTCTATTTTAAACACAATGAAGTAGAAATATGATGAGCTTTTAAATGAGTGGAGGCCAGGAATACAGACATCATTGCCCCTCTGTTCACTTTGACCTCATTTTGCTGGCAACCAGAGCTACCCACTATAAAAAGGATTCAATACAAATGGATGAATTTTATTGATAAATGTGCCTAATTAGAAGCATTTTGGAGGCACTTTGACACCACTGAATCAAAGAACTGACCTTGATATCAGAATATTGTACCTCATTGCACTGAGAAGAATACTGAGAATGAACACCTATTTTATAAGTTCTTATTTCTCATATTATTTTGTAATCTTTAATATTTAAAATGTATAAGTTGCTATCAGAAGCATACCTTAACCAAAATAACAGCTTCTGATATTTTGGAGATACTTAGTTCTGGAGCTGAAAGCAATATTTGTGTGTTATAATTGACTAATTAATTAAACCTAAGGTTCAGGCTTAATTTCCTTGAAATTTCAAGAATCATTTTAATCTGGAGCCCTGACTGTCACTTTTCAGATTTCCCATGTGGTTTTCATTGTGAGGTGCTGTGCTGCAGCAGGATAAATGATGCTGATTCATGTTCCTTGGCCTGTGTGATGCATCCTAATCAAATTCTCATTCTTTCTGTAGGAGCCATTTATGGCAGTTAACAAGGAAGAGCAAAGTGAAATCTTTGGGGAAGGGGAAACCTGAGAGAGAACCAGCCTGTGTTTCCTCAGGTTCTGAAGCCTTCCTGGGAAAAAGGAGACAGAGTCATGTCAGTCATGGGAGGATGTGACCTCCCACATGCCCATGCATAGAGACGCTTTCTAAACTACTGTGGGGCTCACACAGTTGGAAGTCTATATGAAATAGATGTTCAAAACATAACTTTTTTTATTATTATTCTTTAGGTTTTCAGAGATTTCCTAAAAATATTGCCAAAACCTAATGCAAGCACTGTATGTTTTTTCATATAATACTTGGGGTGTTTTACCTATTGAAGGATGTATCACCTATTCCACAAATACTATATTATAAATACTATATTAAGAGAGCATGGAGTTTCCACAGGAGATTGTTTTCAGTTTGTTTGAGAGCCTTTTTAGAAAAAATGGCATTCAGAAGATGCGTTATCCCATGGCAAAAGGGAAAACAAGGTAAATGAACTGCATTTTGGTCCTTGTGACCCCTTTGTGGTGAAAAATGGGCGATACAGCAGAAGTGTGGCCCTCAGCTTTTCCTGATGGCTCCAGCAACACTGCCAGTGCTCGTTCCTCTGTCAGGAATTTCACAGCCTGTTTTGAAAGTGCAAGAACCTCATCTGCTGTCAATAAATCCACAAAGGGCACCTTTATTTCAAGCTGTTAGACGTTTGGATTTCTATGGAAAATATAAATAGCTCTATGTCCTTCAGTAGTTCCTGCTGTTGAGATTTGTTTCAGATAATTAGGATGAGAGTGGTGAGGTACTGGCACAGATTGCCAAGAGAAGCTGTGAATGTTCCATTGCTGGAAGTGTTCAAGGCCAGGCTGGATGAGGCTTGGAGTAACCTGGTCTAGTGGAAGTTGTCCCTGCCCATGGCAATGGGGTTGGAAAGAGATGATCTTTTAAGGCGCCTTCCAACTTCCAAATTATTCTATGATTCTATGATAATTAGAAAACATCAAGCAGTCTGTTAATTGAATTCCAGTGGGGACCCAGCCTTACCTGTCTCACACCCTGTTTCCTCTGCAGCAGCTCTCTGTGAAATGGTACATGGCATGAGTCTGCAACATTTCAGTGTTGTTGAACTTCTGAGCTGATTAGGGGACAGGCTTTTTTTCCCTCCTCATTCTTATCTTATTGTACATTCAGTGTCTTGCAGGGTGTTTGGTAGCTTAATAAAATAAATGTTTTGCTGGCATGTTTCATAATAACATACATGTGTAGGTTTTGTTCTTCCTACAAGCCACCACTATTAATTTACATCAGGAAATGAATTTGTTTCATAAATATACAGTAAGAGAAAGTCATTGCTCAAAGTCACTGCATCCTGAGTAGTCATAGTAAGAACTACCTAACAGAGAGTTCTCTGGAAAATAAGGACTTTGTTGTAAGCTTTCTCATCCTTTTGATGCAAGTGACTAATGAAAGAATGGTATATTTTGATTAAGTGTAGAAACTGGTGATAGAGTCAGACATCCTTGACAAATTATGTTTAGTCAGGACAATGTGCTGTTTTAAATCTGAGAGTGATACAAACAGCAGCTCTCTGCTCATGGCTCCAATGCATTGCTTCAGCCAGACCATCAACCCAAGAAGTGGTTCTTCATTCCCTTCTGAGGTGTTTATGAAGATATAAATATATGTATTTATACATATATTTCAGTGCTCAGAGTCTTCTGAACATATTGAAGCTTTCTAAAAGTCTTTCTGTTGCTGATTATTTTACTGAGCTACTTTTCTCTCTTTCATTACACACCAGTCTCAAGAAGGTTTAGCTCAGAATCTACCAAAATTGCTGTCTTATTATTCTAAATGGAGATAACTGGTTCATACTAAAATAATCTTTCACTGAGAAACTCGGAATAATTTAGGAGAGAGTTGAAGACTGTGTCATTACTCATATCTGGAGGAGTTTATATTTGAATATTGCCAATTAAAAGTGCCCTTAGAAATAGCTGAAATAGGAACAACTTCTAAGGCTTGTGTTGCTTTCTAATTACATCTTGCTCAGAACTCGAGGTCCCACAGCACCCAGCACTAACAGAAGTTAGAAATGGCATGCAATTCTTAGAGGACTTTCACCAAACAATTTTTCTGGCTTGCACTGAATTTCTAGTGATTCCATAAATTTGAATATTCCATTGATGCTTCCAGCATTTTGTGTAGAAAACAGCTTTTGTAAACATACTGGTATTTTTTTCAGAAAGGTTTTCTGCTCCAAAACCAATGCTTCAGTTTTTTGAACTCATTCAGTTGTTTCTAATCTTCTCTTTTTGATTGTATTTTTAGCTGTCTGAGCTCTCTTTTAGGCCTTTTACTTAGTCACATTCATTCTGTTATTATTAAATAATTTCTGGCTCCCTGTAAGTTTTGCTGCTCTTTGAATACACACCAATGGTTCAATAGTAGCTTTATTGATGCAGGCATGGTAGAGAAGAAGAACTAGCTATTTTTGTGTTGGAGATACCATGGTTTGACTGAATTGTCCATATATTAAAATATTCTTGTTATATCTGAAAGGCGTCTCACATCCCTAAGAAAATTCCTCTGAAGTTATATCCAGGCAGGAGAGGAGATGGGTGTTTGTTTTTCTGGAGTTGTCATCACCAATTCTCATTCTCTGGGATCTTTTACCAGAAATTAGAGCCTAGAGCAGTCTTTGAGGTGCTCTGAGAGCATGGCAAGGGAGGAAACCAGCTGGATCCACTCTCCTGCATATCTTTCTGTTCCAGCAGCTGGTACTTGCTTAATAGGAGAAAAATATGCTTTGAATATTCCCACTTCAGTCAACCAATACATTTAAATAGAAGAGAGTTCCACTCTGCTCCTTCAATGAATATTCTTCCTTTCACATGTCTGAGTAGCTACAACTTCCCTACAAGTAACTCACTGAATTTGCTTTTCTGTGTATCTTCCACCACTATTTCCTTTGGCTTGGCAATGTTATGGCATTTTATCTGAGAAACTTGTTTTAGGCCTCAGCTCCTGCAGGTTGAGATATCAACACAGACTTAGGCCAGAGTCCCAAAGGAGTACCTAGGATTACCAAAACATTGAATTTCTATAAGATGTTAGTCCTATAACCCGAGTATATGGGTCACATCTTCTCTTTGGCTCTGTCTGTTGCATAAACGCAAACCAGTAGGGAACATTTGATGTTTAAGGTGATTTCTTGTCTTCTCATTTAATTTGCAGCTTATGCAGATGTCTGTGCAGACATGGAGACAGCAGCACTGCTAAGCCCCAGAAGGAAAAGGACTGTTTTATTGTGTGATGTTGGTGAGTCAATGGGACAATTCAAAATGACATTTATTCGTGGATGCTTGTTCTTCAACCAACAGGTGACTGCAGTATTTCAGGTATTTCCACCCAGCACAAACTCCTCACACATACAAATGTCATCTGGCTGGAGGCTTCACTGTGAAGGCAGCATAACTGCATGGATTTTACAGCAATATTCCAGGCTGACAGGCAGGTTGCTGGGAGCTGAACATGACTTCTGATCTCCTGCTGACCAGGTAGGTGTTCAGTCTCAGTTCCATTGCTTCTTTCTTTCACAAGTGCATGGTTCTCCTGGGTAATTTATTATCGAGTTCTAGTGAAAAAAAAAAAAAAAAATAAATAAAAAAGCATGCCAGAGAAAAGCAGAACATTTATAATTTAAGAATAAATAAAAAAGTTGCTGGAGGGTAAAAATACCATGAAAGTTATTAACTATGGTGGTAGTGTCTATTTAAAATGGTAATGAAAAGCAGTCTGCTCTGAAAGAAAACTATTAAATAAAGGCCCAAATAACATTTTCAATCAGACCAACACCACTGGTATTACCTAGCTTTCCCAGAGTTTACCTGACGACCTGGTATTTTGCCTTCTGGCATTCTGGCAGACTCAAAGTTCATGGACACTATCTGATGCTCTGCTCTGACCACTGGTTTTGACAGAGTCACACCAGAATAAATTTTTTCTGAAAGGATGAGCAAACCCATTAAACACAGAGCGGGGACTGTCCCAAGAGCTGACGGTGTTTTATAAAATGGTTCTGTATTGGTTGCAGTAGGTTCAGTACTTGTTTTAACACTGATTTGAAGGAAGAAGGATCTGGTCTTTTGCCCTGGATTTTGTTGCAGGGAAGCACCAAGTATTGGTTTACTCATCCTCTAAGAGGCATCAAAGAAATGCAGCACCACTATTTGTTGTCTTTAGCATAGTTGTGCCTCTTTTACATGCATGGTTGGTATGGGATGGTGCCTTGCCCCAAGCCTGCCCTGTGCTGCCCCAGCTCTTTGCCATGTGGGACAACCCCTAGGAGTTCCTGGGGGGTTTGCTGGTGCTTATGGTCTCCTTCGGGTTTTTCAACACGTTAAAGCCAAGTGGAAGCACCTTTATATGTGTATTGGTACCTGGACAGAAGCTGGGTCAGCTTGGGCTTCTGCATTTTGTTGTCTCCATGTTCTGAGTAACCCCAGCAGGATGTAGGTTACAAAAAAGAGAGGAGGTAAAAGGTGTAAAGAGAACTATTTTGGCTTCAGCTAGAGCTGGGCATTTGGAACTGCACATTTGGACTTTGCATTGTCTCATTTTCTCCCTATAGCCCAGTCTCCCTCCTCTCTTGGAATAATTTGGGTTATGGTCTTTTTTCCCCATCCAATTCCCTCACTGTTTTGGTTTTTGTTTTTTTGTGTGTGGTTTGGTTTTGGTTTTTTTTTTTCAGTTGTTTGGTTGGGGTTTTTTTTCATATGAAAGCTGGGACAATTTATCTCAAAATACTTGAAGCAAAGATTAATCCAGTTTTTCAGAACTCACAGGGGGTCTGCCACTGGGGCCCCATGTGTTTGCACAGGGCAGAAAGTCTCCAAGCAGATGTTGCTGCTCCTACAGAAATGTGCATGGACATCGAGAAGTATATTCTCTTTGTAGCTTCCTCCTGAAAGGCAACTGCTAAGTAAGGTGCCATTAACTGGTTTTAGTAGCCAAAACCATAAGGTGAACAATGGGGAGCTGAAGGATCTCAGGCAATGAGTTCCAAGAGGCCCAGAGAAGGAGGGCACTGTGGTGAGAGGTGATGGAAGACATCAGAGTCCTGCTGGGGCCAAGACTCTGCTAAAACTCCATATGATGTAAAGAGATGGAAGATACCTTATATCAACTCCATAACAGTTTTCCAAGGAAAAGCAGCTGCCTCTTACTCTTCTCTCCCGAAATAAAACAGCTGCTCCCTGTTTTCCATTTTCGACGTTGCGTTTTTGCTACATGGTGCTTTCTGTAGGGGGAAATAGAGGGGGAGATGCATGGGGGTCACCATTCTTACGCTTCACATGCTCCTCTCAGAGGGTATTGCCTGAAAGCTGCACTCAGGACAAGTATGTAATGCAAATCTTCTAGTGGGTTCATCCCACTCACGCTCCTTCCAACTGACACTGGATCTGGAGAGCCTCTGAAAGAAGCCAGAATGTTACACTTCAGCAGGAACTTACCTTGGGTCAGCCCAAGGGATATAACTGGTACCTCTGTAACCTCTGTAAGAAATGACCCCAAGAAGCCAAGTGGGGGATGACAAATGATAGTAGGGCCAAATTCTTGAGCCCCAGTGGAACCCAAAGGTCTTTTTGGGTATCAGGATGATCTCAGTGGATGTCCTGAAGCACATTTGGTCCCCAGGTAACTTCAAAGGACACTGTGGGCTCATAGGGACATCTCAGGGGACTTCTGAGAAAGAAATACAGGACAGGATGGGCCTGAGCTGATCTGTGGAGTTAGATTTGGTGTATGGGCATCTGGAACTGACCTCTAGGTGCTAATGTGGTGATCCCAAAATCACATGCACAGCATGTGTGTCTAGGGGCAGAAGAAGTCAGCAGTTAGAATGCGGGCATCATCTGTGGTTGCTAATTAGCACAGAGAGTGAGTTAAGATCACCAATTAATAGATGGAGTTACTAGAGGTCACCTTTAGTCCAAAATTTTGGCTCATAGTCATCTGAAGTCACTAATTATCACACAGAGTTACCCCTGTACCCAAAATTTCAGCTTGGGGTCATCTGAGACCAAACAGTCACTGGCCCTTTGTTCAGGGTATCAGCTGAGGTCACCAAATTAGCGATTCATTTATAACAACAAGAGTCTCTGCTGAGCATTGTACAAAGACATAAAGCAGAGTTACTGCTGGGGACAGTGTCAAACACATTATTATAAAACCACATAACTTATTTTATACCATGGTTATTAATTTCAAAAATCACAGACATGTTCACTATCTCTCCAGCTGCTCCCATCCATCACTTTCATTAGGCCGTCCCTTCCAGTCATCCAACACTATTTTAACACTGTATTTTCAACTGCAATATGGTGTGAAAGCAAATGCCTGATTTTTTCCTAAAAAAAATGAGAGTAAGGGCAAGAAAAACAGATAGGAATTAATACTTATAATCTTAGGGAGAATTATTTTTCCCAACCATCTACCTCCTTAACCATGGTCTGTTTAACAAAATGTGCTTCCTAAACTTCATTGTCTACTGTGCTCTAAGAACACAAGACACTATACAGGTGTCATAGGTGGCTGTATTCTAAGCAGAGTGAAACATGGCAGATATTTGCAGTCCATGCAATACTACATACAGAGATCTTCTCTGTTGCACAGAATTCAAAACACATTTTTCAACCATAAAAAGGAAAGCCAAACCTTGCTGTGTTCAGACCTTCTTGTCTTTAGCCAGGGTTTAGCAGATACATTGGAGATGACTCAATTGCAGTGAAACCGTGAAGGGATGCAGAGAAACAGGAGTCCTCTTCACTGCCTCAAGGCAGAAATGGCTGCAGCAATGAGAATAAAGGTCTGTCTGGAAGGATAAATCTGTTTGATCAGATCAAAAACATTTTTCAGGAGAAAACTCAGAAATTAGGAAACAAAAATAAAAACTCCTTTTTTAATCATCCAAAATGAGCTGAGCATGGCTTGGATTTTAAAAGAAACGAGTAAGTTGTCAACACTGCAACCAAGACACTATGTATGATTCTTCCCACTTCAGTTAACCACAGCATGTTCATTTGTGTCAGCTGAGACACAAATGGGCCTCCAGCCTACAAACTGCAAATCCTGTAAGGAACTGCTGCTTAAGCTAGTTTAGTGCTGAATTAATTAATTGTAGACGGTAAGTAACTAATGAAGTAATGCAATGATTTATCTCACATTTAAAGTCACACCTACGGTCATATTGGGCAGATCAGAGTACGTACCAATTCAGTGATTCTGGACTTGTGTCTTTGGCATCCTCAGTCACTAAGATAACCTGACTCTTTAGATGATGATATACTCTACTTGCCAACCCACAGCCCTCCCAGTGAAATCCTGCTGAACAGTGTCAAAATCTGACATCCCACTGAGAACACAGCTGCTCACAGAAACAAGGTTTCTCATCCAATCAATAGATTCTACCTTCCACTTGCCCTCTTTCATTCACAGCTTCCTTCTTTCTGCACTGCTCTCCAGCTTCTCTCCTTGGAAACCAAGCTCCTCCACTTCCTCTTCTACTTTGCACCAGCACATTCCTGCAGCGGGAACAGGGGCCTAGATGTGAAAAAAAAGATTTCCCCCAAAGGGGGGAGTTATCTGCTGGTGCTGTGCTAATGAAGGGCTGTGGCTGATATAATTGTAATCTTAAATAAAAGCATAAAAGGTATGGAACCATGTGCCATGGGGAACTGGGTTGCTTTAGAGAAATAAAGGAAGGGAGGAGATGAATAGGTGAGACAGTCTTTCATCACCAGACATGACTTCACCTATAGGCCTTCCTCCTGCCTCACAGCAAATGACACTGGCTTTCTTTCACAGCAATTCATGCATTTCAAAGGGCCAATAGCATAAAAGGATTCTAAAAATAGGTTAAAGCCTGAAAGCAAAAAGCAGCTGTTTCATTAGCAACAAGAGAAGCAGAAGGGGAAAGGAGGACAGAGCTCCCTAAGAGTGCCAAATGACTTGCATTTCATGTATTTTATGCTATCTAACAGATATTCTTCTAGAATCAGGACACATTTCAGATGTACAGTAACTGATACAGCTAGAACCTGCTGTGTTTGCTCTTTTCTCCTTATGCCAAGAAGGATTACTGAGAATCAGTCCTGGGACATGACACATATCAGCACTCCATGTTATATGACATCCTACAGGATCATCTTGCACTCGAACAGAAAGCTGTTAATCATTGCTGTGTTCTGATGTAACAGCTGGACACGTACTCTGAACTTGTGCTTATAAAGTATCAGTGTCACAAGATGGATTCTCTGCATCCTACATATCCTTGGACATCTGCACTTCTCCTTTAGCGAAGAAATCCTATCCATGAAGATCAACATTTTCACCCTTTATCCAAAGCCTCTGCAATTCATCACAGGCCAAGTTCATCATCTATCTTGGAATGACAGCCTGGAAACAAAATGCAAACCATGAGCAGAACAAAGCGTGATTCTGTGTTCTCAGTCCAGCCAGGATTCACTGTGTTAGCTGGCAAGAGAGGATAAGGAAACCCATCCTATGTGTGTGAGTACACAGATATTCCAGTTTAGAACAGGTACTGGATTCAGACTGAGTTTAGGGATGGCAGATCTCAGAGCTCATGACATCATTAGACAGCTGGTATGCACGCTCAGGTCAGAACTGACATTAAAATAAATATCCAGCAGATTTGTACACCACTGACAACTATATGGTGTGAATAGGGATGAAACAAGTTGAAAAGAAACCCTTCAGATTAAAAAGCTAGGGCAGGAAGAGATGCATCAATATTAAGCTGCAAGCAAGGCTTGGAAATGAGAAATTCAATCCTAGTTCTATTAGACATCTGAACTGATCACAAATGTCTCATTCCTCAGTCTCCATATAACCCACCCCTAGGGCCAGCTCACCTTGAGACTGTCATAGCAGACACCCCACCTGTAAGAGCCCTCAGTGGTGGGCCACTGATCTTCCCAGGAGGTTGCCAAGCAGGGTGTGGGCAGCCAGCAGTCACTCATGGCTTCTGGCCTGTGGTGTCCTCAAGGAGTGCAGCTACCTGAGTACCCAGAGGCTCACAGATGTGCTACACATGAGTTCTGTTCCCATAGAAAACATCTTGAGCCCATGTCAGCTGTGGAAAAATGGTGTGGGAGACACAGCAGTCTCTCATCCCTATGGACATGCTCTGCTGCCTACACCTGGTCCTGCACATGGACAACCACTGGGGAATTCCTGCTGTTTTCATCAGCTTAGAAATGCTCAGTAGGACCCAGCCTTCCCTACTGCTGCCTCTTCCAACCCACAGCAAGCTCTCCTTATGATGTGGGAGGCAGAGGTGCGTGGGTCATGTGCAGGGATCTGTTATCCTAAGTCCCACAGTAGTGAATATTGAGGTGTAGCTGACATTCTTGCCTCTATGCCAGGGAGCATCTTTGCTTAGTGTCAGCAAAAGGTAAGGAAGGTCAGCAGCCTCGGAGGAGTTAACACAGCATTTCCAGGTCTGGCTGCATCAAGAGGGGTACAGACAGAGAACCATAAGGAAAAGGAGGGCTGGGATAGGGCAAGGGAGAGGAATTTGTCAATAAAACAGTAGATACTTGAGAGGTAAGGCAGCTAAAATTGCTTTTCTTTTTCCAGCTAGATGGAGCTTGTACAGATGGAGACCATACTGCTCCTAGACAAGGACCAGTGATACCTTTGACAGTACAAAATGACCACAGCCAATTCAAGTATTCAGCTGCCAAAGTCACACCTGAAAATATGCTGCTATCTGGGCAAAGAAAGCAAAAGTGCTGTCTGCACTCCCTCTCTCACTGTTTGCCTCAGTTTTAGCCTTGGAAGACACCCAGTGCTTTAAGGACCTAGGCAGATGGGGTAGAATTGATCCAAATAAATCAATTGAGAGGTCCACATCTGAGCTACTTGGATTAGACTCTCTCCTGAATTGTTAATGGACATCATACAATTCATCATGCACTAAAATAGAGAGCTAAAATAGGACAGGTGAGTCATGCCTAAAAATAGAGAATCACTTCCATTAATTAATAAGGGAAGCCTGGAGCTCCCAGTTCAGCTGCAAATGTATATACATCACAGGTGTCTGAGGTGGAGAGAAGTGAATCCTATCCCAGGTTACTGTCAGTAGCAGGAATGACTCCTTTTCCAACAATGCCTGCAGATCCACTGGAACAAATACTTGTGCTGTGCTTTGCTGCCTTTCTCTGGCTGCCTCCCCCTACTTGAGTGCAAAGCCCAGGAACATGACAGTCAAGGCTGAGACACACGACACAGCTCCTTTCTTTTTTAAGGTACGTTTGAGCTGTATGCCCCTCCTGGAGATCAGAGCTACTCAAGCCGAGGCTTTCAGCCCTGGCTCTACACCTGCAATGCTGCAGAAGAGCTGAGTGCCATGTGTCAGATGAGTGGCCATGGAACACGGTGTTCCTGTTGTTCCTACCAGCCTCCTCCTGCCATAATCAAGGGTCAGTCCCACAGTCAGCTCCCAAGACTAATACTTCATTGTGATCCTGCAAAGCAGGGGAGAGGAGCTGTAGGAATAGAGATGGTTGCCTTGTGATTATCTTCAGGGTAGGTGGGGAAGAAGAGAGTCCCAGTGTGTCAGGCCAGGTGGTTTAAAGACAAAACTGCCTGGTGGTGACCTGGAGGGATCTTTATTGGCAGGAAAGTCACCTTTGGGGCTGAGAAGCAAATTGTGCTCTTGGAAAGAAATGCTCTTATAACAGAGAAGAAAAGACTTAACCTTGCAGGGCCTGAAAAAATAATTGGGAAGACTTGCATGAACTTGAAAGCTTCATTAATCCATGTCACCATGTCATCTCCAGAGAGGCTGCAGTGGGAAACCAAGCTGCCAGAAAAGAATGGGAAAATGGTTTGGACTGCACAGCCTAATCCAGAAACCATTCCTGATTTCTGTGTCAATTCCAAAATTAGCAGGGTTTCTTTACATCAAATCTTCCCACATCCTTCTAATATCACAGCATTTTTCTCATGATCACTGCTCCCCCATGACCATTGGTACCTAAGATCTGTTTTCACCATGGGAGATAATGACTCCCCAGGTGAAGACACAGTGAGTGCTACTGAAAAAGCCCTTGGCTCACTGTTAGGTTTGCCCAGCCAAAATCCTTTTCCTCAATATTCTCGCTGTGTATTAAGATTTTTATCTGGAGTTACTATGAAGAATTAGCTTTCCTCCTCAGCATGCCTAGACAACTAGTTGTCAGAAAACATGTATGGCTACTGTGTGTCTTTGTTGCCCACATTTCCCTTTCCCAGCTCCCAGCCTCTGGACCACTGCTATCACCCAAGATAACCAATCCTTCACTGACAATGTCCCAGAGCAGTGCTGCACTCATCCTAGAAATCCTGATGCTGGCCAGCAATCCTCTGCTACCATGCAGGAAGGAGGGAACAACTGTTTAAACTTACTGTTTATGCATCCAAAGGAGCTGTGAGCATATCCACTTTTATGTACCTGTTTCTACAGATACAGAATACAAAGAATTTAGTCAAAGAGACTTTGGAGTCATCAATAACTTAACATTGCAAAAATGTAAGCCTTTTGGGTGACTATCTAAATGAGTGCTGTGCAGATTCTTGGTAATTAGTCCTACAAACACCATCATTAAACTTTAAACTAATATAAAGAAAATGTGCAACTGAGCAGCTAATAATAACAGAAGCCAGTTTGTTATACTGAATGTCTCCATAAAGATATTCTTTATAACACCTTTGGCACAACTGGGACCTTGCATAATTAAATTTGATTTCACTTTCTTACAACTCTAAGCATAACCAGAGATTTCTAATTAGTTACAATTATTCTTTTAGAAATGTGTTTCTATTTAGTATAATCTTGTATTCTTCTAACCAAATGTCATATGTATTTATTATTATTATCTCCTACTGACAGCTTTTTAACTGAGACACTTTGACCAAGATAAATAACTATATGCCTCCCAACCACAACTCTTTGTGTGGCGTCTGCTTTGGGTGGTAAAATAATTTAATAAGTGAAAAACAGCAGTTTATGGAGATAAGATAATTTTCCATTCTACTATTTGAAGTAGAGATAAAAATGCAGGCTGATTATCTTCTAAATCTAACATTTCCACTCCCCACCCCACCAAAAGCTGCTAATAAAGTGGCCTCATTAATGAGACTTCCTCACCCAACTATGTTTCCCTTCTGCCTAAAACAGCAGACAAGCAAGCTACAGTTTCCTCTCAATGTCTACAAATGCCTGCCCAGCTGGCATGCCCAGGAGCACTCCTCATACCACTCAGTGGGAGATGCAAGACCAGGAATGTCTGTGTCCAAGAAACCCACCCCAGTGCCAGTTAAATATGGTCTAGCATAGGGACAGTCCCTACTGGTCTCTGTCAGTGCAATATAACCCAGGATCCGGTGCTACCTGTGCTCTGAAGCCATGTGGTGCCAATTACAAGAGCAATTAAGCAAAAAATGCCTGTTTTCTGCACAGTTGTGCCCCAAGCTGAAAAAGCCCAGATGTGTTCTCTCACAGAGTTCATTCAAGCAAGAGGTAGAGCTTGAATTACCAGCTAAAATGGAAACAGACAAAAAGAGATGAATTGGAGAACAAACCACTGGAACTTATTTACTTCTTGAGAAATTAATGAACCCCATGAGCTCATAGGTTGCAAAGCAAATGAAATAAATGCCTTTCCCTTTTAAAATCTGGGGAATTACAGCAAGTGGAATTGACTTTATGCTTGTCTTCCCTCTAATTCACTACAGGTAGCAATCTGGTGAAATACAAAAGGGAAATGGCAAGACAAATCTATATCAAAATGAAAACAACAGTAAATGAAGGAGTTGGAGCAGGTCAAGGAATAGTGCGTAACGTTAAAAATTATATAAGTTATTTTATCATACTTACCATTTCCCTACTTTATATTCACAGATGTAGGCCACAGTATGCCTTAGGAGCTGATTCTATCATATGAGGCTTTGAGAAGATCGACCAGCAAGTTATAAGTAAATAAAGTTAGAAAAGCAATTGTACTTATCACATATACTGGAGGGTCTCAATGCTTTCTAGGTCAGTGCTGTATCTGGCTTAGTTTGAAGTTTTCTCATCACCAAGCACTCAGAAATTCTATATATAACACGTACATCGTGTTACTAAAATAAATAATGAGTTCATTTTATTTACTTGCAGATTTTGATGCATACAGGTTGTTTATTCTCCATGCTTTCCACACTCCTTTCTCTGGACAGGAGCCTTAGAAATTTACCTTGGGGGTAGGGGAGAAAGAAGCTAAAATTTGAGGTTTCAATGTTTCAAGAAGCATACCAAGCCCTTCCGCCCAGCATTTTTAGGTTAATGATACAGTTGTAGCAATTGGCAATAACTTGAATATTAACAATGAAATGGGTTTTTGTAGGCTCAGTCTCAGATTCAGTCTCTTTTCTCCAGAAATATACCTGACAAAATTGGTTTAAACAATTCAAACAGTTAAAATATTGAAATTTTGTGTCTACCATGATACTTCTGGATGCTCACACCCGAAAGACAACCTGTATTAAAATTAAGACTGTATTAAAATCTGTAAAATTTTATTTTATAAAACAAACAAAATAAATTTTTTATTTATAAAGCTATTTTACCAAAATATTGTAAAGCTATTGCACCAAAATTTCTTTTTTTGGGGTACAATTTATATTGTACCAAATATAAATCTATTGTACCAAAAAAGACTTGTTTATGGAATATAGCAGGATCAGCTCACACAATTTTAATATGCCAACATCACTTATGATAGATTAAACAGGAGGTTTCACTTTTGGCATATAAAGCTGTCTATTCTAGGTCACTGACAGTAACCCTCTGCCATAAAGCAGTAATAAGCTTTATAGTTTCATTAAAATACTATTTTTCCTTTTGTGTATTCATGATGATTTCTTATCCTGTTCTCTTATTTGGCACAACTATTCCATAATTGATGTAAAGCAGCAATTCAAAATTTAATGATTAATTTTCATGTAGATCTTTCTTGTCTAAATAATTGATGGGAAAGATAAGCAGAGGCATTTGGAGTCAGCAGTTGTTATTCCTTCTGCTTCTTCATATCTCTGCAGTAGTAGCCTCTGTCAAGCCCCCTAGAAAACACACCTTTTGGGGGAGATGGCTTGAATTCCCCTTGTATCAGTCCAGAGGGGAAATTATCCGAATACAAATCTCTGCTCTGTCCTCCAAAAGCTGTACCTTCATCCTGCTTTGCATATGGTTAAGTACCTGATTTTGCATAAACTCCTCAATCTTCTGCATCATGAGGAGGCTGCAAAGCTGCAGATAGCTGATCCTGCAGAAGCCTTGTTTGTCCAAATGCCTATCAAAAAATGCTCAAATTTAGGAAAAATGCCAGGCAGCAAAATGCTACTGCCCTGCAGCATAAACTGTGCTTGACAGTCAGGACTGAGTTGTGCTCTCTTCCTTTGCAAGGATATTTATTTGCTGGATTCACACACGTTACTTCTGGATATCCCAAACTACTACCATAGCACTGAAAATACTCCATCTCTGTCTTCATCCAAACTCTCCCAACCCTGCTTTTCATTATTCAGTAATTCCTATTTACATATATGGCCCAAGCCTGTAATTAATCCCTGATAGTCCCTTAAACCCCAAGGGAGAAACTATCTGGATCTACCCGGGCATCTCCTGGGGGAAACACCAAGTCTTTTCCATGGTTTTAATACAGCTTGTGTCATGTGATTTTCACAGCGATTAATATATTAAATAAAATAGTAGAATGACCTCCTTTCATAATGTTTAAGTTTTAAATTTCATTACAATCTAAAGAAAATACTCTGGAGTAGAAAACAGGTTATTCTGAGAAAGAAATGTCAGTGGCTTCCTCCTATTCTGCCCTGCTAACATTTTAATATATAAGTATTCTCTTTAAAAGTTAAATAGACTTGTAAGCTGTAAGAGGGAATAAATGTTATAAAGATAGAAATCTCTATTGCCATTTATGTGATAAGTTAAAAGAAGCAACCATCTTTGCATGCTTGGGGGTATTTTTCCCTCAGAAGTCACTTTTTAATCTGATTTAAATCCAATTAAGTCTGAACATCTAAAATGAAGAGCAAGTCTTTGAATTTATGTATAACTGGTTTAACTAATCACCGTCTTACTGCAGAGCTACTAAGCAAACAAACTATGAAAAATAAATGTGAAATTAGATCCAAATCTCAGACAGCCTTGATTTTGCTTATAAAATAAATAAATAATCATCCTGCACAAAGCATGGGCCTCTGTTTCCTACTAGCCAGTCAAAGCTGCAGTTATTAGATTTTTAAAATAACAGTGAAAAATTATTTAATAGTAAAAGAAAACGACTGCTTTTTTTTAACCTCACATTTTGGACAGAAAGCACTTGTGTTCCTTGAGAAATCCTCCTCCAGACGAACTGAGGACACCGAAGCAACTCGGGAAGTCCAACTCCTTCAACAGCTATCCTGATTTTGCCTGGCCCTGCATTTACTACTTGGCTTCTGCAATGCCTGACATCCTCTTTAACCAAGCATGCTGGCTGGCTGCTCTCATGGGAGGCGTCCTTCCATCCCTCAGGCTCTCCTTCCCCCCCGAAGCAGGCGATGGTCACCGGAGCCCGCTGGACACGCGGCTCTGGCACAATGGGCACCCGCAGGCTCCCCGCGCACGCCCGGGGTCAGCCAGCACCGTGTCCCGTGCTCATCCGGGACGGGCTGCGAGCGCTGCAGGGGAGGGCTGCTCTCCTCACTGCGGGGAGAGCCCGAAGGACACGTAGGAAACACAACCCTTTCATTCTCCCTGTGAACTCCTTTCTCGTTTGCCAGCGCTGATGATGAATGCTAATCAGCTCGGGCTTCAGCAGCCTCAGGCTGCCTTCTTCAGGTAATTAGTCCAGGTGTCCCATGCTTTACTCTGACCTTCTCGTAAATCAAGCAGCTTTGGTAACCCACTGATATTTCAGAAGCGTGACGGAGTCCTGGAAATCTCAGTTCCTACCACATCTTACCTGTAAGCTGAAGCAAGATTGCGTGTCATTGTACTGTAGCACGGTGCATGTTACGGAATTCGTAATTGTATAACTACAGAGAAAGGGAGTAACTTTAAAGCTCCCTGACATACAATATCTTCCTTTAAAGTTGCCGTCTGCTTCGTATGTGGAAGCCCCCGTTTCATCAGTGAGATGCCTCTGGAATACCGCCAGAGACGGGGTGGCTCAATGCCTGATAAGGCAGCTTTCTCGCTGTGGATCACAGGCTCCGTAGCTGCAGGCAGAACTCCTCCCAGACAGATTAGTACAAATTAACGTGTGTATCCAGCAATCTTGCTGACATTTTTCCTTCCCCTCTCACACGCATCCTCCCAAGCATTGGAACTGGGCTCACAGAGACTGCATCTAAAAAAGCAGTACGCAGGAGCAGCTCATTTCTGAAATACCTATCAGCTGTCTATCATAGCTCATATCCAGCTGCAAATGTTGTTTGCAACAGCTCAGAAACCCTGCAGCTATTCAGCCTGGGCAGTAAGAGCAAAGATGACAAGCCCAAAATGACAGCTCTTAACTCATTGCCTCATTCCTTTTCATGAAATAAAGCTTTTCCTCTTCCCCCTGTGAACTATGTAACAGATTGCAAAGTTTCTGGAGAGCAAAAAGTGGGAAATCTCACATATGTGCCTTGGAGATATGTCTTAGGTGTGCATATGAGGAAAGAAACTCACTCAGACTGTTTCTTAAACCCCAGCACAGTTCTGTGCATCCAGCTCAGTGCTGTGGAAACAGAAAGCAGTTGGCTTCTGCTGTCATTTTTCTGTGCTTTTTCTCAAGGTTTAAGTGAAAGGTTTGCTCAGCTAGAGGTCATCATCAGTTTTTTAATACTTGTTTTGATAATCCAAATTTTACCACAGGTTAAATGTAAAACTTCAATTATTTTTAAGCCACTTGAAGATTCTCCCATTCGGTCCATAACATACAAACATTCCAATTTCTCATCTTGTTTGCAGTCCCTTCCTAATAACCCTTGGCACTGAAGAGGATTAAGCAACAGACGATTTTTTCAAATCATATCATACTTGCCAAGCATTAACTGAATGCCATTAAAGGCCCAAGCACCTCAGCTGGACTTGCAGGTATTTCTCTTCCTGCACAAGCAACAATGAAGAGCTCACAGGAGACAGCGGAAATACAAGAGATTGCTATGCAAACAAATTCCAGGTTAGCTCCCAGTGTTTTGTCAGGGTTGGTTTTAGTCCTGCAACTCTCCATCCCAGGAATCAGCCAGCCATAAGAAGTTGGTTTCCTAAATTACCGTGGTGCACTGTAAGCTGCCCCAGTATTGCCCTTTTACCTGGTATCTTTAGATGTATTATAGTCCAGTTAGCCAAGGTGTCATGAGGGAACACATTTCTGTCCTTTCTTTTAAGAATGATATATTAGGTGATTTTTTCCTCCCACACATTTACAACCAGAAAAATTGAAAGAAAAACATACCATTAAGAGATTTGAACTATTTCCTCTCTGCTGTGGAAAAGAGTGAATTAGTTAAAAGGTAATAAAAAGTGATGGATTTGTGGGAGAGCAAAATTAGCTATGATACATTTTAAAGTACTTTTGATATATTTATTAAAAGTCAAGATGTGCTTCAAAAGAAATCCCAGTACACTTTCAAAAAACTGCATGGCTTAAAAAAGATGCACTTAAGAAGTGAATCAACACTTTTTTTTTTCAAATTTGCATTGGGATTTATCAGTGTGGTACCAGTAGTAGGGAAGGTTTTGTTGCAGCATTCTAATTAGCACAGATCTTATCTAAGTTTGAGCACTCTAAATTCACAATAGTACAAGGTGTTTTTACAGTATTTAGAATGGAATAGTTTTCCCCTCCCCCACCTATACTGTAGTCCCTGTAGGAAATGCAAAGAAAAGAAAATAAGGTGGACACTGCTGATGGCAATGCACCAGTGAGGTGGCATTCATTATCTTCTCCTGCATAATTAGATTTAGGTATGTCACCATTTTAAATAAAGCATAAGCAGTCGATTAATTTCTGTTTTCCACTTATAAGCCCATAAACAGACTAAAGGAAAACAAATGGGGTAGGGAGGGGTGCTGAGGGGGTGAGGCAAGGAAGGAGGAAGGCACAATTTAGGAATTGCTTGAGACTGCAGTTGATTAGGAAAAACAAGGTATGGAAACTCATACACACACAAATACGCTCCTGTTATTCAAGGCTCAGCTCATCTTCCCGAGGGCAGTTTAATGGCCACTATCTACCTTCACCAGATGAAGTCCCTTTTCTTAATCCCCAGTCCTCCTGAACTTGAATCCCCTGCTATTTAAGTTTGTCATAAAATATTTCACTTGCTTTGCAATGCTATTACCTAATCAGTGAGTATACTATATCCTAATAACTTGTATGTGTTCCCTTTGGCACAGGAGCAGAGGACAGGTAACTGCCTCCCTGAGCTAGCTGTAAACCACCCTATTTAAACACTAGTGAAGAAATCGTACAAGACAAGAGACCCTGGTCCTCATTCTGGATTAATATCATGAGAAGACAGATCCTTTCTTCTTTTGCAAACCCAATTTTTTCTCTCCTCTCCTCTCCACTGTTTACTCAGTGCCTCATTAAGCTTTAAAATGCCTGTGCCAGGCAGAACAAGCCATTTACCTCTCAGACACAGGAACCACATTTGGGGATGCCTTGTGGGGGCTCCTGTCACGATTCGTTAATACAAGCGAGAGTTGTGAAGGTTCATTTATAGATCTCAGAGTGCAAAAGGACACAAGGGATTTCAGTTCTAATCAAAACAGTGCACCTTTATTAAGTACCCACAACACGGTAATGCGATAGAGGAGAGAGAGATAAAGAAAACAAAGTAAAGAGTAGAGAGGAAGAAGGGGGCGGGGATAGCTACCAACGGATGGGACGAAATCCTCGTGGTCTTCTGCCAATAGATTCACCTTCTTTCTGTGAGGAGATCTCATCTCCATTATCTCAGAAAGTCCCTTTATAGCCCTTTTCTGAAGCGAGGGGCAACTGGCCAAGACCATATCTATGTTTCGTAATAGCATTGCAAAACTAGAAGCCAGCACTACCACAGGTACATACCAAGCATGCCTTTTATAGGCCGTACTGCCTGCCGTGGTTTGCGGCCTAGCAGCGTTAGCGTGTCTACTTCTGGCATGAGTTTAGCAGTGCTCTCGCTTCTGCTTTCTGGCTGTATCTCCACATCTCCCCCTTTTCCCCAAGAGGTGGGGAAATCTACAGCCGTTGTTATGAGGCCCGTTGCTTTGGGAAACAGGTACAGGACAGGTGTACAGGACAGGTCATTCCTTTCCGCATCAGCGCAGCCCTTCCCGCCTGGGCAGCAAGCATGGTGCAGTCCACCGTGACCTGCACTAATTTTCCTCAGGAATGCGTACCAGTTCCCAGCAGGCACACCCGCAGGCAACAGTTGGCAGACATCCCACCTCAGCCAGGCCAGGACTCCTGTGTTCAGTCTCTGTCCTTGGCGATGATCGTGAGGCAGATGAGGGATCTTCAGACTGTCTCTTACAGCTCCCCAGGCTGGGGTGGAGGGGAAGCTGGGCACAGGCACTGCCAGACCAGTTCTCTGGCTATGGAACTGCCACTGCTCACCAGACCACGTGGCTCCATGGACCACACCACAGCCTCCAGGAATGTCCACTGGGATAACACCGTGCAACAACTCACAGGTTGGATTGGCATCTGGAAAGTTGAAGAGTCTAACCTGCAAAAGAGGCAATGATCAAAAACTGAATTAAATTGACAGTGAAAAACCTATTAGAGTTCCCATGCCTGCCACACTCTGGATGCATAAATCACGGCGGGTGTGTGTCACTGACCTGTAAGAAGTCTGTTTTCATTGAAGAACAACAGCTTGAGTGAAAACAATCTTGTCAAAATATAATGGCCTCCCTTTCCCCAGCCTGAACTGGGGAAAGCTATTAAAAGCTACCAGAATATAAAAGGCAAAATATTTATTGCATGGTTATTTATACATGCTACATAGTCACCTTGAATTATAATATCGCTTCTGCTTTTAGCTGCATTTTTAACCTTCTGGAATCTTCTTTTCTTCAAGCCAAAAGAGAACAATAAAGAAGCTAATATTTCATTGTATGCTCAGTGATTGCTAAAAATCCTGTGATTTCGAGTTCTGCTAACATAGAATATGTTCAGTGTTTTACTAAATTACCTGTATGTATTAGAAGGAAATGGTAAAGCAACAGAGTTGCTATCTCTGGTATTATGAGAATTGTGAACTTTTGGAGTTTTTTGACAGATACAAAAATTATAAATATCAGTGAATATTCTTCAGTGCTTCACTGATGTTCTCCCCAAGCAATTTGTTTACTGCTTCAGGATATTAGACAGCCATATATTTTACTTTTCCTGGTAGTAGCCAATTTGCAAGAAAGCAAGTAATATAAAAATAGCTATTTACTCAGTAACAAGCAGTAGAGTACATTAGCACTAGACATTGATGTTGTTAGAGGATAGCAAATCGATAATCAGTTCTTATTCTGTAACTTTGTAAACCATCTGCTTCTATCGTTGCAAAGCATGCTCTGCTGCAGCAAAGCCTTTACTGCCATACTAACAAACAATTTGCTTTATAATGTCTAAAGACAATGTTGTATCAAAAGCTTTCTAATCGCCTCACCATTGAAATAAATGGAATGTTTGGGTTGTACAGAGATTTTGCAGAGAGGGATAAATTGTAACTCCCTGTTGCACTCTTGCCAGAAAAATATTTTGTTTACCTTTCAAACTCAGAGTTTATGATTATATGGTCTATTATGTTATTAGATCCTACATGGCAATTTTATTATTACCATTTATCACAAAATTGGAGCAAGCTCAAGATGTGTAGCTGAGAGCAATGTGCTCCAACCTCACTCCAAAGAGCTCCTGCTCCCGGTACTCTTTCAAGGCACAGTTTCATTAAATATCTAACACCTGAGAACAACTTGGGAAGAACTATACTGTCATTGTAAAGTCTCATGCATCCCACAGAATGTTCAAGAAACATTCTACTGGGGATGAAAGTGGGGATGTGGGGTGGGAAAGGCAGAACTGCAAGCAGTTCACCAAGCTCCAAGCCTCCAGTAATCACTTTTAGGCTGCCACTAGAGTCATCGAGTTGGCTGCTCATTAGAAAGAAACGGGCAGTGTAGACTTGGGATCCTAGTCCTGCTCTGTTTTACCCACAGCCCTTTGCTTCTGCAATAAATCTTGTCTTTACAACTCCAGCCAGGAAATGCCATGCTGCTGGCTGGTTGCTCTGCCTTCCCGGCCCCCTGCCCTGGCACAGCCCCACTCTCATCGGCCAGTCACAGCTCCAAGATCCACGTTCCTGCTCTTGGACATTCTCCCAGTGGCCAGGATCAGGTTCTTTTCTAAATAAAATCATAAAAGGCAGAAGTAGTTTCCAATCTTGTGTGTCCACATTCTAAAGACAAATAAATAAAAAAATCGAATCGTATTTAGTGTATTGACTCCTTTGGATTCCTTTTCTTTGCTTCCTTGGCTTAGGAGCCTTTCCTATAAGTCACTTCCACATTTAGTGTCACCAGCTTCACAAATTCATTTGTCTTTGCTAAAAGCATCATCGCCTGTGTTGATATCACCTGGCTCTTCCACCCATGTGTTTCTCTTGCATGCTCCTCTTCCCATTTAAACTGCCCTATGACATCATATTTTCAACATTAAGTAATACTAGTTTTATTTGCTTGATTTTAGCTTCACTTTTCTCTCATGCAGAAAGCCAAAGGAATGTTTATAACCTAGATTACTCAGTGATGTTCCATTACATACTTGATAATGGTTTTCCAGTTCCTGAACTGCTACCACTTCTTTGCATCTGGTGCCAGCCTAAGCTTAATAAACCATTTATTTTTGCTATAGGCAGTACTCTCATGTCATAAAAAATGCAGAAATCTCATTCTGAAGTTCCTGCTTAGTTGACATAATGCTTTGTTTTCTTTTTGGTTCTCTTCCTTCCATTTGCAAGCTTTGACTTAATGATTTCTTTTGCCTCAATTACTAAACATCACCCTACATATATAGAAAATTTCATTAACCAGGATCTTTCTTACAACTCTGCAATTGTAAAAGCTGCAATTTTTGACCACCTCTGAACTGAGAGGCTTCATTGAAGCTCTTAACCCTCTCCTTATTTTTAAGCTATCACACAAATCATTTTATCTGTTTTAAAGTACAATCTGATAATCACACAGGCCAGTCACACATCACAAATTTATAAATTTACTGTTTTCCTGATCAGTCTATTTCACTTTGATTACACTTGCTGAAAGATGCATTTTGGATAGGATGTATTTTCTGCATAAAAATGTGTCTGCATGCACTGTTACAACAGGCCATGGTGCAGTTAGACCCCACCATGACTTAATGGCAGGAGTGCTAGGTGAGTAGTTTTTCTGCATTAGAGCTAGTGCTATGAATTTGGCATTACTCCTAGACCATGGCATTCCCATTATGAACTAAAATCACTAAATGTACACACTTTTGTATTTGTTTATTCAGTGCTAAAGGCTTAATGTGTTTCTCTTTCGGGTCTCTTCCTTATTTTCTGGGTGTTGGGGGCAGGGTCCTCACAGGTTCTTTTTTTCCAGCTTACAGTTAGGCACCAGGGTTGGCCACCTTTTGGCACAAATTCAGGGCAAAAACACTGACAGGGAAGTAGGTCAGTACAGGCACCACTGCTTTCCAAACACAGACCCATCTCCAGCATCAGCTGCCTCCCAAAAGCTCTCAAACTCCCATAAAAAGAGTTAGATTCTAACCCCTTATTTTCGATGAAAGCTCAGACACACACTGAGCTTGGTCTGGACCAGAAACATCAATCTTTTGGACCCTCCTTAAGTGGCCCAAACACTGCCTGCCTGGGGGGGCAGCTGGGCTCCCCCAGTTCAGCCCACCCCTGGAACCTGGGCTCTCCTCAGCTATTCTGCTGACATGAAGGGAGAGGCACACACCAAAGAAATCCTCAGAGAAATAATAGAAAGGCTTGCTTGGGTTGAAAGGGACCACCTACGGATGCCAGGTTGCTCAAAGCCCCATCCAGCCTGGCCATAAGCACTTCCAGTGATAGGGCAGCCACAGTTTCTCTGTGCAAGCTGTTCCCACTGAGCTGTTCCCACGTGCCTTGCTACCCCCTGAGAAAGAATTTCTTCCTAACATCTAATATAAATCTCTCCTCTTTTAATTTAAGACCATGCCCCTTGTCCTGTCACTATTTCCCTGTGCAATAAGACACTTATATATCAGCTTGTTCCACCAGCTATCCCCTCATGACGCTGGACCTGCCTCCTTGGGCATCTGCCCACAGCACTGGCAGGGTGTAGAGTTACTGGCAGTAATAATGTAAGTTCAGCACTGACAATCCCGAATCACTGAAAAATGTACATTTTCAAACACATACATTTTTCTAAAGCTTAGCTTTTAATTTTAGCACAGCTGGGGTATAATTTTTGAACATGTAGGACTGACATTTCTCATTGCTATCCTTGCACTGGATCAACTCATCTGAAATAGATGACATCCATCTATTTTCACTTGAAATAGTATTACTCACACTAGAAAAGCTCCTCTGTAAATAGTATCTCAAACATTGACAATTGACTTAGAATGAGATGGCTACTCAGGTGAAAAAGTCATTGGGGATAATTTCTTTTTTCCCCCAATTCTAGAGGATATATATGTGCACACCATAATCCCATCTATCTTACAGGAATGCTTTAATTCAGGAAGAGAAATAGCTTTGAACTTTCATGCTGAGCAATACTTAGACATAGGAAACTTTCAGCTTAACTCCCCTGAACTCCAGAGGCCTACAGAACTGCGGCCAACATTTGTGATTTACACCATCCTGCATGTCCCAAAATACTTCCTGGTGATGCCTGAGGCTTTGTTAAGGATTGATGTGAGACTGCTCTCAGGCTCATCTGTCCTCCCTTCTACCAGTCTATCAACATGTCTTCAGATACAACTGTGTTCTTGGTTTACTACATGAATTTTTGGATACTGCTGAGCCAGCTCTGAGAACTCCAGGCAGAAAGGACATGGAACAGACCATTCTCAGGGACAGTGTGGAGTCACTCTTTCAAATGCCAGAGATACAGTTCCCTTGTTCCCTGAGACAGTAAATACTTAAGCAAGACATCATTAAAAAAAAGGATGCCTGAAAGGCACGTAACTGCCTTCCTTTAATAGTAAAAACAGATTTTTTGAGACTGAGGCCCAGATTCTGCATTAATTCTAGCTATGGGTAGTATAAAACAAAGTGACATTTAAATGAAAAAAAAAAACCCCATACACTTATGGTTCCAAATTTCCTTTTACTATAGGCTTAAAAACCCCCCCCCCAAACTTATTTTGCTTAGTCCTCACATTATCTGCTCAGTCCCTGTTCAGGTTGTAAGACAGCCTGAGAGATCAGCAAAATAATCCAGGAAAGTAAAATAAACTGTAAAGAAGGGAACAATAACAATCACTTTTTGTTGTCAGTAGAATTAAAATACTTCCAAATTCAAAAGAAAATATAGTAATACCTGTTGACATTACTAATTAGCCCACTGAGGTAAGAACTGCTTTGCTATACATTTACTTACCCTCTGGTCCTGGGAAGCTCATCCTTAACCACTACTGTCCAAAACACTAAGAAAAGCAGGTAATTCCTGGCGTTTCTGGCATTTTTAAGACACCAGCAGAAGACACCTTCCAAAGAGTTTTTCCTGATTTTAATTGGGAAGATGCAGAGGAATCAAGCTCATTGCCCTGCTCTGCTTCACCCACAGAGAACACAGTTGCTGCCATAGTGTTGCTTTCACTTGTGAGGGCATCCTCCAGGCCCTCCAGTGCTGCGACCACCACATCCCACCCTGAGCACATCCCGCCCACGGCACCCACCTCCTCCCACCACCCCTCTGCCGGCAGTGGGAGCTGATGGTTTGAGTCTCAGCAGCCCAGACATTCTCCAAAGGCTTTCAATGCTGTAACAGTAGAAAAAGAGAAAAATACAGCAAAGTACATTGCCTAAGACCACACAAGAGGTATTTCCTTCTGATTCTGAGAAAGTGCTGGCCGTAGATTCTAACAAATACTATTTTTGTATGGAAACCTGCACAAGAGGTGACTTCATGCAGCAGTTCTCAAAGCTGTTTTCTACTCTGCAAATCATAAATTAAATTTGTGTGGCTAATGAGTGAAATAATCAGCTAACTATTTAATACAAACATGAGTAAATGGACAAAACTGTCTTCAGGTTGAAAAATCACCTCTCCAGCTGAAAATGTACTTTAAAAATACATATTTGGTTTTCTTTAACCTTAGCAGGTAAGCTTACCATTAAAATTAGTGCTCACCTGAACATATTTTGGTGATTCTCTGATCCTAATTTCATAGGCATTAAGTAAGGATTTCCTATTTTGACTCTAGAGACACAGCAGTAGCAAAACCACACATTCTAGCACCTGGATGAACACTTGGCATAATATTCAGGTAGGAAAACAAATCTGCATATTTAATACTACCAAAGGGAATCTGTCAAAACCAGTGCAAAGAAGCACTGGATTACATCAAATACATTTCCAATTCTTGCTCAAGGAAAAGTAGATTTAGAGTTAATCAAATGGCAATCAATCAACTGCATTATTAGAAGGCAGGATTTTTCAGCTCTGAAAAGGCCTTGGCTCTGTTTTGTGTTTGAGTGATGGTGTGATTGGCTGCAGAACCTCTAAGCCTTTCCTCACTGAAGTGGATCTCCATGAATAACCACCAGGCACTCAATAATAAAGAGCTTTGGGATATGTGTAGGGATGACGTGAGGAGTCATTTTGAAAGAAGTTACAGAAGAGAGAAGGACAACTATCAGCGGGTTTGTTTATCTCCTGTAAAATAGTGTTCAGCCCTGTAGAACCAGTGGCTGTAAACACAGAACCACCTGAACACCAGGCCCCTGGCCAGGTAACTCTGTGCCCTTTCCCCTTTCCCAAAGGGGTTTCTCCCCATTAGGGCAGAGGCACATACAAGAAAGAAGCCTAAATCAGTCCAGATCCTGTTGCAGCTACTTCTGTCTCAAAGAGAACTAAGACTTACTTCTCCAAACCACTCAATTTCAATCAAAACACTTAAATGAAACAATCTCACGTACACATTGAGGAAATTAAAAATTCAAGTGTAAGGTGATGCTGAAGCAAAGATTTGGCTCCCAGTCAGAAATCTACCCATGAGAATTCAGTGCATCCCTCATACTGCACAGTTGAAGTAGCAGTAAAAAAACTTAAATGACAGATACATGGTTTGGGGAACCTTATTTTAGGTTGGTTGTTTGTTTGCTTGTACTTTTTTTTTGACTGGGATTGATTTTTGGCATCATGTATCCACATGTTGTCAACCTCCTGATGATGATTTCATAAAAAAACCCCTGAATTTGACCCTTTTTATCATTTGATAAATTTATTGATATACACCTAACCCTGTGCATGGGGGACTATCCACTAGCAGCTAGTAGCAAAAAATAATCCTGTTAGCACCTGCAAGTAATTTGCAGATTACATGCAATACCAGCAGTTCAGTAACACCTCCGAGGTCAATGACAGCTGAATCAGAATTATTGCTGACTTCTACCAGTAACAGAGAAGAACTGGATATGAAGCATTCAGACACCCCAAATTGGGTATTTTTAATTTCCTTTTTTTTTTTTAATTTCTACTACCATGAATCTTCCTTACACCAGTTTAAATTTCAGTGAGCTCCAAAGATGTACCTTAAAAAGAAGAGGAGCTGTTGGCAGGCACATTTTTCTGCTGGCAGAATGTGTTCCTCAAACAATTATGTCTTATCACAACACTCACTTAAAATTTTATATCAAACTGTATCATGGGGCCCTTTTAAAAACCCCTCATTAATGATGATTATGTAAGTACCATTAGATGTGAGACATTCCCATATTGCTCGTAGGAGTTATGATTTAATTCTGCTAAAATCTACTCTACCATTTGTGTAATCACTCCTGACATTTTACCTTTTGTTTTGTAAAACATTATTGTCTGTCACAGGAAAAGAAAAAATATGATATTTTGGTTGTCATTGCAATCTGACTGAAAAGATGTTATTAATTAAATCTTATACACAGTTATACCTGAAAACTCACTGACAGCTCTTGAGGGAAGATATATTACTGGAAGACAGTTGTTACTTAGGTCTCTGAGGCAACACCAAGGCACTAATAAATCCCACACACATTCCTGTGCGTGAGGCTGGTATTATTCAGCATTTGTGGGGAATAATTCAGCTTTGGCCTTTCACAGTGACTGCCTTGGCTCAGAGTGGTCCATGACTCTAGGAACCACTACAAAGGAATATTTGCACGTGCTTTAACTCAGGAGATGAGTTTGCAAACACACAGGGAGCAGAGCTGAAAAGTCACGGTCCTCACAAAACATAACACGAGGTTCTGGTTTAGAGAACCTAGGCTGAGGTTTTGACCAAAAGGAGGAGGGCAAACACATTTTACCAGAGCTGGAAGTTTCATTTTCTGTTTGTTACTCATTTACTTTTTTTTTGTCATCAGAAGGGTTACAGAGAAAATACTCTTTCACAGGATAAGTAAGTAGAAACAGCTAAAAATTCCAACTGTCTGTAGCCAGAGCTTTGACCAAGCCCCTTAGCTAGCAGCAAGTTTCCTTTCACAGAAGTTAGTGGTAGCCCTCCTCAAGTTAATACTACACTACAAATATACACTACATGTACAACATATATATACATCCTACTGAGCAGAGACAATGTCCATATCACAAACAAAAAGAAACATTTTCTAAAATTATTATAATAAACATTGGTATTTTCAGCATTTTAATTTTAGTGCCTATATCTTTATAGGGAATAGGGAATTTCATCAAGAAAGAAGTTCTGAAAGTTCTTACTTACCTTGGTCACACAGGAAATTAAGTTTTCCTCCATAATGTGCTCTTTGGGCTGGGGCTTCTGAGTACTCTGAAGGTACATGTGATGTGACTAGTGATCAAATTACTTCATAAGGAAAAGTTCATCACAGTCAGGGCAACTGCTTAAAATGCAACATAAACAGGTCTGTGTCAATATTTTGACTTTGTGTAAACAATTCAAGCTGCATCACTCTGGAGATAATGACACATAATGCTGTATAAAATGCTCTGAAAAGGTTTTACTGAATTAATTTGCATTTGAGTTCTGGAATAAAATTGGTCTGCAGTGGAAAAGTGCAGTCTTCTGTGGTCCTGTTAAATATGATCCTAACAAGACCTGGAGCTTCCAGAAGGCATCCTGGGAAAGGGCTTCACTACTACATGGTAAAAGGGAAAATAATGATTTTCAGAGCTTGCACTGTCTTTAATCCATTTACAGAGCTTCAGAAATTAAGTATGACAGACTGGAATATATGATTCTGTCTGACTATAAATGACATATTTCTTACCACTCTGATACTTCACCTCTTGGCAAACACTTTTTCTCCTTTTTTGCAACATCATGAGTTCAAGCTGGAAAGGACATTGTTCAGTGCTTTAGAACTCTGCTAATAAAACTAAGGGAAAGCAATCTGTACATAGGAGTTTATTTAGATGCCCACAAATTTTAAATCATTCCCCTTCGTATCTCAGCCCACTGGGTATCTTATCCAACTGAATTACCATTGGGTTTTACAATGTGATATACAAAATGAGCTGAAATTATGATTTACAAACATCCTTTGATTATCATATAAAACACAACTCTTTCCCTTATTATACAGTCATCAGGGCAATGCAAATAGAGTCAATACATTAGTAGCTGAAAATGATGGGGCATTTTAAGAAAATAAATTTAACTTTACCACACAGAGATGTTAACTAAAACAAAAAGTGTTTAAAAAATTGGAATAAAGTTATCTGAATGACTGAAAGTAATTTTATATTCTTTGCCACTGTTCCCTTATAAACGTAATAGTAATTCATTTAAAAGACAACTGATTTTTTCACTGTATAGTCACACATCGTTCTTATTAACCAGTTTCACATTTTCTGCATGAAACTATGAAAAACTCACAAATGTAGACTTTCCAAACTGTAGCCACTATACTTATTTCTGAAATCTTTTCCATATATTCAGTGTGTTTAATTAAATAAAAAAAAAGAAAAAAAAACACTACACGAATGAGCAGAACAAAACACAACAGCACATTAACAATGTGACATTTAAGCTGTAGATGCATTGCCATAGAAATATATTCTTGTTGTAATGCCACAAACTTTCTAGCCTCATGACAAAAATAGACATTAGCTGAAGAGAATCTAAGCTCTAAACTCCATATAGGGCTAAGAGTCTTAATTTATATTTCTGTCTAAACTTAGGTCCTCAACAACACAGTAAATTTAAGTATTTTTGACTGTCATAAAATATGAAAAGATAAAATCTGTTTCTGAGCTGTTAATTAGGTAATGGAAGTTACCAAGCATTAAGGTCTCCTGTCCTGCATGTTGCTGGAACAGGTGCCTCTGCACTTTGTCACTATGGCAGCAGTAACTGAGGACAACAGACATTATTACTGCAAATACAAAAGAGGAAAAATTCTGAACTCATCAGTGATGTTACAAATGCAAGCAAATTCTAACCTAGTCAACTTAAACTATATCATCTTAAGGGTCTCTGACTGTTTTACTTATATACTCACAGTATAATCCAGAGGAATTATACTCAACAGAACACTGATAATGACTGGTGATTCTTTCTTGATTATGTGTTGAATTGGCAGTGAAATGGGGTTTTAGTTCCATTTCTCACTATAGGAGTCTTGTTGCTGCTCTGCATGTTTGGAGAAGAAAGTGCTTATTCTGCCATTTCATTCAGTTCATGGCATTTAATTTCACAGTTTAAGACAGACTTATTTTGATTACTTTTATTCTGTCCATACCTTTGAATGCTTTAAAATGTTGGACAGCTGTGAAATATAAGTACTATGCAATCTGACTGTACATACATACATATTTTCATAAATACATCTAACAGGGACCTTGGAACCAAGTATGTAATATCATGGGACAAAATCACAACAGGCTGTCTTATTTGTAAAATCTAGATTCAAAGTAAGAAGAGCTGAATTCTATCAATGTTGTCAATACACAAATTAAAACAAAAATACAGCATTAGTTTACCCATGAAATAATTTAAACATATTTGCAAATTTCTTGACAGGAAAGGTGTGTAATATACAACACTGAAAACTTGTAGCAACCATTGATTTCTATGCGCTGTACTGGAAGTCACCCGGACAAGGCTAGCAAGGATGAGCATCGTGATAGGTCCCAAAGGCAACTCCCAAACATCTTCCTCGCTTGGAGACTTTGGTAATTGTCTGTTGTATAAAATGCCAATGCATACAGCTTCCTTTCAGGTGTGAACTCCAGTAGTTTTCCTCCCTCGACACAGTCCAGTCTGACCAGGTCAGTTATTGTTGAGACACTCTAAATCCACCGAGCAGCAGACATTCCCATTCTGCACAGACAAACAAGCAGAACAGGTCACAAAGAGCAAAGGGCTGGCGGCAGGCAGAGATAGGTGTATCCCTGGCACATCTACCACCTAAAATCACCTGCCCCCAGCATCCAGAGTGTCAGCACTGCTCCCAATGGTGGCTCTTTGAGGAGGCCGACTTTGCCAAATAGCACTGAACTGGCCTGAACTACCACAGGAACTTGAAACCTGAATGTGGTCCCCATAATAAAATACAGCACAGCAATGGCAACAAAGATGATTGCATTTTTCCCTCATGCAAGAAAGTTAATGGAGAGAATTTTCATGTGATCCACACAGGAAAGCTTTCTGCTTGTCTGAAATTAGCAAACAGTTCAGGATTTTGGTTCATGGCAGATATGGAGGGGATGGGGGCAACATAAACACCACACAGCTTTGGAATTTAATCCATTGTTAAGTAACTTTTTCTAACATCCAGTCATTTATAAAGCTACTTTATGTAATAAAAAAGTACAGCAACCACTAAAATCCCAAATGAGTTTTTTTTTTTACTTTTCTTTTTCTAAACCATCACAAATCTACAGAAAAAAACCTCAAAAAAATGGCAGAAAAGCTGCCTTCCATAATTCAAAGCCCTGGGGCAATAGCTTGCTTTCCCAGAGTGAACAAAAGAACATTTTATATAACTCAAAACAACATAATTCTGATATTGGCGCAGTGGGGTCATCACTGCACAAAGCAAGGGAAATAGACTGCACTCCTTCATGAGAGCCATTGGATAAAACACATCTTCATGAGATCAGGGAACAGAAACTGTGACATTCCCTCCCCATCACTATTGTGGGAGTGCCTTTATCTTGGAGCTGCAATGCCTTACTTGTGTACTTGCTGGTGAAACTTTTATGTTAGTGTTTTTCCCTCAGCTTACCAGCTCTGTAATACACATTTTCATGAACATCCACACTAGGTAATTATTGAAATGTTACCCTTGACTCATACTGAGAATGCCTGAAGGTTGCACTAGGATATTAACATATCTGTGCTCAATATTTTCAACAAGGAGAGAATTGTTTTGCTTACACTCTGCCAGACAGAAAACACAAGGGTTTTCTGCAGGCTCTCAGGTCTCATTTACTTCCCCAAGATCTTAATCTGAGCCTCCAAGGGCAGAAAGGGACCCCTATTTTATTCAGGTACATTCCACGACCATTCCAGCTGGCCCATGGTACCTTGCATTTGCAGGTTGTACAAGGAGATCCCACCATCGTCCATACAGCGCCACCAAGCCTCGTGACTCCGTAGCCATCTGGACAGGTTTTCCTGATGTCATAGGTGATGTTGTCAGCCAGACAGGGGTCACTGACACAGTGAGGACAGCACTCTCCTTCTGAGATAGCTGTGTACTCGCAGTTCAGAGTCGGGCACTGAAGAGGCCAACAATCCACCTCTCCTTCCTATAAAAATTGAAGCCAGTGTCATTGAACTTGCCATTTATGAACCACCAAGTAACTTTGTACGCTTTTGAATGGAAAATCATTGTTTTGCAAAAATTTCAATAAACTGAATGGTTCAGATCTCCATTTGGTTGATCACACAAATACATGTTTGAATACTGAGCTGAAGTTTCCTAAATGTAGCATTTGGTTGATCCTTGACTAAACAACAACACTGTGATCATCGTAGCAGGGGAACTTGAGTTCTTTGGGGTTTTTGAAGGCAGGGTTAAATACTGGGTACTAGTATTTTCTACAGACTATAATTTTTGCTGTGATTGCCTTGCAGACTCATGCACTCTTTTTACTCCTGGTCACATAAACATCTCTGCAGGATCACAGCGAACATTTAAATAGAAAATTGACACTGCAGATAGATGTAGGTCAGTACGTTTGAGAAGCACTGAACATCTATCTAAGCAGCAACAGCCAATACCAACTTTGTCAGCTCCTAAAGGAATTGTTAGAGCTTTACCATTTGTGCTCCACTGACTCATTTTATTCCATTATTTACTTATTTTTATTATTATTTTTATTTAAAAAAAAATCTGCAACAGTTTAGTAGATAGAGACATGGAGAAGACAGAAACATCAGGTCACTTCTGCAGAGTATTGCTCTGTATGACTAAATTTAACCTGGAAAGGGCTTCAGTAACTTGCATTATACTGCTCTGTAAACACTTCAGATGCTGGGAACATCACACACTGCACAGAAACTTACATACAACACTGATTTAGGGCATCACCGTCTTACAGCTCTGGATGTTATCCCAATCATAAAATTAGGCAAGAAACTGTAAGCCACAACCTCAATACTTACTCTATGCATGATGGATAATTACCTCATGACAATAACTAAGCTTCAAATCTAATTTCCTTCCTGATGCCCAGACACCTCTTGATTAGTAACATACATATAGACCATATTATACAGGCAGCTATAAATGGAAAACTGGTAATTTTAATGAACTTCATTGATGGACTAATTAGTATATCTATGGAAAACTTAAAGCTTTAAGGAAATAATCTATAGTGTCTAATGAGAAAATAAGTTTTCATTATTTTGTATGTTTTTCTAGTAATTTCAGTCTTCTTTATCCTTCTTTATGTGGTTATTTTTTTCTAATTTACACAGTGGCACTGGTACTCCATGTTTCCAGATTTGCAGAATTCAAATAAATAAATAAATAAATAAATAATAAAAAAATCATTGTCCCTTTTTGACAAGACAGGCCCACCAGACATAATTAAAAACTGAAATTTCTCCAACTAACTCCATCGCATGCGAAAAAGGTTTGAAAATGTCACTTAAAGATCAGACAACCTTACAGAAGTTCTCAAAAGTAGACTAATGCTAAAATTAATATAGTGCCAAGGTTTCCAAGCTCTTCTCAAGCTTTTCATTTTGCTCATTAGACCTACTTATTCAGCAGTAAGACGAAAACTGATGGTGTAGCTTTCAGTTCTCTGGGGCTCGGTAAGTGCTTTACCATCACCCCCAGTCTGAAAAGCAGGTGAAGAAATAGCTGTGAGCCTGCCTCCAGGTCTGTTTTTCTAAAAGTCATAATCCTTATTATTCTTACTCCTACCCAAACTGCTTTACTCATACCAGGCAACGGCACTGCTGGCAGCTGTAGGTCCAGTTGTCCCCGCTGCGGTAGAGCTTGTGCCCAGTTTGGTCGAGGCACTGGCTGGTGACACGAGTGTCGCACTCTGGGCAGCAGAAGAGGTCAGCGCTGGGGTTCCTGCAGTCACAGGCTGTTCTCCGGCAGAAAATCCTCCCATCCTGCAAGGACACATTGCCCTGACGTCAACCACAAACTGCCAGAGAGCAACCCAGGTAAGGTCACAGGGTGCATACATCAAAGGGCACATCTTTGGCTTATCAGTGTATTCCATGCCAATAAGGACTGGATCTTGCCTGTCATAATACAACGAATACCAGTACTATCCCAGTTTCTGTCAGTGCATGGATCCAATTCTGTCTTGAATCTGAAAACACTGTTTGCCGGTCTCCAGCCAACTGAATTTAAACGCAGTCAATATCTCAGTGAAATACAGTGAAGCAATTTCATATCTCATTGGTTACATCAACAAACTCTTCAAGCGGTTGCCACTCTAATACATATAGTATTTATTTAGCACTATTTTGACAGAATGTACCACTGTGAAGAAAGTAAGCTGAATAAAGGTGGACCCTTTAACTTAATTAGTGCAAAATATAGCACAATCACAGTAGCACTAATTGTTCTTTATTCTGACCTCTGTGTCTGTCCCACATCTGGACCTACAGTACATCAGCTTAAAAGAACTTATCATCATTCATTATAATTCAGTACATGTATTACAGAGGGCCTGGATAAAGCTATATTCTGCTTTGCATCACAACTATACTATTCCTAAAGCAACTTCATTCATTTCATTGCAGTTTTTCCTAGCCTAATCAGAACCTTGTTCTGCGTCTATTATCTGATGTAAGGAAGAAAATTTCATTGCACCAAATATAGGAACACCCTTCAATGCAAGGGAATTTATTTCCTCTGATCCTTGAAAACAACTTATTTCTAATAAGAGTGAATGGAGCCCAGGATGTCTTTTCCAGAGGCAGACAAAACAGCCATAAGCAGGATAGGATCACAGAATGGTTTGGGTTGGAAGGGACTCTAAAGCTCATCTTGTTTTAATCCCTCTGCCATGGGCAGAGACACTTTGCACTAGACCAGGTTGCTCAGCATGTAGCATGGGGGAGGTGACTGCTTATTATTTGATGTAGGAACCAGGGTTTGGTTCCTGTTTTAAAGCAAAGCCAGTCTTGTCCACAATGCAACATAGACAAAATTAGCATCAGGGAATCACAATGCCATGTCAGCTCAGTGTTACTGCTGCATTTCATTGTAGTTTTGAATGGATTAGAATATTCCTTGCCACTGTAAAAATAATTAACATTATTTCTTATGCCTAACAAGCAAAGCTGAAGACAACATTGAATTATGAGAAAGTAGAAAGCATGCCAGGTTAACATGGACCTGAACCACTTTCGCCAACTTCAGGGCATATATTACTCTACAAGCTTTGTTCAGTGTTGTATCAAATTAAGTTAAGTATTCTGTACTAGCGGCTAGATTGCCACTTCAGATGTGGGAGGAGGGATAAACAAGCTTTATCTCCTTACTCAGCAGTCTGAGTAAATCATAAGGAAGAACAGCAGTAGCCCATTTCCTCAGCCATGGGTTTGGGCAGCTGCAGATGCACATCAAAAGCCAGCTTAGCCCAGGAGCTCCGTCAGGATGACCAGATCCAGGCATGTGGGGCTGTGACAGGAATCCAGGGAGCCTCAACCATGGCAGTCTCTCTCCTCTTCTATGCTGATTAATAATGGCTAACAACAGCCCGTCTGCTTAAATCCAATTCAGTTTCTAAGCTTTCAAGACCAGTTTTCAAAATTGCCCTGGTGACAGTGCCGTTAATTCTGTGCTTCCCTGAGCATGTTTTACGTTGCCTTTACTCTCCATATTTCAGAACACTGAAAAAACCTGATGACTTTGCCAGAGAACTCTTGGTAATCATAATACACTGCTAGTCTGTTTTGTCTGTAAGCATCTGTGTTTTGTGTACAACCTCATTAGCTCTATGCCTTTCAAAAAACATTTTTATCCCTATACTGCAGTGACACAAAGCCTCTTAAGCTACACTATCTCATGTGCATCTTTGCAGCTCAGCAGGAGCCCTGAGAAATACATAGAAAATTGAGAAATATATATAGAAAACCTTATTTTCTTTAGGTGAATAATAACATACAGCATCTTATTACTACCTCTTCTTTCCCACCTTCCTCACTGAATCAGTTCTACATTCTTCTAAAGTGGTATGAACGTAAAATCATTCTTATCAAAGGAAAAACTGACACACAAGAGAATCACTGTTAACCACTGGGTGGTTCAAGTTTTCACAAAGCCCCAAACCCAGTTTGGACAGAAATCAGACCCTGCAAAAACCAAACCACCAAATGGTTCTCACCCCCAGGAACACACATTAGCTTGGAAGATCCCCCTGCTCCCAGTGCTGTGTGTATCTCCCAGGCTTTTTTTCATAGAAGGAAGGGAGGGTTGTCTTAATCAGAAGACAGACTCGAAAGCCCAGATATAGCCACACTGCACACCCAGGCTTTGCTCTTTTCATGAGAGAGCACAATAGCTTCCCACCCCAAATCCTACCAGCCTTAAATCTGATGGTCTATTAAATCCACAACAGTTCAGAAAGATACAAGACATATACAAGACATGTCAAATATACCTAAGGAACAGTGTTCATTTATAGTTTTGAGAATTTATGATTTTGTAAACTTTATGTGCATTTAGATGAACAAGAATGGTTTGAAGACACTGGGTCTGGTAAAACACTGAAATACCCTGTGCTTCAATAATGACACTTTGTTTCATTATATAAATGAAGCAATATAATTTCCTATATTCCACAGTATCCTACTTCACAAATAGCTTTGAAGTTCATTAAGTAAGGTATTTAATTTCCTTTGCACCAGATTATAAATGAAAATATTTAAAGATGGTACCTATGTGCTTCAGGCAATGAACAAAATATATCCACCTGACTTTTGCCAGAATAATTATAGCAAAAAAAAGCCAGTTTTATTTCAACAATGAAATGCTGACTTGCATCCTGGATAAAACAAGTAAGTAGGATCATTGCAAAGTTTGAGTAAGTAGTATAAGGAATGGTTTAGTTACGTTTCGCTCTTTTCCTCACTGCAAACTGAGCAGGCTGCAAAAGATCAAGCAGGGCCAGTTCTCCATGCAACTGCATGAAAAGGAGAGGTTTGAGAAGTAGTCTGGTGTACTGGAAGCTATCAGGATGTATAAAAATGTATTTCATTAAACACTGAGTGAAGACTTTACATTCTGCCTGAGATGTGATAGACAAGGAGCTCTTCTTCCTGTTTCCCCTGTTCTATAGACACGAATTTGCTCTTGAAACAGGCAGCCACTGGAATGAAATTAAATGCAAATGCTAATTCACAGAGGGAAAAACTGAAGTGAGGAAGACACATAGTAAGAGTCGTAACAACAGTGTCAAGCTTAGTTTAAACTATGTACTAGTTAATCATTTCTGTATTTTCATATACTAGTAACAACACTCAACATAAGAAATACCATGCAATGAGAAATGGCAAATAAAACAAATTACAAGCAATCTAAAATGTGAATACTAATAGTAATAATTCTGCAAAGGCAGACCAGATGTCTTCACATATATTAAACTATTTATTCTATTGACTGCAATCCTTTCATAAGCCTGCTGGTTCCCCAAGATTACCGTAAAAGCTTGATATATAGTCAGTAAACTTGTACACTTCAGCTTCTGAAAGGAGGAGTTTTAGGGAGCTTGAGGCTACTTGAATAACAAATATAGCAACTAACAAGAACACATTCCCTACTGAGCCCAAACCAGCAGTGTACTTTTTAGGTTCTACTCACTCTGAAGTCTTAATTTTTCCTTGCAAAACACATTTGCAACACACCACTGCAAAACAGAAAGGATGAGGCTTCCAGCTTCTTGCAACTTCAAAACACCTCTTTCCCTCTGTTCCCCCTAAAACCCTCTCATGCTTCTCTGGCTCCCGAGCATTGAGACATGGAGACTGATAGGCCAATTCCCATGCTCCATCTTCAGCTTTTCACAGAGGTCACAACCTAATTTCACTTGAACTGGGCCTATAGTGCTCTGCTGCGCCTTTGGACAGCTTTACCCATGCTATGAACGAATCAGTGCAACGTGACCATAAAAAACCAACCACATCTCAGATTAGGGTGTTTCTAAAATTCTTCTGATTTCAAAGACAGGATTCCTCTGTTAACAAGTGAAAATCAAGAAAGCAGAGCCAAATGTTTTCTAACTTGGTTACCATACTCAGGAAAAAAAAAATCCAAAACATAATTTCCAGGGGAAGAAAAAACCCAACAAAAATCCCCACCCTGATCTAAATGTTAACTCCTTAAGGTACATCCACTGATACTAGACCTGGCCTCTCCAAACATACAGAGAGAGCTGCACTGCTCAAGTGGGAGAGCTGGCAACACAGCCAAGCTGAGATGAGAAGGAAAAAGCTGAAAAAGCTGGCCTTTGCCCTTCTTCACTTTGAGGAAATTAAGTGCCTGTTGCTGGGTCTTCTAACCTTTGACTCAGGCTCAGACCTTTCTTCTCACTAAGTTAATTCATATGTATTCCAAGCAAAGGGAAACACAGCCAACAGGAAGTTGAGAGATGCATACTCATATGAAAGAGAAATTAAAATCAGTTTTCAGCATTTCCAGTAAGCGTGCTGGAACCTTCACATTGTGTTAAAGGGTAATGCAAGACCCTCTTTGAGGCACACTCTGAAATGCTCTGGCCCACAGGGTGACATAGTAGAAGCTCAGAAAGGTTAGCCATTATTCAGTTATGTGTGTGGTTGTGCAAAATAAGAAAAGAAATGCCTTCCCAGAAGAATATCCCCATCCCAGCTTCAGAGTCTACAGCAGAGCTTACCTTTTGTCTCAGTGCCTTGGGCTTAGGCTAACATTTTTGCCAACAGTAACACTGCAATGTTGGGTTTCTGACACAAGCCCAGAGAATTAAAGGACTTCTGAAACTCAGGCCAGCTGGATCTCACCTTGCAGGAGCAAACGGAGCATCTGTCCTCTCTCAGGGTCCACACCTGCCCGTTCCGCTTGAAGCCGCCTTCATGGGGACAGTCTCCAGTGCAAGATGGTCCAGAAGGACAAAGGCAGTCAAACCCTCCTGCCAGGTTCACACAGGCTGAATCATTCCAACAGGTGTGGATCTTTAAGGCACACTCATCGATATCTGCAAAACAGCAGATTTATAAAAGCTTTGGGCACATTTTTCATGGGGCAAGTTTTATTTCTGCATTAAGTAATTATTGCTTATTCTGCCTTGCTGGTGGACGAGGGTGCATTCCTTTCTATATCTTTCATATTTACTCAGTAGACTTTAAGCACTGTTAGGTTATTCTTCAGCATTTATTTTGATTCCACCAAGAATTCTTAAAATATCTCCATCAGGCTTAATTGTAAATGCTGAGTTTGATGTACCTAGTGGAACCATATACCAGTGACAAACTTGAACCTTCAGATAAGGGTGCATACTCATTTCCCAGTGACTGGAAACCAGCAAGGAGAGTTGACTTTCTGTCAACTAGACCACTCTCTGTTCTGGGTTTTACATCAAAATAGAAGTGCATTATTCTTCATAATTTCCTAGCACAAGCAACATTCCCCACACTAAAAGCAGTCAGTTGCATCCTTTTCCCATTGCTGGAAGGTATAAGCAAATTGAAAAAAAAAAAAAAAAAAGGAAATAAAAAGAACTCTGAGGCACCTGATACACACAAAAAAAGTGCCTTAAAGCTATGCAGTATGATTTAGCAATGACACAAAGAATAGGTGACAAGAGAAAATCATTATACACCAGAGAAAAGTGAATTACAGCATCCCATTAAATTTGCTTTTAGAGGGTAAAATATGATTATGCAATATGAATTTATCTAGGGAGTTCATCCAGTGTTCTTTTTCTTTCAATGAAAGCTATTTGATTTTTAAGCACATTGTTAAAAATAGGTGCTTCTTTCAGACAATAAGTTTGGACTTTTCTTAAACAATATATTGACAAATTGTCCAGATGAAATACCAGTAAACCAGTGTCTTTTGTTCCCACATGAACAATGAAAACTGCAAGCAACAGTGGAAGGAAAGCTGGAAAAGAAAATCCTTTAGAAGCATGTGATGGTTTCTGTTGTGATAGTTCCAGAATAGTATTAGATGAATTCAGAAAATGCAAGGAAGAACCACAATACTTATCATTCGAAATGACCTTATTGCTAGGGTGAAATTTTAACTGTTCAGTACTACCCAACGATACTTTTAACTTCTCTCTAAACCAAAAACTTCAAAAGTATTTACAAACAACAGTTTCCTGAAGTCTAATTTAGGTGGGATGTGATGGCCCGTTGCCCTACTTTTTGGACAAGTGCCATGGCTTCACATGTCATCACCTCAAAAGGTCCTACCTTAAAAAGACTTTAAGAATTCTCTCATTTTGGTGAAAGAAACTCTTTATAACAATCAAATCACTAAATTCAGTCTGGTCTGGATAGTACAATTTCTGATTTCAATTCATAAATAGTCAAGGAACAAGTAGAAATGTGGTCATGCCCTTGGATTTGATTAAATGCAAAAATCAGTCTGCACAACCGAGTCAAAGCTCTGGGCTGCCAGAACATGACTGTTTCTTGTTGTGCTTATAGATCCAAAGGGAAGCTGGAGGCAATTTCACTGCCTTCAGAGGGCTTCACTCCTGGGCTAACCCATGGGCCAGTCCTTTGTCAGAAATGTTCCCAGTGGCCTGACAGCATGACTCAATTGCTCATCACTCTGACTTGCCTAAAAATGGTGCATTTTGCTGTCCTGAAAGTCTTAATTCCCAGAAAAGAACATTATTGCTCTAGTGCACACCTTAGCCATACCTGAGTACTTGAAATATTCACTACTGGTGGTGTAAAAGGTGCAGTACTAAGAGAAATTAAAACTTGTAGTTCATTTTTTAACAGGTGCCAGAGTATGGCAGGAAGTAAAAACCATGAAGACTGACATGAAGAGAACTACGAATGAACTGGTATCAAATGAATTATATCCAAATAGCTACTGTAAAACTTAGAACATTCTTAAAGATATGCCATTTTCCTTTCAATAGACTTTACTTGTATTTTTTGTTGAAAACAAAGGTATAAATGAAGCATTCACTTTGCCTTTGGTGGTTTCAACAAGCATCATCAGTATTGCCTTCCCTACCACATTAAGAGCTCCTTGACGATAATCTGTATAGGATGTAGTAGAATAACAGTGCAGATTAGAAGGGTAGCTTTCACAGTTCAAAACTAAAAGGATTTCACAGATGAATATAAAGCCATATTGCCTACAGAGTTGCATTTAATTGCTTTACTTATGACACTGAAATCTAATTCTGTTTCCATGTAATTTAACAGATTTATGGAAAGCCAGATGTTAGCAATTATAGAAACTAACATTATTCATGTTCTCAGTAGTACAGACCTGTTCACAAAGCCAACCTAATCTCTTATGCATATGCAGAAGGGAAGAACCCCCTATTTACGTACCTCTGCTGCTGTTCTCCATTTAGCACACATAAAAAGGATGTCCCCATTACAAGCAGCCCAAACTGGTAAATGGCAGATTCTTGACGAAGAATCAAGCAAAGTATGGACATAAATTCCTAATTGCTACACAGCTTTTTGGTTCTTTATGCAAATAATAGTTTATTATTTTTTTTATGGCATTTATTATTTAAAAGTTTTAGTCATTAATCAGATATAAAAGGCTTGGACACTGCACTCATTTTCAGCTGAACTTTTAACAGAACTAATTTTCTGAGAATATCCCTTCGGCAGTTTTTCTGTTGTCGCTGATTGCATTTCCTAAAGTCAGAACAGACATAAAGTCAGAACAGACAATGTTATCAGT